>NC_081526.1:15988232-16673232 GCF_030273125.1 Centropristis striata
TCATAATGAAACCTACTCTTAAATTACAGCCCCCACCATTTTGTACTTCACTTATATTATAATATATTTGCCTTTTAAGTGGTCACTTAGCATGGTTCTTTAACACTTGCCCCTGAGCGGTATACAAAGATTTAATTTAGGTCTCAGCAACCCCTACCACTCAGCACTCCCACCTTCATCCTCTTCTCCCTTATTTTCTTTTCTAATTTTGCTGTATATGTTTTCCCTCTCTTCCCTATCAATTTGGGCCCTGTAGCTTTTTCTTCCTGAGAGAACTGTTAGCTCTATCTTTTTTTGTCACTGGTCTACAATTTACCTGGTGGTGTGCCAAAGCCGTTCCACTAGCCTTTGTCATATTTCCTCACAAAGCTTTTTGTTAGTACTGTTCCCAGTCTAAATAGGCTCTATGTACCTGGAAGCACTAAAATGCTGGAAGCAACCTGAATTGGCTTTCATTGTTGCTACAACCGCAACATCTCAGAGCAGATTAGGCCTGATTGGGACTGGAGGGCATGTGGAAGCGTAGTTGACAAGATTAAGTGGCCATTGAAGTGACTTTTGCTCCTTTTAAGAGAGCAAAAGACAAGAAGAGGGAATTATTCAGCCCCCTTTTCAACAGAAGGACCCCCTCCCTTCCCCCTTTCTCTTGTCTTCCTTAGGCAAAGAAGGACACTAATTACAAATATGATCCCTTGAAGGACTTCTGAAACCCAGCGAGAGTTGGTGGTGGGAGAAGCTGTTTCTTGCTGTAATTAAATATACTGTTTCCGATCCTAAACATTTAACTATTCATTAGGGCCAGTTGTTTCAGAGGCCAGATTGACGGAACAAATAATTAAGACGTGTGCACAATGAATGTGATTATTGGTGTGCACAGTTGTGTGGGTGTGTGTGGATGAGAGGGGAAGCCAAAAACACTGTGTGTGTTTGTATGTGAACCCTTGACACATTTGAATGTGTGCGCGTGGAGGTGGGAGATGTGGTGATGAGCATTTGAGCTGGTCAACTGATTGTTTGTTTGGCAATCCAAGTAAATAATTCTTATTTTTATGTTGTCAGGCTGGAAAACACCATCAGTTTGGAGCAAGCATTTGCTTTTAAATGCTTCTAAAAACACGTATCACAACAGTGTGAACTATTTTAATCATGTCTTTCCATTTCATTAGGGAAGCACAATATGGACATTTTTCATCCAATACCGATACCTGATAATTATTTGCTTCGTATGGACGATACCAATAAAATACTCTGTAGTTTATGCAGACCTGAGGTCCAGAAGGGCTAAAATGGATGATTCAATTTTCCATGGCTCTGACATCACTATTGTTAACACAACAGAAAGAAAGAAACAAAAACATAATTTGGATTTTATGCAGCATTTTGCCTTTCAATTAAAATATATCTTAATACTAAATATGTGTTTTGTTGGATTGCAAATCTATTTTTTCCCACATACTGTATTAGTGTGAAGATGTTAAGGGAACAACAACAATTTGGCTCGTATTATTATAAATTCTCCATTATCAGCCGGTAATTTATCATCCCAATCTATATCTTGCTAATGTACTTCCCACCATTGTGTGACTATTGGATAACGGTCATCTTTTAAAATAGGTTTTGCAGCTACAGTACAAGAAAATAGAGTTTGGCTCTTTAAACCATTAAGGACAATAACACAGCAACTCTCTAATTTTTCCATGACTCAGCTCAAGCCACTGCTGACCCGCCTACTCATTCACTTCCTGCCCTGCCTAGATATTCAGCAGTGTGGCGACATTAGCATATGAGTGGCTCAGTGTTTGGGTGAGTTTGTTCCCAACAAAGGGAGCCAAAGCACAGGTCAACGTCTCTTATCCACTTCAATAGACAGCTGAAGGGCAAACAGAGCTCCCAAAATGAAAAGCTTCCAGACTTTCGCTCTAGTTTGGAGAAAGAGGCCTCCTTCTGGATCCTCACGTGTAACATAAACGCTATAGATAAATATGAAGATGAATGCAGCAACAACCTTTAATTATTCATTGCCCTTAGCCCTGTATTGATACTGTGTGTTCTTGTGAGTAATATATGCACCAAAGACATGTATTTGTGTATACTGTCTGAGTGTTATGTATATTTATGAAATGTACAGAGACTTGTGTATATGTCTGTGTGCCACCGTGTGCTTATGTATTTATATTTGTGTTGACAGGGAGAGCGGTTGGCTCCTGCCCGCAGCCTGGCAGTTGTATACGGAAGCATGGCGTTATCACCATCACTCTGCAGGCCCCTCACTGCGCTACATACCCCGCAGGGCGGTTCTCTACTGCCCTGGAAATGATGAGCGAAAATTGAGGAAACTCGCCTCTCTGGATGTCGACTGTGCCGTCTTGGACTGTGAGGATGGCGTAGCCCTCAGCAAAAAGGTACATAAAGACACAGATGTATAAATGAAATGCAGCTTCATATGAAAAGGTCAGCAAGGAGCACACAAACACACATGCACAGCTGTGTGATCCTGGCTGATTTTTAATTCCAGCTCCCTCCTTCAGACAGGTGCTCGGTCTTAATCACTGAAAGGAAAACTACCTAAGTGAGATGTTTAAAACAAGCACATTTCACCCTATTATGATGGTATAAAGGCAGTGGTGGCCCCCTATCAGAGTCCTTTAAAACAAGGTGACCATGTCCCACTGGGTGAGCAGCGGGAAAGCACCAGATGCAGCAGGTTAAAAGCATTCTCCCTCCGCCCACACGGCCTCCCCATTGGCCCTGCTGAACTGCCCATGAAATTGTGATTGGAGAGTGGGATAAAGAAGGGGTCCGGGTAAAAAGTTAACTAACAAAGGTTTTTAAGTCATGATAATAAAGATGATTGATATGGCTGGAGGCTGTTCCTGTAGTAGACAAAGACAATAAGATGATGGCCTCTGTGACTGACAGGCTAAAACTGTGACCCTGCGATGGAGTTGGTGGATGTCAGAGCTTCTGTCTTTATTATGTGTTAGATGGGAAATGTGGAGAGGAATGCAGCACTGAAGCAGCCATTCAGGCTTGAGGAGAATTCAGATGGTTGATGTCAGCCTGTCAGCATGTGACAGGTCCATGTCTCAATCTTATTTCAACAAAAGTATCCTGCTCCAACACACTTATTTCTTACACCACCAAACTCATTTCACATAAAGCTTTAGACCTTATTTAAGTATAAGTGTAAAGCCTGAATTTAACAGGAAACTATTTTTGATTACGATGTGATTCATGCTTTTTCACTGCCTGGAATTACATGGCGAGTTGTACCTGTAGAGGATGGCAATGCTGTCAAATATAAAAGAGAAAATAACATTAGGTCAGTTGATTTGTATTGTGCCTCTCTCAATGGTTTCCTGCTTAATAATCCCATTACTTTCTCTCTCTCTGATCTGGCAACATTAGCGCTACACACTACAAGCATGGCATCAACTTTTAGCCATTTCTTTGACACCATAGGTCCAGGTTAGCTTTAAAAGAGTCAGTCACAGTGTGCAGAAATCCTGTAACCTATTATGTGTTTGCCAGGTCATACTGTGTAATATAAAAATTAGTTATTTACTCAATAACATAATGCACCTTTCCTACAGGCACCCTTTCTTCACTTCCCACACTCTCAGCTTCTTTCTCCACTGTGGCAATTGGAAATCCATGGGGGTGGATGTGTAGTTATAGCTTCCCTTAAGATGATATTTTTTTCCTCTTGGATAAATAGTGCTTCTAGTGCGTGTTCCCGTTTGTGTATGTGTGTGTAGGTTGGCAGGAATATCCCTCAGACATTTTGGATGTTAATTTTTATGCTTTGGCATAATATTTTTTCACTTTTCCACTAGGCATTACAAAATAACAACAACAATTTAAAGAAGGAAATGCTATTTGTTTGTCTTCTTTGTTGCAAACACAGGGGGATATTTACTAGTATTTGCCGTCTCTCTTTAGGCACTTAAAAGTAAATTGCATTTGCCCAAATTTAGTCAAATCACTCACTGGGGAAATACTGTGTTTGGAGTCGTGCCATATATATTTGATGGTGTTCCTGTTACAGTTTTCACATTTTATGTTTCCCCTTTCATACATGTAACCTAAAGCACATTTTTACACTAGCAGTTTATTTTCCTAAATGTGACTGTGTATTTTGTTTGTAGTGCTTCCACAATGCCAGTGATATACTCAACAGCACTGCTCCTGAACACATCCTGAGTAGACACTGATGGAATACTAAAGCTACCTTTGCTTAGCTGCCATCATGTTGCTCACTATGCTACATGTGAAGATACCATGTAGAATCTGTGGGCATAGATCTATTGGACACATTTTATTACTGCCTGGTGACATTTTTTTCAATTAATAGATGCCTAATCGGTCACTTCAGAGAATATCTATTGTTTAGGATCATGCCACAGCCCATTGACTTTAAGTTTTATTAGTTTTCACTTCTCTGTTAAGGGCTCATAGTGAGTCCAGTCATGTACTTAGCTTTAAAAAATAAAAGTAACCACTTAAATGCTTATAAAAAGAGCAACTTAACTATTTGGTACTTCTGTGATTCAGCTCTTCTCTTTGCTGTGATGTAGAAGTGTACTTGAGGAATCTCTTTTAAAAAAAAAGGTCCTTCATGGCGACCCATGTAAATCATGCATGCATGTTGCTGTACCCTTTTTCATCTTATTGTGTCAATAAATACCCAGCTGAATAGAAAAAATGTCTTGACACTAAATTTAGAGCCCATAACAGTAATTTGTGGTAAACTTCCTAAACAGTAACTGCCCTAGAATGTCAGATCAAAATCTGTTGTGAGACAAACTGGATTCTTAATAAATGGGAGATTTAGCTTTTACACTGTGAATGTGTTTGCACTGATAATTTCTACAGTGTATACTGTAGCTGCTTATATTTGCCATGACAACCTCACAGTTGGCACTGTGTGTTTGCCAAGAATTGTCGGGCCCCAACAATGGTCTAGTAATGCATGTCTGTTTTTCTCCAGTGAGAGAGAACGGAAGAAAGCAGAGACTGAGCTTGCTAAATGCCATCCTGAACCTCTGTGTTGGTAAAGGCAACAATGAGTTAGGTAAATTGTGAGGTTAGTTACCGGGTCTGCATGGATAGGCCTTAGATGAGGCTACTGCCCACAGCCACCCTCCTATTATGTGTTCATTAATGTATTCTTTTCATTATCTGTCACCTTCACCTTAAAACAGGGGAGGATATTCATGACAAAAAGGTACACCGTGAAGGTCAGTCTACCCCCTCCCCTTGAAAATTGAAATCCGGCAGTGCCCGCTTTAATTGCCTGCCGCTTTGACTCCAAAAATGTCTGCGCTCCATCTTGGCAGTAATACTGGCTGCTTTAGAGGCAGGAAGATGAGAAAAGGAGTAAAGGGTAGGAGCCACCCAGAGCTTGCTAACTGTCACCACAGACCCAGAGGGGAGAGAAGGAGGAGGAGAGAGGGGAGGGAAGACAAGGCTGACTGCTCTAACACTCTTACACATATCATCATATCTGTATGATCAGTGGGGTGGAGGAAGAGGGAGGGCAGGTTGAAACCCCGGAGCGGAACTGACGGCTACACCTGTCCTCTCTCCTCCTCTCTCCCTCGCTGTCTTGTTCTTTCATTGTCCCTCTGGCTCGCTCATCTCCCCTCACCAGGGTCCTCAGGGTTAAGATTGTTTATCTCTCTCTCTTGTGTTCTCTCTCTGTCTCTCTGTGCCCTATGGTCCAGTATTCCTCCTGGTGTTTCTCTCTCTCCCTCTCTTTTCCCCACATGGGTCCCTCCATCCTCCCTGACTCCCCCCTGCCTCCCTGCCGTAGAGATTCTCTCCTAATCCCTGGAAGTTTGGAACTAATGAACTAACTGCTGAGCCGCTGCCACGGAGCTTGGTCCCAAACTATACTGTACTTCACACTCGATTTCCTCTCCAGATGGCATGGTGGCGCGGCCGACACGGCAGGGAGCACCTCTCACACACCAGCACGCGCCTGCAAACGCACACGAGTGCACTAGACATGCAGAACACAAACATGCACACACCAGTGTGCAAGTGTGCACATGTAGACACGTATTGACAGGCACATGCACGCAACCACATACACATATTGTTACAGTCTGCAGCCCACTGTACATCAGTTAAGTATGATAGGGCATCAGTGTCCTGCATTCATCAGTACATTAAATAAGCAGTGCCACTTATTAGTACTTAATAAGAAAGGTTAATAAACCAGCTATAATACTGATCAACCCTTTCAGTAGCTTTTATTGGGCCCTTGTGGAAGCCAGAAACCTTTCACTCCTGGATTTGACTGTTTTATGAGTACACAGATGTGATTACAACCAGCAGACATACATGATTTGCCATGTTTAATTGATGCAATTTATGAAAAGTTACTGCTCTGATTTGTCTTGTTAAAAGGAATTACTTCCTGGAGGAGATATTAGAAACTGTTCATAGAGATAACAGATGTAATTTTAGCATTCTTCATTAATTAACACTTGTGTAGCTGCTACCCGTAACAATAAGCGCTGTACACTGCATGATATGAAGCTGCTGAAAATTCTAATTATTAACGATCTTCCATGTCTTCCATAAAAGGGCACCATTAGACAACAGATCATCATATAGTGTTATTTTATGCAACAAGACAACCTACAGCTAGAGCAATTACTTCAGTTAGTTTGTGGGCTCCTGATCATGTCTTACCAGCCACGAGCTGCCATGAACGTAACGGATAGACCTACTTACCTTTTGTGATTTTTATCCTCCTTGTGTGGTCAGTCCTTTCCCATTACCATGGCTTCCTCCTGCAACAGATAATGGTCCCTGTACAGCTCAGTCACTTCATTGGCTTTGCAATGACTTCCAATCCATGTTGTCTGCCTCATATTTCAGTAACGATTTTGTCATCATCTTCTTCGTAATACTTTTCAACATTGCTTTTTTTTATTTTCAACCACAGAGAAAAGTCTGTTCCTGTTTACACCAGCACATGCATACCCATTTCATGTGAATGGTCATGTAATATACGTTTTCTTGCATGTTTATATGGACGGAGATTGTTTCTGATATGGTGCTAAAACTCTTATGTGGGTGGAATGGATATCATTTTTGTTCTTAAACACCTGAGTTGACATATCATTGGCAAAATTACAAATGGAAAGGTTTTTAGTGTGTGACATCATATTTACTTGTCATTAGTAAAACTTCCATTTCTTTTACTAAAAGGGGTTTCTGTTTCTGGCTTTACTTTGTGCTGAGATCTTAAATTAGCAACTGAGGAACCAATGGTTCATTGTGAATGAGGTTGTGGTTCATTCAAAAAGTTGTAAACCCTCACTGTTGGACTTTACATTACTTTTTTCTTCTTTTTTTGTTGGTCTTCCTCCCTCCCCTAATAGCACTTCGAGCTGCTGGTCCTGAGACAAACCTTAGTAGTTGCAGTGAGAGCAGCTGATGGAAGAAGAGATGGCACATTGTCGAGTGGATGACTTTATTACAGTCTATTAACTTTTTCTGGGTGTCGTCAATATGTGAGCTACGGTCTATGCATGAACTGCTTCTGACACCAGAGATTTTCAACTTAACATAAATTATGCAGCCAACTGTCAACTGATACATGACCTCAGTTCAATGCTCACTGTGTTATTCCAGAGGACACTGAAAGATCTGCTCTCCATTTAAGTGGATTCAAATGACTAAACTCTTGACAGAAAGAGCTCCTGGGAAATAATGTTAGCCAGTTGAATTATGAATACTGAACATTTGTATTTAGTGTGTGCGTGTATTTACATCCGTGTATATACATGTTCCAGTGTGTGTGTGTTTGTATACTTGTGCGCTCAACACCTCAGAGGACCCAGGAGACTCGAGAGAAACTCCCAGTCAGGCTGCCAAGACTCACAAACGGGATGGGAGCTGCTCAGCCAGAAAATAGACCCTGTCCCAGCCAGATCAGAAAGACCTTCAAATCCAAACCTCGCTGCCTGTCGCAGTGTATGTGTGTGTGTTAAGTGTCATGTTTCGGGTATCGATTGGAGTCCTTTGGGAGAGTATGATAGGCGAACGAGAGGTCAGGGTGCGTAGGAGAGTGATGACAGCGATGTGATTAGCATTGGTTGCTCAGGAGCGGAGAGGGCTTGTCCGTGGTCGGAGCATGCAGAAAGCGAATTTAAGGAGTAAAAGATTTAAACATTTATTCTCATGTGTCTTTTTAGATAATAATTTAACTCAGAGATTACATTTGAGCTTTCGCTGGCCTTTTTTGAGTATTTTTTGAAAGGCATACGTAGCAACTGATCCAGATACCGCGGGTTATGGGTGAGGATTGAGGCCGATCGAGGGATCGGAAAATGCTGAGACACGGAGAACAGAGAGGCCCTCTCTCCCTCTCTCATTATCCTGTTACACTCCTGTGTTTTCACTGGCAGAGCCGAAGCCCGCAACGCTCTGTGCTACGTGGGCCGCGCAACGCAACACTTGGAGAGTAACCCCAGTAGGAGGAGTGATGATGGAGAAGGCGACGAGGAGAGAAAAACATGAAAGAATGGGAGGAGAAGGAAAGGAATGGAGCGGTTGTCGACGAGCGAGGGGGAAAAAATAAGCAAAACTAAACGTCTCATTTTCGATGTATATTCTACGACTGCAAAAACAACTAGAAACAATATAGATGAAGAAAAGGGAAATAAAAACAAAAAGGAAAATAATTGTGTGACACATTCGAGGTTAATATATTTGTCATAGTAAGTAACTGAAGTAAAACACAACATGGGGATAAATCAAGTTTAATACGTTTTTGTTTGGATTTTATTTTATTTACCAAAAAGAAGCTCCATATTTAGCAAGATCAGAAACAGTGTGTGCAAGCCTCCAGTGAAAGCTCTGAACAATCTGGTTCTCCATCGGCCCCAGTACGCGGTCATTGGCCATTTGTTGTCAACATGCAAATAGTTGCACTTTTCACATGTGGGCTCAAGACACATGTTTGCAGTTTACTTGTTGTGTTTCACACCTTCTTCACCTTATTAGCACCTTGATCACATTAACTTATTATGACACCAAATTGAGAAGAAATCCATCCTCACCAGGATCTGCCTGGACTTTTATCCTTTTATCCTTTTTTGTATTTGGTCAACTTCCACACAGTTTTCCTCCTTTATGATGCATGCCATATGGTTGGGCTTGGCAATGACTGATTATCACAACAGTATCATACAGCTTTTTGAGAAGTGCCACTACAGTGCAGTTACAGTCATTTTCTGGCTGCAGTGGCAGTGCAGAGACCTAGAAACACTGACCAATCAGAGCAGACTGAGCTTTTTTGGAAGGCTGGCTTAAAAAGAAAAGAGGGTGAATACAGGCATATTGAAACACAGTATGGGAAAATTTATTCATTTTTTAAAGCAAGTAAACATGTTCTTGTAGAAACCCAAAATACAAGAGTGAATCTGAAAATTAGTTTAACATTTCCCCTTTAAAAGAAAGACATCATGTTATGCATAATGAGTCCTGTGTTAGTTGTGAGTAGTCTGGGCACACAGTAAATTGGGCAGACTTTATTGGTGTAGACAGCTGTACTGGGAGTTGCAAATGAGACATAAACCGCGAGTACACAAACTGATGTTTAATCACTAATGAACAAAATAATTTTAATTATGCAGAATAGATTATATATGTAAAAGATACTGAATGACGAGCCTTACCTTCGTTTTCTTCATACAAAATGGAAACATAGCCTTGGGAATTAATTTCCCCAAAACATTGTAATGCCGCTTCTAATGAACTGTAACCAAAGAGCTGTAATGAGATCTTTTCATGGCTAATTAAAGTGAATAAATAGTGTGTAATAACTAGCTGTTCCTCCACCTCAGGCTGTCAGTTTTGACCAACAATGACAAGCAGGTTTCACGATTTACAATTCCCTTCTTCTCTATCCTGCTAGTTATGTCTTGTTGTCTGCCCTGACAGGATAACGGATAACACAGGGTGCCAGCAACTGACAGAGTGAAGGCCTGAATCTCCGTCTGCTATGTCTCAGTTATCAGTGTAGCCTGAATTAGTCAGTCATCTCCAGCTTTTCTGGAGTGCAGCGTGCCACTTGTCAAAACCCATCCGCGATGACTTGAAGCTCGCGAACACACACACACACACACACACACACACACACACACACACACACACACACACACACACACACTGACAGAAGACAGATGAACAAATGTGTACACAGTCACACTTCAGGCAGGCAGCCTTCACCTGCGATAGTCTACAGCTCATTTTAAATGGCATCGCGAGTTGCACAGCAGGATGCAAAACGCCAGCTCTCGAGGTAAAAAAAAAATAAAAATGGAAAAACAAGTACGCTCATTGTGACTCATAAGTTTCCACTCTTTTCACACAAACCATAGATATATACACTTCCAGAATAAAAGACACAGCACTCTCCAGTTTGGAGGCACTATGTCAGTGATAAAGGCATGATCCACATACTGTACAAGATGTTTTTGAGAATGACATGGACTTGTTGGTGTTGTAAATAATTATGCATTTTGCTGTTTCTCTGGATATTGATACCCACATTTGTTTTCTTCCAGAAAAACAGATTCTCTGCATCATCTAATTCACATTTCATGTCATGCAGAATGTTTTTTCCTTATTTCTTTCCAGTATATACAGTAGTAACCGCTGCCCTGAGATCTAATTCAAATTGAATGAAGGGACAGAGAGTGTGAGTCTTACTCCCAGAGTCTGTCCAGAGGCTGTGTTTGACATTGCTTGTTTCAAGCCGCATGACGGTAGGGCTGGACATCCGTGATCTGATGCTGGAGCGGAAAGCTGTCCCGCTGTGGACTGTACACACATCAGTTTGGACGCTGCAGTCTGATGTGGTGTCTACAAGGCGGTAGCCATGCTGTGTCACGTATACACAGCACTCCGTAGGATCCTGAGCGTCAAGGCTCAGGCTGTGTGTTAAGGAGCTGACCTCGCTCTTTGGAAGGTCAGCCTCTCTGCACTTGAAAAGCTTCTCGTGTGCATCTATGCATTCGACGGGCCTGCCTGCCTGGCCAACTGCTCGCCCGCCTGCCTGCCTGTGTGTCAGCTTCTAATGATGAGGATGATGGAGGGAATCAAAGAGGAGATGGAGCTGACGTTGAGGCGAGCTCTCCATGGGACACCAGGTGATTGGGGAGGGAGCTTTGAAGCAACTTGTTGGATGGCTGTCCATTAATGTAAAATATCTCCTTTTCAAAGGGCTTTATTCAAGCTCGGAGTAGCGGAGCCCATAGGGGTCAAGGTGTCTGGTGGATAATATCTCTCTCACTTTACAGAGAAAAGAGGGATAAAAGACAGGATAGTGCACAGTGACCTGGCCTTCTCCTGAGCCATTCCCGGCATCATGGTTTCAGAAATACTGTCGCAGAAGGAGAAAAGTGCAGGAGACAATCCTTGCAATGGGCGGTCTCTGGTTACATTAAAAGAATTTTATACATGCAGGCTGCAAGTTTCAGGCTGGGGTTGAAGTGGGAGACCCAGCCCTCTCCAGTCCATTTGATCTGTGAATGTTATAAACCATGCTTTTTGATCATTCCTGGATCGCTATTTATTTAGTTTGGTCAGGGATGTGGAATGTGACTCCTGGCATCATGAGGCAGCCAGCCGTTCTCACAGATCAATTTTCTCCTGTCACCATGAACTGGGGAGGGACAGACAGAATTTAATCCACCAAGTAGCAGGTTTATGAATAGTGAATTATGGCTGCGTAAATCGCTCCATCCGTTTTAAGTTACCACAGTGCAGTTACGGGTCTGTCTTGGCCTATGAGAGCGACGGTAAGACCGAGTTACACAGAGGTTCTAACAAAACGTAGTCGGAGATCACAGCGCTCTCATCATATGGTGTGACAATCCCTCTTGTCTCATTCAACGAGGCAAAAGGCAGACACAGATGACACACAGCAGTCCAGCCGGCTCATGACCCCTATTAAATCCGAGCAAATCTTTGATATGTACTTTGATACCATATTTTATTGATACTGGAGGGGTGTTCGTAATATCAAGTACAGTTCTGCATTCCAGAAGATCAGAGCGAGGGCTGTTTTGTCTCAGAAGCTGTCCCTTGAGGGGTCCCCATAAGCTCTCATACAACTGAACCTGGGTTGACTTTAGTACACTTTAGTTTTTACAAGAGATTGTGATGTATGGGCTCTCCATGTTGTATCCGTTTACAGTTTATCTTTCGTGCAGACGCCCCAATAGTTCAGTGATTGGTTTACCAATGATCAGATCCAAAGTATTTGCATTAGTTGCATTTCAACAAAAACTATGTGATTTTCTGCCGCTATTGCTCTCTCAATGAAAACATGATAAAAGAATGAGCAAACCAGTAAAAACACGTGTGTTCTCCAATGCCGTTCAGTACACCAACAAAGCAGCTCAGCTAGTTTCTCTGTAAACTTAAGATCCCAGACGTCCAATGTCAAAAAATCCTTCATCCCTTAAAAACGAAAACATTCTGAGCTTGCTGAACATTGTTCTGCTGTTATAATGTTACCATACCGGTTAGCCTAGTGGCTGGCACGAGTCACTTGTCATCATAGCACATTGTACTAAGCTGTATTGACATTAAAATATCATATGAATAAATTTGATTTCTACTGGATTACTGTGTTGCAAAATAGCATGCAATTAATGAAAAAAATATGCTGTGAGTAATATACTTTGTATTGTGTTTCCCATATTTCCCTGGAAGTGAGAACAACTAGAGGGGGTAAAATATATGGGTATATAGGATATGAAGCCATTAACAAGCGCCTTTTATCTTGAATAAGATTACAGATTTCTGTGTTTGAACAAAGCTGGAAACATTTGGGATAATGCATGTACACAAACTCAAAAAAAATAATAACATAGGCCGAGTCGTTTAAAACATTTTGGTGCAGAAATGTTGCTCATAATATTCCTTTTACACATCTCCAAAACCTTTCTGCTACATCAGGTAATTTGTGTCAGTTTCAGAGTATTTTTTCTTTTATAATAGAATTCTTTAGTAGTATAAATGGACATGGGAGGGGGAAAAAAAAATCCCAATCTGAGCATCTCCACAACACACACACACACACACACACAGAAGCACTCAAAGGCTCCAGCCTCTGATCTGACCTGACACATCCTAAGCTACCGTTTCCTCATGCTGCTTAACTCAGACCACATTTCTCCCAGAGAGCCTCTCTGCTCTCACTTGCCGGACTTCTCTCCCCATTCCATCCCTCCATTCCCGTAGCCCAGCATCTGGTTTGAATATAAGCGGCGTGTGCTACTGTGTTACTGATAGAAGTTGGGACTGTAGGTTTCTTTCTTTTCATCCTCCTCATCTCTCTTCCTGCTCAGATCACACAATGCCTGCATTGAGAGAGAAAAGTTCAGTGTGCAGCGTCTGTTTTGTTGATTTGTGTCTTACTGTATATAGATAAACTGCTGTGAAGTCGGAGGAGAGTGCAGGTGTGCTGTGTTACTTTGCGTTTATTTTTTTTTAACATGTTAATGTTTCATCTTAATATTATTCATTCCCTATTGATGTACGCTTCATAAATCACCCACTATGATAAAACATTTTTTGTGTTTGCAATGCATTGTTTATTTTTATGGTCATGCTTAATGGTCAATATAATTTATGTAGCCACATTTCCTTGGAGGAAATTGGACATTTTATTACATTCTTCAACAATTTAGCGAGTGCTTTTTTCTAAATGGAAGTGATTTGAATGCATACATTTTTGTTTATCATATATTCCCTGAGTCATCACATCTCAAAGTAACTCCACTAGCTTTAAAAATGTTTTGAATCTGAACTCTTCATTAGTGATTACAAAGTGCAGTCTTACCAAATGCATCACATTAAATCATTTTATGTTCCTATGTGCTGCAGACGGAGGCCAGGGAGACCATTCCCAGGATGTTGGCTGAACTCGACCTGGGGCGGACGGAGAAGTGTGTGAGGGTGAACTCTGTGTCCAGCGGCTTAGCTGAGGCTGACCTGCAGGTCATCCTGCAGGCTGACGTTCTGCCTCCTGCCGTCATGTTGCCCAAAGTGGAGGACACGCAGGAGGTGCAGTGGGTAAGTTTCAAAATATACCAATCCTAGAAGTGCTCCTGTAGCTTTTACGAGTCAAAGAAGGCTGAATGGAGTCATCCAAAGATTTTTCTCTTCCTAAAAAAATTAAACACAAAGTTGCACAACATGCAAAAACTAAATAAGACTGAAAATACCCATGACTTTTCTCTCTTTTACCTCTGGGTGTCTTTTAAAAAACACAGCGGTGCTCTTACACAAACTCATGAAGTAAGAGGAAACCACGGGAATCTTCAAAGCAATCATAACAAACTTTTCCATTTCCCAGTAAAAGTGGGAATCGATCCCTGTGGCAGGACTCAGGGACAGACGGCGTGTTTTTCTTGGCCGCTGCTCAAGAAACGGATGACATTTCTTCGGATTAGCTTCAGAAGCCCGATAGCTTTCTGTAACAACACAACGGTGCCTTCTGCCACCGCTGAACTCACTGAAAACTGCCTTGAACAGTGTCATGTTGTGGCTAAGAATTAATTTAATCAAACTTAAAGCATCTTGTCCGTTATGTATGAGGAAGATCACAGACAGATAACTAGCAAGCGAGTCTGCAAATCCAGCAGCCTTAATGTCATCACCTCTCTCTAAAAGTCTTTATAGATGTATCACAACCTCAAATATCACAGTGTTTTGCACTCTTATAATTGTTTTTGATACATGAAATAACTTAAACAACTATAAAGTGATTTCCCACTTTTATTGTTGCCAATGTTTGTTCTTATAAATTGCAATTTGTTCATACTAACTGGACCCGTGCCCTAGTTAAGAGGTGTTTGTCTCGGCTCTGCCATCCCTCTGGCTTTCTATAAAGGGGCGCTGTACGGATGTCAGGTCCCGAAAGGTCAGGAGACAGTGACATCATTAATGCAGGCCTTTCTGATCAGCTCCATATGTCACTTAACAGGAGGTACCAAGTTACTGTCTGCCTCCTTTACCATTTGTGTCTGAATACAGTTCAAAGGTGCCGTATTGAAGTTAAAAATCAGTAACGCCAT
This sequence comes from Centropristis striata, assembly GCF_030273125.1. NCBI lineage: Eukaryota > Metazoa > Chordata > Actinopteri > Perciformes > Serranidae > Centropristis > Centropristis striata. Next base: position 16,003,346 of record NC_081526.1, read on the forward strand.
GAGTTGTTTCTTGTCTTTTTCTCTCTCTTTTTGCACACGATTTAATAGGTAACAGTTTTACTAAGCTTTTTTAAATGGCTAATTCACTTTTATTATTGTGTCAAACTTTTATCCACAAGAGGAAATTAAAGATTTGTTTAGAAGAGAGCGGGAGAGAGGTGAAAGGTGGGTGTCTTGCGTGGCTTTTCCCCTCTGCTTTGCTACAACTACACACACACACACACACACACACACACACACACACACACACACACACACACACACACACACACACACACACACACACATACACACATACACTCATGCATGGTCTTAGGGCAGGAGCAGGAAGTTTTTAACTAGTGGTTTAATTAGAACACATCTATTTCCTGCTGCCCTTTATTTCTTCCAAGTCTAATTGCTGACAGGTGTTCACCAATTCTCTCCCTTAGCTCAGCCGTTTCTACCTTTGCTACTTTTCCTCACTTAACTCAGTTTTATTCTGCATTAATTTCCTTTTTAAAAGAAAAAAAAAATCAACAACAAAAGATCCAATATTGTTGTCATTATTATGCTAAAAATCACAGTCTGCCCGTTGAGAGCTATAAAATGATTAAATAATTGCCTGCCTGTCATACTAAAGCTTTGTTGCAAGAAAACACACACTGTAAATCTGTTTGCACATTGGATTTACAGTGTGTTTGTCTCTGCATCAGCAGGTGCATGTGTGCTCCTGAAACAGTCGAGTCTGTAGCTTCGGACGGGACGTTGATTCATTCATGTGTGCTCATCTAATCTCATCTTTGTCCCTCAAACTTTCTCTGTGTCCTCTCCTTCATGCTTTTCTGTGTGTCCTGTGTTGTAAGCATGTGTCTAATTTTCTCCACTCTTGTAAGGCAGCGCAGTAAATCCCTCACTTGTTTATTTTTCTCCCTTTTTATTGATATTAGCACAGGAACCTCCAGACTGATTTGTCGCTAAAAGATGGACTTGCTTGTTTCCCTTTGTGTGGAAATCTTTAGCTCTGCCTTTCTCCTCTCCCCCAGCCCTTGTGTGACTGACAGGCCTTATTGGGCTATAACAGGCGTAACTCCGTCCTTTGTCTGAGGACAGTTCTCACACAGATTCGGAGCCATGTGCATTCTTTGCCCACCACACTATTTGGTGTGCACTGGGACCGAAAGAATCGCACCCTGTCCCGCTCCTCCTCCTCTACTCCTCCTCCTGTCCCCTCCCCTCATCCCTTTCTCCGCTTCCCCTCTGTGAAATGAACACTTCAGCAGGCCGGAAACATTTAATCTGGCCCCCTTTTGAAGAAAATTAATTGAAACTTGTCCCACTATAGCCTCCTTTCTCTAGCTCCATCTCTCCCTCCTTCTCTTTTCATGATTGGGTGGCGAAATTGTCAGAGGGCTTGTTTGTAGCGTGGCTTTGAATGGCAAGAAGAGGTGTTATTTCTTATTTTTTTCTCTTTCCTTTACTTTTTTTCAATGCATCAGTGAATAACATCTTTAAAGGGTCTGAGATTTGAGCCACTGACAGCTAATGGTTGCTGTATGCGCTGGTGGAACAATGAAGCAGCTCTATAGTAGCTCTTATGCAGTGTAAATCAGGCCCTCAAAGCGTATAATAGCTGAAGAGGAGAATACAGCAGAAGGACAGAAACATGTAATCAGAGAGTCGAGGAGGCTCTTTAGCCAGCGGTGCTGCATTCAGCTGTCATTTGTTTTCCTCCAGCAGAATCCAAACAGCCTGCTTGACTCGCCACAGCCTTGTTAGGGTTTGCGTGGCACGGTGTCATGGTGGTAATCTCTGTGTGTAATATCAGCTAGGTTTCCCCCACGACGGGCCATATCTATCTAGTTTCCTCTGTCACAGAAATAGGTTTATCTAGACCCTCTTTTCACACTCCCTCTCGGACCCCCACCCCACCCCTTCCTGTGTTTACGAAGGAGGGGGGGATATTATGCTAAGCCCCCAGCGTTAGTTTTTATGTTGCCATAGCAGCCTTGCTCCCACAGGGTTGTGACCTCAGATGATTACAGTACAAAGCCTATTGGGTCTTGAAAACCTCTTTGAAGATGAAAAGTCTTTGATGGTTTGTATTTATGCAAATCTCTCAGATATGATTTATCCAACTGAGATTGAATGGAGAGATGATTAAAATTGCCCCTATTTTTGAAAATCCTTCAATGGAGGCCCACTCTTTCAGTTTTCAGAACAAGAGTGGCGAGTGTGAGCATGGGGTTGTTTTGCTCTTCATTTAGAGAAATAGCAGTGCTGTACCTGAGGTTATTTATATCTGTCTTTTTCCCGGTGTGTCCAAGAGGGAGCGAGAAAAAGGAGAGGAAGGGGGGACATGGAGTTAGACATTTCTACTCTGAGCTTTTGCGCCCTCTCCTTTTTTTTTTTTTGACTGGCTTTGAAAGGAAATATCTGACGGAGGGGGCTTTTGTGTGTTTCCAGATGATAGATTTTGGAATTTGGGCTACCCCACTGGCAGTCCAGGGCTAGCTGTGAACTGGTCTGTTGGAAAAATTGAAATGCTTTGGTCTTCAAAGAATTAAACTTGGTTTTAAAGCCCTACTTAGGTGAGCTTGCATATTAGCAGGAGTCGTGCAGAATAAAGGCCTCAGCAAAGTGTCACATCACACTCTGATTGTTGCTCCAGTCTCCCTGTTCCCTGCCATGGAGGGGGGACGCAAAACAGAATAATGTAGGAGTAAAACACACTCAAAGACATCCCAAATCTTGTTTCTTCTCCCCTTTTTCGGTATTTTGTTTCTTCTTTGGTCTAGCAGTGTGTATGCATGTGCTTGTGCGTGCGTGCATGTGTGCATTTACATGTGTGCACACTCTCTCGGGGGAGCACATGCTGTAGTTGTGCGGAGCCTGTGAAAGAAGGTAGAGCAGAAGACTTCAGACGAAGGGGGAACCCTGGTGATAATGTAAAATATTTCATTTCACCCCGCTTTTGTTGCTGCTCTCCTGTGCTCGCTCTCTCCGCTATTTGAACCCTCATAGATGTGTTTCTGAGTAAGGACTGAAATGGGAACAGTGCAGGTAATAAAGGTGTCAAGATTCATATCAAAAGTGAATTTTTGCTCGTAAAGATTTCTTTTATTTCTCCTGTCTGTCTCTTACCCCACAGTGGATTTTCAACAATGTGTCATATCATTTATGTATGTTTCCTGCTGAACATTTGTTTCTTCCAGTTTTAAATTCACTCTGACTCAATAGTTCAGCATCTCAGTATGAGTTCCTGTATTTCTCATTCATATCACTAATAATGCATTGATAAGCCAACTGAGGTTGGCAGCTGCACTTTACCACACATTCGTCAAAGGAACAGACTTGACTTAAACCAAAATACAGTCCACCAATACATTTATTCCTTGAATATCTATGCATATTGCGCGCAATATCACTAATGGATTCCAGCTGAAAAGTATTTTTTATAACCACAAATGCTGAGGACAGTATACAACAAAACCCCTAATGAATGTGACTGTACAAAGTAGTGAGAACAAATTAATTTATTGTGATTGTTTGTGATTTGTTTTCTATTCGCAGAAACAGTGGGTGTTGTTAATGAGTCGTGCATGAGATTGTCCCTGTGTGCTTAGTTTGTTGACAGGTTTCAGCACCACTTGAAAGGACGGGCACTGACAGAACCCATTCGCCTGGTCACCTTTGTGGAAACCGCTGTGGGTCTGCTCAATTTTAAGGTAAATTACAAACAAAACCCCCCAAAACTGCCTGCGTAAGACATTTTGCTGTTTGTCCATTGTTCACTTTAGATTAAAGACTGCGTCAGCGAGCGGAGCGCTCCACGTGTCCAAAATGAAAGGGTTTCAAAGCATTCGGACAGTCTCTCAAAATGAGCCTTTTTTTGTTTCTTCCTCTCTGTCTGTCGGTGTGAGTCTCTCTTTCCCTCTCCAGACACGCTGACATTTTTTAATTAGAACTGTTTTAATATCATCACAGTGAAAAAGTTCTTAATGATTTTTTGGCAAGCATCAAAGCGGCTCCTGTTAAAGTGCAGCACGACCTTCAGCTACATGGGGAAAAGGGCATGGTTTTGGGCATTTGGGGAGAAACAATCTGTCCTCCCTTCTTTTGATTTGTCTCTTAGTTCTCCACTTTAATTCTGTGACTGTGTTTGTGGTTGCCTGTGTGTACTAGTGTGTGTTTTGATGGCGGGGGGTGCCTCTGTGTGCTTTCTTGAGTACACCCTGTATCTTTGCCCAGACTGAACCCCAGGTTACAAGCACACACACAAAAAATCACTGTGGCACAGCTAGTGGTGAAATTAATTTGGAGGCCAACAAAAACCAGGAGACACATTCTTATTGTTTCACATTCCACATTTGTTTTCCTCATTCAATAATGATTGTGGCCAATGGTTTCATCTTAGCAAAGGGGCCTGTTATAGTTTGACATTATTATATTACAATACATGTAATCATACTTCAATGCCATCTTAAAAAAAAGAAAAAAAACTGCAAAATCATTATTATTCTCATTTACAGACATAAAATAACTTTTGTATGCATAACTGGTGAATGTGGTCTTGATAAAAAATAGCTATTCAAGAAGTGTAAATACAATACAGTCGGTAGTTACCAAAAGTAATTTTGTAATCAGGAATAGTAATTTAAATCAGGAAATATGACCAATTACCCATTTATCAGTCGGTCGATCACATCCATATGTGCTCAAATTATTTTTCAGAACATAAAATTAAATAAAACAATGCTTTGGCTGATTTAGAAATGGTGTTAGCTATTTTTTTAAAATTTATTCTGTATTTAAATGGTCACCAATTTAATGATATCGCGCATACAGTACTGATTTTATTAAGCTAGTAATTTCATATTATTTTTTCTTTATTTTACTCCTTTTTCATTCCTAGAATTGTTTGACAATGTAATATATCTTATGTATAATATATAATAAAGTAAAATAGTCTTTAATAAAGTTATTTGCTTTAGAAAGCAGCCTTTCTGCATAGTCATATTAGTGCAAAATCACTGCATATTCAGCATAAGAAAGATCTATTTTCACTCTCGCTTAAAAAAAAAAAAAAAAATCACTATATCAGCCGCCATATCTGTAATCTTTGAATTTTTATCCCCTGTAAAGTCAAAAATCCCTTATCAGTTGGGCTGTACTTGACAGTGCTGAGGAGAAACTTGCCCTTGAACAGGAACCGTTAAAATGATACTTCAAAAATGATATCGTGTTGATACCCACAACTACTCAGTTAAGAGAGTTGGGCCAGCCAAGAGTGAAGAAGCATCCCTGGTACTCCTTTCTGTGTTGGTTTTACTTCAATAAATGTACAGTATGTGCCTGCAGATGGGGCACTACATAATAAATGTGTGTATGGAAAGTAAGCTGGAATAAAAGTAGGGTTTTTTAGGATTTTTGATGTGCAAACTCATCAAAAAGCATTTGTACGAGCATGTCCAACATTTCTCTCCCTGTTTACACCTGTGTCACTTTCCTCAGCCTGTGTTTCTATATTTTTTTGCAGGCCGTGTGTGAGGAAGTCCGTCGACTTGCTCCCAAAGCGGGTCTCCACCATGACGGCGTGGTATTCGGCTCTGATGACTTCTGTGCCAGCATAGGTATCTATCCCACCTTCTGCTGAACTTTCTCTATATATTTGGTCTCAAATGTGCCGTTCTCTTCTTTTTCTTTGTTCATGGCAGAGAAACATTGCATTGTAAAGTCTGCCTAAAAGCATATCATACAGGTCAATCCTACTTTTCCTGTTTTGATTGAATGATTAAAGAACTGAAGGAGAAGTGGTTATGAATCAACAAAACAGCAGAATTTTTTATTGAAATAAAGAGATGATTTGTGGATGTGGGCTATGTGAGTCATTTTCAAAGGTAATGAATGAGAAGGCGGATGCATTTCCTCTACCAAGTCCATTATTTTGTACATTAGGGCTCCTTAGACTGAATGATTACATTTAGCCCATGGCCACTTACCACAAGTAAAATGGGAGGCTGTGCTTAAGTCATAATTTCTTTTGAAAAGTTGGTTTGTATTCAGTTTAACCCGTGGTTAGCTCTGTTTTAAAGCACTTATGAAATTAAGAACTTCAGTTGAACTTTAGTTGCCTGTTAAGTAACGAAATGCAAATAACTGTCCTGAAACTGATATGTCCTGGTGTATTTATTTAATGGACAAAGGGCAGCCACATGGAAAGAAGTTTATCATTTTAGAACCACTACAAGGCACTTTCATTCTGATTTAATTTTGGCTGCTCCTGTGGACAAAAGCAGCAGTGTTGTTATAAAGATTTTGATCTGCAATCAAGTGAAAGAAATACACTGGGTTTTTTTTAAATACTATTTTTTAAACACAGCTGTTTGCAGAATGCATAGTGATGAGGTAATGTATCTTTTTGTGCCGGTAAGATTAATAACTGTAACATGATGATAGTGAAACAAAGTAAACTTTTAGCCACCAAAGTAAATTCATATATTTGTTAAATGACAGATTTACTTGTGTTTTTGCCCGTGCTCTATATTTAAATGGGTTTTAAGTGATGGTTGAGTGTGTAATTTGATAAGAAAAACTCACAAAAGAAGAGGAAGATATTGACATACTGTAATTTGTGTAACTGCTGTCCTGGTTTCAGTGTCTGACTTTTTAGTTGATCTGTTCGTCACCCTTGCCCAACCTCCTCTGCACCTTGTTTCCTTGCTCATACACCTGAGATCTTATCTGACATTTGCCTGTACGATATAAGTGTAAACCCCATATTTTGTTCTGTAGGTGCCACTCGTACTAAAGATGCCAGGGAACTCCTCTACGCAAGGCAGAAGGTGGTAGTGACCACCAAAGCATTTGGGCTGCAGGCCATCGACCTGGTCTACATCGACTACAAGGACGTGGAGGGGCTGAGGCGGCAGGCCAGAGAGGGCGCTCTCATGGGATTCACAGGTAAGGTTTCTGCTTTCTGGGTCTTAAATCTGCCCATGGTTCCCTTCAAGTTCTCACCTCACATGTCTGACCACCCCAGTTACCTTCTGTGGTTGCTTTGCAGTCGTTGCTCTTTATGTATATCCCATTACTTACCCCCCTGTGGCACAATAACGGACTTCCCTCCACTTCCTGTTGTAAACTGCATTCGGACAATCCAACATTTCATTTTCACTCCTTCTGCCCTCTCATGATCTGTCATGCTCTTCCTGCATTTTAAGCGAAAATAGGATGTATGAGTGAGTAAAATGTGGAAGGATGCAGAACATCTGGCTTTTCATTCAACATATTTATATTTGTATTGTTCACTGTAATGAGGGTCTCTACTCAGAATGACTACTGTCGCTGGCTGCTTGTAGTTTTCTTTTTTTAGCACTTCATGTGCTGCTGAAGGGAATTGTGAACAATGCTGCACTTCTTAAATGGTTTTCTGACATTTCTGTTGTGCACACCATGAATGGTTTGTGTGTGTGTGTGTGTGTGTGTGTGTGTGGTGTGTGTGTGTGTACACAGGTGCGTACCTGTTCATGTGCAAATGTGGGAGTTAAGGTAGTGGTAGTGACTACTTTAACAGCGCTCTGTGTGTGTCTGTAGCCAGGCAACGATTTCAGAATGAGCGTGTGCGTTTGTGTGTGTCTGCTGTGTGTGTGTGTGTGTGTGTGTGCCCCGCAGACTGCATGTAACAGACCACAGAAGGCAGGACAGCCTGTTCCAAAGTGGATATTCTAGTAATTCTTCCCTCGCTGCAGCAGATACATTTATTGTGGTATTTTCGTCATTTGAAGACTGATTATTTCAAAATCTGACATACCTCCCACTGTGGTCTGGGCCCACATAAACAGTGAGCAGAGAAAAAAAGGATTGACTCTCATAAAATAAGGTTTTTATTTACTCTGTTGTCATTGTTTTTCATTGAATATAAGAACAGTGGATATGATAAAAAGGATATCTTCAGCAATTAGTCAGCTTTCACACTGGAGACAAATGGGGAAAAAAAAGAACTTGACACTTTTTTTTTGACTCTGCAAAATGGTGAATCCCTGAGCACGCTCTCCATGTTGCACTGCCCTCAAGACATGTTACCTGCTGCACTTCACATCATCAAATCATCTGCTCTAACACGGCAACTTATTTTCCAGATGACCTCATTTGCCACCTCTATACTCTGGTGTTGTGGGTTTTCCTGAGCATGTATGTGTGCCTACATTTCTGTGTGTTTGTATCAGATTTATTCAGCTATAGACGTGCAGAATTCTCCCTGTCTAGATGATTTACATTTATTCACTTAACAATTTAACATTTATCCTTTTGCAGTTTTGCAATGACGCATTTACATTCTGCTGCACTGTGATTAGTTCTACATTATGCTCACGGGTTCCTTTAATGTCTGCATTTATTACACATAAAATCTGTTTATAATTCTTTGCATTCGTTCGAATCGAAATGATTCTTTTGAGAAGAAAAAAATGAACGCTGGAGGTTTTAATATGAGGTAAAAGATATAAAAGCTAATGATGGCAGCAGCAGGTCGATTAAATAAATGGTCAGATTTGATATGAAATAAAATGTTCAAAGCACTGGATTAGTGGCCTTCAAGCCATGGGCACTCTGTATAATCTTAGTTAGTAGCTATTACTGGCCCGAGTGTGCTTAAGCAATAATACGGTGCAGCCAAAAGCCTCTACCTGTGCAGTAATTGACCTTGGCAGTACCTAAGCCGCATACAGCACCCATTAGCACAGAACACACTGGTGAAACAAAAACACCCGGTGCTTCTGACTGGTAAACAGGACAGGTAGGGCAAAAGTTTGCAAAACCTTGACAAGTATCAAATCCGCATAAGTAATTGTGCGGCATCTTTACCTTGTTTGATGTGCTGTAAAACTACATGTTGCTGCTAAAACTCAAAAGATCCTTCTAAAAGTGTGTTTGTCTCCCAGAAATAAAAACCAGCTCCATCAAATACTCTGCTTTCGGGGACTGCATTTCACTTCCATCCCCGGGACCCTGCCCATCATTCGCCTGAGAGCACTTTGCTAAATAGCAATCCTCCAATGAGATGCCAGCACCACATGGCAAGCTGGGATTGGCTGGAGGGCATGAATGATGCATTTTAGGAGAACCAATGGGTTGTAACTGAGGGCACCTGAGTCACCCTGTCTGTTTCTTCACTCCGTCATTCTCCTGTTGTCCTACACAGACACGTGCGCACACATACGCACGCACACACACACACACACACACACACACACACACACACACACACACACACACACACAAAGAGACACCCGCTTATTTTAGCCTGCCAATTTCAGTGTGGAAACATGCTCCTGTCTTCAGCCCAGAAGTAAAACAGGTGGCAGAGGAGGGAATACAGACTCCCCTTGCCTCAATCCTTGTAGAAAGCAACATTCACACACTCACGCACACTGGTTGTTGTGTCAAAACAGATTTACAATATTGGTTTGAGATCCAAAATACTATTAGAAAATAATAAATATTTGGTTATTATCAGACAAGGTGATTCACAGGCACGTGAAAATAAACATACACAAGATTACACACACATGCACTCCTGCACTTCATACAGCGCGGCCCTGGGGAGTCCTCAGGCTGTTAGTCCAACAGAAAATGTGCAGTTAGTCTCCCTGTTTCACACAAACAAACACATGCATTCATGAATCATCGCAATGACACACTAACAAGTGCCAAATGTCGTATTTTCTTGCATGCACATTTCCCTTAAAGGTATCTATTAATCATAAGCTGCAAGTCAATGAATTATCTCCTCATTAGTAGCCTTAAACTACAGTGTGTTGATTGTGTAACTGCCGTGTGTGTTTTTCTGAGGTTAACTGGGGTGAACGGAGCAGGATGAAGGGAGTGGGTTCTCTCCTCCCCATTCCTCTCCTGTCCTCTCCTCTCCTCTCCTCTCCTCCTCTCTCCTGGGCAACAAATTTTTTCGCCCGTGCAGCCCGCCTGCTTGGCCACCTTGAAGGATTTGTTGTCGGCGACAGAGCTAAGCCCTAAAGTGTCGAGTTCCTGCTGGCTGCCGCTGAGCCGTCGTTCTCACCAGACGCTTCATAACCTTAACTTATCACTACAAGTTTGATCTGCAAATGTACATGGGATTATGTCTGTGGCGTTAGCCCACATTTAACTGAGAGGGAATGGGAGCAGGAGGGTGGGGGGATTGTGTCAGACACAGCCTTAACTCTATGTTAGGCTCCTGATTTGGATATAAGATGTGGAAGGTATGCAACCACTGACAATTGGAATTTATATCAATTGTACAGAAGCAAAAGGAAACTTTAATCATAAAAAAGACAAGGTTTTCTTCAGATTTCCTTCTTCAATAACTGAATATTTTTCAGTGAAAATGTGCGTGCAAATGTGTTTAATATCTAGTATAGAACCTCATCTACATCTACAGGTATTGTCTTATTTTGTGCGGTTTTCTTGGCCAGTTTTTAATAATTCACTTGTGTGTAAGTCTACTTTGGATCTGTAAGGCTGCTCTATCGTGAGTATTCTGTTCTGTCATATAATGAAGTCAAACTAAGCGTTCAGCAGATTTCTGTTTGACAGCAGGGCAGCAAGCAGACGGAAGATACTTGATATCCTTCATGTTTCTCAGCGTCTTTGGTCCTGTGCTGGCTTTCTAACTCACCTCAGTGCCACAGGACATACTGACACATAAACACACATACAATTTAGTCTTCAGTGTTTCCTGTTTCTACTGCCTCTCTGTTGTGGTTCCTCTCTCACAGGAACGGTGCCAGCTGCAATCTCTACCAATTCTCAGACTTTTTATTTTTTTCTATCCATGCAGCTGTTGTTGTCAACAGTTTTCATAACAAAAAGATCATTTTTGCTATAATCAGGGAGGGTAATTTGTACAAACTGTTACTGTGCCAACAAGTAAAAACATTGTTGGTGTTTTTTTAGCGCAATGGATCTTGTATTTAATTTTATTTGAAGGCACAGCCAGCCTGCTGTTATCATTAGCATATTTCACTTTCTCTGTGGGTGTGGGTGTGTGCTTTTATGCAGGTAAGCAGGTTATCCACCCAGGGCAGATCCAGGCTGTGCAGGAAGAGTTCTCCCCCAGTCCAGAGAGGGTTCAGTGGGCCAAAGAGCTCATTGCTGCGTTTGACCAGCACCAGAAGGAGGGAAAGGTAATGTTAACGTCGTCTGACAGAACTAAAGTCCCATTATTTTACATTTCTTTCGAGTTATTGTTTTGGTCTAAAATTTCAAACCATAAATGCTCACTATTGGGACAATTCAGAAATTCATCCAGCAAGTTTGTAGTTAAAATGACTTATATGTCAGTATGAAAAACTTGACAGATTTAATATAAGCTGGTGTTTCATTGACAAAGTCACTCACAAAAAGATTTACAGCAAAATTATTTTGCCATAATTGTTTCTTGTCTCTTGGTGTCCCAAACCACCCTGACCCTTAATTAGAAAGTAAAAGAAGGTATTCAACTAAATGTTTTATGTTGAGGTGTAAGGTAACAGCTGCTAAAATAAACAGTGACAATATAAATGAATTGCTGTGGATATAAAAGTATTCTGTAAATTGCATTTCATATTAACTGTTTAGATGTGATGCTAAAGGCTTTCAGTCGGGAAATTATTGCTTTAGGTACCTTTTTAAAAGTGCTTGAATTTTAATCTTAAAAAGCTGCACGAGCCCTGAGACTGAACAGATATCTTTAAAAAATGCATGCTTCCATTCTTTTCTTAATATTTGTCCTGCTTGTTCACTAAATATTTCTACTAATTTGACTTCACTTTAACATTATTTTTTCATATCAGTTGACAGATATGCTGACTTAACAAACCATTCCTTTAAAAAAAAAGATTTTTTGTTTAACATAAAACTTTCTTAAATGTAAAATGTGTCTCCAGCATGACACAATATGTGACTGTTGAGTTGAGTCTTTCTGTGCTCTGAGACTCGCCCGGATCTTTTTGTGTCCCCTCTCACACACCTCTGTAGTTCCAGAGAATACATACTGTACACCCCTGGGTGACTCTGAGACGACATAGGAAGACGGGGTGGGGGTTGGGCCAATTAAGTGTACAATATTATTGTTCCTAATTTAGTGCATGGTTGGATCCTGTGTGTTGAGCTCTGTGGGCTATCTGCTGAGGTAATACACAATCTGCCCACACCTCTCTCCCTGCCAGGGCTGCTCCTACTAAGCATCGCCCGAGGGATTCATATCCTACCCATCCCTCTGCTGCCTTGTGTGTGTGTGTTTCTGCCTGTGTGTGTCTGGGTTTGAGCAGCGAGCAGGGTCAGTCCCTTTGTCTCACAACACGACAGGTGCTTGTTTTTCATAATTCTCACCTCCAGCTATTGACTACATTTTTCTGACTTCTTTGAGTTTTTTTGTCGTAGCATTTAACACCATGCATATCCATTTTTTCTTCTTCTGTATGGTTTTCTTGGCAGTTTTGTAATGCTTCACTTAACTGTGTGTGCCTGCTTTCACTCTACTTAGTGCATTTTCTTCCTCAACTTTCTGCTTTGCTTGAATTAATGAGGTTTTTTTGTACAAATTCTGATTAAAAACTGCCTTGAAAGTTGGCAAACCACACTTTCTTCTACATCTCCCTGGCATGCTATGTTTTTTGTACAGTAATCGGCTTCCTGCATCTAAACACCATCCTTTTTTGAGGAAAAATGCATTTTACTGTATATGTCTGGTCTAATGTTTCTCCTTCTGCTCTGTTTTAAACCTGTTCAGGGTGCGTTTACCTTCCGCGGCAGCATGATCGACATGCCCTCAGTGAAGCAGGCACAGAACATCATATCGCTTGCCGTCGTGGTGTCGGAGAAATAACACAGGTGATGGGAACAAACTGGAGAAACTGCACAACTCCACCCTGACAGGAGGAAAGGACAATGGAACTGTTGCAAGTTTCATAGCACTTCAGAAACTTATGGACTATGTTGCCTGGCATCAGTAAATGCTGTTAACTGTGGTTTTAATTTAAGTTTTTTTTTAAAAGTTTGATTAAATGATTGTGATTGTGGTGGTTCTGTTTTGTTTAGGATGTTTTAAACAATCTAAAATCTGCATATAGCGAGCAGCAGCAGCACATTTCTGCCTCTTAAACCGGAGTCTTGCCGATCACTGCCCTGTGTGGGCACTTTCTTGGCACACTCTCCAGTGTGTGCGCCATCATGCCATTCTCCAGCGTGTGTGCCCCTGCCTCCCATCTCTCCTAGGTCATGATGAATGCTCTCCCATCTCCACGGTCCATGCAGCTGGGCGAAAGGGTAAACAAACACAACAAGCCACTGTTGTGGATCTATTCATTAGGCCCCCAGTCTTCCAGTCAGGCCTCAGCCCCCTGCCCAGGGCCTGACTCACAAACATCAAAGTCTTGCAGGCTTGGAAAAAAAACCTCACAGATGGAAGTGCGTAAACTCACGATTTAGCTTTTTTGTGTCAGTCTCCTTAGTAAAGACATGCAGCTCGCCCTGTGGCAGCTGCGGGCCTGTGGTCTTGATGGAGAAGGCGTGTGGCGTCAGACACACCATGACCTGTGCGGAAAATAAACACTGCATACATGCACACGCTGCGGCAGTATTCCTAACATGATCTCTCATTTAACACAAAGAGTTAAACTGTGATTTTTTAGCTGTTTTTGTCCACCTGTTTTTTATCAGCATGCTGAAAAGCTACTTGTGAAATGAACTTCGGAACAAGTTCAGTAAAGTCGTTTGTTGTGCCGTCACAAATAAAAGTACAATGGGGCTCTGTGGAGCGCTTGTGCATGTCTGACTTCCAGAAACAGTGAAGTGGGTGTGATGTTAGAGTGAGACAGATTAGTGGCCATGTTGCTCCAGCAGACCAGGACCGAGGCTTTGTCTCTCTGACTGTGGATGGGAGGATAATTGGGGGGGTGTTGAATGGTTAATAGTGCCATTGGTGACCATGGTAATGAAAAGCACCATACCTCCCCTACCCCACCTCATCCACTCATCTCTCTCTCTCTCTTTCTCTCTCTCTCTCCCTCTATCTCTCCCTCTCTCTCTCCAGTACTGTATGATCTATTGTGTCTGGGGCAGGACTGTGGTCTGTGCCAGGCCAGGCCAGACAAAAAGATCGAAACCACTCCTGCGCCCAGCCAAAGACCCGAACAGTAAGCTGTCTCTTTGGCATTTGGCCACATATTTCTCCCACCCCTGGCTCACTTTTTCTGTCGGGAATTCACATTCAGCTTGTTTGTTTGTTTTCACACAATCTACCATTATACCCAGACGTTGGTGGACAAAACTGCTATTAGTTTGATCAAATAAATCCACAAACATTATTAGGGTGGAGCCATTTTGCGAGGTGAGCCATATCTCGAACTTTATCGGCTGAAATTGTATGAAATTTAGAGGAGATTTGGCAGTTACAGAATTTGTAGAGTGTGAGTATCCTGTATAGTTGCTGAAATCATTATTTTAAGGTTGTCATTAAAAGGGGTTATGCACATTTTATCCAACTTTATAACACTTTACTGTGACTTTTTAAACACTCATTATTTATAATTTGTTGCAGCCAAGATTTGTTGCAATCTGATCTGAAATGTATGCAGAAAAATTTGCTGAATTCTATTGTATGAACAAGTTATAATGCAGTCAAATTTGCTGTTTAATTGTTGAAACAATTAAATATGAATAAAATGCTGAACTTGACAAGTCCACCTTATTAATTGTTTGGTTTGATGTTTGAAACTAAATCATCACAATGTGTTAAAATGAAGATGTCATTGCGTTAATGATGAATTAAAACATTTTAAGATTTAAATTAGAAAGTTTTGCTCAAAAAAAAAATAAAGTTGACTGTCCAGGACAGTAGAGCTGCACAATGGGCTGCAGAAAGTCATTCTATGACAAATGTGCAGCACTCTGAGGTGAAAAGAAGCTCACCAGGTGACTTTGGTGGTGAAGGAGGCCGCTCTGACGGGGGACAACTTGGCTTTCCAGGCTGCTCTGCACCAACAGGTGTCCTCACACACAGGAAGGAGGATCTCTAAGCAGAGGAAGCAGGACAGGGCATCATGCAGGGACCAAGCAAAAAGGGCAACTCTTGTGAGGATGATATTCTAAGAAAACAAAACATCCCCTGAGTGTTTGTTTGCCACATATATTATCCACCCAATAATAATTCTCTTAATGTTTCTCAGCCCTCCCCCTCTCTGGTAAAGCAAACCTTTGGTCTTCACAGAGCTCTTTCTGCTCAGCTTTCTTTGCACCTTGACGACTTTGCTATTTGAAAATGAAAAAGCCAAAAGCTTTCATTGACATCTGTGTAGATTAGAGGAATGCATCCCTGTCTGCCTCCGCTGTGTAATTCTACATGACATTTCTATTATGCGTGGAACTGATATAATCTCCTCAGTCCGCTCGGCACTTTTATTTAAATACATCTCTGTGCTATTCCCTGAGAGAGTAAATTACAATTAACACGATTATAACCTCACAAAATTGTGACGGGAATCAATTAGGCTGCGAGCAGTTTTTCATAGCCCGGTAATGTGTTGGTCGAGATTGCTTTCATAAATTATGAGAGACAGCGCAGGCGGAGAAAATGCATGTATGCAAAACACTGTCAGAGGAAAATTAAAACGAAATGTTTTACATATTTTTCCATTAATCTAAATGGGACCCGTGTGGCAAAGATGGTTTTATTCTAATTCCCCGCCCGGGGATGCCCAAATAATGACTTGATGTTTTAATAGACTTCTAATGACAATATATGACAAAGTAATTGCAGCAAAAAGATTATTCTAAAGCAATAAAATACATCGTTATTGTAGCTGCAGCACAGTTTGAGAAGTGTAAACCTATTAGCAGAAAAATACAACGTGCAGAGCTGATCAACATAAAACATTTAGTTGAAGCTAATTAACTCTGTTTCAATATTTAGGATTATTGCTTAAATAAATTAGAACATTTTCAAAGAGGCTGCAAATAGGCCTCATTATTATTAATATTATTATTATTGTGACACAACAATTACAGTAATTCTCAGGATTTCTCTCGAAGACAACAAAATGTTTTTGTTTAATTATCAATTATTGCTTTCAAAAATAATACAAAAGGTGTTAAATTAAAATGTAATTAGACTTTTCTAAGATTAGCATTCTGTTGTAGAATTTGGAAATACATAGAATGAATCAGCTGTAAGAAAAATTATTGCAACTTTTTTTTAAATGTAATTTCGAAATAAAATGAAAAATATATAAAAGGCGGTTTAATTAAAAAGCATATTGTAATAAAACATTTTACTGTTATTTTACCTATCTGTGACATTTTCTATTACTGCAATAACAGGCGAGCGTCCCTGCCTCCACACTATTAATTCAGTATTAACTGCTACTTTGTTATGAAATTATACTAGGACAATATTTGTTGTATATTTTCCTCAGAAGCCTTAAAAAGCAGTGGTTTTATTTAACGCACAATCTTTTTATTTCCCCTCTGCTGACAGGCGCATGTCCAGCCTCCTTTTTTTCTCCTTTTTTTTTCCTCAGAGTGATTTTGCATGATATGAAATCCACCGCGGCCTGTCTGTGCTGCCTGACTGATCTGGCACATGTGGACCATTACTAACTTCATTTGAGGAGACCTTTTGTCTGAGTGTCCCCGTCAGCAAGGCAGTCCGAGGGGACGGAGCGGCGTGGCACGAAACAGGATGGTTAAATCCCAACTTTCTTTTTATTCTCACCTTCATATTGTACCACAATTCTCATTTGATGCGTAAATACGCCCTCATTAGACCTCATGTACAGCCAACTTATTTGCTAAACAAAACACAGTTGATTTAATTCAAATAGGTGTTTTTTTGGCAATGCAGGTTAAATTTAGTCCAAATTTAATTCCCAACAGCAGACAGGTATATAAATATAAAGGTGCTGCAGCTGCAGAACACCTGCAGTGGGTCTGTGATAAAGGTGGTGAACAGTGAGGAGTCTGTCTCTATTTAATTTAACCCACCAAACTTGTCCAGGCCTCTTTATGTCTGAAGGCCTGTTGTGCTTCTTGCAGAGTTCAGCTCTTGGAGGTCCGATTCTGTAAAATCCAGGCTGCCGGGGAATGTTTACCTGGCGGGTTAATATCATCTGCAGAAAAAAAATGCAACAGAAATAATCAGACTGGCAGCATCTTACCCTCGGAGGTGTTGTCTTCTATGCAAATTAGGATCTATGTTGTCCCACAAAAATTCTAATCGGATGTTTTTTTTATTTTTATTTTTTTAAGGTAGAAATATTTTGAGGTGACTTTACCTTCCTCCTCAGCCCTCCTCTTTGGCCCTGACTCCCCCCAGACTCCCTTCTCCTTAACGGGCTCAGATCAAAGGCTCACCGGCCCCGGCGGAGACCACTAAAATCCGCCCGCTTTGTCTGCTGTTGCCAGGAGTGAGGAAGGGTGTCGGGGAGGAGGAGGAGGAGGAGGGGTGGCATGGTAATGAGACTCGTTACAGAGCGACAAAAAGTCTCTGCAACTTTTTTTCGTTTTTTACCTCAAGTGTCCATCTGTCGTCATAAGTCCATCTCTCAAGTTCCCTCTAGACGTCTGACTTTAACTTTTTATTTCCTACCTCATATCCTGAGAGTGACATAAACATATTTACATGTTAAAGCACAAACAAAAACCTGTCATGTCAGAATGTATTCATTCTGATTCACAAATTAAATAGTATAGATATTTATCCAAAGACGCGCACGTTTTTGGCACAATTTACGCGCACAAATGAAATAATCCAACCGCACCTACCTAGCTCGTGTTTGTTTATTGTTCTTTGTTGTCCCTGAACGCACCAGACAAGACAGACCAATAGAAAGTTTACGACTCAGACACTTTAAAGAAGAAAAAAAAAGTAACAGCGCCTCATAAAAGTGAACATGTCTGCGGAGGTCTGTGGCCATACAGACATGAGCGGAGATCAGATCTCACACCTGCCTCCAGCAGCTAATTAGGCAGTAAAATGTTAAGCCTCCAATGAATGATGGCTTCCATATTTCCCCCTTTTAAATATGTGATGAAGTTCTCAATAACACATAATCTTATAGGCAGAAATACAATATTGGACTGTGGACGTTGCAACTTTTCATGCAAATATTTGGCACACTTGCGTGCGTGCGTACTGATGCGCGTCTGTTCCTGCTCTGCTCTCTTTGTTCTGCTGTTTACCTAGAAGGTACCAATATCTGAGCATCTTCCATAAACGCGTTCACCGGTCTTTTTATCAAATACACATTTTTCTTGTCATGTTTTTGCGCAAAATGGTGCGAACTGGATAAGTTTGTTGCCACATTCAGGACTTTGATGTAGTTCATTACTGTCAAATAACAGGGTGTGTCAATTTGCGAGTTCATGACCATATATTAAAAATATGCTGTTCCTCTTTAACTTTTTGCCTGTGCTGTAAATGCCTCGTTAACTTTGCTCCCTTTTTGCGCGTTTAAAGGTTCATACAACTGATATACTTATTGTAAGTCGCTTTGGACAAAAGCGTCAGATAAATGACATGTAATGTAATGTAATATGAATTGCGCGATAATTACCTATTTCTGTGTACAATCAAAAAACAAGCTTTTGATCTGCACCCGCCTCCCCCTCTCCCTTTCTCTTTCTGTCTCTCGCTCTATCCTTTCTCTCTCTCTCTCCCTCTCTGTGCAGTTGAGCAGGTGGAGGCCGCGCACCTGCACGCACAGCTGCGCGCACCTTGTTATTGCTGCCGCTGCTTGACGCACAGATGAGCGCAGCGCACAGCCAACAACACAATCCCGACAACATAAACCCTCTCCAGTGCCACAGCTCTCAGCCTCAGCGTGTTCTTTTTATAGAGGGAAGTGCAATATTTCTCTGAATGATTTCTATTTATCATTAATTTTCTATTTTTTATTTATTTTTCTTTTAAAAACCGCAAACAAAATATATTTTATTTTAATGAATAATTTCCAAGGATGCGTAGCTGTAACTATCCCAGCCGTCTCTCCGTCTATCTCTTGTTTGTCATGCTCCGGACTTCAACATGACACCATCTAATCCAATTAAACACGATAACCCTGGACTCACGTATTATTCTCTTCTTTTTTTCCTTCAAGTTGCTGACAAGCACTCTTGGTTTTGTGTGAAAGAGAGAGTCAAGAGCCCTCTCTTAATCCCGGGCACAACTAGAAGTGATTGAAAAGTGAAAGAAACCCCTCATTGGTCCTCGAGCTGGATGCTGTTTTCTTTGTCCAGTACTCTTGGCTTTTTGTTTAGTGCGGTCATCATGCATAGCACTCCATTATTTAAGGGCCTTTCAGGGGAAATCACGTCCACTGAGCCGGTGACAGTTATTAGTTTGTATCAGAGAAGAATCTACTTTATTGAAACACAAGAAATAATCACAATTAGCTTGTTAAATAAAACTTGCTGTAATCCAAACATGCTGCTAATTAGAATTTAGGAAACAATTATACTCATTTTTTAGTCATTAAACTGCCTAATTAGTCGTTTGTTTAAACGGTTTAAGCAGATTAGGCCTGCCTCTGTTATAAAAATGACAGATAACATTCGGTTCTCAGTTTTAATCCTTGTCGTACACATACAAACGCGTGTAATACAATTTTTGGCAGCTACAGTAAACAATATTGTTAAGTAATAATTGCAAAAGCAACAGAATAAACAAAAGCTTTAAAATTAAAGTAATTAAAATGACAAAAAGTGTATTTCCTTATGAAAAATGTCAAAAAATCTTCTTTTGAAAGTGTTTCTGAGGAAAAAAGGCGCCATTGTTCCATGAAGCCCGAGTCGACATAACATATTGTAGGCTAGGTGTTGCAAAATGACAGGTAATTGACATTAATCCGCTCTCTCTGAGACTCAGGGGGGATCTAAAGTAAATGGGGATACGGTTAATGAAGCACCACTTGCCCTTTGAATCTCCGTCACAGTGTGCAGCTGCATGGGGAAGTTTGGAGAAACTTCACTTTTTCCTGTTCATGCATCATAAAATGCGATGAAGACATCTGTAGTAATGGCTGCTCTGCAAAGGTTGAAATGAGGAAATAGCATACAGGAGGATTAGCACATGATTACAAACTTTTTTTAAGTGATGACTCAGTTTCGTGCTCTCAGTTTATTTGACATCTGGTGAAATTGCTGCTCGCCTAACTGGCTCTAATAATGCACCATTACCGATAGCCTTTCAGTTTTTACTGCAAGCGCGAGGTTGTTATTATGCTTATTATAATTCATATTGGGAGCCTTCTCTGTAGGAGCTGTGACAGACAGACAGAGGCCAGGTGGGAGAGGTAGACTCTGAGCGTAAGGAGTCGCACCTCTCCTCTCCATGCGCACGCCGCTCCGTGCTACAGGGGCCTGCGTAATGAGGGCACCTATGGGGGCCCTCCTGGATGGAGAGGTGTCCTAACCTCGCCACGGCCGGTCAGAACTGAAGCACAGACACCTGCGCGTCACCCCCTTCTCCCTCTTCCCCCTTCCTCCACCTCCTCCTCTTCATGGCTCCCCCCGGGGCAACGCCTGCCACAGCCTCCCATCACCGAGAGTTCATACTCTCGCACAACTTTTGACAACGATAATGATGTGCATGGTGATGCTGAAAATCTGAGGAGGGGCTGTAGTAGGGAAATAAGGACTCTCCGTGTCTGTGCAGGGGAGGGGCCGGTGCGTTTCTCCTCAGGACCAATTCACTTCTGATGGAAAAGCACCACTCTGCAGCCTCCCACTGAACTCCTGAATATATAATCTGCTGCCTGATCTTCTCACAATCCAGTTTATATTCATGTGTCTGCTATAAAATGTTTAAAAAAGACGCTTAAAATAGGCTATGTTACCATTATTTACACTTGACATTAATTATGTCCCTCTTTACAATTCAATCTTATAGATTTTAGGCGAACTATCAGTCATGTTATTAAAATATCGCCATCTCTCAAGGTTTAGTGTCACAAAGATGGATAAGCTTTGATAGTTTTGTGAGATATTCTGTCATTTACCATGGCAAGTGTCTACGAAGGGCCAAAAGGTGCCCATCCCCAATGGAGCTGGCCTAATTATACAATTAGTCTTGTGATTGGGACAGTCCAGAGCTAAGCCTCCTGTGGGACAACCAGACACATTATGGCTGTCATCAGTATCTTCACATGCAGCAAGTTAAAGAGCTCAGCTTAATAAGTGCTTATGTCCTTCGATCAGGTTTCTTTGATTCAACACATTTCAACAGAATTTCTTGAACGCCGTCGAGGGCCAAACATCTTTTCTGCAGTACAAAGCAAAGCAAGGGATGGAAAAGTGGATGGAGAGCTGTTTCCTGGACACCATTAATACCATAGGTCATCTTGGTATTCAATCATTTATGTCTTAAGCCTCATCTGGGGCCTCAGCAGACCAACACCACGTCTCTTTGAAGCCATCGGTCAGATGGAGACCCCCATATCTCAATCTCATTGCCTATCCAGCCATATATCCTTTCTGGCTTATCCCTGGTCAGTTGGAAAACATCAAGACACCACATTTTCTTCTGCCCATCCAGATCAGCCATATCTGTCATTTCCAAACCCAAAGAGTGAGTTAAAGAGAATGGGCGTGAGGCTTGTGATGTTTGGCACCTCCATGAAGTCAGAGGGAGGTCTTGGCTCTGTATGGTTGAGGAGGCAGTGGTGCCTCCACACTGGAGCCTTTACTGCTTGCGTACTGGCTTATCACATTGGATTAAAGCTCCAACAGTGAGACTGGAAGCTGAGGATGATTGGTAACCAACTTCACCAGTTCGCACACAACTATGCGAAGAGGCAGAGCAGACAAAGCCTTATCTGTTGTTGCCACAGATGGACCTTTACTTACCAAGACTCATGTCTGCTGATGTTGCCTCTCTCCCTACCTGGACCTCTTACTTTTCTCCTCCATCCTTCCCAAGGAAGCCCCCCTCTCCCCAGCTGTGATTTCCCCCGCTCTGTATTCTGACCTTTTCTGCAGTAAAACCAGATGCATTCAGGGCCCTGCCATGTGATGCTGCAGGCGTAATAGTTCTGCACAAATCTGGCTCTGATACCAATCTTTACCCACAATGGAGAAAGTGATGGTGAGAAAGTAGAAGCAAAGGAAAGTGGGTGGATTAAAATGGTGGACTGGCACTATGCTTTTGAAATCATTTTGATCAATCATAGATATGTTTTTAAAGATTTGTTCAGAATTGAAGGGAGATATATGGATTTGAATTTGATTATTGGGGGGGATCATGGTGGTGAAAGTAATCTGGTGTTTGTCCCAAAAGGGTCAGCATGAGTTCAATAACATGATATATATGGAGTGCAATGCTGTGTTTTTGCTCCTAATATACCAAATTTCATTTAAAATATTTTTATTTAAAATAAGCAAACCAGAGTTGGAGTGGTACAGGATGTACTCCCTGTGCCAGAGCTGAAGCTGTTTCTTTTAGCTCTGTCTAAAGTAGCTTGTAAGCAGTATCATCCCTGGGCACAAATCAAAATATCCTACACTAAAAAGTCCATCTGCTTCTCTTTGACAGAGTATATAGTTCACCATTTCCCTCCAACCCCGTCAGCCCCACTTTCCAAGCACGCTGAAGCCTACATCCTGCATTTAGAAGCTTTTAGGAAAGCCCTGTCATTCAATAAGAGACTACTGGGGCAGCATGCTCGCGCTTATCTGCACTTTAGTTTCTATTTTCTGGCCGGTGGGTTATATAAGGGCCAGGTAGCAGGGCCCGGCTCATGCGGTTGTCCGTGGACGACCTTGCTCTCCTCACCTACTGCCTTGGAGTGGCTCCCAGTCCTGGGATGGGGCTTTTGGACCGGCACCAAGTCTCTACCCCCACAGATGTTACTGAGCCACCAGATATTATGTCAGTTTCTGAGTGATGTATCATGCTCTTCTGAATAGCAGTGCATGACTATAAAGGAAGTATGATACACGTGACAACATAGAAATCACTAAAGCAACTCCATCTCTAAAAGATTTTGTTAGAATATTATAATTATGGCAGATATGATATGTCATGTCAGAGATGAACAACTCAACATTTTCATTTTTGGAGAGGAAATTATTCTACTTGAAATATTACAAATAAATAATTATTTGAATGCCAGAAATGTACTTTATATAATTCAAGTTTGCAAATTAAAAATGTTTTATTTCATCTTACATGAAAATAATCATATTTCCTAATACTGTTGCAAATCCATGGGCCAGCCTTATGGCACCTGTTATTGCAATTTTCAAAATTATTTTTCTTCTATTCTATAATTTTCTTTTTTAATTTTCTTGGCTTTAACAACTTTTTTGTTCCTGCTTTTTTCACCCCTTTTCTATTTTTTTAATATCTACTTATTATTTTATTATTTTTTTGTACATTTAAAATACAAATAAATTAAAGGATGGGTGTTAATGAGTGCACATGTGTTTTGTAGATAACAGCAGCAACATATTCCAATTATACTTCATATGAAACATCTTTTTTTGTTGTTATTAAAATTTATAAAATAAATTGAGGGAAAAAAATGTCTCAGAGCTATGATAAGCTTTTATGACTGCTGGTATTTTATATGTTAGTGCCACTTAGCCTGATATAGAAGGTGGAAAAACAACACAGTCTAAATGTCAGAGCCAGAATAAACCAATATCCTTCCCAACACACACAGTGTTCTACGCAGGTTCAGATTATATTTAATTGTAGAAGCCACTGAGACACCGTAGGTTGCCAGGCTAAACATATGGAGGCAAAGAAACTTATTTTTGTCGTTAGAAATACCAAAAAATCTGATGTACTCTCTGCGTAATTGATTTAATGAAGTTCCTATCAAACTAAAACCAAGTCCAGGTCAGTTGAGGAACCCCCTGGCGCGCCCATTGTCAGATGTTTAACTCCCGCACTCCTTTGGGAAAGACATCGGGGCTAATAGGTGAAACCACAGCTGCTGAAGTTGTGCTGGAGAGGGGCGACATCCCCACTGAAGACTGTCCGACACACCGAGGCTAAAACCCGGGCAAAGAGTTTAGAGTTTCCCCCTCCAACTTCTGCAATCCACGAAGAGTCTTTCCTCCATAATAATGAAAAAGTTTAGTGTCGCTCCTTCAACTTCCTGCCGAGTTCTTCCTGCAGGCTGTAATGCATCTACTGTAAAACTGAGTGTGAGAGAGCAGAGTAAAAGCAGAGTCTGTGCGCTTTTGCTTCCTCTGGAAGAAAATTGAAAAAAAAAATCAGCTCCGGAGCCAGTCTTGTGGCTCAGTCTTGAGTTGAGTGTGGAGTTAACCGGGGGAGAGGTGCAGCAGCAACTGGACTGCGTTCATTTCTGAAACTTAAGACAGTAGGCAGGTAGGGAGCTTGGTTAAAAAAAAAAAAAAAAAAAGTTGGCAAAAAGCCTGAATCGCGAATATGTGGCCGTTAAATGTGAGTTTGTAAAGAAAGAAGACAATCTGAACAACTGAGGCTTCACACTGTGGCAAAGTTTAGACTTGGGCGCACAAACAGGTGTGTTCTGCTGTGCACAGACACATGCACACGCAATGCAAGAAATTAAATGTATTTTAGTTTATGATCATTCAGTTCTTGTATAACTTAATTTCGCGGAAAAGTTGAGCTTAATTAAACCCATCCTGTTTTGGGGTTTTATACAGAGGCAGTAAAAATCTGTCCGGAATTTCTTAATTATCCAAATTAAGCAACATAAAAATGGATGAAAATGTTTTTTCCTCCGCAAAATCACCTAGATGTATAAAAACCTACAATATTTTCCTTTAACTTTACTAAATGGGTAAAAAGAAATATTGCAAATAAATGCTGCCCTCTCTTTTTACGCACACTCTTATTTCTTATTTCCTGGGGACTTCCGTTTATCACCCACTTGTTATTATTGACTTGTCATATTTGGGAACAAGAGAAGTGTGATTTAATTTTGAAAAGCAGCTAAAGCTGTCACAAGGTGCTGCTGTTTTGCTATATTTGATATGTTGGTGTTGGGGGTGCCGGAGTGGAAAGGTGCTGGTTGCTTCTTCACACCTGCTTTTTCCTTCACACAAGAAAATAAATAATTGTAAAAAAAAAAATAGATGAAATAAAAAAAATATCTTATTTTCATCCAAATCTGAACACTTTTTCGCATCCAGGTGAGCCATGCGTCTGAGGCGCAGGTGCTCAGATCAAATGACCTGCATTTCTTTTCTTCTTTCTTTCTTTTTCTTCTTTTTTTTAACACCAGAGCCTCTTAACTTTTGTGACCAAAATGATCACTTCACAAGCCATTTTCGTGCGCATTGTGCCAGCAGCATTCAGGAGATGGATAATGCTTGTAAAGTCTGACAAGACGGCGTTTGTTTTGCTTCTACGCTCGTCTGAGAAATTATCATTCAACCCCTTTAAAGGGCACAATTGAGAAAGCAGCGGCGTTTTCACTGCGACTTTTTTTTTTTTGCTTTTGTCCTCTCCAAAGTGGCGTCTGCATGTCTGACTCCGCCGGTTACTGATTTGCAGGCAGTATGTTAAGGTGGCCCATGTAAGTGATTTCCACGGGCATCCAACTAAAGGAGAACAAATCGCTGACAAAGGAGCGCCTTTCCCATTCAGCAGCGTCGTTAGGACAACCAAAAAGTATTTCTCAGATAATAAGTTCTACTTCAAAGCGTTTCTCACTGAAGGGTGACTGCTTCACTCCTTTTATTAAGTCTCCCTCCTTTCTAATGCCCAAGGAACTGTCTCTGGTTATTTTTCATCGTGTTTATTTTGTAACATTCATTGAGCTCTTGTTTCCAAACAGGACCTACAAGAGCAGGCTCCTCTTTGGGCCCTGGGCCCTATAAAAGTCCACGGAGGAGGCCCACAAGTGCTTCTTCTTTGAATGAAGCAGCAGATAAAGTGTTTTTTTAAGCAATAGAGGGCAGCTATAAAATTGATAAAGTCCCATTAATACAGCTAAACAAACCTGCAGTTGCTTCTTTGGGGAAAAAAAAGCTCCAAGTGGTGCTAAAGTTTTTTTTCTTGTGCGTAATATCTGATATTGTTTTCACTCCAGATTAAGGGCATTTTATGGCCACAACATCCTCCAGGTTGACCGCAGTCAAGTGTCTTAATTGATGCAATGAAAGCTCAGACTTTTCTGTGTGTGTGTGTGTGTGTGTGTGTGTGTGTGTGTGTGTGTTTAAGGTTTCAATTTGTATTTATTTTCGCCAAATCTGAGCGCCAGATGTACCCAGGCTGTCTCCAGATTGTGTGTCATCTACCTGCCACCGGTGTATTTGTGCTATAACACACATTTGTGGAGAGGGTGCAACCCTGAGCTTTGATTAGAGTTCATTTAGTGGCAGTTAGTGTTTTTTTTCCTACAAAGACACATTCAGATGTGAGCGTCTCACTACCCAATTGCCATAGAAATCCTAACGCACCATGAAGACTGTCAAAGCGGGTCAGCCTTCCTCTAAGAAGCTGCAGAGCCTTTGAAGTTGTGCAGGACTCGCGTTGGTCAATTTTAATTCTATAGACTGGACAGGCAACTCTTTGAAAGTGAGATTGTGCGTTTTAATGGAGGAAATAAGAGGGGGAACTTGTTTTATACACTCTATACAAGGCCTTGCTTATTGTCACATATCTTTTTATCTTTTATTTTTCCCATGAATGATTCATGCCTCGGCTGCTTTGTGCTGTCGCGCCTTTCAGAGGTAGCGCCATCAGGGGGCTATAAGTTTTCCCATTAGCTCAGTGATTAGTTTATACCAGCCTCCTTGGCCCGTTAGGCCTTTTTCTGAGATAACAGTGAATATTTTATAGAAATGTCCACATAGGAAGTTCTACTTTTTCATTCCAGGTGAGAATGCCATTTATATTGTGTTGACTCTTATTCACATTTCACCTAAAAAAACGAATTATTTGACAATAATTGTTTTCTAAAATACATCTCACAATCACCAAAGTCCAGCTGATATTTTTACCAATTTTTTGCACAGTGATTCTCTTATTTCCAAAACTCTAATTAACCACTCATTAATAATAATAATCATTTGACACTTTAGGTATTTACTGTATATGTCCTGTTTTTTTATTATTAATTTTTTAGCATGAAATTTATATTGTAAATTTAAATTTGAACATCAAGGATCTGCACAATCATAGCTGATTCATCTCTTTTTTTCTTTTTTTTTTATCCATCATGTCCAACGGCACCATGCACCTCAAAGAGAAAGACAGGTCACTACAAAAGGCATGCGAGAAAGGGACTTTTCACATTACACAGCCTATTCAAGTAAATGTTTCTTCTTTTACAGAACACAATTAAAAAATAAAATAAAAAAGTGAAGAGAAAATTAACATGAAATTGGAAAGGGAAAAAAAAACATCAGCAGGGTACTATGCATCACCAAAACTGATATTATTATTCTTTGGTGTTCCTGTAATTCCAGTACGACATTGATATCAGCAAATAAATTACAATGTACAAAACAACATTTTTTTGTAATTAAAACTACACAACATTCACAAGCATCAGTACAATTACATATATACAAATTTTACAGGGTCAAAGCCTGTCAGTGTAGACATTTAGGGTCTCAAGGGACTTACTCGTACTCTTGGACGAGCATAACACTTGTGTATTTTGCATAAAATATAGTCTTAAATAGTTCTTAAATATTACAAAATTCCATCCAAACACATGTATTGTATAAATCTGAAAAGGTAAATGAGAACCCTTAAGACACTGGGACGTTTGGCTCCTTCTTCTCTCTTCTTCTTTTTTTTCCTTATTGGTTTATCAAAGTTTGTACCACATCTTAAAGAAATAACATGAAATACAAAAATCTTCTAGATTCCGTCCTTTTACATTTGTTGCCATTTGTGGGATTTGCGGGTACCATTTGTTTTCCTTTGAAGGTCTCAGATATGACAGTGATTGATAGCTGGTGAGTTATTAAACTGCAAAAGGGGGGTGATGTGAGGTCACATAAAATATGTCATTTCTGCACACCAGTTGAGTCTTAAGCCATGCAGTTAATTAAACCCTGCATGTTGTTAAAAAAAAGAAAAGAAAAGATTATTTATCTTTGTAAATTTCCAGTCAAAAATTGGCTCACTTAATAATTTTTGGTGCTTTTAAATAAGACTTGAATTTCAGTTCTAATGCCAGAGCCAAATGCTTTATTTTGACAGTTTGGATCTACATTTTAAGAAAGGTCAAGGGTCACCTCAGAGAATCTTCCGCATGTACTCAGGCCTGCCTTGCATCCACAATAACAGTGAATTCTATGCGTTTAGCACAGTCCTTTACTAATAGTACAGTGAAAATAACGCACGGGCCAGCATGGATCTGCACTTTACCGGATCAACAAGATGACAAGTCTGACAGTCACGTGGTTGTAAACAGGGGCATCAGAGCATTGTCCTTGGATCTGAATTTCTGAAAGAGTCCTCGTCTGAATCTGACGTTGGCACATCGCTGGAGGGGGTGTGGAGGTGGTTGGGTCCTCCGCTCCCCTGGCACACGTACCATTCGTTGAGGTTGGTGACCTGAGGGGAGAGGTTCGCGGAGCGGTTCCTGTGCGCCTCGGAGTTGGGCGAAAGAGGGTCCCCGAGTGGGTTCGTGGAGGAAATGTAGGTGACGTTGGTAGAAGGGGGCGGCGGGGACTTGCAGTGCACCTTCATGTGCTTCCGCAGCGAGCTCGGGTGCGTGTAGGATTTGTCACAGCCGCGCACTTTGCAGTAGTAAGGCTTGTCGCTGGTGTGGACGTGAGAGTGCTTCTTCCGGTCGCTGCTGTTGGCGAATTTTCTGTCGCAGCCGTCGAACTCGCACTTGAAAGGTTTCTCTCCTGGAACAAATTAGAAACAGATGCAGTCAGTGTCATGTGCAAGAATGTCACTGTCCCAAAGAGTCTCCATAAAGAGGTGTGCACATTTACGCACATCACAAGAGCATGCCACCTTATAAAAAAAATAAATCCAACATGACTCTCATTAACTGCTCTGTACTTCTCCACTGGGGCTTCCTCTCCACTATACACTAACCATCAGCCACACTGCTCCACACCCACTTGTCCAAAGCATTTTCCTGTGTGAACACGTGTAACATGCCTTAAGGCCTTCTGGTTACATGTATGTGTGTATGTGGGGGGAGAAGGGGGCACTCAGGAGACCACCAGGAGCCGTTTATGTACGGTGGTGGACTTTTGGTTATAACACACACACACACACACACACACACACACACACACACACACACACACACACACTGTCAATCTTAAATGGGAAACATACATTTCTTTAATTACAGCCTGCATATTTCTGTAAATTCGTTGTTTGATAAGCAGTGAAAAGATATTAGTTGGATTTTCTGATATATTTTTGTTGGATGATTTATTTATTTCCCAGGGGATTTTGCTTCATTCAGTGAGGTGTAGAGGCCTGGTGGCATAAGGCCAAAATTAAGCTCCCTCTTAGCCCAAACACGACCCTTAATCTGTGCAATGAAAACAAAAACAGTTCTCAAAAAGAGTGCACATGAGATTTTCACGGTGTGGGAAGTTAGCTTTCTCAATGTCCTGAACTTTAAACACCATGCAACATTTCACCACGACGCAGTTGTTTTGGTTGGATAGTGTGGACACATTTTCTGTCTCTTCAGACAGCAGAGCAGAGGTTGTAGCCTAAAGCTCACAGTCCTTACTATTAACAGTACACCAGTGCATGAAACTAAAACATATTGCACGTTAGATAGCGTGCACCGTGCACACACACTCGTCGATATATACTTAGCTTCCTAACGTCCTACGCCTGAGGATAATTACATTTACGCGTGTTCTAGCGCTCTCCTGCATGTACGTAAGCACGTTTTACAAATCATCTGCCTTAATCCTCTCACGCCTACTGCAGGCGTCTCGGACAGTGCAAAAGTTTACATTTAAGAACGGAAATGAAACACTCACTGTGCAAAATGCAACACAACTTTTTATGCTCGCGTATGTGCGCAATTACGCACGATCGGTTTCGGATGTGAACAACAACACTCCTCGGACAGATTCTAAAGCGATATTTTTCAGATTACACATTTAGAAACACTGACCTGTGTGAGTCCTTTTGTGAATCTTTAGATTCTCCGATCGTGCGAACACTTTTCCACAGCCCGGGAAAGGACACGGGAAGGGCTTTTCTCCCGTGTGAACTCGGATGTGATTTATCAGTTTGTACTTCGCTTTGAAAGCCTTTCCTTCCCGTGGACATTCCTCCCAAAAACAGACGTGTGAGCTCTGCTCCGGTCCCCCGACATGCTCCACCGTGACGTGGTTGACCAGCTCGTGCATGGTGCTGTAAGTTTTCGAGCAGGGCTTCTTCTGACTCTGCTCCTGGTCAATCCACTTGCAGATGAGTTCTTGCTTTATGGGCTGCCGCATGTATCTTAAAAACGCCCCCGCCGCTCCGTGAGGAGCAGAAGCGATGTTCACATTGAGGTTCATGGAGTTGTAGCTGTGGAGAGAAGAAGGTCCATAGTGCTCTGGCCTGTGCCCGAAGTGCTCTGGCCTGCCGTAGATGTCCCCCGGTATACCCAGGCGCATCTGCCCATTGAGGGCATGGTGGTGGGCACCTGGGGACGCCTGGTCGTGAAGTCCAGTAAAAAGTGAATGGGCCCCACTTTCCGTGTGCCCATAAGCACCTGTTGGGGAGATGAACATGCCATGGTGATGAGGGGAGGAGGCGGAACTATGCTGGTCGCCAAGTGCATGCATAGCAGAGGCTGAGAGTTCTCTCCTGAGGATGAAGTCCCTGCTGCTTGAGTAGCCTGAGTGGGGGTGAGCCACGGGGAAACCAACTGTGGTCTGAGCAGAAGTGAAAGATGCCGCGGTCTGGGCTTCGTGATGGCTCTGAATGTGCTGAGATGGGCTAAGTTTGAGAGCATTTGTCTGTGCCATGTGCTCTGGTCCAAATGGAGTGAGTGCCACTCCGGGGTCGTTGCCCAGCTCCCCAGGGTGGAGGTGGGCATGGTGGGAGAGAGGGTGATGCCCCCCTAGCCCCGGGAAGCCTGTCATATTCTGATGAGGAAGGGGTTGAGTCGCTGCCAAATCCGCTAATCTTATCGCCGGATTCCTCTTGCTTAAAGGGGGTTCCATAACTACACTGACAAGTCCATCCGCACTCACCGCAATTGTTTTTCACCACACCACGCTCTCTAAAACATTAGGAAAATATGTATATAAGGGCTCTATAAGTTCTTTTGTCCGGCTTCTAACTCTGCTTGCTCCTTTTCCCACTCTGTCCTCAAGCGATTGGCAGAACATACAACAGTTGGAGGACACAGTGGGGAATACAGTTTAGAAATGGCACTGCGGGTATTGGACGGATTTCGGTGACTGGCAGTTAGGAGAACGAAGCGATTGGCTGTCGTTCAGCGCAGGGGCTCAGCAGGGTTCCGCCCCCTCACTCTCTTTATCGCTGTTGACTCCAAAAAGTTGTACTCACAAAGTTACCAGCAGATCTGTTTGTGCGGGCTTTCTGTTTGCTGGCGCTGACGCATGTGGATGACCGAAATGTCAGTTTATGTGACAAATGCAGCCGAGTTTATCTCTGGTAAAGTGTCTTACTATTGATTTCATGTCGCCATTGGAGGAAAAAAAATCCCGCTGCTGGTGAATGGATGTAGCCTATATGTGTGGTGTAAAAGATATGTCCAGTCTATAGATGTGTCAGGAGGGCAAGCGTGTTGGCGCAAAGTGTATTTATGTGTCGTGTAGATTTTTTAAAATGTTGTTTTCATGAAGGTTTTTATGAAACATGCAGCTCTTAAGACTTAACATGATTTTTCAGGAAAATATAAAATTAAATAATTCGCACCAGTGTATTGGCTGCAGATTGCATTGCTAAATATAATAACTATTTTACTGAAAAGTAAAATACTGTAAAATAAATAGATAAAATAAAAATCAAACATTACACAAATGTGTAATGTAAGTCTGATTTTCGTTTTTTTCTCTTTCCGGATTTTTCTCATTTGAAGTATGTTGCATTTTCTTCGCATGCTGTTGGAAATAATATGAAATGCACACTTAAATTAAAATAAGCTTTATATTATTTTTTAGATAGTATATTCTGTCATCCCATTCACACTATCATGCCAAAGTTAGGAAAAAAGCAATACAATTTCTTCAATTATTATTTGACATTTTTCACAATACTCCAATAAAAAAATCCCATTAAATTAATTTCTCTTGGCACAAGTTAAAGTTGACTTAAAACACCAGCAGTAAACTAAGACCAGCATAGCGTAGCCTGTAATTTAATTTCATTGAATGTCTTGGCAGGACCTGGAAAAGGTGTCATGTGTTTTTATCCTCAGCACATGGGCTGAACATTATTATTTTAACTTTTTCATAGCCGAGGTTGTTAAACTGTATTTAAGTCCACTATGACGGCTGTGAATGGTCCCTGATGACGTGTATCTGTCATTGATATGTCTCAATTCAGACACCTTTCCAATCGATTAGTAATAGCTGGCCTCAGACTACAAATCATCACACCTTTAAAGTTTCTGCAAGTTGAACATGAACTGACCTTTAAAATATAAAAGTGAAAATATGCCCCCATGTTCTCACTATAATTGATTTCCACCGTGTTAGAGAGGAAAGGGTTTACATGTTATGGGCCTGTTGCACGTGCTGCTGTGTTGATTTATGTGTTTAATAATCAGCAACGGAAGCAAAGGCTTTGAATGGAGCTTTTATGTCTACAATTTATATATATCGTGGTTTAATCTTCTAAAATAATAAATATGTTGCAATTTATAGTCAGACATGCTTGTTTCAATTCTTCTGCCTGTTCCTTTATTATTTATTAACAGCTGTTAATTTATTAATTTTATTTGCACAATAACTTTGCATCATGTCTGTATTAAAAAAAAAATGTTAGTCACTTTAAGAAAAAAAAAAACCCCCATGACCACATGTGTGTATCGCTGTCTCAGGCTTTCGTTAAATAAATAAAATATATCCAGCTCCAATGGGAGCATGTGGAAAGCCATAAAAGCCAGAGAAGCAGTGGGTGCACTGTTTATGATTTGTTTAAGGGCCTCTATTTCATACACATTAAATTAAACAGCACATTAAATGAGACTTAAAAATTAACAGCAAGAATTATAATTTTGCTGAGAAAGTAAAGGCTACTTCCACTTGAGCGTAAACCGTGACAGTTATTGAATATTATGCACATGCATTTTTTTTTTTTTCAAAAACACACTCCTTGGTCCCATATTTCTTATACATTTATCATATATTATGTGTAAAAAAGCAAATTAACCATATTTTATTATCTGAATCAATAGAGGTAAACTCGAGTTCGAACTTTGAAGGAATGGGTTCATATTTATTGACTTATTGCCTCCAAATTACCCAAAGCTGCGATGCCTCAGACGGAAGAGGGGGACATCTTAAAGCTCTTTCTCTCTCTCTCTCTCTCCCTCTCTCACTCCCTCACTCTCTCTCTCTCTCTCCCTCCCTCCCTCCCTCCCCTCTTTAAAACAAAGACGCTTTGTCATAAACAGGGTTATTTTACCAAAAGGAGTCAAGAGGGCAACATATGTGGTCTTAACGGGTCAGAGGTCAAACATCCATGAAACACAAGGTCACGGAAGCCACACAAGTAACCTTCCAGTGTGTCAACATATTGATATTGTCAGATAACAGAGAGGAGGAATCCGCCTTTGGCCCCCAGTATAACGCACAGACACTTCGCCCTAACGTGATGGAGACGAACTTTAGGTGGAATTTCACATCACCTTCTGTGTTATATTCCATTTCAATTTTAAATCTATCCACTAATATGTATTCCTGATCCTAAAACCTGTTGAAATACTGGTGTCTGGGGAATTTTCAATAGACTGGAGCCACTTTCTTTCTTTAAGCAGAAGGAAAAACTCGCAGCCATGTGCCTCTCTTACCCGATAGATTTCCCCCCCTTTTAATTTTCTCTCGCCTTTCTCCCTATCTGGGGAAAGGTTTTGTGGTTTTCCACAGAAATAAAGAACGTCTTATAGGGGTCGGCAGACGTGACTTTGAACTTGGATCAGCTCCTGCGTTTCCTGTGGTGCGGGTTGCAATAGACTTGGAAGAATGGCACACACAACGCTCAGCCTGTCCCACTCCGAGCTAAGGAGACACTGCACATTCCCCCCCAAAAAAGTTTTTAAACGTTCCCCTCGCCTTCAGTGTATTTGTCGCTTAGGGAGAGAGGCTTGGAGAGCTGAGACAGAACAGGGGGATGTGTTGTGTAATGGAACGGGAGAGCTGGTGGGATTTTTTGATTTGGTGAAAATGTAAGTAAACTTCCTTTGACTTGTGCGTGAGTGAGCAGCTGTGGTGCATGGCCTGTTTATGTCCCCATTTGAACGTGCATGCTTGTGATGGAAAGTTGCCAGAAAATTAAGCAAAATCTAATTTTTTAACGACTTCACTCTGTCAGGTATATATTTGTGCCTGTATGGAAACCAAAAAACTGTGTGTGTGTGTGTGTGTGTGTGTGTGTGTGTGTGTGTGTGTGTGTGTGTGTGTGTGTGTGCGTGTGCGTGTGCGTGTGTGTGTGTGCGTGTGTGTGTGTGTGTGTGTGTGTGTGTGTGTGTGTGTGGCTGCACACAATTGTTTTCTGCAGGGCTAAAAACCAAACAGTACACTGAACACCATAACAAAAATGAACTAAAAACACTCCACTTTTATCCTCAAACTTTGTTTAAAAGCCTCGACCTTATGGGTCACTAATGGTTAACTTGGATCTGAGCGCAGTTCACCACCATAACATGTCACTTAATTGCTGTGGTGAATTTGACAACCACCGAGGAAAACAGAACCAGCAAACATATGGAACCATTAAAAAAAAAAGAACCAACAAGCAGCAGCAACGGCTGCCAGTGACAGCAGAGCACTGTAGTGGAGCACCGCTAAAAGGCCCAGTTGTGGTTCTATACAACCAGTGTAAAAACCACTGGACTCCATATGGAGACACACATGCTTTTTCAGCTGTGGGGAATCAAGTGGCGAGAATGATTCTATAAACTTTAGCTTACCATAATTACAAAATATTAACAGCATTTTAGTGTATGTGATATGTAATAATAGGCTATAGTAATGTAATTTGGTGTCATACTTTTTTCTAAAAATAAAAAATGAAATAAGGGGTGTTACAGTAGCACGTTTAAATAAAAAGTAATGTTCTGCATTAGCAGGCTACCTTATGTTTATATATTTTTTACACTGCAGCCTCTGTATTTATGCACAATTTGATTATTAAATCATTTTATTGACCTCCAAACAATAGGCTACATGATGCTTCACAGATGCAAAAATGCCTGCAAATCATTTTTCACTGTTTCCCCCTCTGTAGCCATTCTGCCATGCGTCCTGAACATTCTGCGCAATTGTTTTTCTTTTTTTATTTCTTAGATAATATGGTGGTTATATCATAGCCATATATTTAATAGCACGGATCGGTGTATGCTGTTATAATAGCGTGACCATTTCTACTTTAAAATACACAAAGCTGCATTAAATTTAGATTTAGGGAATAACATTTACCTAACTACTCTGGTTAAATGTCCTTACCCTGATCTAAATATTTGTCTCCATCTCCAATCTTATTATTTCTCACCAAATGCCACATTTTCTATCTTTTATTCATGCTACAACTTGGCACCCGCGGAATATAAACAACAAAAACATGTTCTCTCCTCTCTCTTGTCGTGATCCTGTTCGCTTGTATATACCCCCCAAAATCT
The DNA here is from genome assembly GCF_030273125.1 of Centropristis striata. Classification (NCBI taxonomy): domain Eukaryota; kingdom Metazoa; phylum Chordata; class Actinopteri; order Perciformes; family Serranidae; genus Centropristis; species Centropristis striata. The sequence goes on from NC_081526.1 coordinate 16,039,105, forward strand.
TCTCCCTAAAAGTAGGCGGTAATTATTAGTGGAAAATGGCGTTGCGCTATTAAGTCGCCAAAGCGCTACCTGCTATTGGAGGGGCACCTGGGATTGATGAGGCGGAGTGGCCAATGAGACTGCGCGGAATGAATGAACGGGCTCCAGTTAAAGGGGGCGGAAGAGGAGGTAGAGCCAGTCCACGGAGAAACAGGGACCCTCCGCGATAAACACAGACGAGCCAGAGAAATAAATCCATGCCCAATCGGAACAGCGATTTTTCTGAGATGCTCCAGCTACTCTTCGCTCTGTGCGCGCAGAGGACACCCAGTAAGATAATTATTTAATTCTACGAGTTGCATTTTTAATCGCAGTCGCAGTCAGGAGAAGAGGACGCGGGGAAACTCTTCACTTCGTTGCATTTGGATTTTTTTGCGGCACAAGTTAAGTAGAAGTAATTTCGATAGCTGATTTTTTTTTTCCTCATGAGCGGAGCAGCGTTGTGAATCAGCCTGATATGGTGTTTCCAAGGCTGGAAGTTAAATCCATGCTCTCTAGCATCAACATTTGATTTTTTTTTCTTAACTTATTCGCTGTAATCCTGATCTGATTTAAACAAGAAAAACTCGCTTAGTGAAATAATGCTACTGGATGCTGGTCACCAGTTCCCCGGACTGGGAGTGGGGTCATTCGCCAGGCATCACTCAGCGAGCGAGATGCAGGAGAGAGACTTGAGTTTGGCACAAAATAGCTTTGTAGACTCGGCACACATGGGTGCGTTTAAGCTCAACCATGATCTCTCTCCGGGACAGAGCTCTGCCTTCAGCACCCAGGCGCCGGGCTACCCCGCTGCGGCTTTGGGGGCTCACGCCGCCCATGTCACGTCGTATGCAAGCTCTCCTTTCAACTCAACCAGGGACTTTCTCTTTCGCAGCCGTGGCTTCGGAGACTCCTCTCCGGCGAGCAGCCAACATACTATTTTTGGCCCCACGGCGGGATCCCTCCATCACTCCCACACAGACACTCAAGGCCACATTCTGTTCCCCGGGATCCACGACCAGCACGGGTCCCACGGATCCCCGAATGTCCTGAACGGGCAAATGAGGCTCGGACTACCGGGAGAAGTTTTCGGACGCTCCGACCAGTACCACCAGGTTTCCAGCCCGAGGACCGACCCGTACTCGGCCGCGCAGCTCCACAACCAGTACGGCTCCATGAATATGAACATGGGCATGAACATGGCAGCCCACCACCACCCCGGTGCCTTTTTCCGCTACATGAGGCAGCAGTGCATCAAGCAGGAGCTCATCTGCAAGTGGATCGACCCCGAGCAGCTCAGCAACCCGAAAAAGTGTTGCAACAAAACTTTTAGCACCATGCACGAGCTGGTCACGCACGTCTCTGTGGAGCACGTCGGTGGACCGGAGCAGACCAACCACGTCTGCTTCTGGGAGGATTGCGCCCGGGAGAGCAAACCGTTCAAGGCGAAATACAAACTGGTGAACCACATTCGGGTGCACACCGGGGAGAAGCCTTTCCCATGCCCCTTCCCCGGCTGTGGGAAGGTGTTCGCACGGTCGGAAAACTTGAAGATCCACAAGAGAACACATACAGGTAATAATCACAACACCGTGATTTTCTTTTTTCTTTTTATTGATTTAATTTAATACGATTGGTGTTATGGCTGAAGCCGGCGTTTATTTCGCTGGTGTAAACATGTGCCTTTGCCAAGAGCAAACACGAATTAAGATCTAATTATCAGGGAGCTATTTTCGGCTGCTAAAGTAGATAGTATTTGTAGAATAAGTCAAAGAAGATTTAGGAGCACATCCAAGGAGAAAGAGAGCAAATTAGTTTAGGATAATTAAATAATTGTAACGCTGAAAATGTGCCCCCTTTTTAAAAAAAACCCTGGTGTAAAACATTTACCAATCGTGCAGAAAACAATTTCACAGGGCTGTGTATGTTTTAGTGTTTGGTGTAAACTTTAAAAATGGGTCAAAGGGGACAGTGGGAGCGCGTTGCGTGCGTTGTAGAGCAGACTGGCTGGTGTAGTAAATCATATCAATTGGTTTAATGCTTGTTCTCTATACTGCGCTTTTTTATAGCTCACATATTCCCTTTACAATATAGATTTTGCTCACTTTGGCCTTTAGAGAAACAATTTGCATTAAATCCCTAATCGATGTGTTTGTTTGGGAGTCGTGACTGTAGGTTTAACCGAGGACAGCCCCAGTATAGTCCTGTTTACGCGTGAGGAATGCCTTTTGTTTTCTCCTGCGTCCCCCTTTGATAGGAGCTTAAGGTGCTAGACAGGGCCATTACCAGCCTTTCACATTTGGACTTATTTTCTTGGGAAATACATGATGGTGCCGTGCCATGAAATTGGTCAGGTGCTAATTAGATTTTTATTGTCTCCCACAGCAAATGGTTCGCCTTCTGTAGGCCTACTGAGGACGGCCTTTCCCCCCATCTCTCCCACCCCCTTCCAAATCACTATGCGCATTATTTATTAACTCCCCCACCATTGAAATAGCCCTTAAACTTTGAATATCACAGTCAGGATCATGCTACGAGTTGGTTTAAGAATTGTAACAAATTGCTGTGATTTTTAAGGAGCACATTCATACTGTAAACTCAAATGTTTTTACGCAATTCTACGCATACACCTCCTCGTTGTTACAGCCCGAGGCATTTCTCTGTCAACAAAAAAAATATATACATCTGACTCTGATTAATTCTTTTTTTCCTACAGGAGAGAAGCCGTTCCAGTGTGAGTTTGAAGGCTGCGACAGAAGGTTTGCAAACAGCAGCGACCGAAAGAAACACATGCACGTTCACACGTCGGACAAGCCTTATCTCTGCAAAATGTGTGACAAGTCCTACACACATCCCAGCTCTCTACGGAAACACATGAAGGTAAATACTGGTGTTAATATGCGTATTAGGTCTCTATAATGTTTATTGTCACCACACATGATTGGGCTTTACACCCTGCATCATCTTAATTCTAGGGATTCTCTTTCTTGGACACTAAACACTGATTTTTCTTATTTTCCTCCAGGTCCACGAAGCTTCCCCACCAGCATCAGACTCCTCACCAGCAGCCAGCTCCGGCTATGAATCCTCCACACCTCCAGGCCTGGTGTCTCCCACCACCGAGACCCAAAGCAACACCACCCTGTCCCCAGCCTCAGCTGTGCACAACACCACCAGCCACAGTGGCCTATCCTCCAATTTCAGTGAATGGTATGTTTAGGACTAAGCTGAAATGAAGCAACACACACTCATTTCACAGCACTGGACCATTCAGCAGGAGGGACACGTGCACACAAGGGGCACACAAACATTTGTTTATTTTTGATTTTTGCCAGGGAAGATGACGATTACCAACAGAGGAAAATATGTATAATAGTCGAGGTGTATTTCATATTGTAAATAATTACTAAAAGCCCACTTTCCCATTGGTTGTGATAGTTTGTCAGTCTTTGGTGTATAGATGTTCCTTCAATGGTAGCTATTTCTCTAACTGGACTCTTAGTGCACATATTACAATGAAATTGTACTATAATGTTGAATATTGTGATCCTAAGGCAAATTGATTGTACTATACTAAACATCTATAAACTGGAAAGAGTGCCAAAGTTAACATTTAACTCAAACAGACCACAATATTATGCTTGTGAATGTATATTTTAGTTTGCTGGGCTTAACTTGTGATGTTTTGTGCTTTGCAAGTTTGAATTGTGAAATACTATCTGGAAGATTGTGAGGAAAATAAACGTTGTGCCGTTCAATTTTCTGTAACTACACCCTTCCTTTTGTAAATATCAACTGCCATATTTATCCATTTGTAATTAAATTATGGTATTTACTTGCTACAGATGAAACAGTATTTATAAAGAATGTTTCTTTACTATAAATATGTACAATTACGAGCTAAACATGGGCAGTTGTTTCGTTATGTGCTTTTGTTCAAAGTTTTAAGAGGTGTTTTCTTCCTTATTGTGATAAGAATTTTACTGCATACAAATATAATAAAAGGTGTTGCAAGTGCTAAATATTTTCTTTTTTTTCCTTTTTCATGCTTTGTGTATTGGTGGCTGCTGGTGCAGCTTAGCGAGGGATCTTGTTTGGGAATCTGTTTTGGAATTATTCAGGGACTTTATTATGTCTCAGACTTTAGTCATCAAATATTCCATGCTCTCATATTTTAGTCCTGAGGCTGAAGGACATTGTGGTGTTTTCCTTAAGCTTTGCAAAGCATGCTTCCAGGCCCTAAACAACATGGCTGTTGTGGTGCTAAAATAAACAGGAGGTTTAGGAAATTCAGTGAGAATTTCTTAAATTTTGGGGAATTTTCCTGAAGAGAAACTACACCTCTGAGGAGGAAGTAGATTCTAGTTTAAATCATTAGTAGCACACTTTTAAATATTTAATTTAAGTAAATAATCCAAGCAAACTAAGCATTTTTCATTATGCACACTCAGCACACTCTGCTTGCCTTAATTTTGAAAAAAGCAGCAAAGCTTTCTCTTCTATACATCACAACTTGTCACTTTATATTTCTCAGCTCAGTTACTGAGTTAATTTGAAAACACAGCCCATAAAGTGACCCCTCCCCCATTCACCGGACACTTGACTGCACAGGAGCTGGTGAACTTGAACTTGACTCGGCTTAGTTGCTCTAGACTCTGAGAGCTTCTCTAACCTGTCCTGGGAGCTGTCCATATGTCTCTGTATAGTCTGGTATTAATTTAGATGCCTTTTGAGAAGCGCCCCAGGCGTGTTTGTTTTAATTTGACGCATTGTAGTGCTGTGAGTAAATATAATGGCGCAGATTGCTTGTCAGTTGAGCTTGTACTGCACATAGACTTCTGAAGCTCTTTGAATAGAAAATATATGACTCCGAGGAGGCCTAAATGAGCTGCTTTAGGCTGTATATGAATCAAATAAGCTAAACATAAATAATGTTTGTCAGCTGGTTGTTGGTTGGATTTTGGAGACGCTGTCCTCAGCCTACTGCGCATGCTTCTTGCTTGTCATTTTTTGTGATATGAGTCGTGCGTTCATAGAAAACACATAGTGGGACTTGCTGATGGTGGATGCATCCGCTGCAGGCCGACTCTCCGCTGCAGCAGCAAGTGGCACTCTGTGCGTCTAACTGCAGGCCCTGTTATACAGGCTGTTCACATCACTTGGCTCACATAATGCTGTAGTAAATAAAAAGGATGCTTGGATCTCCGGGATAAGCGATGCTGATTACAAGCAGGCAATCATATCAACTGAAATCAATTATAACCTATTAAAAACTGTTTTCTCTCGCATTTCATAAATTTACAGTTTTGTTGGGCACTTTTCCCACGTCATACCTCACATATTTAATCAAAGGAGTTTTTTTTCTTGCAATAGTGTTTAAACTTTCTTAAGCTTTCTTTGTCTCAGATAAAAACATGTGTTTATATGCAGCTTATTTAGCACCTGAAATTACCTCCTAATGGCCCCTTCCCGTGGCCGGCCCGGTGACCTCTCCGGCGGAGGAAGGTATGACCTGTGGGGAGTGGGAAAGGTCAGCTCCGCACACAGTGTGTCGATGCCGGTTCCTGTTCGGCTCCAGCTGCGCTGATATTGATCCGCAGAGAAGGTTTTTTCCCCCTCCTATCTTCTAACAGCTCCTTGTTGTCTGTACTGTAAGGATACTTTACTGTCAGAGCGCACACACCCTAACCTGCCTTACTGGGCCCTGGAGCTCATAGGTGGTGTTTTTTCTAGCATCCACACTTGGATTCGGGCCAGAGTTCAGGAAGCGAGCTTTGAGGTCATGTAATAAGTTCACTGAGCAATTTGAACCGTTGTGCATGTGTGTAAAGTGGTGCCATTAAGCGCAGGCTGCAGGGACTGGCGTGCGTAAAACTTGCTTATCATTTTTATGTGCGTAAAACGGTAATTGGCACATTTGAGGGTTGTTTATCTTTTTCTCTTTTAATCCAACATCACATTTATTTCCGGTTGATTCAATACGAGAAGATTTACAGGGAAGCAGCACCTGGTCTCATGACGTTGGCCACTTTAAGGAAACAATTAATTATGACACTTTATAAAAGATGCATTGTGTATCTGTTTAATACAGTGTCAGCAAATTATTCCAGAATGACAAATATTTTTTTGTTATTCCTCTCAACTTTATTTATAACTACGTCAGTGGGGATGCGCCCCCGCCTGTGTGTGTGTGTGTGTGTGTGTGTGTGTGTGTGAGTGAGTGAAGAGAGAGAGATAGAAGGGAGGGTGAGGGAGACTCAGCACCAGTTGACAGGGGCCAGCTTGTCGATATTTGGGACGACATTGTTTAAATTGAGCTCCACCATAGTTGTAGTTCACTTTTTAAGGGCTAAAATAGTTTCTGTGTCATTCAAGATGAGGCTGGAGTTCTGGGGCAAAGCAAGAAGCGTTTCTGATTGCAGGCCTCCAGGGATGTGAAATCAAATCAGTGCGTCAGAGGGGACGCCGCACATGCAGCGCGCGCGTGTGGGTTTGCGTGTCTTATGTGTTGTACTTGTTGGTCTGCAACCACAGCAACACATCACACTTGTCAATCATTTATTTTTTTAAATTATTACAGACAAATATATCTGTTTTATTGGTCCATAGTGCGCATCAGTGATCAGTGCGGTTTTGGCTTTTTATTTTTATAATTATCTTCCACACTCTATCTCTATTTCTCTGTCTCTCCCTGACACACACGCACACGCACACGCACACACACACACACACACACACACACACACACACACACACAGAGAGAGAGAGAGAGAGAGAGAGAGAGAGAGAGTAATTGTTTACGGTTAACTACTTGCTTTTCTTTGCAACGTATGAAAAATGTATATTAATGTTCTATTGTTTCATATTATGTGTTTTTGCATAAATATTTGAATGGTTGGATAAATAAATCTAAAGCAGCAGCAGGCCTAATTTTACCTTCAACATTATTATTGCTCTCAGTTATTCAGCCGAACTCATAATAATATCTATTGTTTTTTTTCTCCACGTGTTTGTTAAAGGCAAACATTTTTCTTGTTTCCGTTGTTTTTATAATGAAGTCTGGTAGCAGATTTTCTAGACAGCCACGTCAGACACACATGGCTTGTTTTAAGATATGAAGGTTAATAACGCACATTATGAAGGTTGTAATGATGCGCAGCATTTCAGGACTAAATAGGAGGCTTACCGGGCTCTTACATGACAGGCAGCTTTAATAATTAAAAGTGTTGTAAAATAAAAATGATGTGCAGGTATGATTACACAATGTAAGAGTGATTAAAATGCAAATGAATAATTAAATTGATAAATAAATCACCAGCCTATAATAGATACCATAATATAACAACAAGTGAGATTATTATAACAATAACTTCCTTTTAAAAAAAAACTAAGGGCATACATTTATAAAGGCCAAAATAAATGTATTTTAGCACATTTATTTTTAAAAAGCATGTGAAAAAAAATCAAATTAATGTTCAACACAAAATTTAACCTGTAATTCTCCTGAGCACGTTTTATTGTTATTTAAATTGATTAAATGACACGTGAGGGGATGCGACACGTTTCAGAAGATGTAAAATCGACTTGCTGTTCACAGGCCTTTAATTTGTGATCAATGGCCCCATAATGGCATCAGGCAATACTTGCGTTTAAACTATGGAGTTTAGAAAATAATATTTCCCTTGTTTGCACACTTTAAATTCGTCTCTTTCAAACCAAATTCGTTTCTTAATGTGATCCTTCCCAAACGGGCCTCCTCTGCAGAAATAACAGAGACTCTGAGGAGTTTGTCGGCAGCCATGTTTTGAAAGAAAACTTCTAAAACAAACGCCATATCCTCTGATTGAATTTGAACTGCTCTAATGAAATGAATGCGTCCGCTCGCCGGCCTTTTGTTATTTATAGCCACACAGTGTCACCTAAACAACGACTGCCCCACCCCAAAAAATATTAAAATATGCTTACTACTTTTTATCAGATATTTCCTAATAACTATTCAACAATAAATTAACTTAAATAAATAAATAAAGACAATTCAGCTTACTTTTTCTACACATACCTAATAGAAAACTTTGTTTTTTAAGGCCTGATATGAATTAAAGTGTAAATCTTTTATATAATGATTGTCAGGTGTATATTTTGATGTGGATGCATGCATACTTAAAGGAGGCCTTCATGATCATCTCTCAGCAGTTAAAAGAGACGTAGGTCAGTATGCAGACCAGTCTAATGAAACTTATTATTGAGTAAAATAAATACATAAATAAAATATGAACATAATAACTTTTATGCAGTGTAATATTGCAGTCTTTTCTTTGTTATATTCATTGTTTGCTGTTTGTTTTTGAATCTTGAGGAAAGTAATCTTTCTTTCTTCCTCTTTTTCTCTCTTTCTCTCTCTTCTCTCTGTCTGCATCCCCTTGTCTGTCTGTCTGCCTGTCTGTCTGTGACATGGCTTGTGTTGTGTTTGCACTGAAGTCGATGTACAGTCTGCCTTCCTGTGCAACGCAGCCCCCATGGCCTTTCATGTGAGTTCAGCGGCCGCCTTTTCTCACACAGATGAATGTGTTTCTGTGAAAAGAGCCGGAATGGCTGTCACTTCTCCTGGCACGGCGGAGAAACAAACAAAACCCCCTACTCCTTTAAGGAAGCTGGCGCAGGCACCTCCCATCGGACACAAACACTACAGAGTCAGAAGCACAAATAGCCTCAAAAGCTTAACACTCTCCCTTTCATGCAGAAAGCTTGGCATGACTGGTCCTCTCATGCACACAGAGAAACACAAAGTGGAGAGGTGCAGAGTAAATGACATACTCAAGCTTGACTGAGGTGTGCTCATTGTTGTGGTCTCCCCCCAAAAAAGTGTAAGGATTCAACTAATCCCTCACAAACTCAGCATCCTCCCCTGCTGTTGCTTTTTCAGTGAAGTTCTCAATATGGCTCCTACACAACACCTTGCCAATTCTAGTATTTGCCACAATGGGTAATGTGCTGTTAATGTGAGGCGTTTTTCAGGTAACTCTTTTCTGCTGCAGCCAAGGCTCATTGAGGCAGGAGCAGGTGTACCATCAAAGACCAATTATCTGCAAGCTGAACACAAAACCAAGCCGGCACACAGTGGCTAATATCATCGCTTTGCTTTTTATTTGATGCACTTGCAGTTTATGTGCATCTCTGGTGCATGCATCCTGTATCAGGAACATGTGACAACTGTCTGCAGAAAATACACAAGAAAACAAACTTTTCATAACGTCCTCAAACACAGACACTCACATGTGAGCACAGACTTCCTCTTCCATTCAAAACCCACACTCCACCGAGGAAATTTTCAATTTCCTTACACCTGTAAACATGCTGTTTTACCTCAGCTGCTTTGATCTTCAAACAGGCCAGAGCTGTGCCCTGGGGGACACAGAGCTGAAAAGGTGACTGGGTGGTGTGTGTTTTCTGTTTTATAGGGGACGCTGGCAAGTAATGGAACATACCTTGTGGCCATTTTTGCATTTCATATTTTAAGCTCATGCTGGAAAAGTCTGCTGCACACTCTTCATCATTTAGACCACCTCGGATGAGGGTGAAACGAGACTAATGTCTTGTTGGCTTAGATTCAAGTTCAAGAGGCCAAACTAGCATGGTCAAACACAGAAACTGAAATACAAGGTGCTGCTGTAGCTCTAAATCCATTATTTTAGCTTTACAGGAAAACTAAAAATACTAATAAAAGACTATCACAGTCAGAAAGAATATATTTGGCACTTTTGATCATTGGCATACTTGCTTTTTTAAAGTTGAAAAATAATATGAAAGCAAAACAAATGAAGTGTGAGAGTGTGAGTACCAGTGCTTTGACACAGTATTGGCTTGTTCTGTCTTGTGTGAAAATTTGATCATGGTGAACAGCCCAACTTCATCGTCTGTGAGATGTTATTCAATATGTTTATTTAAAAAGACAGCATTGATAACCTATTTAAAAAACAACAACACACATTTGTGGATTTTTATCACGCACGTAGGTGAAGCGCATTTGATTTGATTTCCCTGACAGTGACAACAAAACATTTATAGAGATGTGAAAATATAATCTACGAATCAGCTCCTCCTGGTTGAACTTTCTGTCTGAACATTCATTGTGACACATTAGAAAAGTTTCTATTCATGCCAGTGAACCTGTGTGTGAGCGTGTTGTTCACACACCCCTCCGCTGTCACTCACATTCAATTCAAGAATGATCAGAAAACAAGAGTCACTGCTCATATTCAAATATTTTTATATGACATGACACAGGGATGAGTTGAATATGCCCCCTACTAGTCCCCCCCCCCCCCCCACACACACACACACACACTAGCCTCCCAGCCATCTGTCACCTGCTCTATTTTCTCTTCTTTTCACTGTGTATTGATTTCTTTCTACAATCTTACAAGGCAACCCTTGACATGAGCTTAATCTAAAGAAAAAACAGCGCAGTGAGTTTTCAGTGAATCTCCCTTCACTTTGAGATGATTTAATTTCTGATGTGTTGTGACATGACTGTGTTGAATGTTTAATGTCTTAAAACACATCGGTGGTAAAAGGCTGTCTGACTTCCACAGGTTTATCTAATGAGACAGAAATGAAAGAGGACAGGGATCAAACCAGTTGCAGTCCCCACGATACAGACTCTTATTCAGTAAGTCATTATCACTCTGATCTTAACAGCATTTCCACTGTCTGCTTTTCTCCAGAGGGTTCCATTCACCGGGGGAGAGACAAACAAATAGCACACTGGTGTAGGCTTTGTCACATGCAAATCAGAAGTACTCAACTTTTTTTTTTTTCTACATTTCCATCAAAACCAGCATTTAGTCACTGGATTAATACAAGCTATTGATTGTGCTATTTGATATATTCCCGAATCTTTTATTTGATTGAAAGAGGTCCTGAAGAGGTCAGGGAGTTTTTTTCCAGCTTCATCAGTGCTCACATTTCTCTGCAGGGTGCCGCTCAGATTGCACCCCATAGACATTGTCAATTTTCTCAGAGGACGCTCTGGTTGCCATCCTCTAGTTCTCGAGTTTAGTGGGCTGGAAGGAGCTAATTTGATTGACTTTCACCTCCATTTTTTTACTCCTTGCTCTCTCTAAAGGCCCAGAAACACCAAACAGACATCAAAGAACTTGCACTGATAAAGGCCAACTGTTTGATGGCCTCATATCACCTGTGTCCGGGTGAAAATGTTGCACTTGAACACATTGCAAAGACTACCGGAAATGCTCAACTAGTATGTATGTTCTGAGGCTGCATGACGGACATACTGTATATGAATTTGACATTGGCCAATATTCGGTAAATGGTAAATAGTAAATGGACCTGCACTTATAAAGCTCTTTTCTATTTGCTTTGCGATTTACACTACTGACTGCACTCATTCACACGTTCATTTTGGTGGCAGTAAACTACCCTAAACAGTGCCACCTGCCACAATTGGGCTCCCATTAAAATCCATTCCATGCAGGGAATAGATTCCCTATAGAACATTTGGAGTTATTTCAACTGTACTGAACTTTGACCGGCATGGCAATGTGGGTCACATCTTGCACAACTATCACTTCAGGGAGCAATCGTCACTCACTTGCATCCATGTATGTGTGACCTCAGCCTGAGGATGCATTCAGACCAGATTCGCCGTTTTGGTAAAAATGCAAGTAACCCAGTTCATTTGAGTGGCGGTTGTGCGCTTAGGGTGTGGGATTTGCCGCCACAGGAGAGGCTGAAAAACATGCAGTGGCCTGTATCCGGCCTGGAAAAGTTGAAAAAGACTCTTTGGAGAAAGGCAACCCGGCATCACGCTGTGGCCACCACTCATGTCCCTAGTGAGTCCTGAGAGAGAGTATTTTACTTTAAAAGTTAATTTGTACTTGATCTTTATATATACAGTATATATGTATACCATATCTAACAGCAAAATCACAAGTTTTATGTTTATGTACAGCGCATTTAGTTTTTTTTATTCACACTTGCTTTGGCAACGTAAATGTCTGTTTTCCATGCTTGTAAAAGCATTTTTCATTTGATTTGAGTACAGTAAGGCTGCAGTCACACATACAGGAATGTAGGCGAGGGACCATTGGCTATAGAGGTGATAGGTGGTTTGTAGTCCGTTTGACACTCAAGTGGGGTCAACCACACGTGCAAGTCTTTGTTATTGGTTGGCGATGTGACCTTGTGGCTTGTGCTAAAGGTGCAGGACACAAATTAGGGCCACAGACGCTTAACGACAGCCCAACATCGGTGTTTAGGGCCTTTATAGCTCACAGTCCCCTGACACAGACAGAGACCTTTCTGGTCAGTGAGTGTATTGACGGCAGTCAGTTAGCACTTGACATGTCAGTGTTCACTTTTTAAAGTTCACTTTTTAAAATCAAACAACCAGTTTGTGATGTGTCACATTGTGCTTTACTTATTGTTTCTGTGAGCGTCTCATTCAACTTAGCTTCGTTTTTCTCTGCTCAATTTATAGCCAATGGGGAGTTTATTTCATGTGATGATCATTATGTTCATATGTGCAAGATGTTCACTATAGTTTTGTGTATCATATAAAATGTAAATTTGTGTCCATTCTACTGGCAATGGCTCTATGAATGACAATGTAGTGGTTGAAGCCCAGAAGACCTTGGTTTTACATGTCTTAAGTTACTTGACCAGGAAAAAACTTCCACAGTACTCCGATGTAAAAACAACAGCAAAAATCTTTATTCCACAGTTCTGTTCTTACATGAGTGCTCAATTTTGATTCCCCCTAATCAATAACTATAACTGGGTAAGGAAACCTTTTTTCTCTTAAAGTCACAGTAACCTGCCTTACTGCTCATAAAAAAGGTGCAAAAATAACATCTTTATACAATATTATTCTTATACTAACATGAATCACATTTATTATGTTTATCTGACTGATTTTAACTTAACATAAAACACACTGAAATTGTTCAGATTTATTAACTTATACTTCTATAGATATAACTTGGCTCCCAGGGACAATGTCAGTCAGTTGGTCCATCACTTTAATCCAGACAGAAATATATGTTTTTATATTCATGGTCCCCAGAGGATGAAACCATCTCACATTTCCACTAACACCACCAGGAGCTGAACAGATACATTTTGTCTTACCAACTGATAGATTGCCATTAATATGTTAGATATCCCCAGTGCCCAGACAATGAATGTCAATGACCTAGGTGACCCTGATCTTTCCTGTAGCTCCACTAACCATTCAAAGTTTTCACCCAAAATGGACAAGTGTCCAAGGACACTTTGACACCATCTGATATTGAACCAGGCCTTCTGATGACTTAACGCCCGCTCCTCCTCCTGAACCCTGCCACCCCACTTGGGCTGAAAGGAGCTAATTCGATTGACTTTCACCTCCATTTTTCCCCTCTCTCACTCCCTTATACCTCACAGTCCCCTGACAGTAAGAGACCTTTCTGGTCAGTGAGTGTATTGACTGGCAGTCAGTTAGCACTTGACATGTCAATGCTCAGTCCAGTCTCGTCCTGTTGGATACTGGGTGTTTCTGTATATTTCTCATTGAAGGGATTGATTTCTTTGCCAGGAATCTAACAGGTCGTGGCAGTGTTAGCCATTGTGTGATGCTCCTGCAAGATAGTGCCCAGTATAACAGTGGATACATTCAATTGTGCTAATTCCTTTCATCAAGCAGGCATATTTACAGGAATGTCATGATAAAATGCAGCAAATTCACATTTTGTTGAATTCCGCTGCCCTAATTGCCTTTTGTCATGCAAGGCTGTTATTTTTCCTCCAATTTAATTTCAGCCATTTGGTGCTGAAATGTAAAACCAAACAAAGTCAACCTGCCCTGCCCCAGGAAAACAAAGGCTTATACTTGTCAGTCTTATCTCTGTTTGAGCAGACATTCAAACATGTGTTTGCAAATGTCCCTGTCTTTGCTTACTTGTAACCATGCTCCCTCAGTTGTAAAATAAGTTTTCAGACTAAGTTTATAATTTTTCCAGAGAAAGGCCAGTAACAAACACTAAGGCCAAAAGCTGAATGGCACCTTACTGATGGATAGTAGCATGTGTTATGTCTGTCTGCATGTGAGATAAAAAGAGTCAGGTACCACACATTTGTCAGCGTGCTTTTACTCTTCTCAATGTCAGGTTTATGCATAGATTTTTTGAAGGATCCATATTTGTCTTGCACAACATGAATATAAACATGACTCCAAAAAACACCTCACGCGTGGCTCTTCTCAGTGCTCCGCCGCAGACTGACATCCCCTCCTGTCTGCTGTTTTTCTCCACTCACCTGCAAAGGAGGCGTTGATGGGTGTGTGATGCCCCGTTTCAGGAGTGTTGGCTAAGTTTACTTCCCACCTAGAGTCTCCTGAGTCGGGGGAACTGAGGCTTTGCCTGCCCCTCTGGAACTTCCCCCCTCCTGGTCCAGGAGTGCCGTGCGGGAGCCCCTGTCCCACGAACACTTGAGAAATAAATCAGACACACTGTTGACAGCCGCTTACAGTGAAGCAGGAGGATGGGGAATTACATGAAAAGAGCGGTATTCATGACAGATATTTTCACGGCTGGTGGAAATAAATAAGATTTGGAGGAGGGGCTTTTTTTTATTTGAAGCGAAAACAGTTTGCAAACATGCTCATATTGAATGAGAAATTCCCCCATGTGTTAAATATTTGGAAAGTGTCATTGCTGGCTGTTGATAAAAGACAATCCTGTGCTGCATCAGGGAGCAATGTAGATGACACATTGAGAAGCATCCTTGTTTTTGTCACATGCACAGAGAGCTTCACTGAAAATAACAGCCCCTCTCCCCTCTCTGCGCTTTAACACAACACATGCACATCCCCTCTCGCTGCCTTAGATATGCCATATTTAATGGAAAGGCTATAGACAGGCGGGTGTGAAGCTAAGGGTGGAATTACTAAAGCTTTAACACTGATACCATTGGGACTTAGGCCCTAATCAGGTGGCTGAGGTGACAGAGCCCAGGGCAAGAGTAGAATTATGACGATTATGGCATGTTAGCACATGTCTGAGGGTGGAGTGGACAGACATGTGAGTTCATCAGTGGCAGGGGTAGCTAGCTCCCATGCTGATCAGTAACTAGCACCCAGCCCTCACTACGTCCTAATGCACAGTGGCCTCTTATTAAAAGTGATGGGAGAATAATGGACTATGTACATATCAGGTTTTCTTGCGGAATGATTTTAAAGGGACAGTTCACACCAAAATCAAAATGCATCTGTAGTTCCATTTATCAGTCTAGATTGTTTTGGTGTGAGTTGCAAAGTGTTAGAGATATTGTTTATTCTCTTAAATATAATGGGACTAGAAACATTTCGTTTGTGGTGCTCAAAGTATTAAATTAAAAAAACTCAATGGTATCCTCTTTTTTTTTTTTTTTAAAGGAAATTACCTGGTTACTGAAAATAACTACAGACCTTGTTTTGTGCAGTTTAATGTCAGAACTTTTTATTTTTTTTATTTTTACTATAGATCCTGAATCTGGTCACAAAAGGTCTGTTGTTTGTCTTGAGAAATCGGGTCATGATTTCAGGACAGAGACTTTTGCACCACCAATAAAGTGTCATATAGTTGCATTATATTTGAGAGAAGGCAGACATCTCCAGTACTCAGCCACACACGCCCACAAGAATAGAGAAGAGAAGAAATATGCATTTTTGATTTGGTTGTTTTCAATAGTTTTCCCAACTAAAGTTAAGACAGTTTTGGACCCAGCATGTTGTACTTGTCCTTTAAGGTCACACGTCACAAGCATTGCACTAAACAAAAATGCCTCATTTGATTTTGACTTTGCAACATGACTTTGTTATTAAAAAGCATAAAAACAGATAACCTCTGGGAAGGAGCCTCGTCAACATCGAGCATTTCACTTGTCTTTCAACATGTGTGTGAAAACATTTCATGCTTTCTGACCATGTGTGACCCTGCATTGTCAGAGAAAAATGCACTGTAAGCTGGTAGGCATGTCAAGCCACAGTATGGGGTCCTTACTTGTGCTATAATCCCAGCCATGGCCTTTTAACCCTCTACGGCTCACCATTCTCTCCGCAGCCCTCTCCTCTCTCTGTTCCTGACAGTGGAACACAGAAAAACAAATGGAGACCTTGAAAACCATAAGGCACTGCTTGTTTGCCCTCTAAGTTGTGCTTTTTTTTGTACCCAGATAGCTTCATGGCCTCTGTTTGTTTGTAGATTTACTTGTGTTTTGTTTAGAAATGTAATATCTTTGGCAGAGTTGGCCCTTCGAAATTCACATGCAGCCTGGGGATGATATTGATTTGCTGTTTGCAGAGTCTGTCTCATCTCTGATACAAGGGCTGCAGTTTTTATTCAGGTGAATGTTTTCCCACCTGTCAGAAAGTCAACTCAAGATGAGATCCAGCTTGACATTAAAGTAAGTCTTTAGATACAGACTTGTCTTTTGTACAGTCTTATCTGACTTCTTTGATAGATACCCTGGAGCTTATTTGTAAAAAATCTCCAAAAATCTCCATGAAGTCTGATTTAAACGTGGGACGGGTTCCTCATCGCCGGATCCCCCCTTTTTTCTTATTTAAACGTTGTATAAATTAAACATTGCTCTGAAATTACCTAACATGCCACCCATCGTTTTACATTACACTCTGATATAATCATTAATTTTAAGATTAAGATCTAACATCACACTTTATTGCTCTCCTACATTACAACTACAGCTACTCTGTGAACTTGATTTCACTTTTCTCTTTTACCTCCCACCATCCCCCCTACTTTTACTAATAAAGCCATGTTCCCTGCTGATGGAAAATTGTCAGTTTACCTCGAGCTGCAGGGGGCCTGGCAATCAGTCCTTAGAAAAGCAGTGCCAGGTTAACCTGCTGTGATAGTGGACTCTAGGGATGATGCCCCACCTCTGCTTGACATGCAGGGGCTCTGTTCACCAATAAGAGGCATGCCTGACACACAATAGAGTTGTTACCAGCTTCTTCAGTTTAACGTTATAAACAACAACCTTCTGGTTAGACCTGTGCACGCTGAAAAGGGTTTCATTATTTTCCAGATCCCGTCTGATTGAATTTCTGCTCTTCATTGTGAAAAAGGCTTGTGTACAGTATTTTTTTTTTATCAAATCCTTTTCTTCCTAATTTCATGTGGATGCCTGATTGTTCTGACTGCTGTCCTCAGCCTTGTACCTTATAGCTAAGACAACAAAAGCACCACGCATTAGAAACACAAAGGAGAAGCTTTTTGAGTCAATCTCCAGAGGAACTGTTAATGGGACACTTACAGTATGGGGGCTCAGGAGTCTAGGGTGGAGATGCGCAAGTCGCATTTCTACACCTCTCCACTGAACTACAAGGCCGGGCTGAATATAGGGAATCGCAAGACTTGAACAATAGACAGTAATCCAGTAGTGTTTCATAACCTGAGCACTCCACAGCATTTCTAATGCAGATGCTGTCTGAATCACCAGCTATGCAAAACTGTAAGAGCTTTGGAATTGGACAATTTGTTGTTGTATTCAAATTCATGTCCATGCACGGGAGTATTTACATCACAATACACAGCAATCATTGGGCCCACATTGCAAATTTATTTTCTTTTACAGCATGGAGATGGGGAGTGTTTTAAAACCTATTTTTTACAGATGGAGCAGCAGTTTACCCTTACAGAAGGGGTCATTATAGAACATCCTGTATTGTTTGGTCATTTTATGTAGATACAGCGACGGTGGAGTTTGAAGTGTGTAGCTGGCCCGGTGTCAAGATGTGAGGTGTCATCTACAAGCGAATCACATTTTTCATGCAAACCCCTTCGTATTGACTCCACCACGTCTGATTTAATGAAGTGAATTAATTAGACTGAATTGAATTTAGGAACTCTTCAGATAGCAGGAAAATTAGTCAAGCAAACCAGTTTGCGGTGTGTCACATTCTGTTTTTTCTTCTGGTTGTGGGGCTCTGTCTCATTTAGTTATAGTTTCTATTTCTGTGCTGATTAATAGAAAGACATTTTAATACAGCTCCATGATGAGTTAATTTCACATGATGTGATCATTAATATATTGCCTGCAAGATGTTTGAGTCAAGTTTTATTCATCATATGAAATGGATAAACCTTATCCATGCTACCGGTAATGGCTCTTGAAATGGCAATGTCAGGTGGTTGGAAATATCTATCCATATCTAAGTTCTGCTAAACAAGTTTTTAGAGTCATGGTTCCCAGAGGCTGAACCCAGTGAAAAACAATGTTATTTTGTGCAGTACTTTAGTTTATTACTAAAATCTTGCAAAACTAATGACATTCCCATCAGACTCGGCTGCACTTTGTGTTAATTGAATGTTTGCTTGCCAACACGCTATGCTAAGATAATGAAAAAAGTGCTTACACATCTAGTGAGTTAGCTCAGTCTCACTCCCAACTCAGTCATATACAGTACATAAACTATATATATATATATATTTTTTATTTTATTTTATTTATTTATTTATTTTTTCACAGCCCTGCAATACCTTTATCACCTCTTTGAGATGCACCAGACTTTAAATTCACTGTAATTTAAACCTATCCTTCACAATATTAGACGCTTAGAGTAAATTATACAACATAATAGTGCAATAGTCTGTTCAGGGCAGGAGGGAGGGGAGATAGACTGGTCAAACAAACCCCAGACTTTTACCCAGGAGACCTGTGTTCATGTGCTTTTACCTTAACCTTCGTCCAGTGTTTTTATTGGTTAACCATAGTTAGGCATTTCCTGTAACATGGAAGTATATTTTGAAAAGCCACTGTGCATGTAACCAGTGAAAAATGGCAAACAGTCCCCAAAAATGTTGGAGTTAACTGAGGGAAAATATTTTTTTTCAAACAGATCATGTTTTAGCCATGAAATCCTGTCTGATGAAAACTTATTTGTCTTTCATAATGCTTCAACAATTATCACTTTACGTCAGTCATGCCCTTCCCGAGGATTAAAATTAGATTAAAAGACGAGGCATTTTTAAAATTTCAGCCCTCAGCGAAAAGACAACAAGTGTCTCATAAAGCTTCCATACTATAACGCTGCTGTTATGATGCACCAGGTGATAAGATTCCCAGAATATGCCTCCCCCGTGTGTTGTTGTCTGTCACTTAATTAGCCTCCAGTTTTAGCACCACATGCTCCTCAGGTATGTTTCTTTGTGTTTGTGTGCATATGCAGCTGAGAAAGCGAATGTTTTGTAATTGTTGTGTTTATGTTTGTTTATTTACAGCTTATAGCCATATGTGTGAAAAGGAAGCGGAGCGTCGGTTACATATTTCTTCCTATTTCACCATAAACACATTGCAACTGAATACATTAAACCATGTGTAAATTACTCTGAAAAATAATATTCTTAACATTACAGATGCAGAATTTGAGCTTAAATTGGACGCAGGAGGCATGTTGTGTTCTGACAGAAACAAATCAAAGTTATTCCATGAGAATGAATATCATGGATGTAGAAAAAGAATTCTTCTGCTTCCACACTTCAGATAAATTAATGTTTACTCTCTTTGGCCCCTGGCTTTAATTTGTGAGAAGGCTGACCTGACACTGTGTTGGGATATTCATTGCATCCCTTTTAGTCAATTCATTTAATTATGCCATTCTGCCCAGGGTGCCAGCGCAGAGCAGCATCTGAATGTTGCTTCTTCAATCTGCATGTATAAACAATGTCAGCAGCCAGGAGGAGCCTGGATGACCAACAGACTGGTACATTAGATATACTTGCATGTGGCTTTGTGCGATCCCGTGTGCAGGGAGAGGAGTTTCTTGGAGAACTAAGTTGATCCACGTGTGGAGTAAATGGCAAGAGGCCTCCTCTGTGCCACAAACTCTGTTAATTGGGAGGAAACAGCAGTTGGGATTAGTGTGGAGAGGGAATGAGTGTGTAACCATTAAAAGGCTCCCCTAGTTCTTTTTAGATGTAGTAAAACACTTTGCTTTCACACTCATCAGTGACAAGATTTTTTTTTCTTCGTGTTAGCATCTTTTGTGACATATGTGAGATCATACATTCCTCCTCCTCCTCCTCCTCCTCCTCCTCTCTAGACTGTGTTGCACATCTGTGTGTTCCCGCTGTTCAGTTAAGTTCACACGTGCACACGCCTATAGCACATTCAATTCCAGAAAAACAATAGGTAATAAGTCATGCCAGTAATTTTCAAACAGGTAGCAGCATCCAGAATGCTTGTTGTGAAGCAAGGTGGCTAAGTAAGTGAAAATGAGTGAGTTCAAGAGATCTTTTTATTTTCAATTAAAAGCTGTTCTTTTTCTGCTCAGAAGTTCAGATCTTGAAGTGAAGTCAAACACGTCATTAAAGCTGTTTTCAGATATCTAATACTTCACATTTCTTGCTTCCTCAATCAGTTAACTCAGACATAAAGCAGGTGACTCTTAATGATTCATACAACTATATTCAGACATGACAGCACATGAGTGTAAAGAGCTGCATGCTTGCACGATATCTGGCACTTGATGTGCGTGAGTGAGAGTCCACATGCTTCTTGACCACTTGTGATTGCAAATTATAAATACAAAATAAACACATAGTATGATGTCAAGCAAATGTTGTGATGTAAGATTACAGCAATGTCAGTCGTAAAGTCCAACATATTTGTGAGTTTGGGTACATTTTCAAACCTTAAAAAATAACATTATTGTCTACCGGCAGTCTCTGCAGAAGTCTCCTCCTCTCCAAAACAAACTGACCAGATGATTAAAATTTGTTTTTTCTCTGATGCTGTTCAGCACACCTGAGGCGCTGAGCTGCCACTGCTCAACTTGTTTTTCCCCATAATTGTAGATCCAGATGTCCAGAGACTAAAATCTTTCATCCGGTTAAATGTACGGTTAAAAACCACCATGATCTAAAAAGCCTATTGTAAAAAATATGGCTTGTCACTGGATAAATAATCAACTCATGGCAGCTTCTTTCAGACCGGAAACAGACACAAAGCTTTGAATAAAATAACTGGAATTTATGTAAGTACACAACTCAACAAAATATATATAATAATATACAACATTGATCTTGTTGATTTTAGATATTTTGTTTAGGAAATGTTGCATATAGAAAGTAAAATAACAGCCAAAACTAACTATGAAAAGTATGAATTTGGAGTTGATTTGCAATAGAATTCAGTCGTTTTTTGACACATACATATTGTATGATGGACATCATGTTCTGCGGTTGGGAAAATGGCGGCATTGATTGTTGGGATTGGCCCTCTCCCAAAAACCTCTTGTGGCTGCCACAACATGGAAGCTGAGGAGAAGCAGGAGGCGCAGAGGAGGTGGAGGCGAAAGGAGGAGTTGGAGGAGGAGTATAGAAGCGAGCACAAGCTGCTAAAAAAAAAAAAATGAAAATGGTCACATGGAAATCCTCACTACATAGTCATGCGGCAAACCCACCACTGCCACCTAGTCATTACAAAAGGCTCATGAGCACGTTCGCCGTCTTCCTCCTCACTCCTCTGCATACAAAGAGGTATATATTATGAGTGAATTTTAAAGGCAGAATAAATTATTTAACAAAACATGGGGGGAGGTTGGTGGGGGGACAACAAAACCACTGCGGGTGGTTATTCAAAGCAAAAGAGAACTGGGACCGGCTTGTGTTAACTGAGATTATGCTCCGTGGCTAAAATACAGTGCAGAAATTCCACTGTCTCTCTCTTTCATGTCAAGGATAAAAAAAATGAGATGTGTTGTAGCAAGAATTGTGGTGGTAACACGGTGATAAACAAACAAAACACCACATGAATACCCAATTAGTGCTTTGAGTGAAGGCCTAATAGCATGTTTGGGTAGGTTCGGAGTAACCAAAGCCACTGCTTGGCCACTCTCCACGGCCTCATACGCTGTGGCTTTTGCACTGCAGAGACTCGACACCACTCTGGTACTGTGAGGAGCGCCTCACGTGGATTTTTTTTTGCTGTTTTCATAAGCTTGCTGTTATTCTACCGAGACAATAAAATGTGTGTTTTGTCTAATTTGAGATGTGAGATGAAAGAGTATTCTCTCTCCGAGGAGGACATGTTTGAATCGGTGGATTTGGGCTGTGTGTATTCTTTGGCTTTGCGAGTATCTTTGTTGTGCTGAAAATGGTCCCTAAGCTCTTTTTCCAGTATGCAGTTTCCTGGCGATGACTCTGAGGGACAAGTTGTGTGTGGCTATGTTTGTGTGTGAGCGAGTGCTTTTAATTCTGCAGCTGATTTTGAGCCAAAATTGTAATAGGGGTCGGACATCTTTGGGTTTTTTTTGGTGTTCTTTTTTCAGTAATTTGAACACTGAAGGGCTCCATGTACAGCTGTGAACCACTTAATTGTTTCCTGTGGATCTCTGTATATACTGTATACATACACAAAAAAATGTACGTGCAGATAATGGAAAAAATAAAAAGAATGAATCATGAAAAATAGATTTACTGGTAGGCAAACTTACACTTTCTGCCTCTCTCATTCTCAAGTGAAATGTATATGTGTTTAGCTGGTCTATTCATTGTTGTCACTAGCACGAAAATTCTTGTCAAATTGTCCGTCTTGCTTCTGTGAAGATAACCTGTCTCTACAGAGGTGTTCTAATATGGCAGATGGTAGTAATTATCAAGGGTCACACACATGCACTCACACGCACACAAAGTGTTTAAGGTTATTCATGGAGTGACAATACCTCTTAATATAGCTTCTTCTAATATATTTTGTGAAAAATCCTGTGGATGCCAAAGTTCACACGTAACAGAGGATGAAATTAATGACGCTGTAGAGAGCATGCAGTCTTTGGATACAGCGCTGGATATGTTCTTCAGCTATAGTTCACAATAGATTAAGTTAAGTTCTATTTCTGTGCAAAGACTGTCAAGTTTCATTATACTGCAGTGTCAAACACTCGAATTCTTGCACCTCCAAAGAAAAATGGATTGAATTCTGCTCCTTTTTAAAAAAAATGTATTGTTCTGTCTCTGCTCTCACTCATACACGCGCACACGCTCACATACAGACACAGTGTGGGCTTATTCTCGACCGTGTTTAAATGTCCTCCACTTAACGGTGGCTGCAGTTCCTGGTTCTCTGCATTAACCTTTGCAGTGGTATTTAATTAAAGGTCCACACCTGTACCACCACCTCCTCAACCCCCATCCTTCGCCCCCTCCTCCTCAGCAGAGCCGGGGCTAACTGAAGGCATGCTGTACATCCGTGGCAATTAGCATGACCTTAAAAACACCATGAGAGCCTTGGCACTCACCCCCCGCACATTCCCCTTTGCCCTGTGGACCACTAGCTCTGCCTGTCCTTCTCTCTGACCCTGGTGCGCCGTGGCTATGCTCACACTCAGTGGGGTCCGAACGATTATAGTGGCCCCTCTGCTCCACAGGGCCCTGGGGGACCACATCAGGACACAGGTAGAGGTCATAGGTTCCCGAGGTTCCTCAAGGGAGCTTCTAACCCCAAATCATCATTACTCAAATGGGGGACACAGGAGACGACTGCTGTTGGATTCAAGTGGTTGCCCTTAAGGATGGCTCCACTTTGAGGCATGCTAAGACATTTTGAATTGTATTTTTCTGCAGCACCAAAGGGGCTTACACAGCCTTCTATAATGTCCCTAAAATGACTTACTAGCAATGAATGCTTGCAGCTTGCCTTCAGCACAGAATAGAACATTAGCCTCCTGTGAGAGAATAATCTCAGCTCAAAGCTTTGAGAAGCTCGTTAGCAGACCTCTGAACTTTGGTTAACGTATTGTTTTCAAAGGTCATAACTTTTGTTAACATAACTGTGTGTTTTTAATTTGCGAAAGTATATACAGTTTTGTAGCAAAGTCAATGCAGTCTTTATTATATTTTTAAATAGCACAATGAATAAAGACTTACAAAATTGTTGATTCTGAATGCATCAATAAAATGTTGACCCACAGCACATTTTTTATTTGTTTTCACTAGAATATTTCTTTCTCGCCATACAAAATCAAGTTTACAGAAACTAAGGCATGACTATTTTAAGTTTTGGCTCTTACAGCACTTGGTTAAGGTGAGGGAAAGATTGGGGTCCTGTGGTTCTTACCATAGTTCATACTGTTACTGCAACATTTACCAGGTAGCAGTTACAATTACCCTAAAGATGTTACTGCCAAAGCAGATTAGCAGGATATGAACACAATTTTTAGTAAATGGGGTTGAAGGTAAAGAATAAACTTTAATGCTCAAAATTGACTCTCCTAATGTCCAGTAAACACTATATGACTTTAGCTTCAGTTTTCCAACAGTTTTTGAAACTCAGCACAAAAGCTTCAGATCAGAGACAAATAAGGATTGGCTTTCTAAGACATGAAACAATAGTGTTTGATGGGACACCTGGCAGAGGGGTCACCTGTATCAACAGGAACATTACTGTATGTGTTGCAACACAGAGAAAAGTTGCTGTCCCACCTAAAGGAAACAGGTTTTTTCATAAACACGTCTTGACAATAGTAGTGACAAGCTAAAATATGGACCAGAAATTCTCATAATGGATTACTACTGTGAGACAAAGATCTAGTGCGACTCTCTTTTATAGGCCTGCCATGTAATGTTAATACTTCAAGACTCCTGATTACAAGACAGCAAGTTGTGTAGTGTAAACAGTAAAACAGTAGTAGTTAACTTTGACAGTTGTGTACTGTGAATCGAGTATTAACTGCAAAACTTGTTTGATCATTGCATCCCGAGCCAGTCCTTGTTTGCAATAAAAGCTTGAAAATGAAATATGTTTGAAGCACATTGTAGTCATGACAATTGAGAAATCATTACAGACTCTCCTCATATTACGTTACAGGCATATTTTATCAGTGGTCGTTCCTTCATGAGCAAATCTATATGAGAGTCTTTTCAGAATTGCTTATAGTACAGTCCCAGGGCTGCAATAACAGTGAGAGCGCTTATTGACCAGATAAATGTCTTGAATAGAGTCACAAGCCCACACATGATTAGCCACTCATATGTGCACCCATGCACATATGAGTATACGCATGTGTCCACACACACATACATACACCTCACTAGCCTCTTCGGACCCCCCATGAGGTCAGGAGCACCAGTACCCCTGTGGCTTTCTGCCCTATGGTATCATGCTGGGCAGATATTTCTGTCTGCTTGGATGACTCCTTGACATGGTGTTTATTTGGATTGGCAACTTGTTTTCATTTGAATCGATATGCAGCGAAGAGAAAAAAAAAAAGGCAGTTGACTTATGATGGGAGTGGCCATCAGGAGCGAGCTCCGATCCGGCCGGACATGAGGAACATGTTCTGAACATGGACGCCTGGAAAAGGCAGAAGGTGGAAAGAGCATCTCGTTACATCATGGATGTCTTCATTTAAGACTTCAGCTCAAAAAAGATGATGGAAATTCCCTGAAGGATTCTCCATTTTTTATTTGTGATGTATTGTGTTTATCAAAAAGCATCAAAATGAAAAACCAAAATGAGCCAGCCTCCACACCAGGACTGAAGAGAATTTGTCCTGTTTATCTGTATTTGTATCTTTTTGTATTTGGATGGAATGAACAGTACAAAGAAGCTGTTTTCTGCGGATCGCTTACCCGCCAGCACTGCCAAGGGAAGGCTAATAAAATGTCATCAGAGTGAAATGAGAGTTAAGTGGAGGGGAAAAAGCTGAATATTCACACTCATTTGGCTGACACCTGGGGGACTGCAGTCACTCATGGCTGCATTGATATGCATTGTATTATGTGCTCCTCACCCGTTCACATTGACAATCAACAGCTTTAACACCTTTGCTTTAATTTAATTAAAGCTGTGATTGTCAGGGTGAAAACTTGATTTGCACATATACATGCATTCACGCGTGTGCTTGCCCACGCATATGCACAAAACACAAGGGTCATTGTACATGGAGGAGGGCCAATTATTTTTGTATGGATAATTAGACAACTTAAATGGTCGTCCAAGCAGAGCAGAGACGTGGAGAGAAAAGTGTCAGGGCCAACACATTTTCATCGAGTCACATTCTACATTCAATTCTGGAAAGCACCCCTTTCCTCCCTTGGACACCCTCAGGCTTTCTCTCTTGTTCAGAGCTGAAGCTGCCTCCAGGCTCTGAGCTTGGATCAACATCCCCCTTTCCAAGTCTTTCTGGAAGAAGATGTAAACTTCACCTATATTGGTGTCAAAAAGTAATTACAATTCCCAATCCCATCTAGTAGCACAATGGACACATTCTCCAAACCTAATGCAGGAATTGCATGATTTACTGATGGTAACAAAAATGTATAGCAAGCTTTCTAAATTAAATGAAGACCTGCAACTCATCTGATATCATGTGTTTGAGAGACTGTTGCAACGAACCAGTCCTTGAGTCTTAATTCAAGAGAGTGCTGCAACACATTGGGTGCAATGCAGAGTCAGGTGTCGGGTCTGCAGGGTAAGCGATGTGGCCTGCTAGCTCCATGGCTAAACTACACCAGGATGTTTATGTGCGGCCAGATCTCCATTATCACCATAATGCATTTATCCATATGGTGGTAATTTGTGTTCTCATGTCATCCAGCTTGATAACAAAAGAGCGGGCGGTGGTGAATAAGTTGCTGGGTGGAATCAGCATGTTTACGTGTTATAACCATGGATGTATAAAGATAAGTGGATGCAGCGTTTGAGGCAGGCTCTCCTTATTACCTATGAGAGCTGCTCAGGGCGCGTGATGCCAGAAAAAGATTGACTTCTGTGCATAAAAAATACCCAGATCGTTAAATCTTTAATTACTTGTGCATTGAAGACTTCCACCGAACAAGCTGGCTACTTCCGATGTAGCTCTCTGCTAACTTGAATGTGAATAAACGATTTAGTTTTACGGCTTTTCTAGACTTTCCAAATGTTATCGAAGCGAACGGACGGGGGAACAAGCCATTTCACAGGGGTGTAACGTTAAAAAATGATATGTTGATTTACGAATATTTTAATCGCCACCTGACACTGCTGAGCAACTAATCTCTGTTCAGGTTGAAGTTTTTGGGAATTTTAGATTTAAGTGTAAAGCTGCTAACTGTTCTGCTAATAGCATAGCTGCATCTACTTCTTCATCTTCACTGAGGGCAGCCTGGATGCTACAGTGACTAACTCCTGCCTCTAGAGACACAAACGGTATTACAAGACAGGACGGGTCGGGGCTATGGTCGGGGCTAACAGGTTAGTGTGCTTGTTTCAGTAGATATCTCTGCATAATACTTGCACTTCTTTGACAGAAGGTCAAAACTTCTTCACATTCTGTTGTTAATGTAAGTTTATTTATGTAACATTTTAAACTAAAAATCTGGCATATGTTACATATTGCACATTTAAAGACAGTGGATATAGTAGATAAATAGGTTTTTTCACCAGAACTTTATAAAGAAAAAGAAAAGGCTCTAATGTGATTTTCCAGGCTCATTACATATTCCAGAAAAATTAAAGCATCACTTTTACCTGTTTAAATTCAACCATGACTGCAATAGTTTATCATTCAGTGTATGAATTTTCTGCTTTATTCGAGAGAGATACACATACTGAGCCCTGTACAGATGCAAAACAACATGGATCAAAGTATCAAACATTTCTCAAACCCATGTTCATTTTTAATCTTTGCTGAAAGTATGTGTGTTGGTGGCATTCGTGGAACATTAAAGGGCCGTGGAAAGAAAGAGGCAGCAGGCTGATGAAAGTGTATTCAGGTTTTTCTAAGCGAGAGGGATCACTGAGCTGTTTCTTTTCACCCTCTTTCATTACAGACTGGTCTTCGAGACCTTAATGACCACAGAGTTTTAACCATTGATATGTTGTCGGATGGCTACATTTCCATGTTATCTCGGCATAGTTAAAATAAGGTACATGGTGTGACAAAATCCATAAATTTGAAGGTGAAATATGTGGACGTTCAGATTTTAACTTCATCATCATTTATACTTCTGTCTGAAGGGGCCACACTGCACGTGCATGGACTGTAGCTATATGACATATATGTACCTACATTTCAGGGCTTCAGTGGCTATAGATTGGCTACGAGCTCTGTAATTGGTCAGCGTGGGCTGCTCGTGTTTTGGCCTACAAGTTTCTGCTGCTGTGAATGAACAGAACATGAAGGAAGTTGAAAAGAGGCTTAGTTTAGTTGTAGGCTACAACTAATTTCCATAGCATGTTTGTCAGGATTTCATCATTTTATCAACATAATGAGAACATACATCCTATGTTAGTTTGAATTCTTGAAGAAAACCTTTGAAGGAAGTTTCACACATCTCCAAGAGTACATTCAAAGTCTCATTTATCCAGCTGTATGCTCACAAACACAGGCATGTTGGGCAAAAGTGGTACTATTTAAAACACGTCAGCCATTACTGTGTCCTGTTTGCACAGTTCTGCTGTAAAGTTAAATGTGGCCAACATTTTCAGTATGTTTCATTTTTGGATTCTTCATCCACGGAGGAGACATGCGAGGAAAATAAAGTTTTCCACAGCTGTAAACCTTCCACATACATGGATATGTACACACACACACACACACACACACACACACACACACACACACACACTAAATATATAATGACACACTCACACACACCTTCCCCAGGGAAGCCTCCCCTTCACTTTCCAATTCTCACCTACTTCTGCTTTTTTGTCATGTGCGTCTCATTTGTCACAACATTCACATGTTACACTTTACTTCAATTTGATGTGTGAGATACAGTCAAACCTGAACGCCAAACAAAAAGCGCCGTACATTTCACCTCCGCTTTAAAACTGATTCTGTAAAGAACAAGCCAAATCAAATAGGCACTTTGTGATTTGCTTTTAGCTCTCGTCCCACAAGTTTCCTACTGGCAGCATAATGATCACCTTTACGCAAATGGCAGGTTAATCTGAACCTAAGTTTACTTTCTTCCTCGTCTTCTCCTGTTCTTTTCTCCTCCCTTCCTCCCCATACCAGGTGAGCAGTGCCATTTACCTACACCCTCTTACTGTGAGCATTTATCCTTTTTAAAACTCTGTTCATCTCTGAAGGCTGCATTTCCTGTAGGTTTTCAAAAGCGGAGAAGTGTGCATGGTGTGAGGAACAATACCTTCTCCTCCATGGCCTTCTGCACCCCCTGAAGGAGCCTTATTTTGGGATTGTAATGTAATGAGTGGCCCCTTGAAACAAAAGGCCTGACAGCTCTAGCAGCTCTGTGGCTCCCCGGGACCGCAGCATCGTTATTAGAATCCCCAGGAGTGTTTGTGCACAGACACACTCTACCCTTCTGCAGCTTCGTGTCAACAAGATCCAACTAAAAATAATACATTCAGTGAAATATCATGCACCAATAAAGTGGAATAAATACCATTAAAATTAATCTTAATAAAATGCCATTACTGGAAGCTTTGTTGCATGTTTAAAGTCAGCCTGAAGTGCAGTTGTACCCATGTTGCCATAAGTGAATTCATCATAGCCTAGGGAGCCGTTGCCCTATTTTAATGTGTCTGCATTGACGGATGACACAAGTCAACTATGGCTTAAACTTTAGCAGCAGACATCCCAGTGCTGACCTCTCCATCTCCCCCTCATATTGTCCTTGTCCCTGGTGACAATAGACCTCCAGCGGCTCTGACATTCATCACCTGTTAGCCACACTCATCCATATGAATATGTCACTCAGTTCTGTTCTCTGGCCTGCAGGATGATTTCAGGGCATGGGGGATGGATTAAAACAATGGTGGCATATCAAGTAAAACATTCTCAACACTGAGAGACAATTGTGCGAGGTAACAGGCCACATCCACATTTTGGATCAATTGGAAACTGAAAATGTTTTGTGTTGTTGCATTTTTCACCATTAAAAATAAGCTAGACAAAACTGATTGAATATTTAGCCTGGATTCAGCCAAGTACCTGCAGATATACTGCTTTATAACAAATCAAACCTCCAGAATAATTTCATCTGCTGAATAGGAATTTCTGCTAGCTTTGGTTAACAGGGTTTATTTGAGAGCTAAAGACATTCTTTTTAGCCCTAACCCTAACCCCTTTTTCAAAGTTTTCCTAATATAATAATGATAACATGCAAACAAAGATGTAAAGATATCTATGAAGACAACTACATTTCTATGGTTAGAAAAAAAAGTTACTGGCAACAAAACTGAGATATATCTGGACCCCGAAAGAATAAAAACCATTGCTCTTAGTGCAACTTATCAATCTTGATTCTTTTGGTGTCAGTTGTTGAGTTTTTCAAATGTATTTTTTGGCTCTTTGAGCACCACCCAGGTGCCATCTGTTTCCACTGTAATCAAGACAAGGCAGAAATTTCAAATGTATAAAAACGTCTGCTAAATGACGTAGATTGTAGATTTCAATATTTTTTTTATTTGGTTGGTAAACTTCCCCCTTTGAAATACAAAGCATATTTTAAATGGCAAAAATCTGCATTTATTTTGCACTTAAGCACTTTACAGTTTGCCAATCATTCACCCTCTCACACATAAACACTAATGTCACTGGCTGTGAGCTACCATACACACACTGGTCGGACCAATGTGAGCAATTTGGAGTTTGGCCTCTTACCCGCTCAAAAACATTATTTATTAGTAGTTATTAATCATGTAGATAGTTTTTTGTATTATTTGGCCACATTTTTAGATACCTGTCTCTGTAATTTCTGTAACTACTCTGTAAAATCTGTTTGCAGCCAGGTGGATTCAGAGTAACAGAGACACTGATGTTGCTTTGAATTCTATTCCCCAATGCTTTCACCTCCATTGTGCTGTATAGAAAAAGCTTTTTTGTAATTTGGGTGAACTGGCCTTTATAACAGTTAACAGTGGTAATGCAACAGGATACAAAAAAAGACAACTGGAGATTTTCAAATATTAAGAAATTAACCCTCTTGACGCAGCATTACTATATAACCCATAAATACTGTAAATGCACTTGGTTTTTTTAAATTAAATTCTGCCACGTTATGCAGCTGTATCACAACTGGCAAGTGGCATCGAGTGATATCAAAGTGGAGATGAAAGAAATTAGTTGTTTAAAGCCGTATGACTCCACAGTGTTAGGTAAATATTTCATATCTACAAGCTTCTACATTTGTGAGTGACATTCTTTATGAGCCACACACCAACACAATTGTGTGTGTTAGTGTGTGTGTTGGGGGCTGCTTTGTTTTGCTAGCTGACAGCTCCCCTCCCCGTGTTGGGCCTGGCAGATGTAGAGGTGTCACCATGTTGATTAATTGTTTACGGTCACCTGTCTGCGTGGCTGTCTGTCTGCCATGTCGCTGTGTGCTAGGGGGATTTAGGGTTGTGGGGTCGGATTGAAAAAAAGGGGGGCAGCTGAAAAAGGTGAGGGAAGGGGAGACAACAGAGGGATGGTGTGCGGGAGCTTGTGCTTGTGTAAATGATGCCACGCTATCAACCCGGCGTCTTCAGCCGTGTCTGTCTGAACAGCAGTGTCGTCATGTTGAACACGAATCACAGCTAGCTGGGGCCTGGCAGGGCCCTGCGCTCTTACGCTGTTTCCTGCAGTTCATAGTGCAGCTCTCTGCTGAGGAGGGAAAAGAGGGAGAGGAGTGAAAAGAGAGAAAAAGAGAGAGATGAGGAAGTTTCTTTTTTTCCCAAATAGATGGTATTTAGCACAACTTCTCCTGCTGGGTAAATTAAAACCCCTGATGATTGTGTGTTGTTTATTCAAAAAGAGCCAAAGCCTCTCAAGTGCTGTGAAGAAATTTGTAATTAGGATTTTAAAAGCAAAACAATGTAGCCAAAAGACTCATTACGGCAATCTAATATGTTGTAGTAGTAGTGTGAGCGCTTACATTGGTTAGTGGATCTGCCCATCAAAATCCCATTTTAATACATATCACTGGCATTTCAGATGTAAAATAATGATTCATATTTTACCAAATTTGAGCAATGAGGTTTAGTTAATTTGAATGAGATTTAGAATCATTCAGCAAGGATTTTTGATCTTTCTTGATTTTCTCTTTTACTGTTCTGTCTCTATTCTGCGCTTTATAGTTGGAGGATATTAGAGACGTGGCACTAGGAGGCTTGACAGCACAGTTCACTACTATAGTTTGCTGTGCCCTCATGTAGAGAGACCGACACACTGGACTTCTGCATCATTGAGAACACATATCCTATTCAGTTTGAATGGCTTTTGATTTAGCCCATATTATCCATTACTTACTTATTCATAGGCCACTAGGTTTTCTTCCCTACCATCCATTCAAATCAATATTGCAGAACCCAGTTGTGAGTGTGGGTTGGGGTTTTCTTCAAAGTGGCAATTCTTCCAACCATCTGCGCCTCTCTCTCTCTCTCTCTCTCTCTCTCTCTCTCTCTCTCCCTCTCCCTCTCCCTCTCTCTCTCTCTCTCTCTCTCTCTCTCTCTCCCTCTCTCTCTCTCTCTCTCTCTCTTCTCTCTCTCTGTCTATGCACGTTTTTAAACCCGCCCTTAGTAACAAGCCACGGAGCACCAATCTGTGCCGTGATTCGGCCAAACCCTGCCTGCCGACTGGGAAGGAACATCATCAAAACTATTCTGTGTTGCCATGGAAATAGAGACCTCAATAAGTTCATCTTTTTCATGTGTGTTTTTTTCGGGGCTTGCTTGGCATTTGGTTGGTTCGGTTGGTTGGTTGGTTGGTTGGTTGGTTGGATGACTGGCAGAGCTACAAGCTGTTCCTCCTCAGTGTTTTCTCATCCCACTTCTGCTTGTAGTGTTTATTTATTTAGTCATCAAGCATCAAGATTCATCATTTTCTGGCAATATGTGACTCTGTATGTGTCTATTTGTGTATGTACAACATATATATATATATATATATATATATATACATCTTGCAGTGTATATATTGAAATAGAAGCTTGTGCATTTGAACAAGAAGACACTCAGCTGCATGAATGGAAAGAAAATGGGTCAGCAGAATACATTTGCTACAAACAATTTATGTGATAGATGTTTCAATACATGGGTTATATTGCTCAATTTTTGCTGCAGCGTGTGCATTTGACTCTGAGTGCAGCATGGCAGCAGCGTTTGTGTTCA
Organism: Centropristis striata; assembly: GCF_030273125.1. Taxonomy (NCBI): domain Eukaryota; kingdom Metazoa; phylum Chordata; class Actinopteri; order Perciformes; family Serranidae; genus Centropristis; species Centropristis striata. The sequence goes on from NC_081526.1 coordinate 16,072,222, forward strand.
GCATTGATGTCTTACCGTATCAGTAAGTAGTAATAGTAGTAGTAGTAGTAGTAGTGGAAATGGGTCCTTTGAAGTCAGTGGATCTCCCCTTTACACAAGGAGAATACAAATGTATGTTAGGCATGTCGGTGTATACAGTTTGTGTGTGTGTGTGTGTGTGTGGGGGGGGGGGGGGGGGGGGGGGGGGTGAGAGGAAGAAGAGAAAGAGAGAGAGAGTGAGAGGAGATGTGTTATAGGCATGTCACAGCCATGTATGATACAGCTTGATCAGATGGTTTCCAAGAAATTCTCTTTGATGTTAATATTATTCATGTGAACTCTGTGAGGTAGTGAATGCAGCTCTCAGAGGGGGAAACGTGAGAGATGTCTCAGTTATCTCCACCGTTCAAGCTCTAATTCACTGAAGAAAAAAAAAATCACTGCAACAGCCAAACTGATCTTTCAAGAAAAAAAACTGAATTTGGGGAGGAGTACCTAGTTCAGGGCGTGCTGGAACAGCTATATTCCGTGTAATTGGACAATTAAAGTGATATCTTGGCATCTCTTGCTGCCTGCTCTGAGGCAGAGATAGGCGAGCTTGTAATATATTCTGACCCTCATCTTGATATGACTGTGGAAAATAATGCAACGTAACTCTATGTGTCTGTGTGCGAGTTTATCCCTGTGTGGTTAAGCAAGTGTGTTTTGTTGTCTCTGAACTATTAGCCGGGTTAATGTAATTCAGTTTTTAGATGAAAGGCATTGATGGAGTTCTCTGGGTTATTGTTGCAGAGAAATGGGAAGTGATAGTGTCCAATTAGATCCTGTAAAACACAATGAAATACTGCAAGTTGGTTCCTCTCTCCTAATGTCATCCCTGCACTAAAGCATTTTTTGAATTCATGACATATGTTTCTTATTTGTGTACTTTCATACATGTAAATTCATCAAATATCAGCTTTAATTAAGATGTCACTTTTATATTTGATTAAAATACAATTTGTGGAAATATCAAACTCATTTCTTATCTTTCAGCTACTGTTAAGAAAAGAAAAGAAAAGAAAAGAAAAGAGCTGGGGCGGAATACAAAATCATGTTCAACATCACTTTTAATCCTCCGATACACAATGTAGCAGAGGTGAAGTGAGGCCTGTGTGGGCTGCTTGTGTGTGTTTGTGTGTGTTCTTGCTTATCTGCATGTAATCAGGACTCCACTTCCATTTCCAAAGCTGACCCTAACTAGATGTGGCTGATAAGGCGGGCCGCTAAGATGCATCTGTATGCCAGGCCTATTGTACTGCAGAGGAGAAGGGATGAGAGGGGAAAAGAGAGAGGGTAGGCGAGAGGAGGGAGAGAGGGGTGAGTTTGCTTGAATCTCTGAGGGCTGGCTAACCCCCTGCTCCTTTCCTGAAATGGAGATGTTATTACATTAGCAGCTAAAAGGGTTTATTCACAGTTAGTGCAGTTTAGGCATGCAAATGGAGGATTTCAGTGTGCTGTGTTGCCTGGAGGTATAGGACAGAAAGCACAGGAGATTTGCAAGGATTAGTTCCACAGGTTCCTTTTATTATGGAAAGAACCCTTCCTGAATGAAAGGGGGAGGAAAAGGTGAGTTAAGGAGAAAGGATAGAAGTGAGGCAGTGAGGGAATTTTGGAGGGATGTTTTTTTTTTCTTCCCCACATTAGCCCAGTTGTGAGGTACGTGAATGATTTTTGACATCTTGACTCTTACATGTTCTGAGGTTATGCACACAGGGCTGTTTTTTTCCTCCCCGCCTCCGGCTGCCGTAACAGTTGGTAAACAGTATGCAGCCCCTCGCCTGCCCTCCTTGAAGGGTGTGTGTTTCTGCACAAGCATGTGTACTGTGACATGTCTCACTAAACCTGATCCTCAAAGCCCACTCTGGAATAAGCGATGGTTATGATGATGAGGCCTTTTGGCAAATTTTACAGTACACACTGCTCAGTGCACATGAAATGGAGGGTGGCGACCCATTCAGATCACTCATGTTGTGGGCGCGTGTCTGAGGGACTGTGGTGCTGCAATCTGATATGCTTGAGTTGTAAAGTTAAAGCCTTCATTATCTCGGCACGAGGCATAAGGTGTCACCTTCACTAGACCTGACACATGCACGCTCCCCTAACCATGGGAGACCACACACACACGCCACACACACAAGTGTACATATACAACTCAAACCATGGGAGACATGTGTGAGAGATGAAGGTGTTGAGGAAGAGATAGACAGAATGACTTAGAATTAATGGTTGATGGAAAAGCCAAGGTCAGTCTGGCTTGGGTTTGCTGTGGTGGTCAAGGTGATGGGTCCTGTTGGAGGCAAAGGGACACACACACAAACACACATATAGAGGGCCAATGGCAAATGACTTAGGTCTGTTGTTCAGCAGGGAGGAGAGCGATGGCGAAAATGAAGGGGGAGATTAATGGGAGTGCGTGTGTTTCAATCTGACTGAATGTGATGTCGTCTGCTCAACTGCCAACTATTCTTCATTCAAACTATTTTCTTTAACTTTTTTTCTCTTGCATGTCTTCCATACTTTGGGTTACAGAATATTCAAAGTGCATCGTAAATTCAGTGGAGTGAAGGTCTATTATTTGGAAAAAATAATACCTACTTTATTAAATTCAATGTATTGAAGGTCTTTTATTTTGAAAAATAATGCCTACTTAACTAAATTCAGTAGAATGAAGGTATTTTATTTTGAAAAACAAAGCCTACTCAACTAAATTCAGTGTATTGAGGGTCTTTTAATTTGAAAAATAAAGCCTAATCTACTAACTTAAGTGGAGGGAAGGTCTTTTATTTTGAAAAACAATGCCTACTCAACTGAATTCAGTTTATTGAAGGTCTTTTAATTTGAAAAATAAAGCCTAATCTACTAACTTAAGTGGAGTGAAGGTCTTTTATTTTGAAAAATAATGCCCACTCTGAATTATTTTAAACAAATAAAGAGAACACTGAATTGGCCTTTTACAAATTGTAGTAAAAAGTCTTGACAACGAATGTGTGTGTCCGTGTGAATGTGTGTGTCTTCAGTAAGCTGAGCAGTGGCCCTTGAGGTGAAGTGGCCTGTTAAACCCTACTTTCAGCTCGGGACATTGCATGAGAATAGAAAGTGTGAGCTGTTGAATAAAAGCTCCCTCTTCTCTGTACCGACAGCAGTCATCTGTCTTTTCTGGCAGAGCGGCTCTTTAATTGTCCGCACTTGGATGCTTTAACACTTGTGCTGTTAACAGCCATTAACGATGAGTGTCCTCACACAACTGTGAAGGGGAGACAAAGACTACAAGCACACAGACCAGCGATGGTCGTGTGAGACACACACACACATACGCAAACATGAATTAGCGTAATCAAACACAGTAAATATCTTTTTAGGCCGTCTGTTAACAACTAAAGGACAAAATGTGTAAATTGTAATTGTCTTGCAGCAATGTTGTGTTCAGTCTCTGAATATGTGCAGTTTCCTATGTGTTTGGGATCGTGCTACTGAACACTCCATCATATGTTAAATGGTACAGTACCTCACTACATATTTGCAGAAACAACTTCGTAGACACCCTCTACTGAAGAAGAAACTTTTATTTTTACTTTTGGTATGGACTGGAACTGCCCTTACAAAGGCCATACTCTTGCATGGATATGCATTCAAGTGGGACATATACTTTATAAGATTATATCTTGAACTGTGAACCTTTTACTTATACATTCTGCACAGAGAGTCTATATAGCCATAAATGGATGCTGGATTTCATACTGCAATGTAGTAGAACATCCTGGTATTTTAGGAATACTGCATTTGACATATTATGTTTTGGAACACAAATAGTATAGTGACATCAGTACTGAAACGCACAGATAGCCTCAATGAATCTGCTGATAGGTGGCAGCACAAATAACAGAGACATAAATCTGAAAAAGCATCTGACAGCTAGATATGATGATATATATATATTTATTTTTTTTGGTGAACTAATCCTTTACGTATGTGCATAATGTGATTGTCTGAATGCATGCTCACATTCATCTGAATGTGTGTGTGAAGGTGTACAGGATACAGCTGTTTTATTGTTATCATCAGACTTTGTAAAAAAAAGTTTATGCTTTCAAGCGAATAACTTTAAAGTCGTCTAAGAACTATTATCAATATTATATATAAAAGATGCACAAGGTTTCACTTTGTGACATTTCGGTTCACTACAGTGAACACAGTTTCTTCCTCACAACTTCATCTCTGAGCAGGCTCAGTGACGTCAACAAACAAGGAGCTGCTCTCAACATACAAAATGCAGGCATGGAGTGCATGGAGTAGTGCAAAATAAGCTACACTGGCTGTGCTGGATGACAATGGCATCCTGTAGCACACCGGCTGCGGCTTCACAGAAAAGACTACATCATAGGGGCATTTCATTGTTGATTTGGGTCTTTTCAGGACATTCAGGACTATACAGCGAGAGTTCACCCATGTTCTTCCTCTTACCTGTAGTGCTATTTGAATCTACATTGGTTTGGTGTGTGGTGGCGTTAGCTGTACAGATGTCTGGTCGTGAATATAATGGCACTGTATGGCACTTCTTTTGTAGGAAGGAGCTGTTTTCATTCTAATAATGTTCCTATATGAAATCTGCTTACAAAAGGACTGTTGAAAATCTTAAGAAACTGAAAAATAATTTCTGAAAAGAAAAATTGCTGCTGAGTTTTTCAAATGTATATTTTTGGCTCAAAAGCAAAGCGCCACATAGTTCCATTATATAAAGAGAACGTAAACATCTATATGTATTAAATATATGTATGTAATGTAAAATATGTATTTTTGATTTAAGGGTCAACTGTTCCTTTGAACATAAAAAAGATAGACTTGTGCCAGCTTCATTTCTAAATGGAAGCTTTTGTTTATATCTATCAGTCACTTCCATTACTTTCACTGTCTGCTGAGTTTAACAGACAGCTTTTTTTGTCTTCTTTAGAAATTTCAATCCAATAAAAACACCTTTTCTAGATTTTTCATGTGCTCCTCTTACTCAAAATTTCAGGTGCTATAAAAAGTGACTGAAAAGACACCTTTTCATTCCAGCATCCATCACCTTTTCTTCCCCTCGAACATGCATGCAAATACTTACAAGCACAAGGAAACCTTCAGAAACACAGACAGTTTTTTAACACTCACTCTCCAGCCCTGTGCCCTGGGCCTGGATCCAGTCAGAACAATAGTGGAGCTGCTCCCCCTGCTGCTACTAGAAGGAAACTGCCTCTGTGCCCTGGGCTCTGTGGCTGTGTGTGTGTGTGTGTGTGTGTGTGTGTGCCTGTGCATGTATGAGGAAAGTTTTTGTGCTCGCTTGCGTGTGTATGCATGTGCCAGCCAGAGTGCACATGTTACCCAGCTCTCCCATCCTATCACATTACACAGTGGGTCTATTTTGCTGCATCCGGCCTCAAATATGTATGTGACCTCACCTTCCATTCTCTCACCCCTGTGCCGTTTGGTAACAACAGCTCCAGCATCTGCTAGTGATTGTTTGTGGTGGCTGACTGTTACTCAGCCTCCCTTCCTTCTTGTCTGCCCGTCCCGCTATAAAAGTCTAATGATCTTGTGTGATTTTTTTCCCTTGTCTTTGCAGGAGTGTGTGTATTTTTGTGTGTCCATATACACACACACTACTCAGGATGGTTTCCGTCTTCCACATAAGGGGCAGTTTTGCTTAATTGGATGAAAATGAAAACAGATTATGAAGCGAAAATAGACATTTTCACTACATAAAAATTAACCTGGGTAACACTTAGGGCATGGAAAATCCAGCACTAAAGAGGGTGTTTTCATTAAAAGGCATCTCGACTTTATTTTCCTTTATTTTATTTTCCTCCTCTTGTTTCACTATACATACAGAGAGCTTTAAGCACTGATTGTCATTTACATTTTATCAGCCATATGGTCACCTGTCATGTTCACATGACCAAGTGATCAAAGCCTGGTCTTTGGTTTAATTGTTCCCCACTGTTAGGCTTCAGCCAGGAAGGACTCTCTCCATCTCTACTTCAGCAGGTGGTGGTGGTGTGTGTGTGTGTGTGTGTGTGTGTGTGTGTGTGTGTGTGTGTGTGTGTGTGTGTGTGTGTTTGTGTGTGCATGGATGTGTGTGCAAGCATGCTTTTGGGTGCATAATTGTACAGTGCAGGCTGTAAATCTTGTTAATCAGTTTTGTTTTGGCTCCAGCACATTTGGATCTAAAATGAGGATATGCAATGAAGTTAAAGACCTGATGTTAGGCTTTATTTTAGATTGTTTACATCCACTTCAGATAAAAGAAAGAAATTTTGCCTTTTTCATGCAGTCTCCCAAAAGCTAAAAGGGGCAACAAGCTGCAGCTTTTAAAGAGTAGATTCAAACACTTTTCAACCACTTAAAAGATACCTAAAACATAATTTTCAAGGCTCCTGAAGGCTTTATCTTTACCTCTCAAATGTTAGTTTTCTAATGTTAAATACAAATGCAAATGATAAAGTTTACTGAATTCATTCACACTCACAGCAATCAATTTATATTTATATGGTTTATTTTACCAGTTGTTCATATTTGATGATTGTTTTGCTTGTTTAGGGCTTATAGTAAGTCCATCAGCTCCTTTATTTTCACCCCCCAAAAAAAGACAGAAAAATAGGCTTTTATTATTAAATTAAAATTCAATCATATTTCCAACCTTGAAAACAAAAGAGTTCAATTTAAGCATTTCCCAAACTTTTAAGATTTCATATGAATCTTGACCCTTATAGCTGAAAGTCAAATCTTTGCAAACTTGAGATAAAAGTGCAAAACAACTGCAGTGAAAAACAAATCACTGCCCAAATACTGTCTGACATTGCAAGTGCACATGATGCAGTGGTCCCAAAAAATGTTTTCCTGCCTGCCTGCACAGTTTACTTACAGATCCCAACACATGTGACTACAAATACAAAAAAAACCTTTAAATTATTATAATCAGGTTGGTTTTTGCATGCCTTTGTTGGTGGATTAAACCCCACTGTGTTGTAATTCTGAGCTGAGTCTGTTGCGGTTGCTTTGCCTGGTATGGAGTAGAGGAATAGAGGCCAGTGCCTGAAGTCAGTGCTCCATGACAGTGCTGGGTGAGTGTGGGTCAGAGGGAGGGTGTGGGGGGGCATTGGGTGGGGTATATGCGCTGGGGGTGGTGAGGGTTACAACGAGGCTGACTGGAAAGGGTGATGAGGAGGGGCTCGGGGAAAGGGCTTTAGTTGGAAAGGGGCTTTGACTGGGCCGAGAGATATTCACATTGATTGGGTTTTAATTTGGTGGAGGGCCCCCTTCAACCCCTGCACCAAGCTGCACCCATCCCCCTCCATTCAAATCCCCCCACTGATCCACCCACCCACTGCCCTCCCCCTTCCTGTCCCTATGAGAGTGAGGAGTTGAGGAGTCGGGGTGGTCTGCGTGGCTGGTCAGAGCCAGCTGATAGGAGTAAACTAAACTCAGCAGGCCTGTTGTTTGTGTTTACTCTGTGTGAGCATGTGTGTGTGTGTGTGTGTGTGTGTGTGTGTGTTTCTGTCGGCTGAACAGAACAACCCTTCTATTGCTTCACATGTTCCAGCACCTTTAAAGGTTTCTATAAAAACACAATCAATCACGGTCTACTTTCACAGGTGGTCTAAGCTCATCACTGTTTGTGACCCTGCTCCTCCTTCTCACATCATGATATTCCATTATTTGTCTCTTTATTCTTATTATTTTGAATTCTTATATGACCGGCTCCCCTTATCTCCCTTTAGTGGAGTTGGTGGCTGTCAAAACTTGGTGTTGAAAGATCCCCAAACAATTTAAAGGCATTTAAAGATGTAGTCTCCCCTCTGGTGTTTGTTTTAGCAATCTAATCTCAACCCTAATCTCTGACAAGTCTTCTTTTTCTTTTCTTAATTTGCAGGCTCAAAGAGGACAGAGGTAGAGGTCTAGTCTTAATTAGGTTAGTTATCTGTGCGCCAAAAGGATAAAGTTCTCTCACCAGGACTGTTTCAAATTAACCTAATTGGATTTTTAGCAGAAACTCAGCAAATAGTCAGGGTTAAGTAAAGAGTGGGACAAAAAGGGGGGAGTTCACGTGAACTGTGCTGCATGAACGAGAATAAAAGCCCTTTGGAGGGTCATGTTCAAGGTTCTCTTTTCTACTTTCTCTCAACAAACAGCAGAGAAATGCTGCAGGCTCGCTTCAAGGAGAGCTGGCCATGCCGGGGGCACGGGAGGCCTATGTTGGGCCCCTGAGCTCAGGCTGAGCAAACAACAGGAGAGAGAGAGGGAGAGCGGGCTGAGGCCATGTCCACAACAAAGTACATATGAAGAAAGCACTTGGCAGCATCTACACACATTTATAAAAACAAAACAAAAACAGGACAAAAATTCCTAAATGTCCTCTCTATCAATATTTGGTTAGAAAAGTGTGCACCACAGTAATCTTCTTGAAAGGTACAGTTTCTCTGCCTCTAGTTTTTGCCTCAAACTCTCCATGTTTGCTTTGGCCACAAGCAAAATGTTGATTTGGCACATTTATTAACCAAGGCAAAACATCATTTTTCCATCATTGCTGCTAAACATAATTTGTAGAGACAGGGCTGGACTGATTTAATCACTAATATAGGGTTAGTGTTGATGTGGTCTAATGCTGCATTCACAAAATATTACCAAGGCAGTGATGACCCGTGGATCCAACAGTTGCAAGAGGGCACTAGTCTGTCAGCTCTGTTGTACGGTCTCTTAGAATCAAAAAATGCTATTTTTTATCAGCATCGTACAGCTGGTCTCATTCACTGTTTGTAGCTATACGTTGGAAAAATAATGCACCAGCATTTGTCAATAATCCACATATTTGTAAACCAGGAGGCGCAGCTTATAATGACCCATATTGGCCCTTTATTTGGTCAGATGGCGACCTCTAGTGGTCATAGCAGTTATGACAGGATGGGAGAAAAGCAGGAAATCAGACTCCCCAGTATAAAGACTGAGAAAGGTAGTTTAGGATGGGTAAAATGGGTGATGGATGGGTTGAACAGACAGTGGACTTTGACCCAAAAGACAGGCGTTTGCGTCCCCTCTGAAGGGTTGTTATTTTAGGCTAACCCAAACGCTGTTCTTTTTCCTAACCGTATAACTAAGTAGTTTTGTTTCCTAAACATAACCAAGTAGTTCTGCTTCATATCATTTATGACATCACGTGTGGAAAACGATTCTGCAATAATTTCACAAAAGGAACGCTCATACTTTGCAAGACATCATGCAAACCTTCTCATAAGAATATGTTACAGTGTTACGCAGGTAAAAGGGAGAATATTATTCTTCTTTTGGTTGGGAAAGAAAATTAAACCTACATTGTGCAAAATCTGTTTTACTTTGATTTACCAATGCATGTAAGTTCTGTGTTCTACGATTGTTTCTTTAATTGAAACAACATGGCAAACAGACAACAACTGCATGTGAATAACATCTGGAATTTCAATTAATTTCCCACCCAAGTCAAAAGCCATAGGAATTATTAATAAGCTTTGATTTTTTTTTTCCCGCTTCTATATTCGAAAGATATCAAATTAGCACTTCGTAAAGAAGCTCAGGCTGCATTAAGAATCCCAAGTTTCCCACCATGGTGAAGTGTGAAAATATTCCAGGGGGCAGTTGATTATAACCAGTGCTAGAGGATGAAACTATTCCCTTGTTCTCTCAGGGTAAATTAATTAGGAAGAGGAGCAGTGAGACATGTGCAGTCATCTACAAATCTGGTTAACATTAATCACAGGTGAAATTTTCATCATGCTCACCACAACATTTAGAAGATGAGTTGCAATTTGAAAGGAAGAATAATGAAATCAATCATAATGATTCTGATCGTGATAGAGGTGGTATAATGACATTGACGGAACCCGAATTAGAAATAAACAATGTTTTCCCAAAATAGCATGTGGCTTGATTGTAACAATTAACAGTGAAAATAGTTATTTTTTCCTCACTGGCTGTGTCCATTGTGTGCAGTAGTGATGTATAGATGAGTTAATCAAGCATATTGATTGCTGCAGCAGTGATGCAGAGTGTGGATTTTTAATTAGCGCATGCTTGAGTGTGTTAAAACTCCTGTGCTCTGTCTGAGTGGAACCAAGTGGAACTGAGCACGTCAGCAGAGAACACAGCTCAATGTCCCCACAACACGGCTCGCACCAGCACCACGGCTGCATGCGATCCTTTTCCAAACCATGGATTAACTCCCCACGTTCCTCTCTCTTCCTCGAAAGTAGGCCGCCATTTTAGGCCCGCCCGATCCCTGCTGCCTGTCATTTTGAATGGGTTAGGCCCACAGTTACCCCACTGTGTGTCCAAGCAGTTGTCCTCCCCTGAAGGTCCCTCGAAGGGGAGCTCTTTCGGACCCCCACAGATATTCATTCTCAGAGCTCATTTCATGTATCACATCTCTTCATAAATATTTCACAGTTCTGTGATCAAAGCCCACCTCTGTGAGCCCCTGTTTGGCTAATTGCTTTGGCTGATATACAGTGTGTTCTTAGCTTTGTGTGTCCTCTACAGTTAGCTAGCTCTGCAGAAATTATATCACAAAAAGTGTGGTTCACAATCAGAACTGTTTTCCATAACCAGTTATTAGCATGCTTGATTGTGTGTTTTTGCTTGTCTTTTGTGAATTGTTTTTTATGAGAACGTTTAGATGAACTTACAAACTTAAATATGCAATATGTAATTTTCTGCAGTCAGTTTCTCCTGGCTAGAATTCCTTCAGTCTTCATTGTTTCTTTTATACCAGAAGCTGAATTATCCGCTGCTGCAAACTGTTGTTTCTTTGATAACTTAAGATCCAGACATTCAGGAGGGTTTTTCAGGGAGCTGAATTATCCACAAAGTTCTACTTCAACAAAACAAACAGACCAGGTAATTAAAAGTGGTGAAAACACTGAATAAAGCAGTTACACTCACATTAAAAATCAGTGTTTCTCTGATGCTGTTGGGCATGCCAGCGAAGGGACTGTTTGCTCAGCTTGTTTGTATGAAAACTTAAGACCCAGACATCTGATGCATAAAATCCTTCAGCTGATTAAATATATAGTAAAAAAAATACCAAGATATAAAGAAATATATCATAAAAATGTTGCTAAAACTGGATAAAAAGTCAATGTAGGACAACTTCTAGCAGATAACCACAAAACTGATGCATGTTTGATATGATACCATTGACAGGGGACGGACACAGACTTTGTTTTTGATTCCAATTGAGATGAAAATCCAGATTTTAATGAGTTTTTACATCTGGTATAATGTGTGAGTACACAGCTCAACAAATATAATTCATACAATAAACATGATTCCAGGTGTGTTTTGATATGTTCCATGTTATACTAATCTAAAGGTCTTATATTAAGTCTTTTTTCTGTCACATGTGGAAAAGTATCCTGCGTCTACTTTATAATCGTGTATTTGGACAACGCTGCTTGTCCATTAGTGTGTGTTTCGGGTCCATATGCTGTCCACCTGTCTCAATAGTCCATTTGTCCAGCTGCTGATAGCAGAGGACTGCTGATGAACCACTGCTTATTTTCCCTCTCTGAGGCCCACCCTTGTCTGTATGGGGCGGCCTGGAGCTAACTAGGACGCTCTGTCACACGAATCATCATATCGAAGATGGTGATGATGTTCTAAAGACACAGGGGGAGGACCTCTGTATCTAGAGTGGTGCTAAATATGTGGATTATGACACACTTGAAAAAAATTGTTTCAAGCCCTTTCTACTTGATTGTTCCCCCCTCTATGTCCAAGTTTGCATGGTCCTCCCTCTTCTCTCTCTGTGTGTGACAGTTAGTCAGTCATCCAGGAATGCCCTCTCTCCCTGCTCCCATTGATTCCTCAGCCTGCAGAGCGATGAAACAGCCGGACCACCTCGCCAGGGCTTTGCTTCTTTTCATGTTCCCTAAGTGCTTGGCTCTGTTCACTAAACTCTCCAGCACTGTTTGTTTAGAATCGCTCATCAATCCATCCGGGCTTTGTAGAGAAAAAAAATCCCCCCTTTTTATCAATTGCTCAGTCTTCCCTTTTTATTTTTGCATATTTGGATGTGTTTGTGAAAGTCCAGATTCTTGCCAATGTTTGTGCTGCCCTTTTGGCTCCGCAACTCTTCTTTCTCCATCTTCCCACGGATTCTTCCACCAGCGGATCTCTGTTGTCCGAAGACAGTCGTTTTTCCTGATTAGGCATTGTGTCAGTTTAACCAACCTTATCAGTGCATATTTTCATTATGCAGATGAGGAAGAGCCAGCAGAGCATCGCACACTGGGTAGGAGAGGATGCATGCTGCTGCCGTGCACTACTCTGTTTGGCACCCTTGCAGCTCTCCACACATGCCACCCTCCCCGACACACACTTCCTCACTGCAGTCTGTCACATTTCTTTCTGCAAAGGACACATGCATGATGAGATCACACACCAGGCCCTGGGGCCGGTGTTTATTATGTATGAGTGGGTTTATCCTCTAGGTGCCTGGTGTCCAGGTTGGGGGAAACCAGAGAACCAGGGAGAGGCCCAGCGTTTGTTAGCGGCTGACCGAGGGGTGGCAGGGGTAGGCGGGGCCGGGAGCTCCACTGCGCGGCGGAGGCCTGGTTCAGGCCTGGTTCATGTGCTCTGTGGGCTCCCAGGCTGGTGTGCTAGCTCTCAATCTGGCTCTGCTTCAGACAAGCCTCCTGTGGAGGTCAGCTGTGCCGACAGCGAAACCGAGCAGTGAGGGAAGAAACGTGTTGAACAGCACACCTGTCCTCACCACTGAGCGGGGAGTACGTCCCCTACAGCACACCTAAGGATAAAGTGCTAACCAGCATTTGATGATTAGCTCTTTGTTTGTTCTTTCTATCTTCTTTCCTGCTTATGTTTTTAAAGATCTCTTTAGTCTTTAGTTAGCCCAGTCACCCAAAAATATTGGTATTGTACGGTTCCAGATAAATTGATATGACACATTTCAACACCATTTAGCGTCTGTAAGAGATATACTGAACTGTCACCTTGGAGACCAGTGTTCAGGTCCTGTTTGTGTCCTGTGTGAAACAAAAGTCAAACTTGTTATGAAGCCTAACTTTTTCATCTACATCACGCTTTATGTCACAGTATGGTATTTTTTTTCATATCTTTAGTGAACCTGCATTAATCTTTGCATACAGACCCAAACCCTGATCTGTTTTCCTTATGTTAGCCAAATAGGTTTTTCAAGGCTGCCACTAATTAATATTTTTCTATCAATTAGTCTTTCAACACATATTTCAATTTTTTCAGTTGATCTAAATGAGGAATTTTCTTCCAAAAAAAATCTAAGTGACCATTTAATTTAAGATCATTTTATTTTGACAAACTGTATCCGACTGCAAAATGCAGTACAAAACAAAACATTTTGGAGGGGATTATCACCAAAATGAGAATAGCTGGTCAACCTTAACAGTCGGTCCACTTCAAGTGACCCTGGGCTGAAGTTGTTGTTGTTAACTTTGGACCTACCGCCTTTACGTTAATCATCTGTTCGCTGTAAGACAAGGGAAATGGGCTTTTTTATTGCAAAATTGTGTCTTTCATTTACACAAGAAGTACATTTACATTCATTCATTTACTCATTTATTCATTTACACAAACGCACTGCCACCTTCACCACTATACAGCCAGTTAAAGCAGATTAATGACGCCTGATCTCCATCCATGCTGCAGCACGCAAAGCTCCCCCTGCTCATCCACCGCAATATCGATGTCGACACATTATCAGCATCAACATCATTGATTAAGCCGACTAATTGCGGCAGCAATAATTTTGTTGCATAAAACAATGTCTTTTTTGTTTAAATTCCCGACATTATCCACTAATTTAAAAGCACGACCCAGTGTGTAAAAAATTGACAAACTGGTATTGAGAACAGGTTTCAGTGGTTTAGAAACATCAAGATTCAACATATCTGTTTTCAGAAATGCGCATTGCTTATATTTCACCCTGGCAATCAGGCTAATCTGAGTGATACAGTAGTTTTCCATCCAATCTCATTTTCAATGAGCAGAGAAGAGGTGAGTTTTGAGAGATGGAGGATATAGCGGCGGTCTAATAAAATGCCTGTCTCCATAGAGCAGACAGCTGAAGCCCTGGTTTGAGCTGGTCTTTGCTCCCCTGCTGAGTGTATTGATAAGCAGCACCGAACCCTGCGGTCAGTGTTTAATTGCATTATTTGGAGTCCTCTAGTCACCCTCCTCTTTCCTCCTTGATGGAAGGGGAGAACAAGTGTTTACTGATATAGAGAAGAAAGGATCAAAAAGATATGCTGAGGGAGGGAGCTCTAAGTATGATATTGATGGATAAGTGAAAGCTTCAAACCCATTGCGCTGGCTAATCCTGCAGCTATCGCAGTCATGTTATTACAACGGAGGGAAGGCGGATGGTCGAAGCATAACGGGGGCCTCCACTTCATTCAGGTCTGACTTCACCGACCTCCCAGAAAATCTGTGGAAATCTATGACATCATTGTTCGAGCCGGCTTTTATCTTGTTGTGGCTTATCGTGCCCACTGTTCCAGACATTCACACATGCACACACATACACACGCCTACAGAGGAGACTTCCAGCAGAGTGGATTAAAACAGCCTGCACACTTTGACAGACCTCGGTGGGCCCCAGCGTCTGTTCTGAGCTCTGATTGTGGACCTTGTTGCTTCTCTGGTAGGTGACACACATTAAAGCAGAGCGACATCAGAAAAACTCCACAAAATCAGAAGCTTCACAGATATTAATTGTTAATATTTCATTAAAACCCATTACACAGAATATTCATGCAATGGGACTAAAGCTCATTCCGTTGTCTGTGTCCCATTGACAAACAGTGGGTGATGGGGCGAGACTCTTCCAAACACAAAAAGGGAGGTTTGAACAAGTTGCCATGCTTGAGCAGTGTTGTAAACCCTTTTCCCTTCACCTCTGTACCCTTCCTCTCATACTGATGATGTGTTTTTGTGGTGGCATCTGAAAGTCGCTTTGTCCACTCATCCTGCCCTCCCACGCCCCAGACCTTCTAACCACACACACACACACACACACACACACGCACACACACACACACACACACACACACACACACACACACACACACACACACACACACACACACACACACACACACACACACAAATGTCCCAGGGGTCAGAGGGAAGAGCATTCATTCATGTCAGCCAGCTGCACCCTTTTTTCACCTGGTGCCCAATCATGAATGGTCCCTGGATCCAAGCATGGAAGGACCCACTAAGTATGACACACATACACACACAGATATACACAGCAATCCACTTTAAAAAATGCCTTCAGTATATTCTGCAGTTACCCACCACACCTGCTGAAATTGTCAGATTGTGCGTTTGTGCGACAGCGTGGAAGAGTTCCTCATTATGGCGGCCATTGTGCGTGTGCTTCTTTTCGGAGGAGCTCGGCTGGAAAGCCTACTCACTGTGGCATAGAATAGAGTGGCCATCATGTTCATTGTACAGTCTCCAACAACTCTGAAGGCATAGTGTGCTCACACATGCACACATTCACACTCTGCAGATGACATGAAGCATATCCCCACTTCCTGGCACCCGACATTTCAAGGATATCAGGGCTAATTATATCATCAGCAACTCAAGCGCATGTGTTTGCATACGTGTGTGTGTATGTATATGTGCCCAGTATGACACGCGCAGGATCTGTCTGTGTGTGTCTGTCAAGTTTTAATGAGGCTCCTCAGACAGGGCTCATTGAACCTTTGGTCCACCACTGAACGCCTCGCAGTTCTGATGCAGGCCAGTGTGCGCCACCCCCAAGAGCCACACAGGGACAAACAGTGCTTATCAGATGGCAGAAACAGATGCACTGCTTTCTGATAGATCAGACAGGGAAGACACAAAGTGATAAGCATTGATCCCAAATGGTCTTGAAAGTGTGCGGTTTTGTTTGTGCGCGTCTTACTGTGCGTCGCTGTCGATCTCTGAGAGTATGTGTGTGTCTGCAGTGTGTGAGAGAGTAAGAGAGAGTTGGGGGGTCAGCGAGGAGTTCAGTGTGTCAGAGGTCCCGGAGACCCAGCTCTTTGATTCCACTCCCTTGCGGCTCGGAGAATTTCCTCTCCAGTTTCCCAGTGCTGAGCCCACGCTGGGCAAGGAGAGCCACGCCAGGAAAATTTATGTTGATGTCAGCAATGAAAACACCACCACCCCTCTACCACGTCTCACAATATTTGTCAAACAGCAGTGTGTCCATTCTTTCTCTCTCTTTCCCTTCGTTCTCTTCTTTCTCTCTGAATATTTCCATTCTTACTGATGTGCGTTTCTGAAATCTTGAATCCGTGTTGGCGAGGGGTTTCACACTTCACATGGCTTGTTGTCTCTGCGGGGACTTTGGTAACACAGCTCTCTATTGGTCTCCTCAGGGGCTGGGCCAGTTTGGGGGTGTCTTTTAAGGTGTAATCCACACATATTTCCTTCCCTAAGGCCCTGTATATGGAAAGCTAAACCAAAATCACAAAAGAATTACAAATACAGCATTATCTCTCCTCCGTTTTTTCCACACCTTTATGTTCCTGGAATAAAGATTTGCCTCTTATTACAGGTTCATATCTTATTCATCATTTTACCATCAACTGATAAACTACTGTGTCTTTTAATGTCCAAGGAGAGACCCATGCAGGTACACCTGAAACTGGACGCCCCATTGATCATGCTGTGTGTACATAAAGTCAACTGATACTTTACATTTTTAATCATCTTTATCTTTTCCTTTGATGCATTCATGTGCTGCTGGTGGGCTCAGATATCAGAGGCTTCAGACAAAAACCCTTTTAACCCTGTTAAAAAAATCTGTTATGTTCCAAAAAACCCATTACAATGGTGGATTTCTTCTCTTAATACACTCATTAGCAATCTAAAACATTGACTAAAATATTCTTATTATTATCTTTTTTCCCCACGAAAATAGATCTGAACATGAGAAACCACCAGTAGTAATAAAACTACAATAAATAGACCCTTTTCAACAAAAAAACATGACTTTATTTATTTACTATCAGTGGTAACACATAGAAACTAATAAAGTGATGTTTTCTTTATACACATTGCAGGTATATTTTGTATTAAGGTGTAAGACGATAAGTAAGTCAGCCTTTAGTTGAATATTCTTTGGATATAATCAGTATTACAAGTTACATGTCTCTGCATATAGAAAGTAAAACTGCTTGGAATGTAGCAACAGTCTTATATAAAATATTTAATTTAAAATGTTCCTTGTAAATGGGCTAAATGCTTAAAATTGCAAAGGTCTTCTAAATACATCATGTGAGATACTTGTTAGTGCCCACAACTTGCATTGACCATACACTCTTACACATGAGTTTCATAAGCAGAACTTCAAGGGTTATATCATTTCATATTGAGACATCATCTGTATCTTTCATCATCTATTGCTTTTACATGATATCATTTATTTGAGAGCTCATTTTTCTCCTATCTGCTGCATGAGGTCCCATACTGTTGGAAGGTTGCTGTGTTTGACAGGATTTCCATGTGGTTGAAATGCGGAAAATCATTACTGCATTTGTGCTGAATGGTTTTATTGCACCCAAGCTGTTGTAGTATTCATCACGCTGTGCTCCATAGATATTTAAAGTGTGTTTGGCTACACCTGGAGTGTGCAGGTCTCTGAATTGCAGCGTAAAAGGCAAATTGTTTCAGCAGGTGATTGAGTTTTATGATGATATTCAACCTCATATTTACAGTATGTGGATTATGTTGCATAACAACAAAATATCCTCTCTCCATATTTCACTTCTATTAATATGTTTTTGTTATTGTGTTTGTGGGAATATGAGCGTGAAGGGTGTTTCTCTGCACCTCGCCTGTACCATGAGATAGTATCCTGCAGGCGCTGTTGCCCATGCAGAGACAGATTTGTAGACACGACACACTCCTGATGCCTTTTGAACACCTTCTTTCTCTGCTGTATTGTGTGTCATTTTCTCAATAAGAAAGGGAAATCTTTTATCTTTGCTGAACTATCAACTTAAGCAAAATGAAGGTAGTCAAAGGTGCAGCACCGAGGGGTCTTGCATGAGCATACACACATGTGAACATACAAACACATACGGCTTGTCCAGTCAGTGTGGATTTTTTAAAGTCCTACTGCCTGAGTGTCAGTGATAACACTCAGTGCTGATTCTTATTGGCTGAGAGATTTGCAGCCTCTCATGACACAGAAAAATACAAGCAACATGTGGTGATCTCTGCATTCTTGTGTGTTTGTAAGTGTGTATGTGATCGGGTTTAAAGTATTAGTGGCAAAGCTGGATGAGATGTTCCTATGGGCCGTTGTGGTTGACCTTTTAGGTGTTGCCCTGTTGGTTTATGGGGGATAAGTTTTTTTTTAAGAACTCTCCATCTTGGAGAAAAACAGCTTAGTAGGAAAGAAAGGCCAGGTGGAATTGAGAGATGTGTGTAGTTGTGTTCAGGTGTGAGAATGTAGATGATGGATTCAGGCCAAAAAGCCCCCCTGACCTGCTCCGCACCACCTCTTCTGTTCCTCAAACACACTCCCACAAACACACGTAGAACAACACTTGGTAGCCATTTACGCTGGGCCAGATTTGGACTTGGGCCATGCCTTCAGGCTGCTCCAATCCCTTGATTCCCAGCCCTGTCCCACTGGCCCTCAACCCAGCCCCAGCCTCCCTCTACTGGGAGGCAGGCGAAATGGCTTGAGCTATTATCTGGAGCTAAATCACCAGATTGCCATCGTCTTTGCTGCTTCTGTGCTGTTATTATTACTGATGGAATGTAGAATTAGGTGGTATGCATATTTCACACTCAAACGCTGACACAAATAGGCTCCAACCTTGTGCCATCAATGACTGAATCTGTGTTTTTCTCTGATGTATTTTGCATTTCTACATGCTTTGAATTCGAAACTCCTCCTTTGCATGTTTCCTATCCATAATTCATGTCATCTGCAATCTTAAATGTGTAATCTGCAAAGTCTTTTGTAATCTTAGAGTAGCCCCTGCACTTTTCCTGTGATATTCATAGATTAACATATTATTGCCTCCATGTTATTATTGTTTTAGGCATCATGAAAGCACAAGTATGTGTCTTTGCAAGAAAGCTGCGGGCTGAACATAAGCGTGTGTGAAAATACAATTTATGAAAAGTCTCCTTGACAGTAGACATGACAAGGGGGCATTCTAGTCACGTTTTCTCTTCGCCTCCTGCATGGCATCAATCCATCATCTCATTGGTTGGCATGCCTGGCTCCTGCCATCATCACCATGGCAATGTGAGTGTCCTCCCGGTAGCCATCACCATGGCAATGGGAGTGTCCCCCAGCAACCATCAGCATGGGCCGAATGTAAGCCTCTTAACCAGGATCACCATGGCAATATGTGCCTGGCGAAACACCGGGCCGTGGTAAGTCTGTGGGTATTGGAAAGACAAAAAATAAATGGTAACAGTAATGTGAGCTGCATCATCAGGAGTTGGTGATTTTTTTTCTCTATCTCTCTCATGCAGTCATTGTCTTCTCCAGCATAGTTTCTCACATCTCACTGCAACACTGTAGTGGCTGCCGTGATGTTGCCCCTGTCCTTAGTGGGGCCCGGCAGGAGGCTTAAATGGTGCTGATGGAGCCGCGGTCCATCCTATCCTGCTGCTGAATACTCCGAGCCCGTCTGCTTGGGACATCATCTAGTGTCGGTGTCCTGACACACAATAGTGAAAGCTGACAAAACCACAGGGGGCAAATTTAGGAGGGGGGCCCGGTGGAGAGAGAGGCATGCCACTGCTCTAGCAAGGACATGGACGCATGACACACACAGTGACACCCTCGTAAACAAACACTATGTCTCACATACACACATCTTTATACAGCACACGTACACTCGTGCAAAATGTGCCGCTACACTTCTGCAAAGACACACGCTCATGCACACTCACACACACAGAGTTAATTGTGCATATTCATGAGCATACATACAGGGTGTTCCGTTTCGCAAGGCTGACTTTTATTGTTTCCCTGGTGTGTACAGTGTATGTGTGTGCACTGACGCACATGGGCATGTTTATATAAGAGTGTGTGTGCATGTGTGAAAAGCGTGTGTCTCCCCGTGTGTGTGTGCATTTAGCTAAAGAGCCTGGTGGGTATCAAGAAGCATAGCTTTAAGGTATGATATGTTAATAAAATGTGTCAAGATGTCTGGAACCCTTTCTCTCTTTATAAACAAACTTACAGCCTGAGCGCTGCTAATTAGCAAGCCCATCTGTTCAGTTTAGCAAAGTTGTTGAGATTTACCACAGAAACTGTAAAAAGACAAGCTCACTTCGACACGGCAGATGACAAGTGTTAGAAATCCCAAATTCAATTCCCCAGCCTGCAGTCTCTTGTTGAGTCTCTTATTCAATTACTTGTCTATTAATATATTTATTTATTTAATTTCGTTTTGAATGAGAAGACCCTTTCATTTTTTTTCTCATGTTAAAATGACCACACTGGGCACACTCAGGCACCAGCAGGACTGCAGTGTTCGCTGAGGCACAGCATATGAAGATACAGGCGAACATTCCCCAAACAGCATCATCCAAAGCTGTGGCAATTTGCTAGGAGAACATTAATTGCTGTGGCTGGGGCCCAGGTTCTGCATGCTAAGCACTCTGCAGCTAATACTGTAATATGTGTGTATGAGTGTGTGTGTGTGTAGTGTGTGTGTTTATGAGCGAGAGAGTTTGCATTTGTGTGCTTGCTTGTGTGTGTGTGTGTGTGTGTGTGTGTGTGTTAGTGTCGGGTGGAGAGGGGGGGCACAGGGGGTCCATCTGCTCTCTTCTGCTCCTCTGCACTGATATAAGATTACGTTAATCTGGGTACTTGTCAGGACAGGTTAGTGAAAGCAGACGACTGGGTGGGACTCATACTAAACAGGTTGGCTAGAAAACGGCTGTTTTTGCCCTCAGACTCTGCGGTGTGGGCTTTGGCACAAGGCGGATAGTGAGCAAACAGTCCTACAACTGCAGTGGATTTTCAGATTGAGAGACATTTAGAGAGATTGACATAACCTCCAGAAAGTGATGAATTTACACAAACTAACCACTTAAGGTGATTAAGTAAAGTCAATTTATTTGCAAAAAAAAAACATTTTTTGTGTGCTTGTATCACGCCAGGCCGTACCCGGGGTCAGTCCTGTGGAAGTCAGACCCTCAGTCTGTGTCCCTGCCCTCCCCTTGGATCACCTCTGTTGTGTTAACCCCCTTTTCCCACCTCCCCAAACATTTTTATTCAATCAAATAGCCCTAAATCCCCAAACTGCATCCTGTGCGCTTCTGATGTTGTTTTCTCTGTAAGCACTTTAAGGCCGTAATGATTTTGTAACTTGTTATGCTAATTAGAGTGGCCCTCTCAGACTGAGTTGCATGGAGAAGGATTTATTGCCCGTTTGCTTGGAGGGGAAGAAAAGAAAGAGAAGTTAGAGTAATTAATCCCGTTAACCAAGGATAATTGGGCAAAAAATAGCCCCCGCCACTGGCACTGACTGGGAGGAGTTGCAGTTAACCCTGTTTCCTGTGTTTTATTTCAAACTTAATGTTTCCTCTTGTTTAAACTTCCTCTCAGGATTCCTGCTAATCCGCTTGCCTGCACCCCATTGGTGGATTGAAGCAGCACTGGGGGCCACAGAGAGGAGGTGCCTGAATTCAATCAGACATCAGTAAGGATTTGCTTTCCTGCCCAGTGTGGCCACAGTGAGGTTTTAGTTTGGCATATCCAAAACAACAAAAGAAAGAAAGAAAGAAAGAAAGAAAGAAAGAAAGAAAGAAAGAAAGAAAGAAAGAAAGAAAGACACTTTTGTTCGAAAATGTCATTTGATTCTGGATGTTCTAGCAATATCTAAAAAAAAAAGATCTAAAATGTGGTAATAATGCAACTTATGTCTTTTTTTAGTGTATCTGAATAAAATATCTTATTTTTTCAAGTAGCAAATGTTTACAAATGCATTTTATTAATTAACACACTGTGCACAATGAAATGCTCCTATTTTACGACCTTATTAACTGTGGTTAAATTTTGTCTTTCAGCTAACTGTTTTGCATTAACATGTTTTTATAGGAACAAACATTTCCCATTTTTTTTACAGTGGAATTCCCATGCACATAGCCTTTTATGATCAGCTGCAATAACAGGCAGCGCTAACTCGTTCCATACCCACAATCCTCTCCCTCAGGAAAAACACTCATCTGTTTTTGTCAGTGCCATGCCGAGGCTGTATCATTCATCCACTTTCAAGGAATTTACAGCCTTAAACGAGACCTCCTTAAAGACATATTTGTGTTAGCAAAGAAAAAAAGGAAAAATAAAGGGGGGAAAACGTTAAAATGGTTTCGTCAGTGGATCAAATGGCTGCCACGTTTCTCAGAGAATGTGGGCACATAAGAATCTATATTCAAACGTGACCTTTGATTTCTTATTTTAGTTTCATCCTGTGTCATTTTATCGGAAATGATAAAGGATTATGTTCCTTTATTATAAAAGCCTTAACTAGTTTATATCATTGCAGTGCCTTTTTCTTTCTCCTTTCCCTTAAGCTGTAAAAACAGGATTGCCATTTGAAAACGTCCTGTTGACATGAAAGGCAGCGCACAATTTCACTGCATTAATTTGAGAAATTCAACATTTCTGTGCTGCTGTTGCTAATTGCTGTTTTGATTGTTTTCAAGTTCAGTTATTAGCCACATTAGGTCAGATTAAGGACAAGCATGCCAAGACAAAGCCAGGTAATTAAGAGAGGATATGGAAGCCGGAGTCAGCCCTGTCCAGTTACACTTGACTTCATTAATACGGCTAACTTAAATCAACCGTCACAATGCTAGCAGGAAGGCTATGTTTTTCTCAATGTGAACTTGTAGTCCTGCCTCCCAGACTTCACAATAGGCTGCTTAGCATCTGCAGTATGGCTATTGTCACTGTCAGCCATAGGATGGGTTGCAAGGGCACGGCAGAGGAGAGAAGTTTGGCAGAAGGACCAGGCCGAGAGCACTTGACATACCCTCTTGCAAGCAAAAGCCCTCATTAATTACACCCTAAAGATAATTATTTTCTTGATTTGTTTGCTCTCTCTGGTCACATTTCCTATTGTGCTGCCTGTATTTTTCTTTCTGCTCTTGTTTACTTATTTATCTATTTTTGTGTGTACCCCCCTCCCTGCTTGCACCATATGGTTGCAGATCAAATAATGTCAAACATTTTGCCCTTGCAAGTTTTTGCAATTTGCAGTTTCCAAATGTGAGACCTGTTGAAAGCAGGAGTGATAATGGGCATGCTCTACCCCCCGTCGTTTTTTGTCCCACCATATCTCCCTTCAATTAATGCTACAGCGGGAGTTTCATGTAATAACACTTGCACTTCTGAGCTGTCCGCATGAGAGAGGGAGAGGAGAGGGAGACAGGAGAACAGAGGGAGGAGGCTGAGGTGGGGAAGGAAAGAAAAAGGGAGAGAGAAACAATTAAAACCGGAATGGGATGCCATGACGGGCCTGTGTTGTGCGGCCATGTGAGTGTTGCATGTCAGCTAAATGGAGCAGGAGACAGGACAATGTGATTGGCGTTTGGTAGAGTGCATGGTAAGCTTGTCTATCATTGTTGCCGAGCGCAATCAAACTGGTGCCAGCAGGATGGAGGATGCGTTGACAGCTGTAATTACCCATCGCCATGGTGATCACTTTTGGCCTGCAGTGGATGGCTGGCAGAGGCCCCTCCTCCAGTCAGCCTTTAATCAGATTGGGCTGTCAGTTGTCAGGTAGACATGGGTGGGCCGGACACTCTGTATGTGTACTGTCTTGGGTCTCTAAGTGTTTTTAATTAGGTATTCCATCCAAACAAAAGATGCTGCAAAAGCATTAAAAAAACACAGTAAACAGCTCAATGGAGGCGAGGAGCCACTAATATGTCTCCTCGTCTGTGTTTACAGAAGAAGAGTGTGGGTGGACAGTGTTTTCATACGAGTGGTCATTTATAGGACATATTATTACAGCTAGCAGGATGTCTCTTTGTGGTTATCTATAGCATCTCTTTGATTCTCCATATAATAGCAAACATAATCATTGTCTCAATGCTCTCATGTTTGTTTTGTCTTACTTCTATTTTGCAGTGATATATTTAATGTATAGTTATAGGTATATGGACCTAAAAGCCCTGGGTTTCTAAAACTCCAGAGGAATAGGGGAAAAAATATTATACATGGTCGCCCATAAAGTGAGAATAATTTTGTTTTCAGACTGTGTTTTCAGATTGTGCTTTCATGTTTGGAATAGATTGATTAATACAATTTTGAGAAGTTATACACTTTATCTGTCGAGAATAAATCACATTGTCAATTTGTCACAATCATTTCATGGAAAGAGGTAAAAAATATTTTATTCCAACTTTATGGGCGACCGTGTACGTAAGATTTAAGTTTTATCCAAATATGGCATGTTTTTCTGGTTCACTTTCATTATTTTAAAGGTATACTTCATGCTTATAATGACCCTTTGTATGTCATGTACTCATTACATGTTACCTTGAAGTCTTAGAGAAAATTCATATGCCTCAATGATGAGCGGAGAATCCCAAAACGGCTAGAAATGTTGAAAATCCTACAATGAATGGAAGTAAATGGAGGCAAAACATCTGTTTACAAATCCTCACACAACTTCCAGTCCAGTATCAACGTCCAGTATTATCCAGTCTAATACATCCACTTGTATGCTTCTCAACTATACTGGCAGAAGTATTGTAAATAATGACATTTGATATAGTTTGGCTGTTGTTAAACCTGGCCTCCATTTATTTTCAAATTTTTCATTTTTTTCCCTTATGTTTTCGGATCCCTTCAGATTCTCCGTTCACCATGGAGGCTTGTAAGAGCAACACACGGTGAGTACTTAATATAGAAATGGTCATTTCAGGGCGAAGTATTCCTTTAAGTTGATTTGAACAAAATTGTACATTACAGAGTTGTAAATCCACATTAAATCCTCTACGAGGCCCATGAAAAGCGTAATAAGGGTCAAAAGTATGAATTTCAAGCCGAGCTCACTGCTAATGCCTGTTATGCTTTTATATACTGACACTGTACATGACTCAATGACTCACTGTCCTTTAATGTGATTCAGTGGTAGCAGCCCATAACGGTGCAGCTTAAGGTAACAGAGAACGCCAGGTACAGCCTGATAATGTCAGTGTGATAATTAGTGCAGAGAGGCTTAAACCAGCAGCCCACAGGGAGACAGCCCCTGGTGTGGAAAGATGGCACGCAGCTGGATCATACTTAATTAACTAATTGAATATCATTTTGCCAGTTAGCTGGAAATTAGCTGGAAATTAAAACACGGACAAACATGACACTGAATGGACATTATGAAATTAATTTGAAATAATGCCTTTTCTTTGCAAAAGCTAATAGTTTGAGAATGAGGCTTGATTTTAATCCATTGTGCATAATTGACATTTTTCATTACTTGATGCTCATTTTTCCAAGCAATGCTGTAGATTCAATCAACATTAAGAAGTGTCAGGTGGTTTCATGTACTCACCTGCCTTCACTCACACGTTTTAGATATTTTCTTCAACAGCCCTAGAAGTAATTCATGGTGTAAATGCGTGTGCGTACGTGTGTATGTGTGTGCGTGCGTGTGTATGTGTGTGCGTGCATGTGTGTGTGTGTGTGTGTGTGTGTGTGTGTGTACTGTACTGTACGTGTAAGTATGACTTTCATTAGTCCCATATGAGATAGCCAGAGTGAGTTCCTTGCTGTGAAGAGGGAGGAATACAGCTTAAGAAGGTACAAAAATATCTCTGGATGTAATAAAAACGAGGTCAAACTGATCCTGTGTGACACTGGAGCCCAGATTAAGTTCCACTGATTTAGCAGCATTTATCTGAAATTGGACATTCTGTTCCACACACACTACCATCATTTCTGAGTTTTTCTCCCTCCTTTATATATTATTACATGAATTGCAATTTTTAAAGGCCAATTCATGTTTTTAAATTTTATTTTAATTGAAGCTGTTTGCTTGGTCTGTCTCTAAACCTGAATCACTCATCGTGAAGAAATCGTGCATTCATATGGGCTTTAAAGCCCTTATACTGCATGTTAAATATATCAGGTATTTTGGGTTATTTTGCTGATTAGACTTCTTCACAAGACTTCTTAGGTGTATAAACACGGGGCTTCTTTGACAGTTTTTTGTACCTGTTAAGAGAACTCACACTTTTATCGTCCTCAATTCCCGCGAGTTTGTCTCAGACTCCACATTGCAGTTTCAAATCTAATAAACACAAATTAGAGACATAAAACACTACAAAAGACATTTATCTTATTATTCTGTTTGTTGTCCTGGAGAACACAGACATGCCTTAACAGCTCAAAACAATATTCATCATTCTTTTATCAGCTTTATACTTAATGACTTTTTTCTAAATTTATGAGAAATGCTGCTTCAGAACTCAGAGACCCTAGCTGTAACTGATTGTTAAATGCAATGGATTTTCTATGTGATTACCACTGACAGTACTTTTTTTGCAGCCCTAACCCCTCCCAAGCCTCTTTGAGTCTATCTATTTACTCTTATTGAAGTTGATAAGAGTTTGTTAATAAGAATTGTAAAAGTAAAACCTCGCTGGGTTCTTATTTCAACTCAGTACAAGTAATGCCACAATGTAGGGTAATGCATTATATGATTTCCTGTAAATTGCTCTTTAAAAAAAAAAGAATATTTGTTTTTATATTTATTTGAAGCATTATTTTTACACATACAGCAGTGGGGTGTGTGGAACCGCAAAAATTAGGAAGTTAAGTCAACATATACATCAATTCACAATAGTTCAAACGGACACTGTGACACATGACCATATATGGTTACTGTACAAACTCCAGGCCAGCTGCACCTTGAACCACAACCTTCAAATATCAAAACACTTGACTACAATTCTTTTTCAAAATTCAATTCAATTCTTTACTTGATGAGTCACATTGTGCATTAATCAACATTTTTGACAATATAAATGCTCCTGAGTTAGTTGAGGGGCTAATTTTCATCAGTAGTCCCCTTGTCAGACGATAATAGGCTTTTCAGGATAAATAAAAACAACAAGAAATGCAGCATATGCAACAGATAAAACATATAACATTGTGCAAAAGTTAAGAGAACACAAAGTTCATTGTCTCAAAGAGATAAAATAATTATAGTCAGTGCTCACATCTTTGGGTGTCAACAAGCCATGAATAAAATAAATGTTTATTTACAAAAATGTTGAACCATATTGAATAAAAAGTATATTCTCAACCCTAACCCTAACCCTTAGATCCAGCAATACACATATACAGGTACATTTCAATACATTAGAATATCATAGAAAAGTTTGATTATGTCAGTAATTCAATTCAAAAAATGGAAATAACATGTTATATAGATCCATTACACAATGAACAAGAATGAAACATTTCATGTCTTAATTTATTTAATTTCTTCTAATTATAAAGTTTATGGCTTACATTTAATGAAGACCTAAAATTCAGTGTTCAAGTGTTTTTTTCTATTTTTTTTTAGTTTTGTTAAATATGGTTTTTTTTGTTTCTTTTTACGAGACATTTTAGATACAGTATGCAAAAGCTCCCCCTCACTGTACTGTATATTGGACGAGAACAATGTTACAAGACGATCTCACAGCAGACTCAGTCATCTTAATATAGGGATCAGCATGACGCATCAGTAACCGCAGGAGGAAGCCACTCACTACTATATCCTGTTTGTTGTGCCGCTGCCACCCCAGTTGCTCTTCATGCAGTAATAAACAAATAAAGTGGGAGAAATTAATCCCTCTGGAGCCATTGTGGGCATTTCACGTCACCAGCCACCGTGCTTCCCAGCTGTTTCGGTGTGCACGTGTGTGTATGTGAGCGCACATAAATTTAGTAGGGGAGGGCGGGGGTGTCTATGCAGTGGTCTGAGTGTGATACAAGGCCCATACTGAGTGGAGATGAGTAGAGGACATGTGTGTGTGTGTGATGAATGGCTGAGCAGGGATACATTCACATTATCAATAATGAGAAAAATCTCTACATTTTACAACAGCTGACGACAGAAGAAATCCGTGTAAAGACGCATACATAGCTTCTTGTAATAAACGTCGACATGACACTATGTATATTTTAGAGACTATTAGGATTAATAGACTGACTGACAACAAGCTTATATCTGTAATTAGCTCCAGTTTCCGTGTATTGGTTTGCAGTTCCACAGCATGCTTAAACACAACTGCTGCAAATCCATGTCAACAGTAAGGCAGCTAAATTTGCACAAACCAATGTGTGTCCACATTTTTTCCTTTCCAGTCAATCACCCATTCATTCATTTCCATAAAAAATGATCACAACATTCAAATTCATCTCAGCCACTTAAAGAGCAAATTGGCTGAATAGGAAAACAACGTCCTATGGTGATACGTCTCCGAAAGGCTGTGTTCGTCCAACAGTAAAGCAGACCACAGAGAATTTTTTCTTCTTCAGATCCTAACACACCCACACACAATAGGCGTTTAGTATGTGTGGGTCAGCACAACAAAGGGGCTTATGGCTTGTTGTTTCCTAATTAAGAATGTAAAAGGGGATTAGGCTTCAAACGGCACAGTTTTTGTAGTTTACTTCTTCCCTCAGCAGTCGAGGTACGGGTTACCTCTAATGGCGGCATTAGCCCATTATCATTCTCTTGTGTTGTTTTTCTGAGCACAGTTGTGGCTCTTCCTGTCCTCCTCACTGTCTCCATCTCCCTCACATCCCCCTGTTTTTCATCCCTTCCCTCCTTTCCCTGGTGGCCGAAGTAGCCCAAAATGAATCACTGGACCCCCACCCACCCTCCAACCCAAACCCCCTCTTTCTGTTTCTCTGAAATAAGCAGTATTCTCTGGCCCTGTTTGATCCTTTGACTATGCAGGGGCTTCATGTCTGGCCAGTGTTTTTGGATCAGCAGGTAGTCGCAGGCAAGCTGTTAACGGGGTCATCATTCTTCTCTCTCTCTGCTCCTCTCCGCTCCTCACACACAGATGGGGACCTGCTGAACTCTGCCAAAGGTCAGCGCTAAATTACATATTTTATGAATTCTTGCTTTAGTTCAGGCTTTTTGAGAGGGGACACAGAATAATGTAACGCTGCGAGGAAAACAATTATCTGACATTTTCATTAATCACCCTGTTGATGTTTTCCCACTGTTTCATCTAAGATACCTATTAAGAAATGTTTTAGATGTTTCTGGAAATTTCCAGCCTCTTAGCTCTTATTTCATGCTCACAAGAAATTGAATTATCTTCTTTTTCTTCTTCGGTCTTCCCCTCCACCCTGTGCGAGTTGAAAGGACCGTCTGAAATGTGTGATGTTTGGAGAGGAGACATTTTGGCTGGCATCCAGCTCATTGTACACCAGTCTGGACCGGGCTGCCATGGCGGCTTTGACTCGCTGTACAGCAGACAGATGACAACTGCCGGCACGCCATTCAACACCTCAGAAACAACATCTCCCCACCATGTCTGATGCATTATGAATGGAAATCAGTGTTTCTGTTGGTTTTACTGCCCATCTCCTTTGTTGTAAAAGGATGGATTTGCCTGTGCTTGTTTCCATGCACGCCAAATTGGCGCTGAAACGTCTTAAATTTTTGTTTAATACTTGCTCTGTTTCTATGCGTGCACATAAGTTGAGTTAGATTGAGGTAATGGCTTGGTGCGTTTGGATAATTCAGTCGCCATCAGACTGCAGCATCTGCCATCAGGTGTCTTCTCACCGGGGATTCCGAATGGTGCTGGAGACGGGAGTATATCTGCTTTCACACTGCTGAACATGACATTTGAACGTGCATGTACACGCAAAAAGAAAAAAAGAAAAATATGTGTGTGCACGCACACACACAAGCACACTGGAACTTCACAGAGGCTGTGTGAGAGCCAGAATGCAGAGCCTGAGGGCTGTTGTGTCTCTGATGTTTGTATTGTTTACTCTGTTGTCCCAGTGCATGTAGGAGATTGTTGCGCACTTAGGCCTCACTCTAGCCTTGTATTATTTACTGTGACTGGTGTGGACAGCAGGTTACCGTCCAGGAGAGCTGAAAGGCCGAGCAAAGAGAGGGGGGAAAAAAGGAGGCAAAGATCGAAGGAGACAGAAAGAGATCATTGACTATACCTTTTCCCCCTATATTTGTTCACATTCTGCTTCTCTCTCCTTTTCGTTTTGTCTTTGATCCCTTCTCCTCAAACCTCTGCCCCCATGGGTCACCAGCTGTCAGACAGCCAGAGGAGGGTGCCGCCTCTCTTCTTATCCTCTCTTCTCTCACTTTTTGCCGTTTGGGATACGCACCGTTTTGCACCCGGGGAATCATTTGGGAACCCCAGGTAAGTGAACCGAAGCCACACAGATGTTAATCTCCCCCCTCAGACACACACTCCTCCACCGCCTTCTAAGTCTCTCCCTTCCTTTTTTTTGCTCCTCTTGCCCCTAAGTCTCCGAAATCTCATTGAAGACAGCAAAGTGGGAGTTGAGGTGTCTTGATTAAGTTTCTTTTTTAATGGAGGAAGGAGATGGACGGGGAGGTAGATAGGGGAGAGGGATGTATCTCGCGGCTGGGTGTAAGGGCCTCACTTTGGGCACGCAGGCAGGTGAGCTGGTCCTCACCTCACTCTGCTCTCCCTCCTCCTCCAACAATCCGGTTATCTGTGTCTATTACAGAAGGGCGGCTGACGGTTTGGATAAATCCGCACTCTTCCAGACATGTTCTGGGGTCCTATCAGCTGGGTACAGGACCTTGAGCCCTGATGAGAAAACTGGTCCAGGGAAATTGAATTAGCTATTGTGTCTGGGACTTCATTGATTGCTATTAGAGTTGGCCTGGAGCTGGGTGAAGGGAGACACGGAGAGTTAAGCCTGTCTGAGTGGAGTGCTCCAGTGGGTCTCTGGAAGGAGAACTTAAGCCATATCAGATTCAAACACTTGTCATGTTCCTCTCAAACTGTAATTAACAGCAGTTGAAATAAGCAGAATTATCAAAGAAAAGGGCTGACATTATATGGAAAATAGGGGTGTAGGTGAAGGAGATTATCATGACAATGTTCATACTGCCATGACTAATGGTGTGAGTCAGTCATGTTAGAAGTGGATAACAATGAGAGTCAAAAGTCTATAAATGTGACAGGTCTTTTGGCTGGAGATGATGGATGAAGTCTGTGATGCAGACACTTCCTGTTTCTCTGGGTGCAGAGCCGCGGATGAAAGAGCTGCGGTGTGTTTTCAAACTGAGGAAGAACAATAGGTCAGAGGAAGAAAGAGTTCCCCTGACCTGACCCCCCCTTCTGTTGAGGCTGGGGCCTGATAGTTCTGACACCACTGATCTCTCTGGCTGACTCACACAAAGAAAGAGATAGGAGATACCTGTGGGCATTGTGCTGCTGCTGCATAGGCACCTGCCTCGTTTAGAAATTTTATTGCTATTTTACCTTATTATGCATTTAAAAAAGATCCAGATCAGAGAAATACAGGAGCTCATGAAAATGTATAATAAAATGACTTTCCCTCCCCTCTGAAATTATGGGAAATTATCATAGTGATTCATAATTGTCCTAGTATCACCACAATTGAGATTGCAGTTTATTTTTAATACGCTGGATTCACTCTAAATTACACACTCTTATTTTGAAACAGCCTAATACTTTCTTATAGTATACTACAAAGCAGGGAGTTTACTTTTTGTTTCTATTTTGGCTTAATTTCCCAGCAATCTCCATTTTGCACACCATGGCTAAATATAACACTTTTGGCAACGCATCAAAACTGCAAGGAGTACAATAGTTTGCATGATAAGAGAGTATCTTGAAATGTTTTGGCATATTTGCATGGGACATTCGAGAAAGTGGAAACCTTCAGGCCTAAAAAGTGAAGCCAATGTAAAAGTACCTTGAACCTGCATTCTTTTTAATGACCAGTAGGGGGCGACTCCATTGGCTTTAAAAAGAAGTGTGATTGTATAGAAGTATATGAGAAAATCCCCCCACTTATCACTTGAAACCTCTGTAAATATTTTCCTAGCAAGTTTATGGTTTCAGTCGATAGAGTCTGATCTTCCTAAATACAGCATGATCATCATTTCGTAATTTATGGTCACATTAACAGTAAAATAGACAAAAAGCAGGGTATGCTTTCGGTCAAGTGACTATAGTTGGGTCTGTGTTTTTCTTTGACCTTTTCAGTGTTTTTTCAGCTCATGAAAATTGATTTTAACATTTTGGTCGCATAAAAATGGCTTGTCCAGCATTTGTTTGTATCAAAAGACATTTTATACATATTATATTTTTGATAACCGGGATAGCACTAGGAAATAACTTAGCTACACCCTCTTGCCCAAATATGGTCACTTTACTACATTATTATGAATCTAACTGCTTTTATTTGCAATACCAACCCTGACTGGCCTAACCAATCAGGAACAGAACAAGATGGGGACAACCTTAAAATGAGATCACAAAGGCCAAAATGAAAAACTCAAAGCTTCTTCAGTTATGTGGACAGTGGAGCAGTGAATCATTTACATTTACATTTAGTCATTTAGCAGACGCTTTTATCCAAAGGAACTTACAGGAAGAAAAAAGCAAACAATCAAGGTATATTTCAGTAACAGCCATTAGTAATTAGGAATGGAGATGCTCTTGCCTTGGACCAACGGGGGGGCAGAGCCAGGCGACGTTCATTGGAAGAGTGCAACGGTTGTGAGGTAGCATATGCCTGAATCAGGGCGTTCAGGTAGGTAGGTGCAGTACCGGAGACAACTTTGTAGGCCAGCATTAGAGATTTGAATTTGATGCGGGCTGCAACAGGTAGCCAGTGGAGCTCGATGAGCAGTGGTGTGATATGTGACCTTTTTGGCTGGTTGTAGACCAGGCGCACCGCCGTGTTCTGGATCATCTGAAGCGGTTTTACTGTGCAGTCCGGGAGGCCCGTCAGCAGTAATCAAGTTTTGAGATGATGACAGCTTGTGTCAAGAGTCACACGCAGTAGTGGCATGAGATGTTTTAGTGACATTTTGCTACTTATTTGATTAGGGAAATTTGATCAATTTGATTTAATGAGTTTAAGTTGAGTGTAGCCACAGTTCTCTGTCAAGGAGCAAAGAAAAACTTTGTAGAACCACATATCAAGCTTACAGGGTTTGAGTGTTTCATACTTAGAAGAATTTTGGTTGAGTAACATTTCAATCCTGCCTGAGGGCAGAAGCTCTCAAGCCTCTCAGTGCTGGGCTATAGTATCATATATGTGGTATAATATCAATATAAAGAGCAAAGTAAAACGTTTGATGAAGCCCAGTGATACAACTGAACTGAAACATATTGATGAGAATATATAACTTTGTATGTCCAATAGTATCACGCCAAGTTCTTCACAGATCCACTCGGATGTTTGTGACAGCCACCCGTGCGAGTGTGTGTTTACTTTGTTGACTACATGACCACATGTCGCTTCCTTTAGGAAAACAGCGGGGATGATTGATGATGGCTTCATTGTTTGCTTCACTGCTCTCCCTGAAATCATGTAAAAATGAAATGCTTTTTTTTCTTTTCTTTTTTTTTTTTACATACTTGGTTTAATTACCATAGTTTTGGAAATCATTCCTGTCAGTTATACATTTAAATGGCAGTCTTTATTGTACAGATCACAGGGACCCTACCTTTCAATAACTGGTTTAGAGGATTTTGTCACAGTCTCAGGCTGATAAGCTCCATTGACATTATTATTAAGTTGTATCTAGCAGGGATTAACTGTCTACAGCCTTTACAAATAAATGAAGCAAAAACATAAATAAATAAATGCAAATCTGTCAAGATTCCTTGTTAGCAGTCTCTGATAAATGAAAATTCAAGGCACACAGAGGCATTTGTTCCATGTATTATCTAGATGCAGAGGATGACCCTTGTACTCATTAGCATTGTTAGTTGCAATGGTGGCAAATAAGGAAAGAAAACTAATTCAAGTGTTGCACTTAATCTCTTAAGTGTCTAAAAATGTAAATGAAAAAATGCATCTCCCTGCTTTCACTTTAAAAATATGAAAACAAGAGAAAAAGTAAAGCAAATATCTTCATTAACTATCCGCGCTGCAGACTAATTGTAAAGCCAGACTTTGACTTCTCCAGCAGCTAACCTCACCTCACCTACGCGTTCAGCAGCAGCCGTCCACCCTCCATAGGTGTGGGCCCAGAAACATCCCACATGGTAGCTCACACTGTGATAGCCTCCAGCTCTTCATATGAGGTATTCTATGTGTGTGCACGTATCTGGTATTGTGCGTGTATGTGTACACTAGCAGCCCCACTCTTTTATTCAGGGATAGCTCTTTCATCCTCTGTAAGAGGGCCTCAGGGTCTTGCCCTCTGAGCCCCAGAGATGAAGTCTAGTGTTTATGTGCGTTAGATTTCCATCCCACAGAGCGGGCTACTCACATTAAAGAAGAGATGTGGACAACAGCTCGGTGGCTACAAACAGCAAATATCTGGGTTAAATAGCTGCTGGTAGACTTATTACTTTTACTATTATTGCTCCTTTTACTAGTTCTATTATTACGTTAAGCCAAAAGAGGTTATGTTTCTGGTACGGTTTGTCAGCAGGATTACAAAAAAAAACACTGGGCCGATTTTCATGAAACTTAAAGGAAGGGTGAAGAATTAGCTGAAAAAGAACGCAATACATTTTGGAGTGGATTCAAATCACAGAGTGGATACACAAATCTATTTTCACTTTTATTAACATTGCAAGACAGGGCACTTGTGATGCATTCATGGGCTGTCAGAATATTAGGAAAAAATTGTTCCTGATCATATTTCCTGGTTCAGCCGATCTGTTTCTCTGTCCCAGAAATACTGGTTACAGCTATCAATGTGTTTTTTTAATGAAATGGAGCATATGCTGCATATATTTGATGTTGGAATATTTGGAAAACTAAGTTTCCAGATAATGCTTAATAGCTTACCGGATCCATTTGCTTTGTTCTTCGTTGTCACATGAATACTAGAAACAGTTATCAACATGTTGTTTGAATGCTCTGAGCAATGAAATACAAATATGATAAAATAAAAAGAAATACAACTTCGCAGGTGGAAATGGGACCATCCATGGTGTATTTTTGGATTAGTTTGTTAGATATTAGATTAGAATTAATAGAATAATATTTAATGATGTGTCACTCATTTGGACCCAAGCACACAAATGTAAAATCATCAATAATCTTAAAAATGATCAATGTAAAATTATAGTCGATAATCTTACAATTTCCAATTTAAAGTAAAGTGTCTTTTTAACTCGTGTTGTCATACTTACTTGTTTATAACATATCTTAATATGAAAAGTAAATGCACATCCACAAAATCGAATCTGCATGTGCACCCTTTCACAGAAATGCACATTTCATTCAGCTCTATTCACACCAGACATGCACGTGTGCCCACCACAACACACACACGTGCACTATGCATAGCTGGTGGATATACACACACACCCTGAGAGAGTGGCGGGTCAGACCGGTAGCAGAGGCCGGAGCTGACCTCTAGTGTGTGTGTAGATTTATTCTAATCAGTACTCTGCTTCTGACAGGTTAACTGCTGCCCTCTGACCCGGGGAGCTCTCTGGGTGTCACCGTCCTTGTGTTCCCTGTCCGCTTTTATCGGCAGCAAAAAGAAAATGTAAATTAAATGCAGCATAAAAATAGATGATGGGAGCTTGTTCCTCTCATCCTTTTATTCACCCCATCTTCTCTCTCCCTCCTTCCTCCGCTGCTTTTTTTTTTTTTTTTTTTTTACAGCTGCATGCTTGAAATGTAATGGAGGAAGAGTCGCTCACTTTTTCTTTCTACCTTGCACTTGCTTTCTTTTATTTCAGCTGGAATAAAAGCAACTGTGCTGAGAGCAGGTTTCATGAAGATTGACAGGTGATTGTCGGCAGGAGAATTTGCATTTGGTGAGGGGATTGCTACAAATAGATTATAGTGTAAAAAGCTCTTATCCATACATCACACAGAAAATAAAACCCTCTGCCTCACTCTTTCTCTTTCTTTCTGTTCAGCTGGACCTCAGTGGTTGAAGAAGGTAGTGTTACATTTGTTGTTGTGCCTTTTCAGAGCAGCAGAGAGGGCAGTCGAATTAGATAGCATTGTTATGCCTCCATCAGAGCAATTTTCCAGCAATGCCTCTAAAAGCCCTCACACACTTCATCAGTATTATTGTAATTCTTTAGCTCTAGGTTATTTGGCAGCTGCTGTGCCCCACTGGCAAATCCCATTCGTGATGCCGTCCCTTTCACCGCAGCCAGAGATCCATTGATTTTTCTTTTCTCTCCTCTAGCCTCGCCCAATTCATTTCGGATTGCTCAATATGAAACATTTTAATTTCTGCTCGCACCACCACTTGGACAACAGTCAGAGATTTCCCCTTTCTTCCTCTTTGTGCTACATCTCTTTTTCCAACTCTTTAATCAGTCATGAGGTCAGAATAAATTGATTTACATCTTCTTTTCAGTTTCCTTTTTTTTTTTTTTTTTTTTGCAATTTTATTGATTTAAACAAGCAGAGAAAGCTACTTTAATGCAAAGAGCAAGAAATACACACATTTAATTTACATCTTAAATTAAAAAAATGAGTGTACAAACATTACAGCTACATCTTCTTAGCACTGCATGTTTTTAAATGTGTGCATTTGTGCAGGTGTGTAATCAGCAGTATTCCCTCTATGATTGGGCATGGATGTGCCATTATAGAAGCTATGTGCAGTCTGATGGAACCTATTGATGTTTGAGTACACAGGCCCTACTTAATTAGTCCATCACACCCACTGCTTTGGTCTCTATAGGATCCCCATAAGTGGTGCTCCTTTGCATATGCCATGTGATTTCATAGACAAGCTTTTTTTTTTCTTTTAAAATGATGGGAAGAAAAACAAACATTATATATGTCACAGGGGATAGGACTGTCTGGATCAGTCGAAGTGTCTGTCTGACTGGCTGTCTTCCTCTTCGTGTACGCCTGGAGGTTTTGTTACGTGTGTGTCTGACAAAATTTGTGCCACTCTGCGTTTTGCACACTAATCTGGGAGCCTTGCACTCGGCATGGCAGACATTTTGGACTGTGTCATTGATTTGGAATCGAGCTCTACACTCCTTGTCCTTCACTTAGTGTTGAAATCAATGATGCCTGCTTCTGACCATGCATTAAAATCTGAACATCCCCACACTCCTCCACCCATCCTCCCCAGGACTTTGACTTGTGCTTTTAATCTGCTCTGTAGCCTGTGTTTCTCCTTCACCGCTGGACTTGGAAATGTGCCATCCATGAATATTCAGATAACATGTTTGCTATAATATTGAACATTACCTGCACTGAGACAACACTGAGAGCGAGACTCATCCTGCGCAAACAGGTGAAAAAGAAGACGAAAGAAGTGACTGAAATATTTTTTTTCTTTTTTTTCCATTGATTGACTTTCTGACTGGAACACACCAGCAGTCTGAGACAGCACCCTACTGCTGTGTGTGTGTGTGTGTGTGTGTGTGTGTGTGTGTGTGAGTGAGTGCATGCTTGTAGTTGAGTGTGGTGTACATATGGGCATCATACTATACATTTGTATGATATTTGAAGCCAAGTGCCCTGTCACCATACCTGTCCCCTGCAGGTTGACCTTTGACCCCTGCATTCCTGCACAAGGTTTGGGCTTTTCCCTGGTAACCACCTGGAGAGTGACTGGCCCCAGACCTCCATCTATTTTCCAACAGCATCCATCACTCAGGATCCAAATGGAAGGGCCTGAACCATG
This sequence comes from Centropristis striata, assembly GCF_030273125.1. Classification (NCBI taxonomy): domain Eukaryota; kingdom Metazoa; phylum Chordata; class Actinopteri; order Perciformes; family Serranidae; genus Centropristis; species Centropristis striata. Next base: position 16,110,141 of record NC_081526.1, read on the forward strand.
TAGCATTTACTTGGTGATGCATAAGGGAATTCTCAGAAGTTTAACTTTGATTCAAGTAATGAATACATATTATGTGGGGCATTGGAAAAAGTCCCACTTTATCTTGGAATTGCCACAAAAAAAGCTGTAAAATAGAACTCTTGGGCCAAAACTGCAGCTTCAGCCATTAGCAATGTGTTTTTTTTATGGACACTCTTTCATTAAACACAAGAAAACCCTAAACCAGGGATACTTCCTTTGCCCGTAGGCCATATTTGAAAATTGACAGAAGGCCAGGGGCAAGATCTTTCACAAGCATTGTTAATATTTTGCAGATAAAATTAACATTACAGGGCTTCATTTTTTTAAATAAACATTTCTATTTGTATGGGCTTTTATGCACTCTGGCACCTTGTTTAAAAAAGAAAACATTTCCGTGTGAATCAATTTTTTTTCATTATAAATTAAGAAAGGGGTGTTGGGTCACTCAGCACCCTATCGCTGGCGAGATTTGACCCACAGGCTGTAAGCTGAGTGTTGCTTCCCTAAACTATGACTGAGTAATGATGTTACAAGTAAAGGAACTTGAAGAACAAATGAAACGTGAACTGCCCTGTCCCAAAAAATTACCCCTAGGTCCATTTATTATAGGCTAAACTGTCTTTTCTGAAGCCTAACTATGTAGTTTTTTCCAACAAACGTGACCAAGTATTGTTGCCTAACAAACATTTCAAAACTACATATCAGAAAGTGCAACTTCTGTGTTTAGGTAATGGGGGGTGCTAATTGAGGAAATGCTCCTGATCCTATTAGAGGATCGGAACAAACAACATATATGGGTTGGAGGATTTATTGGAAAACCCATAGAAAGTACTATAAAGTGTTATGGATGTGAAAGAATCTTGTCCAGTATATACACAAGTTATACTGTCTTCTTGAACTCAACTCGAGAATTGTGTAAAGTTATATTTGTCTTTGCTGTGTTGGTTCTGTTCTCTGTTGATTGAATTCGTTGCTGTTAAGGTTATAGTCACTCATAAGAAAGTGCATCTAAAGAAACCACAGTATATTTCAAATGGAAGCTATTATTTCCCACATACAAGCAAACCCAACATACAAAAAGAAGGTGACAATAGGTGTGAAGAAGCGAAGATAGGAGAAATAGAGCAGTTAGACGACCAGGTGGATGGAGACAGAGCAGCGACGAACAAATGAAGAGGGCATCTCATACGGGGCTCCCTGCGGTGCCCGGCTGAATAGACCCAGCACAGATGTCAAAGGAGGAGGCCTCTCAGCCACATTGTACACCTATCTGTCGCCACACCACCCGGACAATAGGATATCCCCTGGTGGCAACTAGGTAAATATTGTGGATGGTCGGGGGTTAGAGGTGTATGCTGGACCTGTACGATTTAAGTGAAAATCAATGGTGGTGAGCTGTTGAGGCCACAGTGGTACGTGTGTGTCGGCAGTGTGTTCACCTGGAGTGTTTGCAGTAATGGCAGGCTATCATAATCACGGGACACTTAGAAAGGTCAGTGTGGTTGGGTATAAGTGAGCACTCTCCTTCCTATATAGAGTACAAACACACACACACACACTCGTCTTGACGTCTTGATATTATTCATAAGGAGCTGTTTCTATTTCTTCTTTTTATCATGATTGTTTTGACGAGCAAATATCTACACGGTAGACCTTAAAGTTGGATTTTTATTTTTATTTTTTACCACTGTCCATGAAATCAATGTGTTTTATTCTTGACAGATAAAGTGTATATCTTCTCAAATCTTTATAAATCAATCTCTTGAACATATCACAGTGACAATGAAACCACAATTAACATTTCAGAGGATTGTTTTCCTAAAAACAACATTATTGCAAACGTTATGGGTGCCTGTGTATTTGTAGAATCAATGGGAAATATCGGTGCTCATTTTGTTCACTCAGTTCCATATTTTCTCCATCTAAATATAGCTTGTGTAGCAGTATTTCCCAAGCTTTCTTTTCTTTCTGGGGGCCCACTTTTTAAAAACGACAACCCGTGACCTAACTCAATATAAGTCCTTATCTACCAATAGTGAGAAGAGTGAATTTAATAGATAAACCAGCCATAAATCACAACTTTTTGTATGTATATTTCAGTGAAAACATATACACATGTTGAATACATATAAATAAGACCAAATAAATATATTACGCAGTTATAATCTGCTTTTGCTTTTCCCCTTTTATAATGTATGTTAGACTATCATATAAGATTTATAGTAGTACTATCACCGAAACATTACAAACATTCAGTTCGATCAAAAATATGCTTCTTGTTGAAGTTTTTTTTTGCCTTTTAGCAGAACAAATCGTCTTGTTTGTAAGTGCAGCTATTAATCAGTTCGAACAGTCAATCAATGTGTTAACTTAATAATGTGATATGTAGACCTGTTTGCTTTTTAGTATTGTACTATGATCAAAATTCTGCAAATTTATTTGGCAACCCAAATAAAACCTCCTGCGAGCCAGTCCCTTGGAGCGACTGTTATACAGTATGATGGTGATTCCAAATATTATAAATGTTTAAAGTCCATCCTCTACCTTTTGATTTGATTCCTCTAACCGAGCAAAACAAAATCTGATTAATCAAAATCCAGAAAACCCATTTTCTGAGGCGTACCTCTTTGCTCCCTTCGTCGACCAAGCAGAACAGCTATCGCTCACTCACTCAGTAATGAGACCCCGAGCAGGGCAGACGGGCCTTTGGGCAAACACACACACACACACACACACACACACACCTTAGAGAGTTGAGTTAGAGGGGTTAATAAACACGGCTCAAATGTTGGGCTAAGACTGGAACAACAGGCCCGGAATCGAGCCGTTTTGGGTTTCATCGCCATCCTAAATCTAATTCCGTGTTCTAGAAGCGGAGTGGTTAACTGCTGCTGTCACAATGCTATGTTCATGTCATCTAAGAGAAATCCAAGCGTATGATTAGGCCTCGGTAGGTTTGGGTGAGGCCGAGGGGAGACTGTGGGTGGGATAGGCAGGTTGGTTTCAGGGGGACTTTCTAATAGGCATTCAGTTGGTGAGGGCTCCCCCCTTCAACACACACACACAATTTCTACACTGTTATTGCTCTTTCTCCTTCTTTCTCTCTCACTCATTTGGTGATCTCATGGAGAGAGCCTTTTCCATGGAGGACAATAGCAGTGGAAATGGATTATGATTATAAAGGATAGGTAGTGGGTTGGCGGCGTACCTACACTGTGCAGCATTCATATGGTGAAGCCCTCCCCCAGGAGGCTCTCTGTTCTTTCTGCCTAAACTGTAGGCTTGGTGATTTTCTTTATGCCATTTTTCTGTACATACTATTACACTGTGCCAAAGCGCTACACCTTACACATTATTTGCTGCTTTATTCAAAGCACTCAATAAGCCTCTGTTTGCTATGCAACCGAGAACCTTTGAAATCTCCCCTGGCTTTTTTCTCTTATGAGAGAACTCAAGTGTGAAGGTTTGATATGGTCAAATAATCAGCATTAATTTGATAGAATCACAAAAGCGATACCTTTTTTTTCTTTCTGTCTCCCCCATCAAATAATTAGTTGCACATTTTAGATATTTGATAGCAGTTTGGCCATTAATAATTCATGCTCGCTAAATTCATAAAACATCATCTAGTCCCCAGCAAGTAACATTTGATATTACATCTAAGGCCCAGAGCAGAGATGTTTGCCAGAATCCCATCAAATGAAATTTCTAAAAATACTGACTAGCCCTTTAAGAACGACTGGAGGAGGAGAGAAGTCCCCTGCTATCTATTTTCTTTGGCACCACAGCTCTTTTCTGAACGTCTTCCATTTGATTCCTTGCCTCTCTCTTTTTTTCTCCTCTCCCTCTCCCTCTCTTCCAGCCCTGTCTCATGATGTCAATTTAATTCAATCTAACGCATTTAAAGCAACCAGTATCTTTTAATGTCTGTTGGAAAGGCACTTGTAACACATCAAATTTACTCTCACCTTTTGCTGGGATTTTAAGGGGGGGAAATAAAGATCAATTATTTGCCGAATCTGAAGTTTCATTAAAATCACTTTTCTCTCTCTGTGTCCTCGCGTCGTTTCAAGTGGGCCATCTGTCTAAACATCTCTCAGGGTTCTTTTCCCTTTTTTTCTGATCATTTCCTCGCCTTATTCATGAACCCTAGGAGTCCAGCTTTGTAGTAGTGTTGGAGCTGGAGCAGCCTACCCCCACTGAATACAGCTCTGGGCCTCAGACTGCACAAGACTCCCCCTCTCTGCCCTGGTACCTCTCCCCCAACTCTCCCAAATAGCCTCCCCTCCCTTTTACCTCCCTCCACCTCTTCCCCACAAGGACCTAGAGAATCTCTGAACTTGCTACACAGAAATGACCCGCCTTATTGAGATCGGTTATCCTCACCCTCTGTCTCTCTCTCTCTTCCCCTCTCAAACCCATTCACTGTTTGAGACCCCCCGCCTCGTCCCCGGCCTTCCCTCCTTCCCTGCCTCTCCTCCTTATTGCGGATTTGTATGCAGGCTGTGACCTGGGTGGCTACAAAGCACCGCACATTATTCTTGATCATTCCTCTGCCCCCTGCGAAGCCAGTTATGAGGAAAGATCCCTTAATGATGCTCTGACTATTAACAGTGTTTTATGTCCAAATGTCTCCCTCGTCCTCCTAACCAACCGGTCAAATATAGATACAAGAAACTGGGGAATCTACTGTGACAAGATTTTGGTAAAATATACATGCCGCTGTTTGATTATGGCAATAATTGCCAAGTAAAGCGCACACTGTGATGACAGTGGGTTCGGCTGTTACTGAAGGATAATTTGAATGTGCCAGATTTTTTAACAGCCTTAACATGGTGATGGTGAATAGTCAGTGCTTAAATTGCTCTCCCACATACTTCTTCCACATACAGTATTTTGCATTAATAAGCTATTCAATTAGTAATTTATAAAATTATAACTCAAGCTTTGTGACCGTGGCTTGCACAAGATGAAATATTATGTCATAGTGTGTTTTTTCATATTTGAAGACTCAAAATTACTTTTTGTGAAAAGCATAAGCAGCATTTTAGAAATCAGAATACATAAATATAGAGTCCAAAAGAGTACGTATGTGGTTGCATGTGTGTGTGTGTGTGTGTGTGTGTGTTGTGTTTGGTAGAGCGAGATTAGTCTTGATCGGTGGCAGTTGTCACAGTGCCAGTATTGTGTCTGCAGCCAGTCCATCCAGGCCCCCGCATCTCCCATCCCGTCCCAGGCTCATCCCTCTGTCTGTGGGAAGACAAGTCACAGCGCCAGCCTGGCTCAGAGCCAGTGTAGAAGCTCTGGTTAAATCCCTCTGCCAAGTCTGGATTACACCGAGATGTTAATCATTGGAGAGGATATTAAAAACACTATCGTATACTTTCAGTTTCCAAACTGGATCCACATTGCAATGGCAGCAAGTCTGCCACCTGCGAACACTTTTCGAACCATTCATGGCGAGTAGAAGATGTCAGAAGCTATGCCTGCTTGAGAATTTGTAGCATTGTTTTGGGTGGAGTTTGGTAAAGAGGAATGCCCTTTAAATTCCAGCCTCTTTTGTTGCTTCATTGTTGCAGCTTATTGTGTCATAAGTAATTCTAGCTGACTTCAAAGGAGGATTGGGGCGCAACTGTTGGGTTGTGGGAAGCGCTGTGAATGTCAAACAACGCAAACGACCTCTCTCAGATGGGACTGTTACAGCGTGTCTCTTGTGAAGATAGTTTGTTTCCCTTTTTTGTCTTCCTTCAGATTGATATGTGACCTAAATTTGGCAAATAAACTTATAAAGCAGGAACTCGATGCCAAACCTGACCTCCCCATTGTGCATAATGTGTGTGTGTATGCATGGAGGTGTGTGTGTTCGTGTAGGTTCACATTTAATGGGTTTTGTGGAGGTGAGTGGGAGCTACCAAAATGGCAAAGGGAGCAGCACAGAAATAGATCGTATTTCTGTTTTCTGTGTTTTTTCCTAATAAACCAGCGCAATATATCAGAATTAAGCATAATGACGGCTTTTCAATATTGGCTAAGTTGATTTGTGTGAGATGTGTGTAGGAGACAAGAGGCCTGTAACCAATTCACTTAGGGAGTATGTATGCATTTGGGCCCCTATAGTGAAGCAGACAGACATTCAAATTAGAATGATGAATTGTGCTCGTCTAAATCTATCTATTCTGACTTTGGCGGCATATTTCAGAGCATGTCACTCATCTTTTGCCATTGGTTTAATCTTGTTGAGTTGTGGGAAGTTGGTGCCCATTTCTGCAGAGTCTATAATCGTGTTCCCATTAAAGTCAAAGCCAAATCGAAGAGGAATTTTGAAATTAGGGACGTTTTCATCTACTGTTTTAGAGCGAATAAACATATTTTGGTCAGAAAATGGCAGTGTAACGTATTACTGTAGGCTAATCTGTTTAGTTAACAGTAGAAGAAGTAGAGATTGCGTGTTAGAGAAAAAATAACAACAAAAAAGAGCTAATCTGACAACTTTGAAAGTCTGTTGGAAGACGGCAACGGTGAAAACAGCTTCTTCTTCTTCTTCTTCTTCTGCTTCTTTTGGGTTTTCTGGCAGAGCGGAAACAGCTGATCAGTCATGTGAGTTAAATGTTCACTACACCAGAATTTATTCAGAAAAGGCATTTCCATCTCCTGTTTAGCGCATTATCTTTTTTTCAAAAAAGTAAAAAACCACGTTAGGCAAGCGTAAAAACTTTTATGTGCATTTTTGAAAGTTTTATCGAATGTTGTTGTTTCCATCAAGCTTTCCTCATGCTAATCTTCAACATGCGCATAGACATTAATTGATGGAAAATACATGTTGCATGTACATACATGCTGTTCAGGACAGAGATTTGTCAAGTTTCCACAGATGTGCATTCATGACAGAGAGAGTAAGGATAGTCAAATATGAGAGAGATAGACAGAAACAGAGCAAGAAGAGGAAGAAAGAGAGTGCAAGCATGGAGAATTAAGGCATTGTTTAGCAGAGTCGCCGGTAATCAGCAGGAGTTGGACATGCAGAGATTGTTGGCGGGGCTGGAGATCAGGGGTCCATACTATCACTGTCTACCCTACTGGAGAGATCTCCACGGGGGGAAAGAGTGCCCTCTGGCCCCCTAAACTCCCAACACATCCATCCACAGCCCTCACACCTCCTCACACACATTCCTCACATACTCTCACTATTGACCTGTCCATCTCCCTCTCACTCTGCCTCCTTTTCAACTGATATCTTACTTCAAAATCACAGAAAAAAATGTCTATACGCTCCTCTGTTTGCCACTGTATAGTGAACATAGCGGAAACCTGTTGATAAGCGCCAAAAAAGAAGGTGTGATCATGTTTGGGACATTAAAGTAAACAGGAGTCACACTGGTTATTTCCGCACTGTGATCATGCAGATTTGCATCTCGGCATGATTCTGTTGAATTTACAGTAGTATAAGGGAACGTCAGCCGTGGAAGCATCTCACTGCTCGCAGTAACAGAAAAGAAGTTACACCTGCAAGCTTGCAGCTGTCAAAACTTCCTGCTGATGCTCACATAAGGGTTTTTTTCAATGTGTTGCTCCAACAGAAGGAATATTCTTTGTACACACACTGTCACACTCAGCTCTGTTGCAAATTTACCACACACACACCTATATCTTTAGCGCTCAGATGGATTTAGCACGTGTCAGCTTTTGAGAATGTGACAGCTGTTTCATTACAATATTAACCCTGTGGAGTCACTGTGATAAGATCACACGACTTCTTCATGACATCACAATTTAAAAACGAAGCCACTGCCATCAACTTCCTTCTAAAGTACTGCCTTGAACCTTTATGCCAGTTTTTGTTTGATGATGATTGGCCAAGTAGAACTGGAGATAACATCAACTATATTAAGTATGGAAATATAGATAAAAATATGTTATGCTTATTTTACTTCTTTATTTCATATTTGCAACCACAACATTTAAGTCTTCATTGAGCATGATTGTGTTTTGAAAGAAAAAAAACACAATTTTCAAAATACAATTTAATGGGGTTTTTTGTGAGTTTTTTGGGTTCAAAATGTTCATCCAGTAAGTCAAGGTGAAAGACAAAATCATTATCAGGTCATATAGGTGAGGTTGTGCTAGGAAACATTTTTTAGCATACAGGCCGAATGGAAAATATTAATAAAAAGGGACAAAATAGCCCCAAAGGGTTAACATCTCTTTTTATCTCTCTCTATTTTATCTCTCTATAAAATAGTTTTATGCTTTTATCACTTAGCTTATGTCTGTAAATGATCCAAACCATTAAAAAAGGCACAAACCAGCTTTCATGGTCAGACGTCTTTGTTGTTGTTGTATTTTTATTATAATTTATTTTTCAGGCGAGAAAGTTTCACTTCGACAACCATGTTCCTCTCTTAAGTCTTAATGAACTCATCAGTCAATAACAGTCAATGACAGCAGTTTCCCGCGTTATCAGTATTCACGCGGGAAATCGTCAGCTTTCTAATTAAGTGGATCAGAATTAATCAAGCAACCGTTCACTGTGGCTGTGTGTCAGAGGAGGAAGCAGTTAACATCAGAGGAACACACACACACACACACACACACACACAGAGAGAGAGAGAGAGACACGTAATTAAGGCACATATAGATATTCAACCTTGCAAATGCATCTATTTTATACATCTCATTATAAAATTCATTAAAACTTAGTTAATTAGTAACAGGCGCAGTTTTATATTTTGTTTTTCTTACAAGTACATCCCAGGCCAGCTTGCCTGAAGACTCAATGTCTTTTTTTTATCTTCACCATCTTAGATTAACCTTCTGTGTGACTTTTTTACACTGATGGGAATCTAACTTCATCTGCATCTGAAACTGTTTGGCATTTAAACTCTGGTCTTGTTGATTTTTGGATTTCACTAACCTTTTGGAGGCGAGTCCGTGCTTCTTTGGTATTTGAACACGTGTTTGGGAACCTTGTGTGCTTTGTTAAAGAGACAGTGAATCAGTGTGTGTGTGTGTGTGTGTGTGTGTGTGTGTGTGTGTGGGTGCTCCATGCACATGTATACGTCTACCTACAGTATGCAAGCATGTAAAAAAAAAAAAAAGACAGCAGTGTGTGTCCATGTGTGTGTGTTTGTGCTTTAATGTTGTTGTTGCTCGGATGCCCTCTTCATCTTGAGCCACATATTCAGCTGGGTGCCCTCCCCCAGCTGACCTTTTAATGTAAACTGCTTGTTTTAAGATGCCATGTTGCATCAGAGCAGAGAGGCTGCTGGGATGCGACTCTAGTGTTGCAGGGAATGAGGGAGACAATTCAGAGGTGGGGAGAATCCGTCTGAGTGACCTCTCGTACCTTTGACCTTTTAATGAAGCTTTTATTACTGACATCCACGTTCACTTTGTTTTGTTTTGGACTTAACCCTCATTGAACCCTCCCTCGCCCTCCCTTTCACTACTTCCTGCCTTCTTGTCCACGACTTATTCCTCTCCTCCCTCATCTCCTTACTTCCTTTTCTATCAACTCTCTCTACCTGTCCTTTCAGCAACATGTAAAAGAGTGATTTGTTTTGTTTGGTCCAAGGTCTGGTTTCACCTTCATCAAACTGCAGACCTGTTCCTTAAGGTCACTTAAAGGTCCTCATGTTCAATTGAACAAAATGGATACACAAATATACATCTGTAATGTTCTTTGTCTCAAGAGAGAACTGGTCAATATTGCAACAGGAAATAGTTAATGTGATTAAATCTGGTCATGCTTTTATATTTATTATTCTGCTGCCAAATATTTACCTAAGGATTTCATTATTATCATCTGCATATCCACTGTAATGCTGTGTTTCCACTGCATGGTGCAGCTCTGCAGAATTAGACTCATTTTGGTCACCAAATCCGTTTCTCTATTTAATTTTCCACTTCTAAGAGTACCCCCAGCATTCCATGATCGCCAAGCACTGCCACATTAAACTGCATCATTTTTAATGCAACAATTTCTTGATCATTTCATAAGCGAACAAACAGAGGATCATCTGCATTTGGAGAATTGTACGACGTAATATACGGCATAGATCTGGGTTGAGTGAATTTAAAAACTGAAGTCGCTATTGACAGTAGCCTGGCTATCTAAAAAATTTGACATTTATGCAGAATGTCCCACATCACACGTGTGACTGTGCTCTATGACCGATCAGTTCTTGCAAGGTTTAAAAGTAAAAAAAAAAAAAGTACCAGGTACTATCCACAACTTTTGCTAATGGAAAACCAAAGAAGAGCAAGTCCAGTTGAGTAGATCCGTGCTGTAGCTCGTAGTGGAAATGCGGCTTAAGTGATATATGACGTGATTGTTTTCCAGGTGAGGAAAGGAAAAAATTACTTATCAAATTATGTCAAGAATGCAGTCTGGAGCAGTGCAAGCAGTTGGTAAACAGCCAACAGAAGGAGGAATATAAAACTGAAAAGTAGCAGGAAATGTCTTTTAACATGAATTAAAGTGCCTCATTGGGAAAGAACAATAACATTTGTCTCTGCTATATATAAATGCAGCCTCTGATCTGAAATAGCTGGACATAGAGTAGAGGGGGCCGAGGCCTGGCTAGGTGTCCTGTGATTAGATGGTCACTTTTATAATTTTGCAAACAGAAGCTTTTCATTAAAGAAAGAAAGTCACTGTTTGCACGAGTACTAACCCTGGATTTAGCAATATCACATGATTTCATAGATTATCATCATAATTCTGTGTGTGTGTGCCTACGACCATAAGTCTCTGTGAGACAGACAGTGTATAAGTTTAGTGTAATCCCTCTGGTCATATTCAGATATTATAGACCTGAGCTGAGGCTGAGGGATTTAGTACAGCAGGAATAAACTAAGGGCGTCTCAATCTGCTGTAATTCTGCAGTAATTATACCATTAAAAAATCACATCACAATGTACATTATGCACACACATGCCTTTAGTGCAGCTATATAGAGTGTCGAGACAATGTTAATCATGCCCCTTTGTTTTACTTCCTATGCATTATGAAAAAAAGAGTCTGAGAGGCAGTTAATGCACTTTTCTCAAGGCCATATTGTGCTTTTACAATACCAAGCTGATTGAAAATTAACCTTTTGAACAAATACATGAAAATAACATGCATCATTAAGTGCAGAGTTGTCATACAGTTAATATCAACTGAATATGTAATAATCTTAACTTAACAAATATATAATGTCATTAGAGGCTTATTTGTCCTCAGTTACATGCTAAAACTGATTTGGCAGGTACAGTGATACCTGTTTGTGCATTATACAAAAACAACTGTGAGAGTTGTACTTATTCTAGTGGTTCTTAGGTTTCTTTTTCTTCTATTCCCTGGAGCTCCAGTAGTTAGATTGAGCAGAAAACAGCAATGAAACCCTCCATTTCCCCTTTGACCAGTCCTGTTCTCTCTACTGTCCCACAGTGCACTTTGACTATGAGCTGTCTGCTTAGCCTGTGGCTGTCTGGCACACTGACCCCCTTAAGAGGCCACATTGTGTGTGTGCATGCAAGTGTGTGTGTTAGACTGTGTTTGTTTGTGAGTGAGTATGTGTGTGTGCCACCCCTCCTCTACCCTAACATCAACTCACGTCCTGGCTGTTATAAATAATTCATTGGCCATTTGAGGCCCCCGGTGCAGAAGAGCACTTGTGCGAGCCTTTAGTGATGGCCTTTAGTCACTCCTTACAAACACCCACTTAAACAGTCCTCACACACAAGAATACACTCCTCTCAAACCACACTAAAGCTGCCACTTAAACTGTCACAGTAGATCAATGGGACACCAAAACTCAACATTATCCTCTCATACTAAAGCGGAGATTTTTCTTTCTTTCTATCTGATAATACTGAGAGCAAATAGATATTTTCTTTTCCCTGTGCAGTCCTTTATCACATACTGTATACAGAAACTCCAGCTAGTCAGTGTTGATGTCCTCAAGGAGGGGGAGGAGGGTGATGTGTGGTGGGGGCAAAGCACCTGGGTTTTTTAGCTCCAATCTGCTGTCTGCCTCTGGTTTGTGTATTTGATGTGGCGTGCGGGTGAAAGAATGGGGCACCGGCGAGAGAACTAATCGAGAGAGGTGAGGGAGACGTGGCGTGAGCGAGACAGGGAGGAGAAGACGGAGGATACGGCGTTGGGAGGTCAGAGTAGCATCTCGACTCCCTCGGAGAGGAAGAGAAGTGTCCGGTAGCACCTGCCTCATTACCGTCTGCCCCCCCCTGTCTGACGTAACCCCGCTAACCCTGAAGAATATACATTAGCTGCGGGCCATACCTATGGGCCATGCAAACACATTTGTACAAGTTTTTGTCGATTAACTAATTCAGAAGTGAGCTTCATTATTCCGCTGCCCTTAATTGAGATAACAATGCAAATTCCCTTCATTAACTGTGACATGGACAATTTCTCCCGAGCTCCGCAGGGACACCATTATATTCAGAGCCCATGGAGCAGGTTGCAAGGTGTCATCAGATATTCAAATGGCATGCTTGTTTAATTGCAGTAAATGTAGCATGTCCGGACAGGTTGGCGGAGGACATTTGGAGTGCGTGCCTGGGCGTTTTTGTGTCGGTATGTAGGTGTGTGTGTTGGGTAATAGAGGCGTTTGGGTGGTAGTTAAGGTAGGAGTCAGTTCAAGGTGCGAGTGTGTGTATGAGTGAACGTGTGGGACCAATGGGCCCCCCCAGGCAGCTGTTTGCAGGCCCCTATGCGATCCCGTGGGGCTCCTGAGGGAGTGTGTTGTTGGACTCTTGTCTTTTATGGCAGCAGCAGTAAACATGACAGGCTGTTTGGAGACCATCTGTTTCCAATGGCTGCCGCATGGTAACAGGGAGCTCAACCTGAGATCTGCTTGGTGTCTGTCTCAGAGGTAACAGTCCTGTCTCCTGGCTTCCTACAAGGGGATTCTGACGGGGAGGGAGACGGGAGGCAGATGAGAGAGCGAGCGAGAAAAAGATGAGTTGAACTTGGCATCTGCATGTGCTACCTAGCATCAAACAGCACCCTGAGGACCTACAGGTACACCCTCATCACCATACACAGCCACACATGCAGAGCAAACACACAAACAAACACACATGGGAAAAATAACAGACATACACTCCTCAACACACAGTGCAGACACACAAACACCTCAGGCCATTAAGCTAAAGCAGTATTAAGAGAGGCGGTCCCAGAGCGTGACAGATTGAGTCAAGTTCTTCTAACACTCTCTGGCTGGCGACACGGCGCTATGTCAAAAGCCTATTTCCCTCAACACCTCCTCTTGCCAAATTAAGATGAAGAGGAAAAGAGAAGAAGAGAGTGTCGCACTCCTCTTAACACATAAGTCATTAATATGTCTCTGATGCACTCATTTGTTCACCTCACTCATTAATTTGAGTCCTCTCCTGCTTAAGCAGCATTGAAATCAAAACAGTGTGGATAGCTTTGAGGTGTGACTCGGACTGATTTGCAGGTCTTTTACCTCTGAGGACATCTTGTTGGCATTACAGTATCACAGGTGCATTTTTTTCTCTCTGTTGTCTTTTGTTTAAATCAGAGTTTAGAAAAACAGCAGTCACCCAATGGTTGCTTGACACTGTTTTTTATTTAACGAATCTAGGGTGTGTCTGTTGAAACATGGCGGGCTTTCTTCCTCTCTTGGCTTAATTATTCTTTTAAAGTCATTTACTTTCCCATCATTACCCCGCTTAAACACCCCTATCCTGAAAGGCCTTGAACCCCTCTCTCTCCCTCCCGCTCGCTTTCTGCCTTGTCATTTTACTCTCCCTGAACGTACTCACCCATTAAAGAGCCGCTGTGGTCCGCCACTCATTATTGCTCAGTACATTTACATTGAATAGGTCATTGGAACCCAACTAAGTGGAACTAATGCAGGACAGAATAGTAGAGGGTTTGGGTTCAGTGTTACGCAAACCCTCTGCTCTGTAATAAGAAATCTCTGATTGCTGTTAAGTAGGAGAGCGCCTCACAAATCAGAGTTATGTCTGGAAAAAAAAAGAAGGTTTGTTTATTGTTTGCCTGCTGTTTGTTTTGGGGCTTCTTTTTATTTTAAAGCTATAATTTGTAACAATACCACTTTGGAATGTTTGTTGAGCTTTGTACTTATCAATTATTTTCATTATCCCAAATGTTTCCAAGAATATTTAATCCCAGATAAATTTTTAATTTTAATCAAGGAACACGGGCCACATTATTTGGTTGCCTGTCAATGGCGTCAAATCCTCTTTGCTAATGCATCAGCAATCTGTTTGGCTACCAGAAGCTGTAATAAATCAACTTTTTATCTAGTTTTAAGTCCCATTTTTATGATACACTGTTTCAGATCTAAGTTGTTTTTAACTGGATGATTAATGTTATTCATCTGGATCTTAAGTTATCAGCGATAAGCGTTAACAGCAGCAGTTCGGCTGGCAGCCCCTCCAAAAGTGAGTCGAAAAAAACATCAAAGAAACTATGATTTTAAAGGTAAAACTGCTTAATCCAGTGGGCTTTTTTTACCATTTCAAATCACCTGGTCTGTTTGTTTTGGACAGGAGGAGACATCTGTGGATAATTCAATATGAAGGATTCCTAACCAGGAATGACTGCAGTGACAATGTTGCTCTATCTTTTGTTATAGATTAGACTGAGAAAATGACATATTGCTGAAAAATGACATATTGTATGTTTAAAGGCAATGACCAGCTCTATTCAAGAGATGAAAACATAAAAGAAAGCCCACTCACCTTTTACAGTAAAGGATATCAACTTTTAGAGGTTCTATTGTGTTTTTTGAATTGTTGCCCTGCATACAGTATTGGTCTTGTGATTATGCATGGACAAGGATGCAGAAGGCTGGACCATATGGTGGATGTCTCATCGGCATCCTGACGAAGAGAAGACTTGGGACCGGGCCGAAGGGTCACTCTTTGACACCAGCTCCCATGCTCCGTAAAGAGACAGCAATTATATACACACAGCCAGTCAATGGTAGCCTTCGAACTGTATGATAGCACTGTATGCTTTCATTTGGATCTCTTGTACTGTGAAACATCTTTTATGTTTATGGAAATATAGCCGCAGCTTTTTTCATGCTGACAATAAAGTCTATCTTCCCACACAACATGTGTTAGGTCTCCAGTTGAAGTAAACAAGCAGCAATTCTGTATCTTGTTTCTACTTCGTAGGCTTGTCTGTGGGTGAAGGCAGGGAAGAGATGAGAGTTGATACTTACACCTCTGGCTTAACATGGTGGGTGGGAGCAAAGCAGCTGGTTGACTTTTATTAAGACAATGTGCATGTAAGTGTGTGTGCACAAGTTCAGTGTGATTCTCAACCTGTTTACATGTCCATCTGAGCGTACGAGTCTGCAGCATGCACTGCCTGTTGCGGAAATTGACTGTTCTATCAATTAACACTAACTTCGGCACTGTCTTACATGACTGAAAAAAAGTGATTTTCTGTAGTCGGTTAGGTGGTCATTTTGCTCAACATGAGAGAGAGCAAGAGAGAAAAAGAGGAGGACGAACTGATAGAAAAAGAGGGAGTACCCTGTCTATGTGAATCCACTTCAACTGGATTTAGCTGTATGAAGTGAGATAGATCAAATATTGAGTAAGTGAAGGAAGGGCATCACCACATCAAAGGCATGGATTGGGAGGCACAGGGAGAGATTAAAGGCAGCCTTGAAGAAGTGGGTGAAGGAGACCAAACTGTGGTGGTTGTAGATGGATGGGCCAGTCGATAGTCGACCCACTGCACTGCAACTCCAAGTCGCTGCTATCTGAGCACATAGCTGCTTTTTCCCCAGCAGATCTTAAGGACTCACACAATGACCTTGAAGTAAAGGGTCATGAGAGCATTGGGAAGACAAACGAAGTGGGAGATACTTAGCAGTGAAACTATTCAAAGGATGAGGACCTTCGAAGTTCTCACAGAGTTTCCACCGATCCTTCTTTCATCCTCCTCCTCCCTCCCACCTTACACCTATTATAGAGGTAAACATAATCATATCTCAAAATACTGCATATTTCTCAAGACAGCCAAACAATTGAAGGAGCAATGAAAGGAGAGGACAATAGTACGTAAACAAAGTTGAGTGGAGACCCAACCCCCTGCTGATTCTGGCCCAATCAGCCTGCCCTGTTCTTGCCCAGCTTGTGTGCCGGCATGCCTGCCTGAGCTTGGCTAGGTTTGAAAAGTCAGGCTTGTGGGTGGATGCTACTCATAAATATGTATTTGGCTTAAGCCGTGTAGTCCCACTGCTCCCTGCTCTGCCTTGCTCACCCAAACCTTATGCTCCTCTCACTCGTCAGTCCTTCATAAGTTCTGGATGCAACTTCCTGGGGTATATTAATGGGGGAAAAAAGCTGAATAAAACAATGATTGATGAGAGATTTTTATGTTACAGGTTACTGCTACAGGGGGATTTTACTCTAGGCTGGCAGATTCAAGATTGCGGAGATAAAATCCAGTGAAAAGGCCATCGTTGTAGCAGCACATTCTGCCAAGTAGAGAATACAGTCTAGTAGGTCTCAGCTCTGCTGCTGCACCATTTCCTTGGCAGTGAAGCAACACATAAACATCTAAGGGATTAAAAGATTTGTGCCAAGAGTCTGAAATCTTGAGAGAATCTGGACCCTACTGGGAAGAAAAATACTGTAAAAAAACTTGTAAGAAATATTGTAGAAAAAAACTCTATCTATCTATCTATCTATCTATCTATCTGTCTGTCTGTCTGTCTGTCTGTCTGTCTGTCTGTCTGTCTATCTATCTATCTATCTATCTATCTATCTATCTATCTATCTATCTATCTATCTATCTATCTCTCTTTACTGATGGTTTCATTAGCACATGGCTGGTTAATTTTCAAAGCTCGTTAGCCGAGGGATCCTTCATCCCCAGCCCCACTGGAACAAGTCCTTAAATATAATTTAAATCATCCCCAAAGAAGATTTTATTTTCACCTTGAAAATTGAGATGTGTCTGACTGAGCACAAAATCCTGATCCTGAATTTTGATTTGGGCTGCAGCTAGTGTTTTTCTGAGGGTGCACTCTTTCTGTATGCGCTTCAAGTCAAAAGGCACAGAAGCTAAGACCTAAGATCTCTGCATGTACAATCTGCTGGGAATCTGTCATGTGACGATCCCTTTTTATCCACACAGTTGGCTTGTGTGTGTGTATGTGCGAGTGTGAGTAAGCGTTTGTGCGTGTATGTGTGTGCTTGTGTGTATGTCGTAGCCTCATATGAGCATTGAATCACCATCTCTCTCCCGTTCCTTTATCTTTCCTAGGTCGCCCATTTGCAGTCAGCTTAGTGAGGACGTGCGTATCCATATTCTGCAGTTAAAAGCCATGTCAAAGCTCACTATAATTGATTTTCTCTTTGATTTTACAATTGTATTTGAAGCACTGTCTTAATCAGAAGCTCCATATTGTCAAGTCCTGCACTGCTCTTTCCTTCCTTCCTTGTTTTATTTATGCTCGTAACAGTTCCTGCCCTTTATTTTCTGATAACACTATTATTAGGCTCGGAGAGAGCAAGTGCTTATGTTCTCTGACAATTCTCAGAAATCATTATGATCCCCCAACAAACAAGGCTTAATGCCTGCCTGCAAGAATATAGCTTTAGGCCTTGATCAAATAGGAAGCTTTGTTGTCGTCATTCTTAGATGCAAAGTGCACCTGTTATCATGGATATAAAGAAAGCACCCAAAGGGCACCAAGATGGTTTTTGTTTCTATGCATCTACCTAGTTAGAGTTAGATATCAAATCTAAAAAAATAACAGGAATACAGGATATTGATTGATCTTTTTGCACTTATGTAAAAGGGGGAGAATCTCGTAGCTTGCTTGTGCTGCTTATGCACCTCCAGGGCTTTAAGTTGTTCCATTGAATGATTCTAAAGCAAATGCAACCCAGCAAAAAGTGAGATATTTTCAAATTGGGGTAAAAAAAAAAAAAAGGAGTGCCTCAAAAACATCCCTGCTGATGCTTCATACATGACCACAGTCTTTAGTAGAATTGTATTGCTTTTATTACATGAGTGTTATTATTTATTACATTACTTGGAGTCTGCATCCCTCGATTAAGGGGTCGTCAATTAAAATTCATAATTGTGTGTGTGCGTGTGTGTGTGTGTGCACATATGTGCTCGGTTCAAAGGCCGACAGCTAGAAAGAGAATCATCATCCACATGACAGAGAGACTTGGGAACATGCAGTCATTGTTCTTTATTTTTGTCTTGTTGAGTGTCACCCACGTCCCACTTTTGAAACAAATGTATCGTAATGTTCTGTGTCTTTTTTTCAACGTGGAATGATTCTCAAGCTGGGTGAGATTATTAAATATAAATGGGATGTCAACTATCTGTCAAAACACAACAAAAACATCATGCAACGTGGAAGTTTGCTTTGAAATGTGTGAGTAAGGGTTCCTTGTGAAGGCTTGTCAGAGGAGAAGTTAGTGTTGTGTGTCTCTTATCTGAATTGTTATAGAGAGGAAAGGAGGATGACAGTCTTCCGGCCGCGGGCCAAACCGAACCTTTCAATCTTTGCTCTGCAGGGACTGACCACTCAACTCTGCCAGCCAAGTACTCTACACCGAATGCTGCAGTAACCTTGACAGGAGCTGACCTCTGCAATTATAATCCCTATTTTTTATGTATTGTTGCTCTTTTTTTGCTGATTCCATGCTGTAGAGTGAAACAATAACTCAGCTTGAACAAGTGTCAACACCAGGCCTTGCTCTCTTTTCCCATCTCCATCCCCACTTCTTTCGATAAGCCCTTTCTGATATTCTGGCCCTGCCTTTGTACTCATATAACCCCCATTCATCCCATGCTATATCCCGATCCCTACCTCTGCAGAAATCGCCATTCCCTCTCCTATCCTTATCCCAAGGCCCGTCCTCTCCAGGCCCAGCCCAGTGCAAACTCCTGCCCACAGTAGCCTGTCCACCCTGTGCCCTGGCTGTCAGCTTTCCAGGCAGGCTGCGTTGACAAGGGGAGGCCACTAGGGCTGTCTGTCATGGGGTTATTCTTGGGGCGGAGACGGTTCAGCTGATTCGCTGACACCGGCTGGTGTGTGCGGGGGCTGGAAGGGCGGGCATTTGGCGGGGATATACAACGTGTGTGTGTGTATGTGTGTGTGTGTGTGTGTGTGCGTACGGGTGTGCATTTGGCGGGGAGTTACCAGGGGTTAGCCTTGCCAGATGACAGGTATGAGGGAGGCGGGGAGAGAGACTCAGGAGGCGAAAAGAAAGAAACACAGGGCTGGCTTCGTCAACACACAACTCATAGACGTGCATGCACAGCCAGCTGAAGGGCAACGAATGGGGTTCCAGACCTCGGCAGCACAGCTGGGAATAAATGCCCTCAAGAGAGATATGTTTTAATCAGAGAGTAAAAACACCGGACAAAGTGCAAACCATTATAAGAGCAAGTGTTACTTTTCTCAGGGTTCTGTCTCTGCCACATACAGCACCAGTTAACACTTAAATCTGCCAGTATTTCAGTTTTTATCACAAGCAGACATTTCTGTTGTTATTATTGTGCTGCACTACTTAGACATCCAACACTGTCACATCTTTTTCTGTAGATATTGTGCTGAAAATGCATGAGTCTTTGTAGGCAGCATTCTATTCTTTTTTATGTTTAGCCATGAGGTTCTTTGTGATTCATCCGTAACCAGGTCAGGTCCATAAAGTCTCTGTATTACAATGGATTCAGTAAATGCAGTGACTTTTCTGTATTTAAATATCTAAAAACTAGACTAAACTACACTAGATACTTAGAAATTCCTAATTTTATTCAAACTACTGGTCAATACTCTTCTTATTGACCACCTTTCAATGTCATTAAATCTCCTTTGTGCATAGATCAGCATTGTGGTTGTCTGCCAGACAGAAATTTACTTTTGATACAGTTTAAGGCACATTTTTACAATACATTTTTTTTATATCTTGGCCAGTTTTTACTACATATCTTAACTGGATAGTTATCAAAAAAACAAGTCGAGGGCTTGCAGCCCCTCCAGGACATCCTATGTCCACCATACAGTGTTGGAGAAACTCACTTTTTGACATGAAATGTCTTTGTTCAGTGTTTTTACCAGTTTAATCATCGGGTCCATTTGTTTCGGAGAAGACGAGACCTCTGTGATAGATCGCCTCTCAGTGAAAACCTCTTGAACGATGAACATGAACACTGATCCTGAATGGGAAAAGCTGATGGCAAAGACAACAATTACCATGATCCTATGCTACTTCATGAGACCCCTAGCAGCAGAAAATTGCATATTGTGCATTTAAGCTTAGCACGATGAATACACCTGGTACTGATGTTGTATGTATACTAAGATGGCAACAAACCTTCCAACATAAAGCCTTAGTAAAATACCACTTGAGATGTATCTATTCTCATTGGTTGACATAATCTGATTTTTTAACTCATGAGGATAAGATTGTCATGGATACATTTTCATTTAATTTGTAATAGAGTCACATGCACACCTAAAACAACAACTCCTGTGCTTTTGTGTTGGTGTAGTGCTACTCTGATGTATATGGTCTGAATGCCGCCCCAGAATAGTCCCTGTAGTCTTGTCTGAGATCTGAGGCTTTAAGGACTGACATTAAAAGTATACAATGTCTTTGGTGTCTTGAAGGGTCCCAGGCTTTGACGTCCTCCACTGTTTCTTCAGGAATCTGATGCCCCTGCTCACATTGCTCTCCTTTGGGGTGTGCGGCCAGTTGGGACAATAGGACATTAGGACGGTGCAGTGTGGCTCATCAGCTGTGCGAAAGAGTACGTTTTCAGATGTTGTTTGAGATTTAACAGGTTACTGTAACTAAATATGTGTATAATTCTACTGGATATGCATTGTCTGTGTGTGTGTGTGTGTGTGTGTGAGCGTGTGAGGTGGGGATAATCCCTTGATCTCCATCAGAAGGTCCCAGCGACATGCCAATGCTGACTTTGGCCACAGGAGCCAGGACAGCCCAGGCGCCAAGGCAGCCCTGTTCCACTCATGTGGTGCCAGCACCGTGGGCCTTAAACAAACAGGGTCAGTTCACAAAGACAAAGGAGTGACATGGATCCACTGGAATCTCTGTCAAGTCTTCAGATTTGCTCTATTCATAAATCTGTCAGTCTCCCTGCACACAGGCATATTCACAGCAGCTGGGGGGGTCATTATTCAAGTAGAGATGCGTAATGTATTCGATTTATCTAAGCAGTAATACTGATTTTTTGTTTTGTTTTTTTACAACTTAAAAGCAGCTCTGAGTGTCACTTCTCATTCTGAATATATAGAAAAGAGTTGCTGCGTTTGAAGCACTGCACTTTTCTCGGTAGCCTTTGAAATTAAGATATGCTTTGCGGTTCTTTGATAATTTCGTAGCTCACATATATACATATATAAAAAAACAATTACTGAGAAGGAGCTCACTCGATAATGTCTTCTCTGCTCTTACCTTGGACCTCAATTATCATCTTGAGAGTTTCTAAGTCTTACATTAGATAAATGGCAATTGACTTTTTTCTGTTTCCTATAATAGAAGCAGCATCCTGACACTGCAAATGAGATAGAGTTCAGACATTAGTATTCTGTTAATTTGACCCTAGGCGCCTCTATGCAATCAGATCTGAAGCCAAAGCACTTAGCCTATGCTAAGGATTAATGACAGCCATCTAAAACAATTTGGGAGCCAATCAGTTGAACTGAGGAGGGTAAATCTAATATGATAATTTATCTGCATCAACGCGACTCGCCTGGCAGGGAGGAGTATGCTAATTGCGCGACCCTTACCTAGTGACTGGATGCACACAGCTGGGTGTGCTGGCTCTCGCTCTGCTATTAGGGAACTTTGAGGGACTTTGGAGTTTGCTGAAGCGAGTTCTCCTTGGAGGGTGATGGGAAGTGAACCCCGCCGCTTCACACTGAGCTCAGCCCTGCTCCCCTCAACCCCTCCATTTCAATTTCCATAATGTGCCCGCCTCCAATGACATGACAGCAAGGCGCAAATAAGTGTCTATATTGGTATCAGATGGAGATGTAGAGGATAGGGGTTTTAATATGGTTGGAAGGCCTCCCCAAGGGACCATTTTTGCCACTACAGAACATCAGTTACACAGTTACAACAATAGTCTCTTAATTGATTCGTTTAATTAGCCGGAGATGGAGCTAGCGCTACAGCCTGTCATCCTGTATCATAGGGGGTCTCCTAAGCAGCCGCATGGCCAGCCTCTTACCCCACACCAGTAAGACTTCCATTAAAGTGTAATTATATGTAAATGGAAACTACATAAAAACCCGTCTCAAGTTGACCACTGAAACAATCCTGGCTTTTAGTGCTTAGTTATTTTTTCCTTCTCTATTTTTACTAATGAAAAGAGAGCAAAAGGGCATTTTGAAAACGCAGCAGCCAGACGTTTTTATACTTTACACATTGGAAATCTTTTTACCCGACTTGTGAAAGACAAGCAATTAATCAGTGCTTTTGATGGAGAGGTAACTCTGTAAATCAGTTGTCTGCTTTGTATTGTGGAGCCTAAGTGCACTTGGGTGAGTTGGGGGTTGTAAAGGAGAGTGGGGATCAGGGGGCCTGTATGGGGGTATGTAAGAGTTTCTATTTAAACTGATGGCTCTCAACAAAAACAGCCACCCTTCCAAATCCTACACACCCACTCCCCCTCCTCTTGCCTCGTTGTTTACCACAGGCCCAACTTCACAAGCCCTTTTGGTATGAAGTTGGAGCCACAGAGCTAAGAGCAGGGGAGTGATTACAACTTCCTTCAGTGTGAATGGTGCAGATGTCGGCCTGGCCTCAGTGAAGCAGAACAATGCCCTCAAAGGCGTCTGGACACAATGGGCCTTTCTCCTCTGCCGGAGATGTCTCTCTATAGCAGCTTGCAGCGCGGGGATGCTAAGCAGGTGGCACACAGAGAGACAGAGACGGCCCCGGCCCTTTCAAGTTCCCTTGGCTGAAAAGCATCAGTGGGTACATGTGTGGAGGAGTCGCCGTGGATTGCTTCTGTGGTCAGTCTGGGCATTAGCGTCTGGAGGTGTCATTTAGCTGTGGATTAGCCAGGCTGCCTGTTCACTGGGGATTTTCCCCCATTGATGGGCTACTGAGAGAAGCTGGGATTGATGCTCTCTGGCGTCTTTCTCTCTGATCTGCCATGGCTTGGTCGAAGATTGAGAGCTCTTTTGCTCTCATATGAGGAAGTTACAAAGCCCCTCCCCCACCCCCTCCAATCCGTATTCTTACAGTTATGTCACTCTTTTTCTGTATTTCTCTCTCAAAGAATTATGATTTATGGAATATGCTCTTATTTAGTTACAATATCAAATCTCTGGAACCCAAATTTATTTTAAATATTTAGATTTGTTTTTCTCGTTTTTAACTATTTTTTGTGAATAATCTAATTTTTTATTTTATTTTATTTCATTTTATTTTATTTGTTTTTGAAGGATTTTGTGAAAATATTGCAAAATTGCAACAGCGAGTCATAACACTTACAAATATCCCACCTTCTTTTTAACAAAGTCCATAGAATATTAAATATTAATGATGCAGTAAATGACAAAAGTCAAGAAAATAAAAATGACAAAAAACTAATAAAGATAAGATAAGACTTCCCACAGATCCCACAGTGGGGATATTTAGTAACTCCAAATACAGATGTATAGACATTAAGATGTAAAAACAGAATGAAAAATAAAAAAGAATATACATACATAATATGCAAACATGTTAGTATTTTATGTATATAAGGCGTATATAATATACATGATATACACCTTATATACATAAAATACTAACATGGTTGCTATTTGGCATTTATTATTAATATATAGACATTTTTTAAAAATATTTGACTAGTTAAAATTGTAATCCATGTTATTAGGCACAATAAGAAATGTAGGAAAATGACTGTCATTTAATTTTTTTATCCTTAATATTGGAATTTTATTACATCAGACCTCTAATTTCTTCATGCAGTATTTACATATTGAACTTTATTTGAACATAATAATTATTTTATTAGAGGTCTGAGGGCTCTATTCCTATTGAGTCAATAAACTATATTATATTATCTATTCAAATAAAATTAAAAATATATAAATAGTTTTATATAAATAATGTATAGCTCAGGAGGGGGTTCCAGGAAGTAATAACTGATTAAAAAATACATATACATTTGTATATGTTCAATTTAATATTCATATTTGTTTGTGGTTCACCAGTTTTTGGCTCTTGTTTGATTGTGTTTATCACACCACGTGTTTGTGTACTAAAATGGAAGCACCCTGCTCTTATGGATTTGCAGATTTAATTATGACAGCACGAGCATCCCACCGTGTGTTTACCACAAAGAGTCTCTCTCTATGGAGCTGAATAATTTGTTCTCCACTTCCCCAACTGCGTGGCATTACTGTGGTTTTGCTGGGCCCAGTGGAGAGCGGTGGGGACCAAATGAAGAAGAGTCACCTGGCGTCTCCTTCCAAGGTCTCGCAGAGTTAACATGTAATGAATAAATTAATATCTAATGAAGGAGAGGGCCACGATTACACTCACCCTGCACTCATGCCATCAGGGAAGATAGAGGTTGAAGACACTAAATACTACAGTGGATGCTGTGAATTGACAAACAACATCAAAAGACAGAAAGAGTGGTGCTAAATACTTTGTGTGCTCTCCTACTGTGCTCATTTGAGCAGAAGTTAATGTCATCTGTACTTTCGTTCTTTTGTCTTATTTGTGTTTTCATCTAGTGAGGTTCATGCTGGAATTGTGCTTTCATCACAGTGTGGGCTGATTAAAGATTTTTGACTCTTGTAAGTACTGTTTTTTGAAAAATAATTGTTTTAGAATAGTGAGCAATGATTTCTATCACATTTCTGCTTGTGTTGTGTCTTTTAAACAGCAAAGAGACTCATATTAATTTTGGCAGTCCAGAGGATTGCCTCTAAATTATGAACATCCACACAAAATCTTCTCTTTATTTTGCTTTTTCCTGCTTTTATCCAATTCCTAACTACTACTTATGACCTCAACATCCCTCTTTGTAAGGGGCATGTGTACAGTATGGTGTCTGGTGTATGATGGCAAAAAAATGTGCCTACAAATTTACCTTTCTTGTATCTTTTGTCATTGAGGGATTTAATGCGTCATTGCCACACGTGCAAGCAGAGTCCTGCTGGGCTGTTGCTAATGTCGAGGCCCCCTTGTGAGAGTACATTATCTCTGAGCCGTCCTATTATTCTGGAACAGTATTGACTCCTAATGTGCCTATCTACACGTCCCCGGATATCTGCCATCATTATCAAGGCAAACTAACAATCCATTATTTTCATCTCTTGTCATTATTATTGTTAGCAATACTTCATTAGTTTAAGTTCCCTTGTTAGAGCTCTCTTAATTTAAGTTGTACCTAAATGGCAATTTCCTCTCGGACAAGTACTGACACAAAACGCATTTGCACAAAGGCCATTAGTCACGTAATAACAGATTCTCTCTATTGTTCACATGCATTGTTAGAAAAAAAAGAAAGCAGGGTTTTGAGAACAGGAAGCACAAACACAACAGCTCCACATCTCATAATGGTCTCTCAAGAAGATATAGAAATAATTTCCGATACCAGTCCTTGCAGTCTTTTTCCCTCTCCAACAACTAAACTATAAATAATAAATTTTTGTACGGATGCACTTTCATAACCTGGCTATCTAAAAAAACATCATGCTCAAACTGTGAAACTAATATTCTACTCCCCTAAAGGAATAAATACATAGCCCACAACATGAACCAGTTATGTAATACCGCTGCTTTTTTAGGCTAAATGGATCATATCGTTTTTTATTTCCAATCCAGCAATTTTGGCCAATATAAGTGATTATAATAGCGATACTGGGTATGGGATTGGTGGATCCCTTAAAGTATGCAACATTCCCATGTTAAAATGCCTAAAAAAATGACTAAACTTTTATTTTATATTTTGTTGAGTTGGGAACTTACATTACCACAAATTTTTCCAACAAATTATCGAAGAACACAACCCAATGACAGTTGGGATCGGCTCCAGCCCCCGCGACCCGATTGCGGATAAGCGGTTAATGGTAATGAATGAATGAATGAATGAATGAACAACCCATTACATTCGGTTGTCTGTTACTGTCATATCCCTTTTACCCTTTCAAGATGCTCTAATTTCCAGGGAAACATAGGAAACACCAGATTATAGGTCAGGGATTAATTGAAAAGCATATCATCATCATAGAAATATACTCATTAACAGTAGTTCAGCATTTTTCTGCAACAGAGCCTTCTTTTCATTCATTATATACCATTTTGCAACAGAGCAATCCAGTGGCAATCTAATTTTTTGATATGATATTTTTTAAATCAATCCATGTTATTACAGTGTGGGCTACTATGGCAAATGGCTCATGCCAGCCACCATTTTAATGCATATTGCAACGTTATAACGTTACAAAAGCATTCAACATGCTCATAAAGTTATTTTTAGTATGATTGTTTTAATCATGGATAATAGCGCTGTGTAAATGACCTGGTGTGTCTCTTTATATGTGATTTCATACTGAGTCATGGTCTGTCATTAAAAATGTAACAAATCTGATGTTTTGATTATTGTATTACTGTAGTTTTAGAACACTTTTTGCAGAAGTGCACATGAACAGTCAAGGAAAATGTGTAATAGTGTATATGAGTGAAAGTGGCTTCACAGAAACAAAGAAAGGGAAATCAACCAATCAGTGTCTGTGTTGAATGTAAACAAAGTAGCTGCCAGAGGTGAGACATATTAACCTCTACCCTGAATCAAATGTGATATTTTTAGCTCTAGTAAGCGTTCCGATTGTACTTTGATCCAGTGCCCATGTACAGAGAAAATCTGTGCTGATCTGCACGTTAGCTGACTCCTCAGAGGAAATACCAGAGCTTTCTCTGGCCATGGTGGACAATACAATAAATGTAAGACTATTAAAAAGAGGAGGCGAGAGGGTGAGGGCAATACATACTGTAGAGGATCATATTTTCATGCAGCCACAACAATATATGTGAGGGATAACTGAGCCCTCATTGCATTAAAAACACTTGCTGTAACATCTACATGTCTTGCATAATATCATAAATTCATACTCTTACTCAGAGTTCTTGAAATGCAGCTTTTACTCAACTTTTTTTTTTTTCCTTCATTCAATGTCACTCACCAGTCCTTGGTGCGTGATTGGGCTCTGGCTGCAGGCATGGCATCACAGTGCACACTAATGATCCCAAAGTGACAGACTAACCTATTTTCTTAGCTGCAACCTTGCCATTATAATGTCAGCACAATAAAATCAAATCCAAAAAAGAGGGAAAATTAACTAAAAATAATTACATTGAAAAACAGCAAAAACAGCATGTGACTTATGAACACAGCCTGATTATTAAATACAAGGTGAGGGATTAAAATAAAAGCATAATGAAATAAAACAAACCATAGTGGGCAACACAAATAAATAAAAGACAAAGTTAATTGAAATGGAATTATATTTATTTAATTAATTTTCTCACAGAAAATGATCATGATTATCTATTTCTGGATAATGCTTGGAATCCTGACATGACCTCTTACAGACAGTAAATTTGATTCAGAGTGTCGATGATGTATTTCTACACCTCTGAAATGGTGCCTATAATGAGCCTGATATGGCTGTGATATGACGACACAGACTTGTTCCAGAGAAGGAAGCCAAAAGGAACGATTTGTAAGTGCAATTAGATTTCCTGATATTGAGTGCTGGAGCGAGCTTTCCTTCTCCACAGGAGTCAAAGGAAGTACATGTACTTTACCTCTCTCAGATTACTCAGATTATACTTGATTATGAAGCTATTGGCAGCAGAGGTGACAACATTTCTCTTTTTATTCATATACATATTTGTGTTAAAATGTGCAACACTCGCCTCTAATACCTTCCCTGTGAGTATGACATATTTTATTGACAATTTGATAATGTTTTTAGTTAGATTTTATTCTGTCTGGAGTAAATCCAGTGTGTTGCCTCCGAGCCATGAATTATCTATAAATAATTGTTCAAACCCGGGCATGAAATTTTTACCTCTTTTACTTCCAAAAGTCTAAAAATGATGCAGTGAGTGCTTGTTTTTTTTTCTTGTTTTTTTTTCTTAGTTCAGAGTGGCATGTGCATGCTCTCTCACCATAAATCTGTAGTATTTACGAGCAGAGCCATCAGCACCACACCAAGAACAACAAAATATGTCACTGTTCTCCCTATTCTTGTGCCATGTTTGTGTAATGACATCACTGACCGTTGGCTGATTAATTACACCGATGGTCCATTCTTTGGCAAGAGGGCATTGTAAGGTCGCGACCTTGAATATAGAGGAAATGGTTGCAATAAGCAGGGGGTCATCCTTCTGCTCTTTCTTTGGGACTACCACCCCTGTGTCACCTGTGACCAACTAACTGTCCATCTATCAGGCTCTGCCCACTCTGGTCCTCCTTTACCAGCAAGCGGTCTCCTCCTCTGTGCTCCACTAGACCACAGTGTGACCCAAGAGAACAATAAAACAGTGTCAGTTTCTACAGGAAAATAGAGACAAAGTGAAAGAGGAAACAATTCGTCCACAACAGGACACGCGGCCGCGGAGGATAACCTGCCTTCAAAGATGCTGGGGTGGCGTATCAGAATAGTTTAGAGGTGGCGCACTTCAAAAGGCTTGTTGCAGCTCCCGTACTGAGTCGTTTTTCCTGCTATTCTTGTGGGTTGGATTTGGGTTGCTATAAGTAGCCTGCATCCTGTCCCTCTGTGGTCTCAGGTGGATAGGTTTTGTTTTTGTAGCTGCAGCCAGGCCTTTAATGGCTCTCTGTGCTTCCACTGCTTCTGTTGGCAGGACTGATTGGCTTGTTAGTGATGTACACATATATCATCCTCGAATGCTGCCAAACGCTGGTGTAACTCACAGTGGTATAATGGGGGCAGCGAAGTTCTAATCAGGACAGATCTTTTTATTATGTAATGTTTCATTTGCTATTATCATGACCAAAGTTAGGCAGTCTAGCAATGCTGAATTTTCAAGACAAAACATATGCTACTGAACAGCAGGCAGCAAACAGTGAGGAAAAGAGCCAATGGCTTGATTGCTGAACGGGTCTACCGTTGAGGGGACAGGGGCCCCAAGTTTCAGGGGCCCCATCTGGCCTTCACCTACAAAATGTCACTTAAGGAGACACTCAAACTCTCGACACTCAAAGATTTCACTATACAGGAAAGTCAAAATGACCAAAGAAACATAAAAGGACAACATTTTTATTTTACTGGTTTATAAATGTCTTCATGGTCTTATAGTCCACCCTAGTTATCTGATTTACTTTTATCCTATGAACCCTTGAGGACCCTCAGGTCTCCTGGGAGTGGCCTTTTAATAATACCAAAAGTTAGAATGAAAACCCATGGAGAGGCGTCATTTTGTCACTGTTGTCCATCATGTTTGTGGAACAGCCTCCCTGAACTTCCTTAGGGCATCAGAGACGGTTCATATTTTTAAGAGCAAACTTAAGACTTATCTTTTTAATTTGGCTTATTAGTATATATATATATATATATATAATCATGCTCTACTTTTAATTATTTCTTTATTATTTTCATCTTTTTTATCTAGCTTTTTTTTTTTACTTTTTATTGTTATTATTATTTACTTTTGTTTTTCATTTTATTTTATCTCACCTTACTTTATTTTTATGTATTTTATCTAGTTAATTTCTAACCTGCCTCTAGTGTTTCCTCGCTGCTCGACGCTGAGATGGCGCTTCCTCAGTTTGTGCTTTGTTTATAATGGGATGGGTTGGATGGAGGGTCAGGGGTGGAGGGTTGGGGATGGGCAGATGATGTTTGCTTGTTTCTATGTTTCATTATCATTATCATTATTATTATTATTATTATTATTATTATTATTATTATTATTATTATTATTATCTTTATTATTTTTATTATTATTTTCCTTTTTCCTTTTATGTGAAGCACTTTGTGTTACATTTCTCTTGTATGAAAAGTGCTATACAAATAAAGTCTGATTGGTTGATTGATTGAACAAAGAGACACATAAAGACTATAAAGAGACAAAAAAAGAGATGGAATACAGCTACAAAGAGACCAGAAAGAGACTCACAACGACCACAAAATGACTACAAAGAGACACAAGTAACTAAAAAGATACTGAAAATGACTACAAAGAGACATCCAAAGAGACATCCAACTAACCCTAAACCATCTACAAAAAGGTGCAAAACAACCACAGATTTAAAAAAAAAAGCTTCAAAAAGACAGAAACGAGTAACAAAATGACAACAGAAGAAGCTTAACAACTATAAGCTCTGTGTCTTGCATCTATGTAGAAGAGGTGGTAGGACTTTTTTCATCATCTGTGCTCAGTGTCTCATAAGCTGCTAAGCAAGAGCCACCAACAGCATGATTTTATGTCAAACTTCATCTTTATTGACGAAGGTCACGCTTTTCAGGGCTGTTCTCAAATATGGCCAGTCCTGGTGACAAGGAGGACTTAATGTTACAGCAGCTCACCTTTCTTCCTTTGTTTTGCACCCTAGATTTACAGAGATCTGAGGGGTAACAGCAAATCAAACTCAAAGGCTAATAACATTTTAATAAAGTGGATATTTGAGACTTGTGGTTTGTTAATGTCTTCAAATCCTCTTTGTCCTTGTGTGAGACAGCATCTGCTCCACGCTTGCCCTAAGTGTCACTGTATCCGCCTTTATCCTCTAGAACCTCCTGGATAAATACAGGTTTGAAGACGTGCCAGTCTGCAACTTTAGTGGACCCTTCCCCATCCGTCTGTTTGCCTCTGGCCTCTCCTCACACTCTCCCCCTTTTAGAGCTTTTGTGTCCTTTTGAAACATCTTGTCCACGTTGATCAGCGGTGGTCTGCTGGTTACCTCCGCTCCTCCCACAACACTCACAGGCACACATGGTCCATTGTTAGGGGCACCAAGCCTGATTAGCGTGCACTCACCAACAGGGTTAGTGGAGTAAATGACCTCTGTGGTGTAATTATGTACAGTCTGTGGTAACCTGGTGGTCTAAACTCTGGCCAGAGTGCACCTCTGCTCCCCCTGGCCCACCTGCACCTTTGTTAGCCACCCAGGGATGACTGGGTGGCTAACAAAGTCCATAGTCCCCTTTGCATGTGTCTCTCTTTCCCCTCAACCTCCCCTTTTCCTCTTAATGGCTTTCAACTTTGTTTGGCTTTCCTCTCCATTGCCCTGAACCGTAGGTCAGCCTCCCCATTAATTACAGCCTCTGGTGATTACGGGGTGAGAGGGAAAGTGGCGGAGTTTGCCTAGAGTGTGGCGGGTCCAAACAGGGCAGCTTCGACTGTTTATTTAACCATGTTAGTATCTCAGGTTAAATATGTTCGCGCCATTGTTTCCCTGTGACCCATGACCTCTGCTGTCTGAAATTAATCAAGCCATCTATGTCAGAGGGTTCAAGCTATTTTTCAAATCAAGGTCCTTTTTTTCTTTGCTTGTTTTATTGCATCGTGACAACAAGCTTTTTCTTTTTTTTTCATAGCATGACTTATTTTTTATTAGCAGTATACGCTAAAGTTTTTTTATTCATTTTTTACCTGGTAGGAGATAAGCTGTGCCCAGCTCTGGAAAAAAAAAAAGGGAAAAGGGGGGGGCAGCACACCAGCAAACTCACACATGCTAACGGGTGTAATCACAGTCTCATATCCTGATTGTGCAGTTGGTAGTGTGGACAATGAGGGCGGAGAGAGGGAAATGTGCAAGGCAGCTTTCCATTATGAGATAGTGTGTATTACTGTAATCCAGAGGGCCTCCTGCTCGCTGTGGCGTGTGCCAGACTCCTGGGTGGGCAATCTCAGAGACAGTGGGGAGGCCCAGCTTATTTCTGGGCACATTTGGCATGGCCTATATGGCTGTTACAAGAACTAGAAGTGGAACAGAAGTCATAAAAAGACGTTTTTGATGTTTTAAGGGGAACTTTTTAAGTGCTAGAGGTGAAGGGTGTGTTTTATCTATTTTTGTGCTCTCGATAGTGTGGTAAATATGGAAGATGGGCAGGATGTTTAACATGATAACACTACAAAGCTAAATTATAGTGTGTTGCTGTAAAAAATTATGTAACTGTGAGTATATGAATTATGTATTCTTGAGCCAATTAAGGTTTTTGTCCTGCTTTTTGTCATGTTTTTTTGCAGCACTGAGCTGTAGTGCGAGACCTCTTCAAACCTTTAAATGACTCTTGCAGTCATAAAAAAGTGTGTCACATTTTTTTGGTTGAGGTTACAAATTTTAAAAAAAGTATATTTCATGAAAACGGGAACAAACTGTGGCGCTGCATACAAGACAAGACTGATTGAACCTTTGATACAGTTTATAATTGGTCCTCAGCTCCTGTCACTTACTTTCTGGTGGTTCAGTTGTCTGAGACCCTCACAGTATGAAACCCTGTGCTGCCCTGAAGACCACTTGTTGGAAGCCTGCTGATCCTCCCCCGAGTCTGGACTGGCCTCAGGAGACTCTGAAAGCCTGTCAATGTTCCGTCAGAAAGCTTATCCCCTGTGCTGATGGCACTAGGCTGGCACTGGAGCACTGCTCTCTGCTGAGACAGAAAGAGATGGTCGGTGTCCCACTGGAAATGTGTCTCATGCCTGTTAAGGTGTCTGCGGGAACACTGGCACAGAGCTTTCTGAGGGCTTCGCAATGATAAACTGATACCACGTTCACACAAAGATACACGGAAAGCAAAAGTGTTAATTAGAATATTCAAATAATCACATATTACCACAATAAAGGTTTCAACTACGCTTTTATTATATCATGTGAAGAGAAATATATGTATTTATTATATTATGCTAGTTTAAACACATTATATTCACAAAGGGAAATTAATCATTACAAAGTGAATATCTAAAGTGTATCTGCATACTACACATGCGTTTATATGGAGGTCTATATAGAGATTCACACCCTCTGCTATACATGGAGGGTGTGAATCTCACATCACTGAGGCGCTTGATTGCCATAGTTACTGAAATAACAATGACGATCGTCCCAAGGTCGTAACCTTGCGTGACCTGAGTTCAGGGGGAGGTTGTCTGGAGTTTCCTGAGAATAATAAGTGGGAAATCTTCACTTCCCAGACCTCCCAGTAACCTTACAAAGCGGGAGATTTACGAGGCCCAGAGAGGACTCCCCTGATTAGCTTTATGACAGGACTTCCACTCTATTCTCTACTACTGTCATTTGGGGGTCCTCAACTCTAAACTTAGGCAGCTCTGTCAGGTGTAATGCTTTAGAGAGGGGTTTGATGAAGAAGTATGGGGGTACTAGAGCTGAGCTGCTGCAATGGTTAATTAGTGGGGAAGCACAGTGGGTGAAGGATAAGTTAGTAGTATTCTGTGTACTGTCAGTGTTTGCAGCAATGTGTACATGTTACTGCGTGCGTAGTGCTGCACCGTACCCCTTTAAACTTGTAAACTGAAATATACTGTGCTCGCATGGATGAACAGGTGACTTTCACTCTAATAGACACATACACATACACACTCACAGGCATGCACTGGCACTAGTGGAGACAAACATGGGTCACCTGGCAGGTCATGCCCCCCCACTGGTCAGCCCTGCTGTAAGACTGCATTGATTATGTGCTTGTCTGCAAGCATGCACTCAAGCATGTGCATTTTAGCATCTGCACATACCCTATGTGGACACCAGTTCTGAAATCTGTCTGAAATCTGTGTGTGTGTGTGTGTGTGTGTGTGTGTGTGTGTGTGTGTGTGTGTGAGAGAGAGAGAGAGAGAGAGAGAGAGAGGGAGAGGGAGAGGGAGAGGGAGCATGTTTCTGTGATGTACTGTATTGAATGTCCATGGACCAAAGTCATCATGCCTACATTTTCAGGAGGTTGACCGGGTCATCATGAGGAAGTGAGGTAACTCTTGTTTTGCTGTTAGCTTTAGCATTTTCACTTATAGCATAGAGCATCTTGCTATTGGAATCTTAATTGGCACACTGATAAAACTTGAGGCATCAGTTTAACCAGACCACACCACAAAGATTAGGTAACAGCCGATTTATCCTTGACATGCACATATGATCTGCACCAGCATGTGTGAAATAATTAGTCAGTGCTACGTATTTTTGATCCAAAGATGCCACCGAATGATAGAGACTGCAGACACTTTTAATGCGGCTGTGAAGTTCATTAACAGTCCAGTCATGCCTGGAATACAAATTAAGAACATGTCTGCTGGAAAGTTGCAACATGAACTGCAACAACTTGGCTTTGTTTTGCACAGGTGTTGTCGGCTCATTGCCTCCTCCTTGTGCTAGTTAAAAAATGTAATGTTTGAGGAAAAAAAACACTATAAATAGATGAAATATTAATTTCCTATGAGCTCAGAAAGCTCTCTCATCGAGCAGCATCCAGCACCTCAAACAGCAAATGAGTAGACTGGACTATTTCCAAAGGTATTGGACACGCCGCAAAAACTACAAGCAATTCTCAGCATCTCAGTGGACGTGTGTCTCCTGAGTCCCTTTCACATATGCACTGCAACCCTGAATTTATCTAGGCATCACCCAGAGAAGCTGAATGTGAAAATGCATATGCCCAAATCAGCTAGACCGGACATTAGACGTAATTTACACTGCCAGCTCACAAGTACAAAGTCCGATTGAGCCTGTTTGTGAATAGAGCAGGTCATTGTCTAGAGAGTTCACAGAAAGCGATTCATTTCTATAATGTAACTGGTGCAAAACAGGAAAAAGAGAGTAATTTAGACAAAGACACAACACTAATGCAACAGATTCAGGAACTTCTGTTAAGGGCCAAAGCCAAAATCATCAGACAAATTCAAGGAAGGAAGCAAGAGCTTTGGTTGTTTATGAACATATTAGCCAGGCGCCATCCCTTTGCCAAAACCAAGCAGTCGGTTTCCAGTGAGTTCGACTGAAAACAGCTATGTGGCTGAGAAACTGCCACTCCCCCTCCACGGAGAGAAAAAGAAGTTTGAGTCCGAGTTGTATGAAATGTATTTGAGTGTTCGGTGCATTGTGATGGTCCGTCAGATCTCATCTCATTTGTTTCCTAACTCGTTTGTTTTTTGACTAGTGAAAGAGTGCTATCCGGGCCTCAAGTGACCCACAAGTGCTTTAAATGAATACGGCCCGCTAATAGCTGTGAGAAGACACCCTGGGGGCAACCATGAAATATGTGCACGGACCCATGACCACTGAGATAATAGCCCCAACCCCAGACCATGGGTTCTCCCTGTCCACTCTCTCCTTCACTCCTCTCCTTCACTACACAGGTTTGGAGTGGCTCGTGGTTTGGACAGATGGTAAGATGAGGCCCCTATATCTCCTGGCAGAGCAGGGGGAAGGACAATGCCTCTAATGATAAACAGTAAGAACAGACAGGATTTGTCATCCTGCCAGTTAAATAACTGATTTCATATGATCATGCATGATGCTAGTATGCATGCAAGTGCATGCATTTGGATACTACAGCTGTGAATATACTCATAATTTCTACATTATGTCTATAAGCTGGGATACATCAATGCTCTGCTCACAGCATTGTTTTTTTTTTATTAATATTAATAGTGCAGGAAACAGCATCACTTTTTTGACCATGCAGGTTTTCTAGTCAAAGCACTAAATACTAGCCACAGTAGGTGAGTGTTGGCTATTTCCTGGCAGGGAGTTTGTGTGTAGGAGCTTTTTTGTGTTCATGTGTCGAGCCACATCCAGGGCAGGAAAGAAGAGAAGATGGGGGCAGCTCTAATTAAAGCCAAAGGAAGAGTGTCATCTGCTGTGAACTCACAACCAGGGGCCACAGCAAATCAATGGACAGCCAGCACTGCCATCATCATCAACAGCTCCCGATCAGAGCAATTGGAGGGGAACAAAAAGGAATGAGAAAGACTCTACCAGGAAGCTCCTACCACCTGTGCAGAGCAAGAGAAAGCGGGGGAGAGAGAGAGAAACACAGAGACAAACAGACAGAGAGAGAGAGAGAACAAGATAGTGACGCCATGGTTCAAACACTGGAAATTTATCGTTTCTTAGTTTAGGGAAGGCAATTTTGTCATCATCACCGAGGACATCTATTTTGATAAACAAAGGTGCAATTGTATGAACATTGGGTGAACAGGATGATCTAATGACCCTTTAAAAAAATATAGATTTTTTTGGCTTTTCCTAGAGGATCAAACTGCTGCATACGGCGAGTGCCAATGGCAAATGTTCCTGGCAATATAAAAAGTGTTCCCTAAGAGCAGATTTAGACTATTGAACCCTGTAAGCGGTATCAGTGCTCTCCTGTCTATGTGAACTGCGCCTCTTGGCCAGCAAACCGAGGGAGCGCTGGATCAGATTCTTACGCAAACACAAGCACATCAACGGCATGTTCTCATGGCATTAGCATTCCAAATGTTTTTCAAGACCAATGTGAATGCGACTATTTTTGTCTCATAACCCGCTCTCTCAGATAACTCCTTTTGAATAAATGAATTCTGACAAGGGGAATCTGCATACAAAAACACAGCAGGTTTAGAGGCAGCGGCTGGTCCACTGGTGAGGGCCTCTGAAGCTCTCTCTGAATCTCTTCATTCACTGCCTGCTCCTTATGGACTTATGGTTCTTTAAATGGCCGCCTCTGTTTATCCCCTTTTCACATTGGAAGCTAGTGAGGCGGTGAGGCATACAGCCGTACATTAAATCCTCTGTGCCTCTGGCTGGCACCTGCACACCCTACCAGCAAAATCTCACACAAAACTCTGGACAGTCTCACATTTTGAAGATGTTCTAAAAAGGTTGCAGTACAGATTGGTGAAGAAAGACATAGAAAGAAGCATAGTTATTATGACTGGTATCAGATTAGTTGTGTTCATAGGAGGATTGATTGACTAACTGATGTGATGACATCTAGTTTGTGGTTGTAAAGTTTCATGAGGCTGTGATCCTAGAGGTCAACAGGTAATTTTATACAGGGAGGTCATAGTTTAAAAATGCTCTCACTGCAATGAAATGGCCCCTATGGTCTAACAAGGTTACATTTAAAATAATTTGGGTTTATTGAATCCACAGGAGTCTCAGCATTTCAGTGATACCAAATTCATGCAATTCCATGACTGTTTAGGGATCCCAGTATGCAGGAATATTGAAATATAATAGACGAAAATGCTCCATTTTACTGCATCTGTAGTTGTTTTTTTTTACCTTAAAGTGAATGGTATTAGTGGGCATGTATGCAAGAAAAAACTCATGGGTACCTATAGAACCACTTTTCATGCAGATATCTTGAGGTCAGAGGTCAGGGGACCGCTTTGAAAATTGCCATGCTACATTTTCCCCTCATTAAAATTTAGTCTATAATTTTGAGCATTATTTCACCACCATCCCGGCAAGATATCATGACATGCATTCCCCTACATTGTCTAGTTTCATATTATACCAGTAGCTTCTCTTTTCTTTTCTTTAGTAGCCTTAAAACTGATTCCGACCGGGTTGGCTCCTGCAAGAAAAAAAATTGCAAAAAAATCCAAACTTTAAATTCCAGTTTTTTTAAGTGTCCTGGTCAATTTTGCAAATGTTTGCACCCACACAAGTTAGTTTTAACAAAAACAACATACCAACTTTAAAAGGTAAAAAAAGAGAGTAAATTTTAGCTGTCAGTCATGCGTGACTCAACCCCCCTGATAGCTTATATTGTGTACTTGACTTCCCATGATAAAAATACAACCTCAGCTTTTCATCTGAAGGCAGTATTATATATTACATTGTTGCTCACAGGAGAAAATTCAGCAGGATGATAATTACATGTATTAAACTAATCTGTTTGAAAGTGCATGTGAGGGAGGCACTGACTGTCAATAATACCACGCTTCCTTTAATGAAATTGAAACTGAACACAGTCTTTCTGAATCATACAGTATTTAATATAAGATCGAGATCTTAAATATGTTTTATTCATCCAGCTAAGACAAGGTCCAGATTATCATATTATAAAAGTCACTCTGTCTCCAGTTATTTATTGTCTTCCGGTAAATATGCAGACAAACCTGCCGACATGCTTTGTTTCATTCTGCATAAACCTTACATTAGGGGATGGTGCTGCTATTGGCACTCCTCTCATCATCCCATGCAGCGCTGGTGGGCATATAAAGCAGACTTTCAAAGCAGTGCCATCTCCATATGTTCACTACGATAATCTTTTATCCGCCATCCCTGACTCTGGTTCATTCCCTTTCCTCGCCTGTGGCAACAATTTTATTTCTGCATCAATTAGCACAGTGATTAATACAACAAGCAAACAGTTTAGAGGTAATGGCACACAATTAACATCTTTTCCCCATCATAAAGGGTATGCTAAACACTCACACCACCACTTTCTCTGCCTGGAATAGAAAGACGTGTTTAGGCCCTAATTCATATGCTCTAGGATGGAAGTGGAGTGGGCTTGGCTTTGTGCTATGCCATCACCACATTAATCTAATTATAGATAGCTGAAAATGAGTCTTGCAAATAAGGACTGTGTGTGACACCCCTACTCCGCACCCCACCCCACCACACACACACACACACACACACACTCACATTGTCCTCTAAATAAGAGGGTGAATGAGAATGCCTTTGCTTTCAATGCACTGCCACCATGCAAGTGCCAACCCACTCTTCAAATGCCAACGTGGCTGGTGAAAAGGCACGATTCACTTGCTTTGTATCCAAAGTTGTTACTGACTTACTTCTACCACCTACCCCGTGTCTTTTCTCTTTTCCTGTTTTCTAATTACAAACCCATTGGCACGGGTAGAGTGTGCATGGGTAAATAGAGCTGTAGGGGCCTGTCATGTGTGTAGTAGTGGAGAGAGGTCCTCGCAGCGCTGAGGGATGAGATGATTTGTTGTGATTGACAGCTACCTTGAGACTGGCCTGATGGAGTTGTCAAAGCTGTATGCTAACAGCCTGTTTCCTTACCACTGCAGATGTACTCTGCTCCGCTGTACTGCACACACACACACACACACACACACACACACACACACACCGCATTCTCTAGCACATCATGGGAACTCAAATATTTATTAGGACAATGGTTTTTAGATGCAACATGAGAAGAGACTGTCAGATTTCAAATCGAATTTTGCTTTCGGGGTTATTCTAGTATAAACAAGCATTTTGTACTGACAGCTTCACACTGCCACCTCTTCCATATCACAGTCTTGTTTTTTCTGCAAAACCAAGACAGAGCTGTATTTGAGGGTGCCGTCTTGGGCTAACACCGGGTGTGTGAATACAATGGCAATCCTACATCTGGGAACTCAGTGGGAAAACTATCCCATTTCTCACTTGTGCTGTTAGGAGAGGGTGTTCATTTTTACAAGGTGGATAGTGTTACTACAAAATGAAGTTGTGCAAAATTCCCTGTGAAAATCTGGTTATGAGCGTTAGCTATGATTTTGACTGGTACTATTCATCACATGGGTCCACTGAGAGTCAGCAAAGCATGTTTGTTTATAGTGGGATCCCTTCCCACCCTTAGAACAGGAGAGTTTAGAAAATTGACATTAAAGAGATTTATACTTCCAAAATTTAAACTGTAATTATCATTCTTACGAAATTAAATTTAATGTAGGCTTATTTTTTGCACATCATTAAGACTATAATGTATTTGCATCGCATATAAACAGATGTATGTTAATAATAATGATGTATGGTTCGGCGTAAATAAGTAATTGCAGCCAAAGGAAAGGTGTGTCACGTCTCAGAGGCTCTGGTTCTGTAATAGGGGCTCAGCTTCAGCCTCATTCTGCACTTGGTCACCGGATTTCTCCTCTGGCCCCCAAGTCTTTTTTCCTTTTCTGTCTCATTTTCCCTCGCGCCTCGTTCTCCTCGCAGTTATTCATCTTGAGGAACAAAAGCTAAGTGTTTAGCTGTGAGCCAGATCAAGGGCCTGCTTCTTCCTCCCAGGAAAAGGTGGAATAACAAACATGGCCGACGTTGAAATCAGCCATACCTTCTGTTGGCTCCAGACTCCCACATCTGTGCCGCACCTCTCTCTGTCTCCCACACAGCTGCTGCCGAGGCTGGGGAGGCTTCAGCCCAGTGCCTCCCGGCTCCCATTGCCTGCTAGTCCCCTGGGAAGCAGCTGACTGGCACCCAGACTGCCAACCAGATGATGGATCCTACCAGGAGAATCAGACATGACAGGGGGAGGTGAGGCTGCAGGACTGGCCACCACTGAACCTGAGGACGAGGGGCAAATGCGGTCAGCCGCCTCAGCTCTGTGTGTGTGTGTGTGGGTGTGTGTGTGCATGAGAGTGCGTGCTTGTGTATGTGTTTGCATGCAGATATGTAAGCATCTGTGTAAATGCATGCATTTTCAATACCATGTCTGTGGATGTTTTTTTTTTTTTGCCACATGCAGTCATGTTTTTTTTTCCAGTCACATTCTCCATCTGGACCTGAAGTTTTTCATTAGCTGTAGGATGTTACATTTTATTTTGAAAGCTGACAAAATATCAGCGCAGTATAAGTCTAAATGTTTGTCATGGACCTTCCCAAAACTGTGACAGGTGCCACATGACACATGTTGGGGTTGATCAAACCAAATCAAGTTGAAAAATGATGAGTTAACAAACAGAAGTGAAGTTATATTAAATAAATTGAATATTTAAGACATAATATATCAGATTTTGACATTAGATCCTTAATCTCCTTTCGCACCAACAGGTGAGTCCATTATGTCTCTAATTTGCACGTTTATTTCCTCTTCTTTATTTAAAAAAAACGTTGTTTAAAACGTTTTACTGGGCTCAGCATATTGTTTTGTCATTTCTGGCATGACCAGCTTGATCTTGTGATACCAGCTGGATGAAAGCTTCATTCTTGCCCTGCGGCGTCCTGCTGTGCCATTGCTTCAACCAGACACTGTGATGGTAAGTGACTGCTGTAATTGTTCTGCTCCCAGCTCTTACACTTCAGCCAACCAACTGGCTCCTTCCTCCTGGTCGTGCCACATTGCCCTCATGGGCTGTCTTGGCATGGACCCGCAGCCACGGGGATTTAATACAACTGTACAGTTAGATGTTGATGTGGAATTTCTTTCAGATGAATGCCAATCGACGATTGTATTGCTTACAGAACTCTGATTGTTGTATTAAAACTATCAACAATCATTAAGAATCAATGGGCTTCTATAAAGCATATGCATCCTCTAATGTGTCCGATGCTTTAAATAAAATATGTTGCATTCATAGCCAATATTTGAATGATAAAACTACATTTTTACACTTTACTCTGGTAGTATCCACCCATACAAAGACTTTCACTAGCAACAGGATTTTATTAATTGGGATCACAATATTTAAGATCATAAAAAATTGCTGATGATATAAAATATGGGGGAAATAAAAGCAAAACCACATTGCTAAATAAAAAGGGAAATGTGGAACAAATGTGGAACATATGTGTATGTTTTGCATGTGTGATTAGACTGGAACTGACTTTAAATACTTTTTAATGATCACCGTGTGGGTAATGCAATATACTGGTACTGACAAAAAAAAATTTAAATATTGATAATGACAATATTTAGTGAATGATCCAGAGCCTTTTAAAACATTTCTGGTTTTTATTTTATTTCCTTTTTTAAATACTTTTGTACAATTATGGTTGCAGAGTCTCTCTCCACCTCCCTAAAGTTGGATTGAGTGCAATTAATTTTACCAAAAAAGACAAAACACACAAAGTTGAGGATCAGTTTAACTGATAGTAGTCGTTTTTGTTGTACATTTTCTATAGATATCACAATAAAACTGTACTTTTGGTGATGACAGCCTTACTGTAGACATATTTTTGTAAAGCAAAAAATCTTAACGTACTACCCACCATCTTACTTTAATCTCTTTATCACTATCTAAATGTTTACTTAGCATCCAGCGTGTTTTCTTCATCGTCATCTCTCTCAGAGATTATGCATGCACTCGGATGCTCTCATTGCCTTATGTAGCCTCGCTGACTACACCAGCACACACACAAGAAAACAAACAGGGGAGAGGGGAGGGTTGCTCACTCTACTGTACATCAAATATTAAATTGTTTACCATGGCAAATAGACTCATCTTAGCCCAGTCTGTTTGAAGTGACAGTCATTGCTGTGCGTAGTGGGTAAAGTGGATCAGCCCTTGTCGTATAGTGGAGACCTACTACTGTAACTAAGAGACTCATTTATCATTCACTCTGTTTCACTTCTTCGCACACTCTTGTTGGAAAGGCACCCACTCTGCATTAGTCAGGAGTGACGCTGATGATAGCTTTTGGGTGTTAACGTTGGAACCCTGTAGTGGTCTCTGTTCATTTTCTTATGTAACAAACGTCATACAGCGAAGAGGAGGAGGAGGCAGAGAGGAAGAGTGAGTGAAATCAGTGAGGAATAGTAAAGAATAGTAAACTCTTCTGCAGAGCGAAGGATGTTAAAATATGTGCGCAAAATTCTGCAGCCACCACACCGTCCATCCATCAGCAATCCATCGCCCTTCACCTACAGGGTTTGAAACACACACACACACACACACACACACACACACACACACACACACACACGCACACACACACACACACACACACACACACACGTGATTACATGCATATGTACACCACACACTCAAACCCAACCTTAGGGATTTGTGTGTTTGGCTTTTATCTTGCCTAACCACCAGTAGTCAAGTCAGGAACCTAGTGAATAATTCACTATATTTACCTGCTCCTCTCTTCAAGACTTATAATGTTGTAAATGAATAAATAAATATATAAATGAAGCACTGGGTGAACATGAATGCATAAATAAGTAAAGGAGCAGGGAGGCAGGCCGCTGTCTGAGCCAGAGGTATGTTGCCATCTTCTGGTTTTGGAGTCAAACTTCAGGGGAAGACGACAATTTTGCCCTGAGACCTTCAGCACTCCGTCTTTTATATTTGTGACTTAAATGTGAGTAAAAATTATCTCATCCTTGGCAGCACCGTTGCACTGAAATTAAGCATTAAAACACCAGTGGCGTTGTCTTTATTTCATATAAATGTAATTGCAAACTGGTCACCACTTGTATGGTTCAGTCAGGGTTAACTTTTAAGTGTCTGCTTTACTTTATTTTTTCTAAATGTATCAGAGAATCAGCGTAAACGTTTATGTATGATTATGAAATTATGCTAATATTGTTATGCAAGAATATATGTTTTTGATAGGTGACTCAATGCTCTACTTTGAGGTGTTGTCACGAGTTGTTGCCAGAATTTAGATGCTTTTCTTGTTCATCTAATTTGCATGTATGATTATCCACATATGCCCTCCTGTTCCACGACTGCTCCGAAAATGATCTGTGCTGTGGCAGGGTGTTAATTGGCTTGGCCCTGCAGTGTGTATGTGCACTGGTGTGTGTCTGTGTGCGCGTCTGTACCTCCACACAAATGTTTGCGTATGTATATGTCAGCATGTTGACAGCGTGAGTAGTGTCGGAGTGTTTCTCCGCGGCCCGGCACATGTGGCTCTCCACCAGTCTGAGTGGCTCTTTCCTCTGTTCATAACATGCGCTCTGTGCCTCCCCATCCCTGTCCAGCCTGCTGGGCTCTGTTAGGCCCTGTCCACCACAGACAGGGCCTCACTAAGGAGCCAGACATTACTGCAGCTGACGCGGGTATATTACAATATATAGACCTATAACCAGACCTGGGAAGTCATTTATTGACTTTCAGTAGGGTTGTATTGTCAGGAAATGATCATATCATTGTCTTATTTTGAAATGTTCTGCTGTCCAAATGTACAATTTCAAGCAAATTGTTATTCAAATAAATCATAGTGAACGTTTTTTTTTACTCATTTTTTTCATACATTTTCCACATCATGATATAAATGCATATCAGAATAAAGTTCAAATGAATAATATATGAATAGATACAGCTAGACTTGTTTTTTTATGTCCATCCCTCCAGCTTTCTTTTACCAATGCGTTTACAGACACAGACACACAGACAATATTGTAGAAAAAAAAGACAATCTCAGCTCAAATTCATTCAAAAGAAAACTCTGCCGTGTACCTTGTTTCCCAGACTTTCTCTGCCAAGTCCTGTGGCATTTGTGTTCATTCCATTGTTTAGTACACGTATC
Organism: Centropristis striata; assembly: GCF_030273125.1. Taxonomy (NCBI): domain Eukaryota; kingdom Metazoa; phylum Chordata; class Actinopteri; order Perciformes; family Serranidae; genus Centropristis; species Centropristis striata. Next base: position 16,154,392 of record NC_081526.1, read on the forward strand.
TCCTGGGACATTTGTGTGCTTTCCTTCATGGCTTCCAGCAACTTCACCAGCTATGTTTCATCATGTTGCCGTGCGGTGTCCAGGCACCGGTACCTGTGTCTGTGTTACCTGCCAAGTGTTCATGTGAGTGTGTGTGCGTGCTCTGTGCGGTCAGCAACATGAGAGGTGCTGTTTCCTTCTGTGTCAAAAGCGTTTGTGTGACTTTTACTTTGTGTGTTGCTCTACCGTCCGTTGTGTAGAGTTTTTTAGTGGGGTCGGCGTGGGGTGCTGAATAAGCGGGATGCCACGCTGAGTGGGCACATGCCCCAGAAAGTGCCAGAGGACAATCAACACCACCGCCAAACACACACACACACACACACACACACACACACACACACACACACACACACACACACACACACACACACACACACACACACACACACACACACACACACACACACACACACAGTCTCTTCTTGCCCTCTCTCTTTCTCCTTTTCCTGTCTGTATCTTTTCCCACTATCCCTCCTTCCTCCTTTTTGCCTGCGGCAAGACAGCTGTGTCCATCAGGCCGTGAGGCCCGTGACATCGGTCACACACTAAGAACCCACTAAGATCATGGCAGCTCTTCTGGCTGTTTGTGCAGAGGGGAGATGTGCAGAGGCTCCCTCATGACCCTCATACAAACAGTGAACAGTCCATTTGTCTCAGCGATTTAAGGAAAAGAAAAATACACTCTTTCTACCATCATTTGCCCTATACTTTAATAATGTTCAAAATTATTTTTGACTGTAACATTGATTGTGTAAATAAAAAACACATAAATTAGTTGTTTTCCCCGAGAAAGTCCAGGAGTCCCATTATGTCTGATACTGTATTCATAATGTATTCATTTGAAAAGAGACGGACTGGTTAAAAAACATTTAGGGATTGGAACGGAAAGAGGCAATGAGCAATAATTATAATAAGACAGATCATTTCATCAACACAGAGACGGAAGAAAGATTTCCTTTCATTCATTTTCAGTTTGCAGGCCTCACTTCACTCTCACATTAAACCCTTTCATGTGGCGCTGGCAGCAATAAAAGTAGCAATGTTTTCAATGGTTCCACAATAATGAGTGGACCATCATAGTAGCCTCTGAATGAGATCCATTATGATTTCATGGCTGGTTGAGCAGAGTTTTAACTGTGTGCTCTTTAGGGGTGTTGTCAGCTTCACTTAGAATTACCTGAGTCTCTTATTTTATGTTGCACATGGATAATATTGAAAGAAGAAATTGCAGAAAAGATTAATCACTCACTTAATGTCACATCCAACTGATTTTTTCAAGATAAAGGATTTTATTATTTATTGATGCAAGTCAAATCGGTGTTAATAAAATTACAGTCAGACAGCAAGTAAAACTGATACTTCATCATGGCATTTTAATAAAAATATAAATGAAGATCCACGTTTTGCAAAAACAACATAAGACATGACAAAAGGAAGCGTAGCTGATGTCTAATCTAAAATATATTTCAAGAACAGAATGTACCATGCCACTGAATTGATTTAAATTCTATTTTGGAAGAATAATTCTTTTTGTTGTAATCATTTTATACTAAAGCAATAAAAAAAAGTTACCTGATATGCATAAAAAATAGTCTTTCTGAGTGAATATAACAGAACCACAATGTCTTCAATGGCTTGAAACATACTTTTATTTTGAAAAGATTTGATCTCTTTTAACCTGTAATCAGTGCTTAATGCAGTGGATTATAAATCAGAAATTAAACTTCAGCTTTTTGGGGCTCATGAATCATTAAAAGATGTAACAAAAAGGAAGTGATTCATATCACATCATTATATTTATTTACAATCTTTATTTTGATTTTAAACGTTTGTCTAAGTGATTTTACAGTTAGCAACATTTATACTCTTTTCTTTCACAAGTAGTGCATTTTGATTTTGTTTCTGCTGTTGTCCCCCTTCAGATAGTTTTTGTGTTAAAATGACAGTACTCCTGCTGTTGGTAATCCATTACCCACGGCCATGTGGAGCTGTATTTACAGTAAAAATATTGTCACAAATTGCCACAGCTGCTCCAATTCACTTAATGTCGAGCTTTAAGGAGCAGCTAAAAGCTTTGCTCCAACAGCTCCGTGTCTTTGATGTCAGGGAACTGGATATCCCCCCAGATCTGGAACACCGTCCCAGAGTAAACACTGTGGTCTGGAGGTTAACTTGCAGAGCACAGTATAGCCTGAATGCTGAAATCCATACGGCTTCAATGAAGGTGCCTCTCTCACTCTTCTCCCCACCTCACCCTTCATTCACTCACTACTTTCTTTCTTTCTCTCGCTCGCCAGCTTTTGTAACTTTGTTGTAGTGCGGCAGCATGTGTTCTCTCTCCCTCTATCTTTCCCTCTTCATCTCTCTTTTCTCTTGTCCTCTTTCTCTCGCCGTGGTCCGTTTGAACAGAGGAGCTGTGCTCTCTTTGACCTGTGCTTGTCAGTGTTAATTGTATGGGTTTAATTACAAAAACACATTTAGCACGTTGAAAGGGGTTTAAGTTAAATCCTTCCTCTTCAGACCAAACCTCTTGGATTTAGATGTGGCACGGCTATATCAGCTATCCGAGTCAGATTAGATGTTGCCTCTTATCTTACCACAGCCTGTCTTTTCAGCCGCCTTTTATTCAGCTGTCTGTCTGAGGCTTTTGCAGGCTGCTTAGATGCTCTTAGCAAGGCAGCTTGATTTGTATGATGCGTCCACTCACTGCCTCCTTAGAAAATGGTTTGGTGTCACTTTTTGCTTGTTGCTTTTTAAATCAGCTCTTAAATAAACAAAAAGTTGTGAAAGTGGTCTTTAAAAAAAAGAAGAAAAAAAAGAATATCTGCTACTTCATTAAAAGTATTGTAAGATTTTAATTTAGGTAGAATGCATCAGGAAATTAATTTTACTATATGCAATGCATGTATTTCATCGTTTTTATGTTAATTCTCATGAGGCCACTTTTATTTTGTGAAAGGGCAAATTTAAAAAATTAAATAATGCAATATGAGATACTTTTATCTGGAAAAAAAAGATATAAATATGCTCATTCACGCATAGATTTTAAGAACATTTTAAATGCTTCACATGAAGATTTTTAAGTTTGATCTTTTATTTCTAATGAAGATTTTTTCTCACTCTGTAGAAAGGTCTTTTCAAATAACATAATGACATAATTCTGCGGCACAGACACGTCCAGACTTAATTCAGTTGATTCCAGTCCATTGTGAAGCAGCCAGTGAAGCTCTGTTTAATCACAAGGATTTGTCATGTGATTGACGGACTGTTGACAGCAGTATTGGGGCAGTATTTAGCAAGGTCTCAGGACCCCCATGGCTAAAGTGAATTTTATGGAGACACTGGTGGGTCGCTGGCATAACAAGAAGTCAGGCAGTTTTTAAAGCTGATGCAAATGAAGGTATTTCATGTTGACATCTCACCGTCTGGGGTGTGATAGTTGATCACTTTGTGCACGGTGGGAAAAAACAAAAGTGCGTGCAAAGCCAACCCTACTGCATAGTCTTTGCAAGTGTGTGTGTGTGTGTGTGTGTGGTTACACCCACCAGTGTCCCTCTGTGTGTCTTGGAGCAGAGTACATTAACAGACCTAATTTACAATGTATGGACTCCTCCGACTGGAACATTTGGAGTTATGAGATAGTTAAGCGCTTGGTTAACAATGCTGGATTGAAATGGGGCCAGTGGCTGGTGGTCATCTTGTGTGTCTCTAATTATGAGTTATTGCTGTGGAAATTTTAAAGTCAACAGTGGGGGGAGGGGGATTATAAAAGCCTTAATAATTAATTTGTAAGGAAATTATTAAAGGTAAATTAGGGAGATGCAGTTATTAGTTTGCACATGATGTAATTTGATTAATTTAATGTGACATAATGTCACATTAATAAGATATTTCAATCTTTTGTCAATTTTATTCAATTGTGTGTATCTGTCTTCTATTTTTACTCCCCAGAGTTTAGTGTGTATTTTGTTGTGTTTTATCACTTTAAATGTTTTGAAATTGATGGCAGTTCATGTTCTTTTCGATTAGAGTCAATATTTGAAATGGAGTTTTTTTACTTGGATGTCATCTCAAGTTTTTGTTTGTTTTTTCCCAACAGATTCCAGGAAGTAAACTTACCCCTAATAAATGAGATTTTGATTAAAATGTTTGATGAAAAAGCACGCAGGATTTTTTTTTAAACAATTAGTGAATAGCAAGTGAAACTTTAATTAAAGCTCCTCTGGATTACAGGGTATAAAACATATCCACTCATATAATGTGTTAGGAAATAATTTTGGAGGTTATTATTATTATTATTATTATTATTATTTTGAAGAAAAAATGTCAAACCATGCATCATAATGTTTTACTTTTCTATATAAAAAATCTTGTCTATGTTGAAAATTTTAAGTTTCTTTTTTTTTTTAACAATCTGTTGTCATGAAGAGTAAATGTATTCCACATTTATATGAGGTCTCAAAATAGAGCTGCAGTAATGTCTCATTCACCCACACACCACACTGTCAAAAACTAAATGTCATTTAAATATGGACTTTTACTAAATTCGTATGTTGTGCTTTGATATGTTATCTTTGCCCTCTGACCTCTCTCTTTGACTGTTATATATTTTCCCTCTAAAGCTAAAACAAAATCAACACTCTGTACAGATTATACATCTTGGATGTATTCTGACTTCTCTGCAGCCCTGAGGTCATGGTTTTGTGGGCAGCACTGCCTCTAGATGTCACACTGAGAACTACAGTCCTGTCAGTAATTGTAATGTAGTTTTAAAGGTAAGGATTTGTGTTTAAAATGAATGCAGTTTAAAGATCATTATTTGAATTTACACGAGTACCTTTGATGTCATTTGCTGAATAACCTTCATTTTCTTGTAATTTGACTGTATTTCCATTTGTCTAAATATGTTATAGGATCCTTTGAGCCGACAGCTGGTCTCTCCCACATTAAAAACAAAACAAACCAAAAAAAAAAAAAATCACAAAAGGCATAAGTCTTGACTCACATAAGTGATTTCAAATTTGTCTATTTCCAATGAAAGGATAAAAATGAGAATGAATGGATTGCAGCTCTGAGGTTTAATTGCTTTTTCATGATCCAGCAATCCTGCAGGAAAATGCAGCGTAAAAAAGCCCAATTAGAGTCTTTTCACTTTGTGCTGGAGACAGCAGGGTTCAGGCTGATTGTCTTTCTCCGCTAGTTGCTCTGCTCCAGAAGGTGATACTGGGTTGGACCCCTGTTACCCTCCGAGCCTTCTGTTAAATTTGGCAGAAAAAACACCGGGGCTCAAGGAAGAACAAAGGCGCGCCGGTTTCACCATAGAACCAGAAAAAGAATCCCTGAAGAATGGATTAATTTGGTCTAATCGAGGAGACCCATTCCATGCTTACTCTAGCAATGAGAGCTATTGGAGCAAGCAGGAAGCAGCTCTCCTTATTAAACTGCCTAAAATGGCTCGGAAGTTCTTTAGCATGCTCCCACTATACAGCAGATGCTCTGCATTAATTGGTCTATGAAGGCCTGACCTGGGGTTCCGTGCAAGGGCTTTAAGAAGCATATTTATTATTTGCTATAACCTGGCGTACATGATGTGTGCACACAAGGGCCGTATTTCATGATATTATACACTTCTGAATGTTGTGCGTGCATCGGGGAGCTGGTGTTTTGGAGGTAATGTTTTAACAGCAGGTAAGTCCTAAACACCATTCATCAGAGGCCTGCTCTCTCCCCTCATCCGGCCACAGCCATGACTGATGGGCCTGTCTTTTGTATGAATGTTTAGCACAGTGGAAAGCCATATGCCACTGGCACTGACTACTGCCCACCACCTCCTACTGGAGCAGCGGTGGAGAGAAGAAGGAGAAGAAGAAAGTCAGAGAGAGCGGCAGGATGAGAGAGATTCAGTTCAAAAGCGAGAGGACAAGAGAAAGAGAAGGGAAATATGAAAAGAAAAATTAATCACACTAGTCTTGCTCTAAACTCACGACCTCAAAGAGCAGCTTCAAACTCTGTGGTACTGTACTTACATGTTCACAACTTTAAATACAGTTAGTAAAACAGAGGAAGAGCATCACATTCAACATGAGTGCACATATACATACACTCTGATACACACAATAATAGTGGTAGAGATGTATTTTTAATAAGAGAAGCTGTGGTGGGAGGTGAGAGGGGAGGTGGTGCTGGGCCGGTCCATCTGTCCCAAGCAGCCTCTCTCCCAGTGCTGCTGCCGCCCCCTCGTGAGAGAAGCACAGCTGTTACTGGAAAGCCCTACTGTCCAGAAAGGGGCTCGCACTCCTCCCCTCCATCCTCCATCCCTCTGTCCCTCCACCTCTCTGCCCAAACACCCCTGCAAGAGGATGAAACGAACCAGCAAGCCCAGCCACTGTGCAGTCAGCCTGCGCGTCTGCAATTTCAAACCTCTTTAGATCATTTTTCATGCTCACCAGAAATGAATAATGCACACATTAACTGGTGCCAGTTAATAAATTTCCGTCTCACTGCACTATATTTTTCAATAAGGGTCTAGCTGCTTCGTTTTGTTTTGCAAAACAGCCTCAGAAGGCTCCTGCTGCAAATTATCCCAGCCCCCCCTGCCTTTTCATCCACATCCAGAGAGCTTTTCCTTGACTTAAGAAATGATAAAATGATCATAAATCGGCTTAAATTTTCACTGTTGCATGCAAATGTCAGCGAGTATATTAGCCTTTTTGTTACATCCATGAGCATTTAGTGCTTTTCTCAGCTGAAGATAATACACCACAACATTTTTCACAAGAGTGCATCCTCAACATTCAGCCCCCAGGGCACCGCTACATAGAAACAGAATCAATCTTGGGGAACTTCCAGGCTTTGTAAGGGAGCCAAATTGGCAGAATATGTCCATTATATCAGTTCAGCAAAGCCCTGGCTAGCATCTGGCCACACTGGACGTTTTATAGCCCATCTCTAACTATTAATCATTGGCCGCGACATCACAGACTCTCAAGAGGGTAGCTGGATGCTCCGTTACAGGGAACGCAACTGAAAATGCCAGGGCATGTAGACACGACGGTCCCAATACCCACTGACAGTAGCCCTCCTTAAAATGACAGAGTGCATCCAAGCCAGACGGACAGAGTGGTGTCAGGAAAGCGCTGTGACAGGCGAGGGGACCCCTCCGAAAATGCCACCGTGCCCTAGTGGCCTACAGTGTTGTAGTGCACTGGTAGTATCTGTTCTGAGGTCGTGTCATGTAATATGATCTAGATGAAGCAGACAGGGTGGGTCCCTCTCTGGGATGCGGATGGGGTGTCAGACAAGCTGCTCCTCTAATAAGGGCTGCCATTCTAATGATCACTCAGTCAGCCTAACCTCTGACCCCTACTGTTATAAGAAAGAGAGGGAGGGGCCGGTAGGGATGGTGGGAAGGACTGTGGGTTCAAATGCGCAGTATTTACATCAATTAGACAGGCAAGATGGAGGTGCCCATCAGAGCCCATTAGGATTGTTGTGGTTTGGGGGGAGCGGGAGGGAGGGACAGTGCGGGCCGTACTGAGGCCCAGCGGACACATCACTGGCCTGCCCTTGATCACATCCTGTCACATTGATGAGAACTCTGTCAAAGCCACTGTTACAGATGTACGGTATGTTCGTGATTGTGTGTGTCTGCGTGTGTGTGTGTGTGCGCTTTGAGCTGCCACGCCTGCTTCCAGTGTTCTCTAAAATAGCACAAAATACAATAAATGTAAGCCGCATTAAATTTCTTCCCAAACAATAAAGCTAAAATTATAAATTCAAAAGGCCCTTTTCTTGAATGCCCAGTCACTCAATTTCCGGGTGTATTCCCTCTGCGTCTTCATTTAATGGACATTTCATTGTAGCAGTTTGGATAAGCCCTGTGTTTCTTTATTTTGTTGGGGGGTGGCTGTAGGTGCTTATCAGATGCAAAATAGCACACCTGCTGTTCCAAAACACCCTCAGTGGGTTCAAATTAGTGCTCCCCTGCTTCTTGTTCTTCTGTTGAATATGCTGCTGCAACAAAGGGATGACAATGTTTTCGGGTTTTTTTTCATAACAAGTTTGTTGAATTTAGATTTTCGCTGTGAACAATCGGAAATGATTCTCACAAATCCATTGATTACAATGATCAAAACTCATCAGTGATTAAGAGAACACAATAAAGGACCCCTCCTGGGAGCTGATTTCATTGTATCATTGTGATAGAGCATCCAAGCAGGTAAAAGGTGTACAGTGAAAACCCAGAGAACAAGGAGAGGACTTCATAAGGCTGGAGTATCCCATCTTTTATTAATGTCACTCCCTAGGACAGCAGGTTTTTGTCAGTCAGAATGGATAATGAAGATGTTGGCTGGGCCGGTGAATCCATCCCTTTAATACTCACATATTTTATGATAATGAAAGGTATTCAAAGAATGATTATGATAAAAGTGGGCTCCCCCACTGATGTGCCAGCACAGCTGTGCAGCTAGACAGTCAGCTGCCGGCACCCAATGAAAGGATCACACAGAAAGTAAAGAAAAGATCCATATGTACATAAAGCGAATAGCTGATGGTTTTGTAGCCGACCGTACACGGGCTGCACTGCATGTTACACTGCATGACGAAAAATAATATGAGGGAAAAGCTCTCAGTCTTGAATGTCACTATCCAAAGCTTTTTGATCTTATTCTGTCTGCACTGGCTCCATAGCATGAAGCCCTTTCACCACACTGACCTTTACATGAAGCTTGTTGAAACAGGTTTCATCTTTAACTAAACAATACTTTGAGTGTGCTGTGTGTATGGGCTATTTGTTGTGCTTTCAGATATATCTACCACAAGCTCTTTACATCAAAGCAACAAAAATAAAAACAGAGTTGAGTAACAGGGAAATTTCATCATGTGATATTAGTTGCATATTTAGGAGGTCACACACGGAGGACATCGCTGGTCGTGTGTGCCGCGGCGCCCCCGATGTGCATATCAGTAACATCTTCTAAACATCAAAGCATCAACTGGTGTATTGTACTGTATGTGTAAACAAACTTAGCAGCCCCGAAAGCAAAGCCATACCAGCCCGCCAGAGCTTCAAAAGTTCCCTGCAAGCTGTAGGAAGCAGGTGAAAAAATAGAAGTGCGTTGAACTTTGACCTCGGCTGCACACTTGTTGACTGATGTTTCACACTGGGGTCGCCTTTTCCCTCAGCAGCATTCTTCAAGACGACCGGGCCTGTGTGTGAGTATGTATGTGTGTGCGTGCATGCATAGTCCCCGGGGAGATCATCCCCTTCTCCCTTTGAAGGCTCTGTGCTATAGAGCTGTTTTCATACAGCACCGGCCGTGGGTTTCCTGTCTCAGCTGACCCCTTGTCTCCTCATGGACACTTCAGAAAAACTTCCCAGCACAAACACCTTTCTCCCATTAACTACAGAGGCTTTGCAAGCAGGGAGGCAAAGGGGGTTTTGAACCTCAGAGTGCCATCCCACTCAGGAAGAAAGAGACGGGCATTCAAAAACAAACATGATAACCACATTAGCTTGAGTAAAGAAAGATACATTGTGGCCGTGTGCAGACTAGCGCTCTCGCTCCAAGCTGTGGCAGCTTATGAGTATAGGGACATTTGGAACTGCTGAAAAAGGGCCAAATCAAATAAATTTTACAACAAATTCTCTAGACCCACACATGCATGGTGCTCTGTCCAGCTGACACAACACAGGGTAAGAGATGAAAAGAGGATGGGGTTCACCATGGATCAGTTCCACATGGCCTTCAAATGGAGCAACAAAACAGCACAGTGCAAACGACCATGTAACCGGTACAGGCATCCAGCACACCTGCCACATACACATTTCACACCCATAAAATTAAATTAGATACTTGATACACAAGTCTTTGATAATAGTCAAAGCTACAAACGGACAACTTGAAACTGTGTAACACCCCCCCCCCCCTCATGAAAAGCCATATTATAGTATGCCCAAAAATTACAAAAAGATTGCCATGGAATAATGTCGAAAAAAGGCAAAAAACGGTCATAGTTAAGTTTGTCCAAAGATACCAAAAAAAAATCCTAGAATAGTATGTTGATCATGGTAATACTAGTGCATGTCCAAAATTTTAAAAAGCCGTATTATAGTATGTCCAAAAATTTTTAAAAAAGTCCAAATCCAAAAAAACACTATATTATAATATGTCAAAAATAAAAAATAAAAAACGGTCAAACTGTAGTTTGTCCAAAAATGCCTATAAAAAAAAAACGGCACAGAATATGTACATTGATAATGGTAATAGCATAGTATGTGCAAAAATATAAAAAAAACCCCAACATATTTATTTATTTATATTTTACTATATATTATATAGTATGTCAAGAAAAGTACAATTCTGGTCAATTTGAGGTTTGTCCAAAAATGCGATAAATAAAATTGTATTAAAAAAAGTCATAGTATATCAAAAAATGTTTTAAAAACCCATCATAGTATAGCATGTTGAAAAAGTCAAAAGTTTAATGTAGTGTAGTTGGTTGAAAAATGCAACAAAAACACTCTAGAAGTAGGGTTTACATTATACACTGTAGTACATTGATGATGGTAATAGCATAGTATGTCCACAAATTGGGGGGAAAAAGTACAAAAATGGTCAACGTGTAATTTGTCCAAAAATGTAATTTGCGACAAAAACACACTAGAATATTACGTTGATGATGGTAATAGTATTGTATGTAAAAAAAAAAAAAAAAAAAAAAAAAAAAAACCCACAATATTATAGTATGTCAAAAAAAAGAAAAAAAAAGTCATGGTATATTGTCAAAAAATGTCAAGCAATGATAATATTGTAATTTGTCTCCTGCCTTAGAATAGTATGTTGTCTAAAAATATAAAACGAAAAAACAGCAGAGAATAGTATGTCGAAAAAAGTAAAAAACAAAAACAAAAAGGGTCAAAGTGTAGTTTGTCCAAAAATGCCACCAAATAGTATGTCATAGTATTGCATGTCCAGAAATATATAAAAATATACGTGTTATATATATAAAAAACATTGACTAGTATGAATAGTATGTTGATAATGATACTAAAAATACTAAAATAAAACAGCACAAACACCATTTGGCATGCAGCACACCTGCCGCATACAAATTAGGATATTAAATCAGATACTTAATTTAGATACACAAGCAGTCTCGTACATGAAAAAGTCTTTAATAATAGTCAAAGCTACAAAAGGACAACTTGCAACTGTGTAACATATTGTTTTTCTCTTGTTTTCCCTTTAAGGACCCCCCGCCCCCCAAAATAACAACACTAGAGCCTGATACACAGATCATGGTCTTTATTTCCAAATGGTACAAAGCCGGAATTTGTGAGATAAAATAATACCAAATTGAACAATGGAAAAAATGTGTTTAAAACAGGCAGGGGTCCCAGTAGGCTCCCTCAGGGTGTGGGCCGTTTAAGCTGGTCCAGTTTGCGTCGCAGCATGTTATAGTTGTCTCTGGTCCCAGGAGCCTCAGGGTCCAACTTTAGAGACAGCTCATAGTGTTTCTTTGCCAGCTCCAGCTTTCCCCAGCGATGATACAGCACAGCTGAGGGAAAAATAGAAATGCTGTTAAAACTGAAAAGCAGAGACCATTCTTATTCTATTAATTCAATACAGGTGTAATTATGCAATAGGGTGTAAAACATTGCTTCTGCTGGCATAGTATAGTATGTCCAAAAATATTTTAAAAAACCCACATATTATAGAATGTGAAAAAATTAAAGAAAGCTTCATAATATAGTATGTGGGAAAAAAGTAACAAAAAAAAAACTGTCAAAGTTCAGTTTTTCCAAAACTGCCAAAAAAAAAAATCATAAAATACTATGTTGATCATTGTAGTAGTAAAGTATGTCCAAAAAAGGCCCTATTCAAGTATGTCCAGAAATTGAAAAAAAAAACCCTGCCATCGTACGTCTAAAAATGCCAAAAAACCACCATAGAATACTATGGTGATAATGGTTATAGTATAGTATGCCAAAAAACATTTAAATCATAATATGCCCAACAATTGAGAAAAAGTCAAAGTTTAGTGTGTCCAAAAATGGCTACAAAAAATCCCTACAATACTACCTTAATAATGGCAATGGTATAGTATTTTCCCAAAATATTTTTTAAATGTTTAAAAAAATGTAGCATTGTATCAAAAAAAACGTCATAGTAGTCAAAAGAAGTAAAAAAAACAACAACAAAAAAATAACCATAGTGTAGCTTGTTTTAAAATGCCAAAAAAAACATATAATATCTATTCTCATCAGCTCTGTAAAACCTGATACAACCAACGTTGCAGCAGCTTACCTAAATTGCCATGGCAACTAGCAGCATTTGGGTTGATCCGGAGAGCCTGAAGGAAGAAGCCCTCTGACTCCTGAGGACCAGGAAGAAAAACCTTTAGAATTATCTTTACCTTTACTATATAGAGAAATGTAACATTGCTATATGATAGCAGACACAGACGACCATTAGGGTGCATCAAATTTGAATGGGAATTTTTAATTTCAAAATATCAATTTGGCTGGGATTGCATTTTGTTCCACTTAACATAAAAATGACTTTTGCAAAGTTTTGAGGAATTCCATTGAGATTTAGGGGTGCCACCTAACACATGAACTTTGGTGAAATTTCGAAAAATTTGCAATTTTTGGTCTAATTGCCAAAAGGTTGACCTGGAAATGTTGAGTACAGTGAACTTCTATACACTAACATGTTCTATAGGGTTATCAAAGCAAAAGTTGTTTGTTTGCCCTTTGGGCAACTAGGGCATTTCCCAGAATTCAACTTTCAAGATTCTCCATTCATTTGTCCAATAGACGAAATGAATGGAAGTCAATGGGACATGTTCACATGGCCTTACCCTGAATTTTGTGCAGCAGTGATGGATATTGGACACACATATAAAGTTTAATTGACTTTATTGCTAAACACAAGGTGCGTTACTGAGACACCCTCTCTAGTGGCTAACTCATTGGCAACTAACAGGGCCTAATGGTAAGAGCTGACACTAACTAAACTTGTGCCAGAGTCTGCTCCACTGAACAACATCACCAGGGAGAAAGAGAGAGGAAATGGAACCTGAACTCTGAACCTAGCCAGTGCGTATCCCCCCAGATATGTCTCCCCACCCGCCACCCAAGAGTAACCGTCCTATTCAGGGATTAGCTTGCATTTGCAGCAGCAATGTTTGGCTGTTGGTAGGTCATGCTCAACTGCCTGCTGCACTATATAGTAGTAGTGGATAGTAGTAGTGTACAAGGATGGTGATAGTAGTAGTGGTCTAAATGGTAAATGGATGGACTGCACTTATATAGAGATTTTATCCAAAGTGCTTTGCACTACAGATGGCGCATTCATTCATTCACCCATTCACACTAGTGCCACCTGCCACCATTGGGAGTTCATTCACTGATGAATGCAGCATCGTGGGCCTTTTGGGGTTCAGTATTGCCCAAGGATACTTTGACATGTGGCTGCCATGGTCAGGGATCGAACCACCAACATTCCAATCAGTGGGCGATTGCACTACCAACTGAGCCACAGCCGCCTTTAGTCTATGATGTGATAGGAGTACTGGTCTGTGGTGATGTGATAGTAGTACTAGTCTGTGGTGATGTGATAGGAGTACTGGTCTGTGGTGATGTGATAGTAGTACTAGTCTGTGGTGATGTGATAGGAGTACTGGTCTGTGATCATGTGATAGGAGTACTGGTCTGTGATCATGTGATAGGAGTACTGGTCTGTGATCATGTGATAGGAGTACTGGTCTGTGATGATGTGATAGGAGTACTGGTCTGTGATGATGTGATAGGAGTACTGGTCTGTGATCATGTGATAGGAGTACTGGTCTGTGATCATGTGATAGGAGTACTAGTCTGTGGTGATGTGATAGGAGTACTGGTCTGTGATGATGTGATAGGAGTACTGGTCTGTGATCATGTGATAGGAGTACTGGTCTGTGATCATGTGATAGGAGTACTGGTCTGTGATCATGTGATAGGAGTACTGGTCTGTGATCATGTGATAGGAGTACTGGTCTGTGATCATGTGATAGGAGTACTGGTCTGTGATCATGTGATAGGAGTACTGGTCTGTGATCATGTGATAGGAGTACTGGTCTGTGATCATGTGATAGGAGTACTGGTCTGTGATCATGTGATAGGAGTACTGGTCTGTGATCATGTGATAGGAGTACTGGTCTGTGATCATGTGATAGGAGTACTGGTCTGTGATCATGTGATAGGAGTACTGGTCTGTGGTGATGTGATAGGAGTACTGGTCTGTGGTAATGTGATAGGAGTACTGGTCTGTGATGATGTGATAGGAGTACTGGTCTGTGATCATGTGATAGGAGTACTGGTCTGTGATCATGTGATAGGAGTACTGGTCTGTGGTACTGTGATAGGAGTACTGGTCTGTGATCATGTGATAGGAGTACTGGTCTGTGATGATGTGATAGGAGTACTGGTCTGTGGTGATGTGATAGGAGTACTAGTCTGTGGTGATGTGATAGGAGTACTGGTCTGTGGTGATGTGATAGGAGTACTGGTCTGTGATCATGTGATAGGAGTACTGGTCTGTGATCATGTGATAGGAGTACTGGTCTGTGATCATGTGATAGGAGTACTGGTCTGTGATCATGTGATAGGAGTACTGGTCTGTGATCATGTGATAGGAGTACTGGTCTGTGGTAATGTGATAGGAGTACTGGTCTGTGATGATGTGGTAGGAGTACTGGTCTCTGATCATGTGATAGGAGTACTGGTCTGTGATCATGTGATAGGAGTACTGGTCTGTGATCATGTGATAGGAGTACTGGTCTATAGTGATGGCAATAGTAGTAGTGGCCTATGGTCATGTGATAGTAGATACTCAAATTTTAACTGTATATAGTCTAAATACCTATAAATATGACTTAAATGACTTATGATAAATAAGTATATAAAGACACAACTACAGATATGATGGTAATATGTAATAATACATACCCAACACAGAAAGATTACCTCAGTTTTCTTGAGCTCTAGTATTGTTTACCTCAGATCTCCATGGCGACCATTGAGCACTGTTAACCACTTTATCCAACAAAAACAGGTGTGCGGTGGCACCCCTAAATCATCATGTACTGGGAAAATATTTTGCATGTGTTGTTTCTACATATATTGGAACACTTTTAGCACCCAGCCATATCAAAATTCAAGAATTGTGTTTTTTGATGCACCCTAACGACCATGTAAGGTATAAAATCGTCAACATGCACAAAAAATAATAAAGTGAGTTGAAATGTTAACTGGACAATGACTGACCTTATATTTCTGTAATTTCCCCAGGACGTTAGCCAATGAAAACATGATAGTGTGGTCATTAGGGAGGAGCCTCAGAGCCTCTCGGCCGATCAGCTCTGCTTGACCCAAGTTACCTTGAAGACAGAGCAGACAGGATCAAAAAAGTCATTTTTATTGACACCACATATACAGCTTGTACATGTAGTACAGCTTGTATTTTTTGTGCAATCTACACAACATGGTAGCCAACATATAGACTACCAAATGTTTATTTCATACAGTTAAGAGAAATCCAGAGACAACTGTAATAACAGAGAATCTGACTGCTTGCTGTATTTGTCAGCAGTGTCTAGGGCAGAGTTTTTCCCTCTCCACACATGGAGGAGCGGTTTAGTCTCCTAATTAAGGTTGAACACAAGGCCCACTGGGTTATTGATCTCTGTCACAGACCCGTCTGATGTCTGGCCAGAAATGGGCAAAGAGAAAGAGAGAGAGAGACAGTCAAAGAGACAGAGAGGCAATGACAGTCACGTCCTGAGTCATGGCCTGTGCCCTTCAGACGCAGCTTGCCAACATGTGACTACATGTGTGACTGTGCCTGAGCGCCTCTGCCTGAATCTACACTGATTCTGCCTTTTGTTTGTGTAATGATCAAAACAAAAGAGGGGGGGTGAACACCAAAGAGAAAAGAATATTCCCAATTCCTTGTTATTTGAAAATGACACCTATTGTTCTTCTTTTCTCTCTCTCTTTTTTTTTGTTTGGTGGGGAGCTGGGGAGAGGGGTAGAATTATTTCTGTCAGATTTGGGGAACAAATGCGGTGGGGGGACTCTGAGGGGGCGCTGTTCTGGCTGTGCTTGCCCACGTTTGATCAGGAACATACTGGGCCCTGATTGGATGGTTCCAGTGCCCTCCTGGGAGACTCCGCCCCCGCGGGAGCAGCTTCTGACAAAACGGCTCGAGCGTTTGGAAATCAGAGCATTCTCCACACGGCAGGGAAGAGTGCCTTCAAAACTCACTACACAAAGCTTTAATACATAAATTTCAAGCATTGCTGATTCCTGCTCTTCCGGTCTAATCTTGTTGGCCATTTAGATTTCCTGCTTTTCCAAAATAACAACGCTGTGTTTCTTGGCTGTTAATGCTGGAACAAGCTGCACCCAGAACAGAGAGTTCTTTGAAAGTTAAGTGACTCATAAATGATCAATTCACAAATGAGTAAAGCTTATTATTATCATTATTCATATACATATTGTATTTACATGGTATGACAAAAAAAAAAAAAAAGTCTAATGTCGTCTGTGTGACAGTGATCTGTCTTAAAAGATCTCATTTATTAAATCACTAATACTTGGTATATATGTAATGTATGTGCAGCTTGTGTGTGTGTGTGTGTGTGTGTGTGTGTGTGTGTGTATTTCATCATCACCAGTGTTGTCCAGCAGTATGACCATATTGTTCCAGGCCAGGCTGTGGTCAGGTTTTAGCACCGTTGCGTTCCTCCATGCGTTCAGGGCGTCCACATGTCTGTTCAGATCAGCATACTATCATGACAAGAAAGAATCAGTTATAAAATGTTCTCTTATCATGGCAATAAAAAAAATGATTGACTAATATATATAAATATAAAGTAATTTTTCTACTTTTAATGTGGTTAATTTTAGAGTCCAAGTTGACTATAACCTCTGTTTCTTTGTATAAAAGCCTATTTGTTTGATAGACCCTCGAGTCTCACCAAGCGTCCGAGGTTATAGTAGCAGTCTGGGTATTTTTTCCGGAAGCGGATGGCATTCCAGTAGCTCTGCTCTGCTTCCTCGAATTTCTGCAGGCTGTTTTGAACTATACCAAGATTCATCCAAGCTGCAGCAAAGTCAGGTCTGCACGGATTAAAAAAAAATAAAAAATAGAGAGCTTTTTCAAGATACCTGGAGTCAGTGAAATAAATGAGTTGTCTGTCTGTAGTGTGAGGTGTGTAGGGCAACATACTGAATAGAAACAGCTTTAGACAACAGCTGTTCTGCCTCGATCAGTTCATTCCTCTCCTTCAGGATATTCCCCAGGTTGTTCATGGCATGGACATAAGTAGGATGTAGCCTGAAAGCCACAGAAAAATGCAGTTAACATGACTCAGCCCTCTCTCACACATACTGCCATAATTCAGCTAGCAGCTTGGATTGCTTCTGCTTGTGAGGACACACACCTGACTGCCTCTCTGTAATATGCAATAGCAGCAGTAGAGTTCCCTCTGTCAGCCAGGTTTTTACCAACGTTATAATGGACCTGAGGAATCAGTTGTCAACAAATGGGGAATGAGAGTGTGACTTCAATTGCTTGGCTGCAATTTATTCAACATGTGAACAAACATTTTACTGACACATGCTGTAAAAAGGCAGGCAAACACAAAGAACCACAGATATTTACCTTGGCATTGAACGGACAGACCGACAGGGCACTGGTGAAGAGGCTTTGCTCTGATCGCCACTGGTGACTGCGGAGAGCACAGCGAGCTACATACATACACAACAGTGCAAACACCAACACACACAGTGGCTTCTGGAACAGGGAAGAAAATAACAGGAGGGAAAAAAAAGACATTTAACAACCCGTGTACTGTAAATCATTTGAACCTGTAAGCTTAAAAATCAATTATCTGTGACTCAGAGTTAACAGCCTGCAAATATATCTATGCAATATGGACACGTGGACACCACCTGCTGTTTTCATCCCTTTATAGGTGAGTCATTAGTCATTTCTCTTGACTGTACCTTCTTTGCATCACTGAGTTACTGAATCGTTAAATCTGCATTAACAGGTGGTGAAATAAAAGAGTTTAAAACCAGCACAGTGTGACTGGGTTGCTTATAGAAATAAAAGGGTCACTGTGTTTGAATTGTGGCTTTGGCGTGCTTTAGCCCTACCCTACATCTGGACCAGCGGCAACAGCAGTGTCCCACGGAGTAGGCCAGCAGTAGACAGTAGCCAGCTGAAGACAGGTAGAGCACTCGCTCAGCAATGACGAAGCCCACCCTGAAAAAAATGTTACAGGCCGGCAGAAAAGGGACCACCAGCAGCACCAGGCCCAAGGTCAGTGTCCTGGCAGGCAGAGAAAGAGGTCACAGAACGCCTAAGGATTATATACATGTGTATGACAATCAAAAATGTCTGTAGCAGTAGTTTTTAAAGTGAGATGGCATGACAGTTGGGCTTGTGTGCTCAGAGAACAGAGTGTTGTACGGTAAGGAAAGTTAAAAAAAAAACCCAAACCCAAACACAGGAAACTTTCCCTGTGAACCCACACACTCATTCTGTCTCTAAACCAACAGAAACTCAATCGAGAACTGGTACTCTAGTCACACTGCAGTGGATATGGTACAATTTTCATAATCAAGTGTAAGTCTAGAGAGGCCAACATGTACTCCATCTCATCTACAGCGAGTGTGAGATGGCTCTGCTCGCTTACCTCCTTCTCTGGCTGTCCTGCGAGCATAAGGCTTGGCTTATCAAGCCTATCAGGATGCACCAGAGCAGCAGCAGCCACACCATCCTCCAATCAGTGGCTGACTTAATGAGAGGCACACAGCCCATGGACCAATCAAAACACAGCCACCAGGGACACAGCAGCAGCCAGGCATTCAGAGAGTAGTAGTAATTATAGTTCACTATCTGCCAATCAAAGGGGAACAGGAGGGGTGCAGAATGGGAGAAAGTAGAGAGAGATGAGAGAAGAAAAGCCAAAGTCAATCACTGTGTTTCATGATGAAGATCAACGAGTATTAGATGTTTGATTAGACCATTACAGACATTACAGCCAATTAACTGTTGCATAGAACATATAAAGAAAAAAAAAGATGTAATTTATGGATAAAAGGGTGCCCAGCTTTAATATCTTACTCACTCTTAGAAATATATTTTCTGCAAAAGAGGCAGGGTTGTCTACTTCAGTGAATGCTGGTGGTCCCGTTCCCATGATCCTCCAGCGTGCATAGAGCATTGAGAGTCCTCCAAGACCCATGAGAGCCAATCGTGTAAGCAATCCCGTTTGAAACGTCTCACTTACCTGTCAGAGAATATCAACACTTGTCACTGACAAATAAAAAAAAATCCATGTTTCTTGAGTTACTTGCAAGCGCTGTTTCATGATTACAATGAACTAAAAAGCTTATTGGTTTTCACAGACAATGTATGTGATGTGACATTAATCATACAAGGGAGTGCATAATTTATGACAGTAAAGAGGGGGAGGGTGTAGAAACTGTAACTCACATCGAGTGAATTCTTCCTAAGGAGTAGCCTCTGGCTGAGTTCATACACATTAACATTACAGATCAGGAGGACATCAAAGGCTGCATTTACACCCTGAAGGAAAGTACATAGAAGGAAGCAGAAATGGCATTTAAAATGTATATAGGTCAGTAGAAAAATGGTTCTTTAGCTCATATCATACATGGAATGCGTGAGACTTTTCATATAAGCAAGACGAACAAAAAAGAGATCACATGAACTGGTATGTCTTCATTAAGGGTTATTTGTGTTGTAACACTGATGAGGCCTCTCTTTTAACACTGTTTGACTGGATGTGATGAAATAATCAACAACATGGCTGTGCACAAAAAAAAAACACAAGACTTTGTACCAAGACTGTGATGCCTTGTTCTTTACAGAGCATCGCTGCAGCACACAGCAAGAGGCTGACCACAACCCACTGGACAGAAAACCTGTCATCTCTGTCACTCCCTGGAAACACAAAGGCAAGATCAAGCTGGTTATGGACAGTTCAGGCTTAAAATGTAGGTGTTTAAACTGACTGATTTAAGAACACAAAGACAGAATGTTTTGAAGCTGGCATCAGCACACACTGTCAGCCCTTTACACAGTACAGTACTACAGTGTACACAAATAATCATACTTGTGTTAGATACATACCGGTGTTGAAAGCTTTGCAGTATGTGAGGAAAGACAGCTGGAAGAACAGAGCGCACAGAAGATCTGCTCGACCCACTATACCTGCCACCTTATGGAGATGGAGAAGGAAAAAGAGAGAGAAAGAGAAGAGAATTAAAATGTGATACAAAAAGGCATAAATTCAAATGGTAAGTACATATTAAAAACAGCATTATCATACGCAATGAATTACTGATTTGTATTACATCTTCCATTCCTTACTATCCATTCTGTTTTGCATGGGGAATCCAGTTTTCAATAGAGGGTTATTAATAGAGAATTCCTCATTATCAGCATGGCCTGTTGGTGTGTGTGTTGTATACAGTGTGTGGGTACAGTATGGTTGGCATCCTGGGGTTGCCTGCTTTGATACATACAGTGGGCTTAAGCCAACAGTCAGCCTGCCTCCCACCCCCCCAGGTCTAACCTAGTCCTTGACCTGCATGATTAAAGAGAATGGAGAAGGGGAACCGCTGCCTTCCAGCCAGGCTTTACAGCAAACACACATATGCTGGCAGGTCAATAAGCATCCCAACACAACTAATAATCAGGCCGTGCTACCACACGGACCTTGGCCCTGCACTCCCAGCTGAGACTGGGCTTTTGTTCTTGGCATGGAACCACTGCATGTTCAGTACTAAAACCTCTGGACTAGTATGTCGAGATGCCACGATGTGCTGCTGTAGGGAATTCATGCTGGGAAGAAAAGTTTATTTGTTGCCCAAAATTACAACCAGTGCAAGGTCTCGAGAGAATGTATAGGCCCACAACAGCAACTGATACCCCCCTTTCTTTTTATCCAAAATACCAGCATGGACCAAATATTTATGATGAGCAGATGTAGAACTCTATTACGTGCAAGACTCCAGTCTCTTGCCAACCTGTAGATTATGACGCATAGGGCTGGGCAATATGGCGATATACATGATGAGTCAAAATGATATAAAACTGTATATGGTGTATACTATATAGTTTATAATGCTATATTAAAAAATAGCAGCCAAACTGCTTTACAGAAAACAATTACTTAATTTGTATACATTCTGATCCTTCTGCAAGTAAAGTTGGAGCGAACCATAAGTTACCAAACACATACTATATTGTGAAATATATATATTGCTACAGAGATATTATATATTTTGGCCATTCTGACACATATATGACACAACTGATGCCGTCACAGTTCGCACTACAGGTCAAGGAAAACCTGTTAATTTCTTGATTCTAGCTGGGAATCTACTTTTTGGATTTTCAACCAATCTAAGCTTGGTCCAAATTCTCAGAACAGTTCAATATTAAGTGCTCGAAGCCAAACCAATAACATGTTGGTGGAAAAGGGATGTATCAGACCCAGCACAAGTTCTGTATAAAGATGCATGTAAATACTTCATGTTAGTCACTTACTGTGTTAGAAGGGAGGAAATAGGAGGAAATGCAGCTCAGACAAATCAATATGAATAAAAATATGGAGGGAATATTTACTGAGGGGCAACAGTTACAATGTCTTGGACAATGTGACATTTTGTCATGCTGTCCTACATGGAGAGAAAGAGTTTTAATACAGCTTTCAAGTCAATCAAAACTTTCAAAGTTCTTTCTTCCAGCATTCACACAGAGCTTTTTTTTAATCAAAAGTTTTCCGTTAACACCACTAGCGATTGCAGCTGTGAAACCTGTGATCTGGTGCACTGTGCTGTGTTTGATGATTAGTGTCTTCTTGCAGCATCTTCTTTTTTGCCATTATGTAATTTGGTGGGTTGTCTAAAAGGTTTTGAGAGTGCAGCACAATTTTGAGCATGCTTTTGCTGTTGTGCAAACTGAAAAACAGATTTGGTGCATACTTTTCCACCACTCTAATATGGCTGTATCCAAACAACAGAACAACCGTGAAATGCGACTCAGTATGCAAATATCAAAGTCTCCAGCTATATGTATGGTTTAGTACTTTGGAGGTGCACTATGTTATTCTTCACTGGCATTAAAGACCAACAATAAAGTGCACCCTGTTGCACTGGTTGTTTTATTTAATGGGAGCCAAGTATCCAAGAATTCAGATGTACTTAAGAGACATTATAAACCGAAATAAACCGTTGAACTTGAACCCTACTTACACTTTCTGTGTGGACCGGGTGTGCGGCAAAGAAGAGGGCAGCAAGCAGAGAGGTCTTGGGAGCGTGGTTCAGTATTGTACCCTTCTCATCATAGAATAATCCACCGATCAGTATAGCAAACACGTCAATCATGAGGGCAGATATGACAGCGTGGAGAATGATGTTAAGCACATGGAAGCCAACAGGGTGCAGGCCTCCCGCCAAGAGGTAGTTCAGCCTGCAACAGCAAGACGGGGAAATACGATGAAAAAAAACATTGAAAAGCCTGACATGATGTGATTGTTGGGGCAGTGTGGAAAAAAGAAGAGAACCAGTTATTGTGTGCTGTAATGCTGCCCTAAATGGAGTTCAACTGTATAAGCTGCTTGACAATAACTCCACTATTACTATTGTGGTCAGACTGCACCACACTGTTAAGTGGTTGAAGTCAAAATCTGCCACTTAAAAGTATTTGTGGGCATGAGGAGCAGCACACTCAGCATATGTAAGCCCTCCTAGGGAACCACACAGACAACTCAACCTGAGGCAGGAAGTTAACCGAAATGACCAAGCCACAGGAGCCAAGGCCCATTATTTCTCCTCCAGCCACAGACAGAATGACCTGTTAGGGCGCCAACCAGCGTCCTTGCTCACAAGGCAGAGAGACAGAAAGGTTTTCTTCTGTGGCATTATAAGTTTGACACAGGTAACACACCCTCTATAATCCTGATGACTCACAGTATGTGTGAAAAACTGATTGCTTGCTCTTGCACCAGAGTCTGACAAAGCTGTTCAGGTAATACAGTACATGTTGGAGGAAGACTACACCGTGCTGAGAGAATGGACCCCTCCTTCATCTACCTACTGATCCTAGATTCTCACCACCAAACTACTTATTCATGACTATAACCACAAACTTGTCGGCAGGTGTTTGCTGAGATCAGTAGAAGCTTCTGAATATTACAGGGCTGCCAGGCGATATGCAAAAACCAGTATAACTGCACAGACTTCTGTCATTGTAAAGCCAAACCAATAAGCCCCCAAATGGAAGACTTCCCTGTCAACTGTCTGAGCTGTACAAAACTCTTTTCTACATGCAAACAAACTGATGTGCTCCTCCGCCTGGATGCAGACTGTGGCTAACTGCACCCTGTGTAGTTGGCCACAATGGCTTTTCCATGCAGCTTCTTTCTGTGTTTACTTTTAGCCAAACTCAGAATCAAACATTTGATATGATTCTTGTAAAAGTCTAGTTTATCTGGAAAGCTGTAGAAGGCTCACCATATACAGATAAGTCATGGTGGAGGTGGAGAATAAAAATAGAACTCCCCATAGAGCCATAATGGACACATTTATGGGAAATATATCAGTCTGAAATAAACCAGAATTTTCTATTACTATAACATGCATTCAAATAGTTTGTTGTGTTGACAGTAACTATGTTGTGGTGTCTTCCTACACCTGTCAGCTGATCAGGAAACACATATTTTTGTGTATCAACGGTTGAGTTCACACAGAAAATATTGGCCCTTACCGAAATGTGAGGACAGTGAGAGGTCGGTAGGATTTGTGGCTAGAGTTGCTACTCAGGTTGGTTCCCCAGAAGTCATTGCTCCAGATGTTGTTCAGAGGTGTTGTTGGTTTCAAGTCCTGGAACAGAAATACAAAATTAGACTGATGTCAGTGGCCCTAACATTTGCAGGCAACAACATAAAGTAGATAATTTTTGCAAAAGAAATAGGGTAAACCAAAAATGCAAATATGTGCATGTGGGCACCATTGGAAAGAATTATAGTACCTTGTTGTTGACAATTGCTTCGGAGTCATCAAACACAAACTCCCCATCATAACTATTGATGAAGCACAGAAGTGCCACCAGGGCGACAGTGACCTTGGCCTGGACTGGAGCAAGCTTTGGAAGTGGTATTTGGTGATCCCAATAAACTTCAGGTAATGCCATAATGTACCTGGTCTTTGGTCATTCTGTATCATTATCTAGTCCCTGAGGGGGGAGAGGATAAAAGCAGGCAGACGATATCAAACTGTATCAATCAGTGGTTGTAAAAATGACAACAGGCGTATTAAAGAAGCATTGTCTGTATACATTTGGTGGATTCATACCTTATCTGTTGAGGGAGAGATTGAGAGAGGTCACTGTGTCTTTTGTAATTCCCATGTTAGCTTCTTTTCCAGCTGGCTAACTAGCAAACGTAGAGTCGCCAAATGAGCCAATAATTGTGTCTGCACACAAACGTGGTGATAAACTTTGCACTTTGATACTAACAGGTTCAATTATTACACTGTCACCGACCCATAACAGCAGAAAACGAGTGGTACATTGGAAGACAGCAGGCTAATAAAGCGTGACTTTAGCATGTCTTGTTAGCAGGTGCTATTCCCATTTATACGGTGTTGGCATGGCAGCAGCGCGGTTGTAGCTATATCGGTACTACGCGCTATCTATTTTAAATATTTTGACGCAAACTGTGACGATTTTCAGCCACATAAGGCAACCCCGAGGAGGTGCAGACGGAAAACTCCGGGCTGTAAACAAATATACACGCTCCGGCTGCAATACTTCCTGTTTAGCGTAGTAGTCACGTGGTCGTTGTCAGCCAATAGTTGAAGTGCTGCAGTCTTCTTCTGCCTGTGCGGGGATGGTGTTAAAGTGGAGTATACTATGGTTTCATTCAAAATGTCTTATAAATACATGGAGCAACCTGGGGAAGCTCTTACAGGTTTATCAGAGAAACACACACATTTTAGCCTCTCTGAGAACTTTATTGCTGGATCTAGCAACATGTTCCTAAAGCAAATGCATGGCCAAGAAAGTGTTTTTCTTCTACTGATTTTGAATTTTCATCCTCTGATGACTGTAAAGTTTTAGAGAAGTTTTTGCTGACTTTATCAACACTTGAGGCTGTCCTTGTGTTTTAATGCATCTTATTTATTTGGTTTATTCATTTTGTCTTCCCTCTACTGGGATTTCCCAGTGAAGTTCTGCATTACAAAAAAAAAATTCTCACCTTTTTCACTCTCTCCTCTGTTTATCCTGACATGATGTTCTAATCTCATCATTGATTAGCCATCCTTGTTTTGCCTTTGGAGAACTGCTGATACATCAGATCACAGATCAGTGCAAAAACACTGTCAATCAGTCTGGTCTACAGTAAACACAACACAACACACACACACACACACACACACACACACACACACACAAATAAATACCAACACATATTGAGCGAGTGCTGCAAATTTATCATGATACACAGTTAAGTTACAATCTGTCTTTTGCAATTTCTCTATTCTCTCATCTGAAAGTTAACCAATTTAAATATGAGTGCCTATATGATAGAGAAGTTTGCTACTATAACGAATATGGAAATAGGTTTTGTTTCTATATTAAAGCACATTGATAGTTTGAACATTAGAGTGTTGATTGACACTGAGTTCTGCTTTTTGTTCGCAATACTTCAAGTTAAAGGGTTACTTAGCCGTGCAAATGAGACAATGGTTTAATTTGAAGGATCATTAATTTCTGCAAGTAACTGTTAGACAAAGTGTAATGCATGTAATTTAGATTTTATGTTCATGTAGACTGTATTTTTAAGACTACAAAATATGTACAGCATCACTCAACCCCCATGTAATACATAGGTCTGAAGTTGCTATAATTTTTATTCTTTACACTTTATAGAAGCTGACATTAATATGTTTTTTCATATAAAAATATCCTAACATAAAGATTAGAATATATAGTATAGTGTATAATATAGTATAGTATAGTAGTAGTATACACGGTTGCCAATTAGACATAGTGTGTTTCTGTGAATTGTGTTTTAATTTTTTTATTGTGATATGTTTGGAAGAGATTGATTAATAAAGTTATGACAAGACATACACTTTATCTGCCAAGAATAAATCACACAACATTTTCATGGAAAGAGGTATAGAATATTTTTTATTCCAATTTTATGGGTGACCATATATGCTAAATTCAGTCTCAAGTAAAGCATGTGCTGTGGATACTTTTACACTTTTGGCAATAGACAATGTCATTTCTTAAGTACTGGGGTTGGCTTCTTGAATAATCAAGTTATGCGAAGAACCAAGTATATTAATACATATATATATATATATATATATATATATATATATATAGACAGGCATATATAGGCAGAGAAATAACTTAAAAGATTAATCACAATTTCATAATAATCTAATAAATATTGGAACACATGATGATAACTTTTTTTTTACTCTCAGAGGATGTAAAAGCTTGGTGTGTATTCACCATTTATTATCTTGACCTGAGCTGAGTGTGACAGTGTTTCTGTCTGGTAGGGCGAGCCGCTTGCCATTGTCAGTGCATGTAACAACAGCACGGTGTTCTCTGTCACTGACTGTGTGGCTGTCGTTTCAAACACTGGTAATCTGTTGTCTGTCATAAGATATGTTAGTAGAAAGAAGTGTTAATAGAAAGATGATAGTCTGTAAGAATTAGCGGTGCTGAGGTTGCGGAGAGGCCCATGGTAGGCTTTGGGATTTTGTGCTCCACTTCACCTGTCATTGCTTAGGGAAGACAAGGAATCTCCCTAATGGCCAGAGCCAGGGGCCCAGGGCGAAGAGAGGGGGGAAATATTGTCAAGGGCACATTCTCAGACCTTTAAAATGGGTCTCAGGGTTGGTTAGAGAAGTAGACACTTATTCAGCAAGAAAGCACACATAATTAAGGCCGTGCTTCAAAACATCACCCTTAGTATCCGCACAGTCAAATACGATTGTTATGGGTGCTACCAGTTTGGTGAAGCTTCAAAGTGAGATTTAAATATTGGAGCTGCTGCTAATAATGTTCAAATCAGTTCAGACTGTCTTCACATAATTTAGTCAGTTTTTGCATCTGGCCTTCATATTACAAGCTTTCAGCAGAGTTTTTCCTCTCTCACCAGGAACTCGGATACTTTGGCAGAAACATTTAGTACCCCCGAAATTGCCTAATTACCACCACATGCAAAATGCATGAAGTATGGATTTCATCTCCTGGTTCTTCACCCATGTCAGTCAGTTGGTATTCATGTTATTAGCATCACTTCCAGCGGGCTGGCCAGGGCGGGGTGACGGAGATAATGAGGGAGGATGTCCCAGTACCACCAATGGAAGATCTAGTGGCCCAAATGCAGGGAGACAAGGCTGCCAGTGGAGACCTTGTCAGGGAGGGTCCACTGTTTTTGTGATCACGCAGAAGGTGACAGACATTGATTGTGTGCAGTCTGACATAGAATCTCAGCAGAAAGGAAAGGTCAGGGTCAAATGGCGTGAAAGTGAAGAAATGGCAAAGCATCACGCAATGTCCCGAAAAGAACGATGCAGCCTGCATGTGTTTTTCATCATTAGCTGTTAATCACAGTTGGAACAGTTTTCCTTTCTCTGATCTCTGCGGGAGATATACAGTGATATTCTCCAAAGCCTTGTTTATTAAAGAAAATGTTTACTAATGAAGAGCAAAGTTTATATTTGTAAAACATGCTTTGTGGTGAAATATTTCACTTTTTTTTAAAGATTACAGATCTGGCAAAAATAGATGTGCTAGAACAACTTTTGCACCCGGGACAAAAATAATCTCTTGGGCTAATGTGTGTTTTTCCCCTTCAGACCTCCAACATGAAATATTTATGGGTTTCAGCCAATGAAAAAACATTGTTTTCAAATTTGACTTCGGCCTCATTAAGTAGAGTCAAACTCAAAGAGTGGGAAACTTTTTGATATGCATTTGTATACATAAAAACCTCACTTTCATGATCTGGGTGTAATATTGGCATACTTACACTATCTAATGTTACTTTGAAGATTTTTGCAATGGGAATTACACAGGACGTCTCAAAAAAATGAGTCTCTTTCTCTGAATATCTGGTCTCTAATAACAAACTCAGAAGCCTGAAAAAATATTATTCTGATGCTTTTATGAGGTAAGGACAATCATAATACACAAACATTAAAAATATAGTTTTATTTTAGATTAAATTTAATTTTTTATATGTTATCACATTTATATTCAAGTTAAGTCACTTCCATATGTTACTTGAAGAAAGCTGCAAAAGTTCTGAAAACTTCCATGAAACGAGCACAAATGTACCAAATTTTAACATAAAAGAACTTTCAGCAATGAACATAACATTTTTTATTTTACATTAAATAGTGACGTAACTTCATTAGTACATGAGAGAAGGAGCATGGTCCAAATTGAACATATAACTGGTAAAATTCAGGTCTGAAGATGTCATGCTATAACTTTTGCCTTTAATGAAAGCTGTATGTGATATCAGTTGGACATAGAGCTGCTATACAACATTTCCCAGGTGTGTTGCACCATGGTGAGAGTCAGAGAGAGAGTACTTGTGCTCTTCAACACAAACTTTTCCAAGAGTCTTTTCTCTGGCAGTCTCGGCCTGTGTGATCTGCCTGGTGCTCGCACACAGTGTTCTGCAGCTGCAAAGGAAATTAAGTTGATGGTAAACCACAAGATCAGTCAAAAAATACATCAACACAGAGCCAGACCTTAAAGCAGCAAGAAGCAACTTTTATTTGGCTGATTTTGGCTCCCCCTGTGGACAAAGATGGTACTACTTAAGCACCACCACCTTCGTCTTCGAGATCTTGATCTGGCTAGTGCATGTATGTGTTTCACACGAGTGTAAGCACGTGTTCTTAATGCGTTTTTTTTTTTAACACTGCTGTTTGCAGGATGCATACTGTATTAATGAGGTAAGGTGGGCCTATTCCTTTGTGGCTATGTAAGATTTATAACTGTAATATGACTATGATGGAACAAGGTAAACTTTGTTTTAGCCATCAATATTTATTAATATACTGATGTAAATCCATACATGTCGTAGGCCTATATTTTTTAAAAATAGACATTTTACATACCTGACTGGGAGGAAGAGGGCCAATTCAGGATCAGTTGTGAATGTTTTCAAATATTTCTTTTTTTCAGGTTTTTGGCCCAGTATCAGCAATAACCACAAAATATAACCGAAAAAAATACAATTTTATAAAAAAAACATGTTTTCCTGCTTCCCTTTAACTCGCTAACATGCTACTGTTTAACTTTGAAAATGTAAACTGGCTCTTCCGGTCTGCGTGTCATATATTGTTTCTTCTGATTTTGCAAGGAATAAATCCAGTGACAGGATAAAGAATAAATACACAGAAATAGCCAATGTTCTTGCTGATTGTTTTGTTTGCTTATGCAGGTCATAGAGAAGTATCAGTATTAAATTGAGACTGTTTCATCATCCTGTTAAAACTCCTTGAAGTTACTTTACATATGGAGAACAAAGACAACCAAAAGCAGTGTTTCTCAAAGACTTCCTTTTATTTGAAAGTGGTGATTGTGCAGCACATTTGCAATGTGCAAGAGTCTGTTACAGCCCAGTTGGGAAGGTAAAAATGATTCCTTATTCTGCTCGCTTAAACCTTAGTTGTCTCTTTTTTTCTCTTGAAGCATGAACCATTCCTTCTCTATCTTTCTACAACTTCCCCCTCATTAAAGTCACTGGACTCCAAAGTGTTCTTGGAAAACATTCCTATTTTTGTCTGGGTGACAGAGGTGGAATAGACATCTACAACAAAGGTGAGTGAGATATAATTGACTGTAAACCAGGCACTGAGTCATCGCTTGTCATACGCCCTGTCTGAACCTCTTTAAAAGGTGCTCTTCACTCATTATTTTGACAAAGCTGTAAGCCTCACCTTTTCTGATCAAAAGTTTCTTAATATCACAATCCCCCAAACTTATCCTTAAAGACAGTATTGTATCGTTATACGTGTTTCATCTCCTCCAAAGTTCTTGTAAGCGACTATTGATGCGGTGGAGCTGAACCGTCTCCTTTTGAAATGTTCACCTCAAAGGTGCTGAATCCAAATCTCTACACGATTGAGCTGAGCCACGGGGACTTCACATGGAAAATCAAACGCCGTTTCAAGCACTTCCAAGCTCTTCATCAGGAGCTGCTGATGTTCAAGGCTCTTCTAAAGCTCCCCCTGCCAACCTGCATGTAAGAACTGCTAATTTGCTCACCTTTTGTCACTTACTTACATATGCAGCACACAAAACCCACACACGAGCATGTGCAGAATTACACAACGTAGACAAGGATACACGCACAGAACCGACTTTAGGCAAGAAACCTATTTATACCCGTCCTTCCCCTCTTATATCCCTGAGTGTTCATCTCTCAGCTGAGGGTGCTCGGTTTCTCTTCAGCTCACTCTCATTTCCTTCTGTTCAGCAGCTTGGAAAAATACAGCATGTTCCTGCAGAAAGTGAAAATTCATTTATATAACAAGCCCACTGAAGGATTTCAAAAAACAACTTCTAGTCAAAATGAAAGTGTGCAGAGTCTGGTTAAGCATACACTGGGATACTAGAATTTAGAGAGAATCCTGTATATGACATGGTTTCTTTACAGTAGTGGCCAAAATTACACCATTTATCATGACCAGAAACCAAATTTCTGATTTTCAAATTTCCTGTTTGCACAAACCAGGTCCTGGTAAAAAACATTAACTTCTGCTTATGAGCTGCAACAATTATTCGATTAATCGAACAATAATCGATTATTAAATAAATCGTCAACAATTTTGATCATCCAATAATTGGTTGGAGCAGTTTTTTTTAAGACAATGAATCCAAATTGTCTGATTTCAGCTTTTTCAATGTGAATATACAGTATCTGGTTTCTTTGTTCCTTTATGACAATAAATTGAATACCTCTTTGGTTTGTGGACAATCGATTAATCGATTAATCGTGGACATCGATTACTCGTTTAAATAATCTATATATATATATGTATTAAAAAAATCTGAAGTAGACCAAACAATGAATGCTGGAAGCTCCCCAAAGATGAATGATTTTCAGGAGACTTGTACCGGGAGCCGAATTGTCCTCAGAGGTCTCCTCCTCTCAGAAGAAATGGACCCAGTTATTAAAACCAGTAAAAACCTTTAATAAAGCCATTTCACTAGAACAACATGTGTTTCTACAATGCTCTTCAGCACATCAGCAGAGAGGCTGGAGCCGAGCTGCCACACTTGCCCAGATAGTTTCTCTGATTAAGATTCAAACATTTTTACTTTCAGCCAGATTGTCTACAGAGGTCTTCTCTTCACCAAGAAAATGTAACAGCTATTTAAACTTCTAAGAAAAAAACGTATTAAAGCTGTTTCATTTTTAAATTATTTGTTTTATTAATGCAGTTTTGCATGTTGGTGGAGGATCAAACTCTGCTGCTAATGTTTGCTAAGCTTATTTCTCTGATCACTTAAGATTCAGTGATCTTCTGATCATAAAAATTGTTCATTAGGTTAATATATATAGGCAAAAAGCAACCAAGAGCTACACATTTTATTGTAAAATATTGCTTCAAACTTGTTTAAAAGTTAATCCATGACAGCTTCTGCAGAGAAACATAACACAGAGATGCCATTGACAGGCAATGATAAACATGGGTCATGTCTTTGATACTCAAAAAATTATAGATTTCTGTAGATATGAACATTGTTGGAAACATTTGGGATAATGTAATTACAAAACACAAAAGAATATACAATATAAGTCTAGTTCTTGTCTTGTTTTAGACATTTTAATGCGGAAATGTTACATATTAAACCTTTAAATGCTTCTAAAAATATTGTGCAAGGAATAGAATCTGATTACAACCTTCATATACAACAGTGATGATAATATTAGTGCTGTAATTCCCGTTCTGTGGAGAAACAGTCATTATGCACTCTACAGCTGAGTGGAAAACAGCTGGACTCTGTCTGACAGATGCAGCTGGAGAACAACCTGAGAAACATCCTCAAAGCACCATGTACAGGGATCCATCCAGCGACCATAAGTGCGGTTACTTACAGTCAAAGCCCTGTCTTGTAAGAGAATGACATCAATACAGTCAACTCCATTGAAGGTGATCCATCTACACTTTAATTAGGTGTGAAAGCTAACAGTAATTTCATCCTTGTCAGAGTTCTGTGGCCTGCATGAGGAGAGTCCCTTCACAGAGGACGGTGATGGAGAATAGCTTGCATTAATGAGGGGAAACACAGCAGGCAGGAGCAAAGAAACTATCACTTAAAGAGCTAAGATGGCCGCTAATATCCATTGCCTAAAGAAAGAAAAGCGATGAGATGACACATTATAATAATGATGCATAAGTGCAAAGTAAGCATCTTTCAGTAAAACAAAGTAAATTTGCTCTTAAAGAATATGTGCGACGAAGTATTTTCTGCTGAAAAGTTTGCGGCTTTATTAGGCTGCCAATGTGTCACAGAACTTTTCAAAGTCTGGAGAAGGAGCTGGTCATTTTGATTTCTTTTATTCTAAACTGTTCCAGCAAGGAAAGAAGATGAGTCTTTATATATTTCATAAGATCTTAGCATTGCTGCATGTGTTTCTCCTTTGTAGGAAATGTGAATACATGGCTGTTGATGTATTAATTAAAAAATAATGTCAGTATGTGAATGCCTTATCTAATTACTTTAATTGCTTACTGTGCCACTTAGAAGTTTCTGTGTGCATCTGGTTTTTGGTTTGAAGGGTTAATTTTGAGGCACAGGGGAAAAATATAATTCCAGTGTGAATCCAGTGGTGTGTGGTAATTTGCACACTATTCTGCGTTAACATTAGTCCAAAGCTAAATATGCATAAAAGCCATATTTCATGCAGCTCCCATATTCATGACTTCCTCTGTCATTCCTTACATCTTAGTTAAAACAGTTTTTCTACACACTGGATTCAACCATTGTGTGTGTGTGTGTGTGTGTGACTGTGGTTCTTTGCACTTTGTAGATGGCTGGTGGGGAAGGAATCGTTTGTTCTCTACATGAGGCCGAAGGACAACCAGGTGGGAATGGTGATCCTCTATGATAAGGGCTTTTTTTATATCAAGATGAGCACCCAGGAGACTGGCGTCCATCACCGAGTCGCCATCGAGAACCTCTGCAGGCAGGCATCTGTTCTTATCATATTTTTGCTGTGATGGCATAGCCGCACATTTGTGCTGACTGTACTCCTACACAGATTACTTGTGTGCTGTGTTTCTGTATCTCTGTATACGAGCCACAGATGTCACGTCCATATTGTTCGGGAACAACACATGCTGTCTCTATCAGGTTCTACCAACAAAGATGTGCTGCGCTTAAAACAGACGTTAGTTGGTGTGTGTGCAGGAGGAAAGAAACATGTAAAACTAAAGCATGCATGGCTGTGGATTTGTCTTCTTTAAGGGCACTCTCACTACAGTGTGTCACTTTTCAGTCACCCTCCTGTTGGGCCCATTGATTGATTAAATGAATCATTCATTCATTCCATTCTTAAAAATATAGGAAATATGTTGACCTTATAGGGCAACAACTATACTGTATACTATATATTTTATTTACTTTGAGCCCTTAACCAAGCAGCCACCAAAACAGAACACAAATCAAGCCAAAGATATGACTGTATTCCACTGCATTACTGAATACATACCCTAAAATATAATTTATAACATATTATATTCGATTACTTAAATCAATTGAGGTATTTTAAATACTTTGGATTACAATTTGACTTTTACTTCAACATCAACTTGCTGAGCTTTTTTGTCTGGATATTATATTTCTATGCCAAAAACACATTTCACACAGTGTCCTGGCTGTTTCCTCTGCCATTGTTATGTGGCACTGGCAGGTGAACTGCACCTGCACAAATTGTTACACATTAAAAAAAAAAGTGCCTCATATGAATATCAGAGCAAATAAAACAAACCAGAAGTGCACTCGGAGAGCACAGAGCTTCACCACCATGCCGAATATAACAATATTAGCCCGGCAAAAAGATAATTAGCGCATCTGTCTTGTGATTTGGATCTTCTACAAATTTAGTGGGTTCTTTCTGGGCCCATGCCACACCCTTCCACTAAGTGTCATGAACGTCTGCTGAGTAGTTTTTCCGTAATTGTGCTGACAAACTGAATTCAAAACAAGACAGTACCTGTATTCAGAATAGCAGAAATTTAAACTGTAACTGTAACAAAACACATACATACTCATATTTTGTATTTTAAATATGTCATCTTGTTACTCCCAAACCCTGTACCCCCCATTAACATGCAAATAATCATTAAGAATTTCCTCAATTGTAGTGAAAAGTCCACAAACAATAGCTAGATAATGCCTACACTCCAGACATTCAACAAATACAGTCGTCAACACTCGGCTGCAGACACAGACAGAGATTAAGTCCTGTCCAATTCCATCAACTTTACCCAGAGCCTCCACAGGTGTCTACGGCCCTGCTTCCCCGAGTGACGGAGCCATCATAACACATCACAGCTCTGAGTGGAAGAGTGGCAGCACCCAGCCAGCCTACTACGGTGCAGGCCCCTGGGCGCGGAGATGGGACAGACACCCAGATCATTCACTAGATGCCTGCAATGATTCTTTCAGGGAACATTTTGTCTGCATGTGACTCCCACAGGGTTCCTTCTTACAGAGGTCAGGACTCAGACCTGAAGAATGGTCGGATGAATGGAGTGGCCGGAGGGGGATTGTAGAAAAAAAGAAGGGATGTGTGAGACCTGGTAGATTTTTTTTCTCTGCACTGTGGTCCCTGCTGTTGCCCTCTCCCTGGTGTTGCTCACAAAAGTGTTCCGCCAAAAACGCTCTTGTCGCAATGGCACCCCAGGCCCCGGCATGATTGACACCCTGTCACATTATCTTATGACAGCGCTGGTGGAGAGAGAGAGCGCTGAGGAGTGATACTGGGAAGTGGCTGGGGACACATGTACACACACGTCTGCACACATACATATACAGTAGACAGAAATGCACCCTGAGGAGCTTCAACACACGTCCGTATGGGAGGTACATCTTAGCCATCGTCTGTGATGTGTGTGTGTGTGTGTGTGTCCAGACTTCATCATCAATGGGGAAGATTCACAGAGGGGCACAGATGTTTGCACATTGTGTATATCATGCTGCACAGACGTGCTATTTTAGGCAGCAGGGTGTACGGTACAGTCCGGTGATTCCTTTATGAGATATTTCTATAGCTGTAGGTAGCTCCAGGCTTTTATTTATGTCATTCTATACCCATGAGATGCTTCATTATAGCAATGTTACATCTCTGGCATACGTACAGAGGAGCTGTACAGTACATCAGTAAAGAGGCGCCTATAAATAGATGAAAGTCGAGCAAAGAGAGTTAAATACTGATCTCATCTTTGTTCTGAAGTTAATATGATGTGAGGCTCAGTTGAATTAGCAACTGTGCTTTTATTGAGGATTTGACATAAAAACGATAAGGAAGGAAATTCAAAGCAAAGAGCAGAATTATGTGCATTAATGCTGCTGTATATTCTGTTGTATAATAGTTGCACTAATAAAAGGAATGTAATTGTATGTAATGAAGACACACTCCATGACTCCACACTAAAGAGAGAGGCTAATAATGCAGAAAATTCTTGATGAATTCATGAAAATGGGAGACGTATCAAAACATCTGTGTACAACCTCCCACAAAACTCACAAAATAAATTCTCATCACAAGTTAGAGTATCAACACTGGCAACAGCTTAGAACTATGCAACTTTACCTGCATTTGGAGGGCAGAAAGCAGCACCCCGACAAGTCTACTCGTGAGGTAGTTCCTTTAGGTGGCCTCAAACTTAGTTAAACATTTAAAAGTGTTTTTTATGCAACTTTTTGTAGATTAAGTTCAGCTACTCAACTAGTATAAAAACAAGGCAAGAGAGAGTAGCTGATAACAGAGATACAAGATCAAGTGAGATAAAACTTAACCTTTGTGAAGTCTTTTAAACTTGGAACAAAAAGCAGGGAAACATCCAGAAGAGACTCAGAAGCTGATTACTTCTTTGTATAAAGGGTCTTTGTCTTGCAGCAGATTCAATCTTTTTACGTCACTGCACATTTTCTTTGATTCAAACATTGCACTGTAGTGTACTTGTTCTGGCATGATACATTGCTTCTTAAACTTGTTTTTTGCACATAGAGGTGCATATGTACAATTGGGACCTTTTGTTTGTGAGTTGGTTCTTGGATTTGTTAGTTCCTGGGACTGTTTGGGCAGAACAAAAGCCTCAGCCAAGGTCCAAACTGTCAAGTCCATCACATGTCACCATCACCAATATCCTGCTCAGTTGTGCGCATCTTTCCTTTCAACAGACAACTTTTGAAGTAGATCTGAACAGCTGCCACACATTTTCCCCCCAAACTAACTGATTTTAACACTTATTTACAATGAAACCTCACAGTGTGACTCTAAACTAAAACAAACTAAAAATATCAAACGTTACAGGCTTCAGTCTTCGTCAGTGAGTTGTAAAGGACAGGTTGATGCTCTCAGGTCTCTAAGTAGAAGAGACAGTGGTAACCCTTTCTGTAAATGGGACTCACAGGGAGCCACTGCCAGCAGTGGGCCACCAATGTTTGTCCACATGGGTATGACCCTTCAGAGGGCCAGGTCAGGGCAGGCATGCCAGTAACAGCTGGGTGAGGATGATGGGTGTCAAACCACAGCACACGTCAAAACCCAGACAAGCATCTGACAGCTGGATGACATTGAACTGGGAGTTAGTAGGAGAGTCGTTGGGTGTATCTTTATCATAAGTGATGCTCAGAAACTGTAATGATGTGATATTTTACAGAACATTTAAATCTTATTGTATAACGTTTATTCCATTCACCACCTGTAAGTTAAACCGGACAATCTGGGACAACCCCATCAATTATTTGGCAGGTGTATTCAGCAGCCAATATAAAGTCCCCATTAGCATGTGAGGCCCACGTTAAGGGTTGATATTCATCCACCTCCGCCTCTCACACTGAGAGGTGGAGGCTAAACTCTCAGGGTACCCCCTAACCCCCTATTGCCTGTCTTTCCATTTCCTACTCCCCCCCTCTCTCTTCCCTCCTTTCCCCTCTGGAGGCCTGCATTAAACATAAAGACTCTGCATGGATGAGTGAGTCAACAAATTACCACAGCCAATAAATGGGAAAAAATGATCTGCCTCTCTATATGCCACCAGTCTCTTATTTTCTCCCTCTTCTCTTTACTGTTTCCCCCTCTCCTCCCCCCTTACCTTACTGACCTCCATTAGGTTATTGTCCCAGGCTTTTAAATAAACATGATCTTAGCCTGAGCTTCTCCTTATTGCATTTAGTTAGAGCATCTCTCCTCATGCTTGACTGGTTGTGTCCATCAACTCAGGGGAGCCTGACTTGCTGCAGAATCGCAGCTAATACACACGAAACTGCTACAGCTGTTGGTCTAACCTTTGAGTGTCTCCTAAGGAGCACAGTGATATTTGCACTTAATAAAATTATGCCTACCAGGAGAATATGCCGCTGACATTTGCCATTTGTCAAGTTGAGGTGGCAGCGAGGCTTTATGAGTCATTAGTGTTCAGGGTACAGTGGAGAGTCCGTAAGGTTGCTGCTGCCTATTACTGTACGCTGGAGCAATCTTTGTAAAGATCATAACTGCCACATGACATAAAAAGGAGTTTTTTCACCATTATACCTGCATAATTCCACTTTTCCCATCTTTCACGCAGCATGGAGTAAATCCCTTCATAATGCAGTGTTGCATTTACAGTTCAAAGAAAACCTTCAGCTGGAGAAATGTTATTTTCTTTCTTTGTTAATGGTTCAAGATGAAGAGAAGACGTGATATTAGAAGAGGTAATCATTTCGATTATAGATGGCAATGTACAGTGTATTCTTACCAATATCAGTGAGCATTTGTGTAATATTCATGTACCAAGGGTTGTAAGCAGTGGTGGAAAAAGTATTCAGATCCCATACTCAAGTAAAAATAATAGTATCACACTGCAGAATTACTCCACTACAAGTAAAAGTCCTGCATTCAAAACTTACTTCAGTGAAAGTACAAAAGTAGCAGCATCAAAATGTACTTAAAGAATCAAAATTAAAAGTACTTGTTACGCAGAATGGCCCCAAATTGTTTTATATATCAAATATATATTTGGAATAAAATATGGATACAATGATATTATTGTATTATTACTTTTGGTGCATTTAAGTAAGTTTAATTTATAAACATGCACAATCATTTTAAATTGATCATGTTTTTTATGTTTAATCTTGACCTGAAAGCTTTTAGCTAAATGTAGTGAAGGAGAAGTATAAAGTTACATTTGTGGATATACTCAGGTAAAGTACCTCAAAATTGTACTTAAGTATACTTGCATAAATGTATGTTGTTACATTTCACCACTGGTTGTAAGAAATAAGGGGTAACAATCTATGAAGCTTAATATAATTAGAATAGGAGGAACGATCTGGCATTCATGATGAATTTAACGAGATCTTGGTACTGGGAGTATTTCTAACTCAACGTATTCTCATGAACAGATTTGTATGATTTCTAATGTAAACTTATGCACTTTAAAAAAAAAAAAAAGATTAGTGTTCTTCTTCGTCCACATACTATGGAAATCACTCTCTAACTTATTTTAAATCTCCTTTTTAAGTGTTTCTCTTTTTGAAATGTTTATGAAATGTTTGAAATAGATATTTTTATTCCTATTTATTAGATCGTATACATTATATTGTCTTCCTCTCTGCTCATTTTGGGCTTAAACTCATTCATTCGTCTATGCTGGTTTATTTTCTTTTGTAACACACTTTGTATTATTGTTAAGATATGCTATATAAAGCACCGGTCAAAAGTTTGGACACACCTTCTCATTCAGTGGTTTTTCTTTATTTTTGTTATTTCCAACATTGAAGATTAATACTGAAGACATCAAAACTATGAAAGAACAGATATGAAACTATGTAATAACAAACCAGAATATGTTTTATATGTGTTTGAGACCATCAAATCATAAGGCAACTACTTTGAAGAATCTTAAATGTATACAGCGTTGCCCATAAAGTTGGATTCATTTTGTTTTCAGACACAATCCTCTGTTAATTGTGGTTTAATTTTCATTGTGATATGTTTGGAAGAGATTGACTAATACAGTTTTAATACTTTATCTGTCAAGAATAAATCACATTGTCACAATCATTTCATGGAAAGAGGTAAAAAATATATTTTATTCCAACTTCATGAGCAACCATGTACATATAAATAAAACATATTCTGTTTTTTTGTTATAATTCCATATGTGTTCTTTCATAGTTCTGATGTCTTTAATATAAATCTACAAAGTAGAAAAATATAATAAAAATAAAGAAAAAACATTGACTGAGAAGGTGTATCCAAATATTTGACTGGTAATATACATAACTGTTTTTTTTACACATTCTTGTCCACTTGTACCTTAGTCTATCTATCAGTATGTGTCATATTGGTACAAAACATTGAGTAAACGTGTAAAGAATTGTGCTGTAAGTTGAACTCTAAAGCGGTATTTAAAGAAAAATTAGGGGTGAATGCGGAGCTCAGACTGAGGGTTACAGTTACTGTAGCATCTTTAGCCCATGCAGAGTGATAGATGTTGCAGGTGTCGTGCCCTTTCCTGATACAGTCAAAAAGAGGTCATGCTGTGTAGGTTTGCTTCCTACTGCTGTTGTGGGACAAGCGAAAAGGACAAAAGAAAAAGTTTGCCCAGCATTATTTTATAAATAGGCCCTCACATAAACAGTTGTTGTTAATATTCTGATGAATTTGGCCTAGATTAAACATAAAGTGTGTAAGATTGTCTGCTTGTTTTCTGCCTTTATTGTTTGTGCTCTGAAATGTTGATTTTAGGTATGTAGGTTGTGTTATAAAGTGCATCTTTATTCTAAAATTATATTTGAAGTCTTCATTGATAACAACAACAACGAGATGCAGTGGGAATACATCAAGAGATATTACAATGAGCATGAAAGAAGAACATGAACATGAACAACAGAAGTCCTATACAGTGCCTATAAAAAGTATTCTCCGCGCCATTCCCCCTAGACTTTTTCATGTTTTATCATTTCCCAAGAAAAACAAAAAGTATACCAAAGAAGTCGATGTTAAAGTTCCTGAAAAACTTTCTGCTTATATTTCTAGTACAAGTGTTTGTATATGATGTTAAATATTCATGACTAAATAAGCAGCAACCAAAGTTAAAGATGAGGAAAAATAAAACATCAAGGTATGATTTAATCAGAATTTAACAAACAGTGCTTCATCAGGGCTGAGTGTGTAATTTTTCATTAAAAATAACAATTGGTGACCACTGATTGAGACCACTGAAAGTTGTATTTATTGTATCAAAAGGTGCACTTCTGCTTAAATATATTTTCATGTTTCACTTTTAGTAATTTTGACTGTTTAAATTTTGCACTATAATTAAACATATGCTTATTATTACTTCAAAAATTTTAAATCAATCATGTTGGAAACAGTTTATTAAATATTGATGGTGTAATTCAGGCAGTTTCAGTTTTGCTGTTTTGTTTTCCTAAAGAGTGAATTGATGTATGTTAGTGAATTTGAACATTGTTAACTTTACTGACTTTTATGTTTATTTGTTAGTGATGCTGCTTATTCTGTGGCTGGTTCTGTTTCTGAAAAAAAAAAAGGTTTTAAGAAGCTTTTGTAGTCAACATTACATGCTTTGACGTCTATCTTTTTTTCTTTTTTAACAACATCCTTTGAGTTGTTGCTTTCATGAAACATGATATTTCTCTTAAGTTACTTACATGTACATTTTGATTTATTTTTTATATTTATATGTATTGTTTCTTTGTTTTGTTTAATGCTCTGATGATGGGATTTTCTATCATCAAACTCAGCCTAACAAAGCCTTAGGCATCTCAGTATTCACAGCACTTTACTCACATTATTTTAGCCATGATGGAGCCATATTTAAAAAGCAGCAAAGTCACACTGCAGAAATGACAAAAAAGTATTCAGCCTTCAATGCACGCAGACTAAGATAATGTCTAAAATATACACTTAAATGACAAATTAACTCCTAATTCTTTTTTGTATGAGAGTTGATATTGCTAAAAAAAACTGATAGCAGGCATAATACAGGACTGATACTGTAGATGTGTGTTTGCATCTTCTATGCATAATTAAATATTTTTCTTCTGCACTTTATGTACAACACAACACATTTAGAATATATTCTAAAAAATCTAATATGACTCAAGTGTCTACAATTTCCACCACAACCACTGGACACTTTACTGCTGATTACCCCCTGCAGCCAGATAGAGGAACACTCATTTAAATCCTCATCTAGCCTGTTAGTTAACAATTACTTCCTTCCTGTTCTTTGAAAGCAGAAAGAAATCTGAATGCCTGCAGAAGATTTATTGTCAAGTATGTTTCATTTAATCCCATTCATGACTGTATTCCTTTTTTAGCCTTATATTTTCCTTATGAACAATTATGCACTGTGGTATTTGATGTTACATTTAACATAAGTACCGGTAAATATTGCTCAAGAGAAAATGGGGTAGTAAACTTTTTCAGGAAATTTTATTAAAATTATTGGGAAAAGTTTTCCTTTGTCTTCATAATGCATGCCAGAAAACTGAATTACTGCTGCTGGAGCTTTCAGATGCAGATATATTTGACCTAAAAACCTTCAACAAACACTGTTTCAGTAAACGCAGGTAACCTCCAGCGATTTCTTAAAAAAACAGCCCAAGCTGAATTCATTTAGGAGCAAATACTTTGTGTCCTTTTTGAACATAATTCAGATCTGTTTGTTGTTTTCATTTGACATTAATGAGTTTGTTCCTACTTAATAATTCTTCAGTGATGCAAAGTTGTAAAACCAAAAAACATAAATAAATCCCAGTGGTGGAGCTAATTTTTTTTGGCATTCACTTTCTTTTGCCAATTCTGAGTACGTAAACAAAAATGCAAACTATTCAGAGCTAATTATATGCAACTGTCTGGTCTGTGTTCTGCACTGCTCCTCATTATAAACCTTTTGGAAGATCAAATTTGCAAAAGGAATGGAGGAAGGGGCAAGATTGCTGTGTTTGTAAGCACTCAGAGGGACAGAAATGGAGGCAGCCTGAACTCCAGGATGCTTCCCCTTCTCTCACCCAGAGACTGATACAACAAAAGCCTGTGTCTGCGCTCCACTGAGTCCGGATCCCTTGGCCTCCATTACTCCCTACCACTGCCTCATATAGAGTATACACTAAGTTAGCAAACTTACACAACATTCTGGTAATCCGACAATTGTGCTATCTATCTGTTTTTGTGTGTATGTGTCCATAGAGACGGACTCCCTGTAGAGCCACATCAGTAATAATGAATTGTGTGGAGGCTGGAGAGGCCCGTTTCTGGCAGGGTGAAGACTATACTGTAACTTCATCCTCAACAGAATGGTCAAGCTCAACAAACCATTTGATGGTACACTTACTGACTTGCTTGTTTGGTTTCTCTTCTGTCTTTTGAGCACAAATGTAGAGTCTATTTACCAGGAGTTAATCAAGTTAAACTGTTGAGAATTTGCAGCTATAATAGCAAAATGATTCCTTTTTTAGGGTAATTAAAATTAGGTTACAAGTAAACCAGATTTATCCAAATAATCTTGTGGCCAGTAACTTATCCTGTCCTCAGTGTGAAATTAATTGCTGTGAAGTTGTCATGCCAAATATCAGAATCTTATTTTGAAATCAGATCTACACTGTCTTAAAAAATCAGAACTGTGCCAAGCCAAGCAGAAAATAATCAGTAACATCACACAATCCATGAAGGACACTGATTTTCACTTTGATACTGTTTGATGCTGTTTGATTTTGTTTGTTTGCTCTGGCGCATGTGCCCACGTGCCAGTCTGTGTGTATGCATGCATGCGCGTACTCTGCACATGAGTTGGGAGTTTTTTTGGAATCAGAAAAATGGAGTGTGACTGCAGAGCAGAGAAAGGTTACGTTTGGAAAACAAACTATATGACAACAGCGTTCTCGTTTGATATCCTGATTGGCAATCTTCAAATGCAGCCAAACAAAGAGGAATAAAAAGAGAAAAACAAAGGAGAGGCAAAATTGAAGTTGTCATTTTGTACCTGAGTTGTCCCAAACTATCCCATTCTGCAGCCAGTGGGGGTTTCTGTCAGTCGGCAGCGGATTTCTATATTTCTCTGCCTCTGTCACTGCCATTCCACTTCTCTGTCTGGGCTTTTATACATCTCTGGGTCTGCAGCTTAAAATGACTAGGTTGGACACAGAGGAATAGGGGGCCAGATCAGAAATACATACATTAAAATCATTCACAATTTCCAGAGGAAGGGGAGGGACATGTGGGCAGGTGCGGGCCGACTGGAATTAAAGGCAGTCTTTGATCTCTGTAGAATAAGACA
The DNA here is from genome assembly GCF_030273125.1 of Centropristis striata. Classification (NCBI taxonomy): domain Eukaryota; kingdom Metazoa; phylum Chordata; class Actinopteri; order Perciformes; family Serranidae; genus Centropristis; species Centropristis striata. Next base: position 16,198,103 of record NC_081526.1, read on the forward strand.
CTACGTATGGATGCTTATTGAGCTGAGGAGGAAGCACGTTGTTCTTTTGTGTGAATGCACAATGTTCCAGCACACAATGATGGAGCCTGAGAGCCATTCTTCTTCAGCTTGACCTCACTGTAGCACGGCTTCTATTTGTTGGTTTGCTTTGAAGATACAACTGACATTGGAGTAGAAATGGAGGAAAAGGCAGCCAGGGATGCAGCCAGGCATTTTGTTTTACAGGTTTTATTTTAGGATATCTGGTCTATTCTGATGTGAAATATCTTCCCTAAATAATGCTGCTTTCTCTGTCCTTGTTAGTACATTACAGTCGAATTTCCTAATTCACATTGCATTGCAAATGCTTTGCTTTTTCATGTCACATCCATTTTCTGCTCCCTTGCTCACAAACACCATATTCATGCACAATTTGACATAATGGCAGAGTTAAAAACATGAAATTATAAGGTAATGTTTCACCGAGGGCTATAATCACATTAAAAAATGCTTTCCCAGTGATCTGTAAGATTGCTTGCTGCAGTGAAATTTAATAGTTTGAGCATAGCACCCCCTGCAGGCAGGCATTATTCCTTGCTAATAATACCCTCAATGTTCGGACTGAAGTGGAGGCTCTCATTGTTACCCTTTCACTGCAATTACAGGCCTTTCTACTTTGATTGGTGGGTAATTGAATTGGTTTGAGCCTGTATGATTTCCTTCCGAATTTTCCACTCATATTCCAATCTTGGCTTCAGATCAGACAAAGCCTGTCTCCCAGTAATTAAAGACGCCAAAGCCAGGTGTAGAACTGGGGAACTAGGGAACCATAGCCAGATGAATGGGACTGATTAGGTGTTTAGTGAAAATGAGATTTTCTGGCTCAAAGACAAAGTACAGCCTCGCACTTGATGCTCGGTGATCGGTGGGGTGGCAATTGACTGCAGTTGATGAGGTACATGAGGTAAAGGCCTGAAAAATGACTTCCTGCATTCATCACATTTACAAAGGAGCCGGAGTGTCAGAGTCTGAGTCTAAATCTGAGAGATACATTTCAAGCATGAAACAGGCTTTTAAATTGAACTTATATGGAGAAATAGAAGATGTTTGTTCTAATTAGGCGGAAAACAGCCTGTCCCAGATCAGTTGTGGAGATTATGAACAGAGAAAACCAGGGAAATGACAGCTTGAGACAAAAACAACTAAAAACCTGTACCGTATTCAAATCAAAACATCTGTTTCTGATGCATGTTAAAGCTATACTATGCAAGATTATAAAAAGCATTGTAGAGAATGTATCTGCAGAGACTCTGCCCTCTGCATGCACTTTCTCTCTTCTTATGCTTTTGCTGTATTCACGATATTTCTGGGCATGGCCCGTTGTGCACAAAGCTACAAAAAATTTAATGAGCAGACAACACCAAGCAGACAAAGCTCATTTCAAAATAAGAGTGAATCTGGGGTTTGCTTTTACTTTCATTGAGCCAGGAAGGAGGGACCAAGTTTGAATGTGGAGTTTACAAATAATAACGGATGATTCCTGCACAGGGTGTCTTTAATTTTTGGCATATTTCGGCGCACCTTATCTGTCTACTTGTTTGTAATATGTCACAATGATGAAATAAAAACCTTGACCTTGACTTTTACCTATAGATTTTTAACCTGTTCTTGAAGTTCACATGGGGAAAATGAGCCATTTTGTCAATGTATATAAAAAAGGATTAATTGTACATTTAATTCATTGTAACTGTTACCACCGCATAAGTCAAAAGATTTGGCCTTTTTTCCTGCATATTCAGTGGAAAGTGAATGAGGTCAAACAATCATATTTTGGTCCTAAGCGTGTGACAGCTGTGGTCAGGTCAAGGTCAGCGTACTTTGCGTGGTGGATGTACGCCAACTGACTGAGTGGAAGAGGAGAGTTTTTTCTGCCTTCATTGAGACTGGAATGGATTTTAATCAACACATTATGCCAGTTGTTAATTGCTTTTGCCGCCTGCTGCTAAAATAATTTGCTACTTTTTTATTGTAGTAGTAGCCATCTGTTTCAAAACACAGGGACAGGATCAGGCCTAGACCTGGGGTGGATGTTGACATAAGATACAGGCGGCTAATTTGCACTGCCACCACCTTATTTATGAGGCTAAGAACGTGTGGAATGGAGCGAAAGATTCACAACGAGGATCTAAAAACGGAGAGCACACTACATTGAAATGATGAAAACAGAATATTAATCTTCAGAAAAGAGTCAAAATGACACTTCTGAATATAGTCATGTACTGAAACAATAAATGGCTACTCTCTGGACTAAATGTACATGCCAGCTAATCCAGCACATCTTTTAAAACAGACATCACTTTGGCCTTGGGGAACAATGGCCTCCTTATGAGGCTCACTTTGCTTTAACCCCTGTCCGTGTCTCCTAATTGCTCAAGGCTGCAGACAGACACTCTCAATAGTGTCTAGAAGGAACAATAGCCATGAGGACCTCAGTGAGAACATCTTTACCCTCCTTCACCTCATATTTACTCTAATCAGCCTTACTGACGGCAGACATCCCTGGTTGTATGGACTGATGGTCCGGTCTGTTCTCAGGTCAGGTTGCTCAGTTTATGGTTTACAGGTAAGTTTCTATTTGAGTGAAGTAGTGAGTTTATATATTTGTGCTCCTTCTTGTGTTTGTTTAAGGCAAGATAATACAGGAAAAAAATGGTCAATTTTGAGATTTTGTCTTCTTTGAGACTAGTGGAAAGTAAACATCCAAAATACATATTTGTGTTTATTTTACTAAACATTATCGATTTGCATATGTGGATTTGTCCTAAATTCATCAAAAGTTAGAATTGGATAATGTCCCATATGCATATTTAAGCATAAAATTGTGGTGTGTTCAAATATCATAATACATGATCTGATTAATGGACTGATAAAAAGAGGTAACCAAATGTCCCTCTGTAAAAAATCTTTGACTTTAATTTGTCAAAGTTCTGGAAATGTATGAGATAATGCCTTAGTTCCAAATTAACTATACCATCAGACAACGTTAAAATATTGTTCTGGGGATGTTTCAAGGTGATACAAATTTTAACCCTATTCACCTGTCTTACCTTAATGTGCCATCATAGAATATGTATTTAAGTGCAGTTGTCTGTTTTTTCCTCTGTCATGATGCTTCAATACCAGCAGAGGAGACATACAATAGAGCAGGAATGCAAGTTAAGACAAGATGGACAGCAGCCAAAACTGAACTGAGTCAAGCATTGAGCATCATTTTTGTTCTTGAGAAAGGTGTTGGAATCTGTTGGCTGATGATAACTCTGATTATGAGGATTCTAAACACTTTAAATCTCTGCCATTCGAAACAGTGATCATTTACACATTCAAGGGCAGTCACACCTCATTTCTGCTTAATAATCAGATAACATGGCCACATTGTCTCTGTGTGATGTTTCAGAGGTATAAATTCAGCCTTTCTGGGGGAGGGTGACAAGAGTGCTCTAAATTATATCTGCTTTCCAACACATCCTCCTCCAGAACTGCTTTATAAATCATTATCATCATGGAGAGTCATTAATAACTGTACTGGGGATGTACAGTATGTGAAGTGTCTGCTGTTGAAGAATTTCTGCTCACTGGCTCTGTAAGTCATGCATACAGCACTTGCAGTATTTCCATCAGTGTGTGTATCTGTGTGTGTGGTTGTCTTTTACTTCAGTATAGGCAGAGGAGGCCTCTTATAGTCTATGTGATGCTGCTGCTGCCACCAGGATTTGAAGGCGACATCTCAACAGGAGGGGACCAAGCCATCAAAGCCATCATGTACTTTAATTACAGGTAATCTCGACTCACAGACAATCTTCCACTCCCTCTGCTCTTAAGAACTTCCTCCTCAATTACTAAAGTGCCTCAATTAGGCCCTAAATAAGCAGTGGACATGCACAAGGGAAAGATGGGCAAATTACAATAGAGAGGGTAAAAACAACAGGCCCTGTATGAGCCAGTGTGATGCAGAGGCAATTAAAAGACAAAAAAGTGTTCTACCACGCAGGGCGAAAATGAGAAAAAAGAGAAGAAGCCCTTTGATGAGCTAGTTCTGAGCTAAGTGGAGCTTAAGAGGCGATGGTTGAGGAGAAGAAAGAACGAGAAAAGAGAAATTAAAGACAGTTGATTGGCAAGAGAGCTGATGTCACACTGTTTCCCTACAGGACCATATGTCGAGGGGGGGCACTCAGTCATCGAGAGACTGGAATGTGTGAGTAAGTCATGATTTCTATAGAGTAAGGAGGCGTCCCACAGGCAGCTGATTCTCTACACTCACATTCATTATCCAGCCAACCCCATACACACTCCATCAACTGTGGAACTTACTGGGCTTTTGAATGGACAAATGAAGACCCTGTCTCTTTTAATGGGCTAATTCTGTGTCTAACAAGGGCCCTTGTTAAGGGAAAATGCTTTAGCTGCAGCCGGCAGTCAATTAGCTCAAATCTAACCCGGAGCGATTGTCTGATGAATTAACGAGAAAGAAAATACATCATCAAGGAACACAAAGAGTAAAATGAGAGGCTAATGCACACACACCTCTGTTTATGTGTTTGTTTGTGTGAGTGGGTGTGTGTACTCACAGTGCCCGTCTACTGGATCAACTACATTTCAATCTGTGGACGGCAGATTCACGCTGACCCGGGCGGCTGGATGGAAACTGAGCTCATCTAGGTCCTCAGCAAGCTGCCCATAGCAGATGACAAGACTGTCATCATCAGCCATCACTGTGAAATGGAGAAAGTGCTGAGCGCCAGGACAAGCAATGACTTAATATAGGAGAACTGTACAATGTCATGTCGTCAGAAGGAACAGCCCTGCACCCCAGATTAGAAATTATCCAAATAGTTACACATCATACATGACAATTAATGTACAGAACAAAGTCGGGACAATATAGTCAGAAAAAATAAATGCTCAACAGCTCTTCAGGGCAGCTCAGCATGTATCCAGGAGAGGGCAGTGTTCTGCAGAGAAGAGGTGAGACGGCACTGAGATCCGAGCAGATGTGTGCGAGGAGAATCATTAAACAGCATCTGTCCACTCAATTACCCCCTTCGTTAGTCTAATCCCAGATATTTTCTTTTTTTTTTTTACTCATAGAGGGGTAATTAAATTCCGAAATAAATTGAATCACTGTGTAAAACAAGTCATGATGAAGGAAGGGGGCAACAGGCAGGCCAAAACAAGAGGACAGACTCACGACCTGTGTTTAAGGTAATACAGGCAATGTACACATTGTGTGTGTGTGTGTGTGTTCTGAAATGTTCTTCAAATTAAAAGTTTGAAAAATAAAAAAACAAAACTATTCCAAGCTACAAACACTCTATTATCTAAATAATAATAAAAAAGAATAAATCAATAAAATAAACAAAATAAATCAATAAATGAAATAAAATAATAATAATAACATCTGCAACATTTTTTTGCTCATAAATGCCCATGTAGGCCTTTATTATAATAATTTAATATTTGATAAAGCTAAAGATTTATAATAATTTACAAAATATTTCATGTTTTAACTCCACACAAATACATAAGATAGATTTGACTTTTAATTACATTCACAGTCATAAATCTAAAAGTTGCTTCAATTGGCAAGGACAAGAGGCCTGGTTTAAGTATAAAGTGACTATAAGAAAATTGATATTTATACGATTAATACTGAAGAGACATTATCAGAAACAGGGACTAAAACAGAGGAACAGAGACAAAGCATAGACATGAAAGGACGTCACAAATTATTGTAGCTGCACAAACGTAATTACCTGTTTCCAACATGAAACAGCAAAACAGTAGAAAACATTTAGAGCAGCATCTTGTTGGGTTGTTTCATGAATGCAACATGTCTTTTCCTGTCACAGTCTGCCTTAACACCATAAGTGCCTGCATAGAAAAACTCAGCAATCATAATGAGTGGCAATCACAGAGGAATCGTAATACCTACACGAGAGGTACAAAATCTTCACTGCATGTCAAAATGGCTGCTAAAAGAAAGTATCACTGACAACCTGCACACACCAGCCGACCATACTTTCTGAACAGTTCTGAACCGGGATAAAAAAGAGAATAGAAAAAGCATCATTTTCAGTGATCAGGGGACAGCAAGAGGAAATGAAACAGCTTAAGTCAGCCAGCAAGCTTCCCAGCTCATCTGTAAAAAACTGCAGGATGCGTCGCGCCTCATTCCCTAAATGTCAATGAGGTCGTCGCCGCTTTCGTCGCTCTCCACAGTCAGCTGACGGGTCCACCACTTCTTCACCTCTGACCCCGAAGAAGCCTCATCGTTGACAGGGTTCATCTTACACACTATGGACTTGACACTTGTGCGACCTGACACAACAAACACAAAGAACAGAGAATTCACAGTCTGATTCTTGTCGTGTCAACATGTATTTATTATTTTTTATTTTTTAAATTCCAAAAAAGAGGGGGCCTTGCTTCTCGCCATGCTACTGTTGTAAATAAGAGTTAGTTTCTTACTGACCTGTCTGGATAAATAATAAATAAATAAACCACTTTTTCTTTAATATAAAGTCACATAAAGCTGATTTTCAATGGCAGAGAGACACACTTGAGACCTCCACCTTAGGTTAATTTTTATGCCATCTGAACCTAGAACACCCGGTTCACATCATGGATTTTCTTGAAAATAACTTTTTTTAAATTCATGAAACCTTGTAGAGTCCTCTACCTCAAAAACGTTTTTTGTTAATACAATTTTTGAAGTTTCTGAACTAAATGTCATCACTTTTGTAATTTCTTTTTGTGAATTCTTTGCTTATTCTTCACTGAATTGTGTTGAAATTTATACTGAACATCCAAGAATGCCTGATGATAATTTGCAACATGTATTTGTGCAAAAATAAATCAAATTTATAAAAAAATATTTTTTACCTGAAAAAAAGAAGAAAAAAGAGAAAGGGAAAGATAAATAAACTAATATTTAAATGATTTTCTCCGCTAGTTTTCACTTTCTTGGAATAGAATTCTGACTGGTATTAAAATAGTATTATCACATCTAGAAGTTATTTGGTCCTGCACAAAAAAATGAGTGCCAAGATCTTGGTAAATATAGCTATGGGAATGGAAGATGGAAAAATTGATGTAAAAAAAAACAAAGATAATTTACTTCTTGATGATTCTTTGAATTCATGGCATGAGCTGGGGGTTCTAGGTGAGTTGGTGTGGAAGGACTCTTAAAGAGAGCATCTGCTACAGAACTGTGCCACTTGAAATACAACTGTGACAGCAAACAGAGCCGTACACACCTGCAGGCAGCCGCCACTGTCCCAGCTTCCTCTGTGGTCTCCCCAGGTCTGAAGAGTCCTGCCTGTAGCCTCCTCTGTCTGACAACGTGGGGCTCAGTAGCTGCTGGAGACCACTCATCTAAACAAAGAGGAGAGATCCTTTGTTTCACCACTGCAAGCGCACACCTGCAGATTATATGATGTGCTTGCTATACATCAAGCTGTGAGCGTGTGCGAGTGTGTGTGTATGTGGTGTCGGTATGGATGTGGGGCTTTACCTCAGGCTGCGAGGGGTTGTCTGGGTTGTTTGTATTGTGGTCTTCACTTGGCAAGGTGGTCTCTATGCTGGGGGGGTTGAGGAAGCGGCTCAGCTCCTGCTGCTGGCTCTCTCTCAGGCTGTGGATGATGCTACACGACTGTTGCTGCTTCTGCAAGGGCACATGGACGTGTGTGGTCAGTGTGTGATGTTGTCTACTGGACACTTATGTTTGTAAATCCACTGGGAATTTGTGTGTTTGTGTATGTTTCTGTTGAGAGACTAACCGCCCGGATGCGTTTGAGGCATTTCTTGAGCCACATGCGTATGGTCTGCTTGGCAACCTCTTCTTCAATGGTGTACTCCAACTGTTCCCTGGCCAACAGCTCCTCCAGCTGGAGAGACTTTCTAATGTCCACTGAGCGATATGACAGCATGCTGTCACACACACACACACACACACACACACACACACACACACACACACACACAAAAGAGAGACATATTTAGTGGAATATAATTATGCCTCAATTGAAATACAGCTTATCAGGACATTAAAACAAGAACTATTACTTCAACAGGTAAATCTACAAAAGCCCTGAGAGTCTAAATAGGACATGTTTTCCCCCCCAAAAAAATCTCACTTTCTGGGCTTCCATATAAAGCTCTCAATGTTGCACAGAAGCAGCGCCAACTCATCAAGATCTAACTAAAGTTTAAAAACTTCTAAACCCTAAAATGATGGGATGTGATATGAGTCGCTACACTCCAAGGACCCCAAAATCGTTTGATATTTTCAATAAGAGGGAGCCAAGTTGTTGAAGACATACTGTCCCACTTTCTCTTTAGATGCAGGTTTTGTTAGCTCCTGTGCAAAATATAGTTTCCTCCAGTGATGATTCCTCAGTCCAGAATTTCAAATGGCAGAAATGAATAATATCTCTGATACTGCTCCACTTAGAGATTAACAAAATAGGTACTCACTTAGATTAAGAAACAAGTATATTAAGTGCACAGCACATTATTGGTGTTAAATAGTGTTATCTTAGACACGTTATATCTGTGTGAAGTATATGTGTAGGTGTTCCATGGTCACCTGAGCACATCATGGAAGGTCACATCTCCTCCACTGTGCAGTCGCTCCATCTCATAGCACATGTGTTTAAACAGCAGCTTGTCTTTGTCCAGGTCCACCTCCAGTCTGCCTCGGAGGAGTCGAAGCAGGAACTTCACCCTGGATGTGGGGATCACACCCTAGAAGTCGGAGGGATTTTTAAGAGGCTTTGACCTGAATCAAATCCGTGATGCTCAGACTTGGACCTGCATTGAGTTTCCAGCTTTAAATGAAAAAACCCTGATTGATCCTTTTTATGGGTCATAAAATGAAAGGGCTGCTACTCACACATACATATATTGTTCTGTATGTTATAATTGTGCAAGCCTGCTGCAGAAAATAAAAGCCAACAATACATCCAGATGACTTAATGAATAAATAGAAGTTGGGGTCTACATTTTAAATCCTGCACACACTGTTCTAATTACTTTTACTCCAATAATTCAATACTTTGTTCCCTTCAGGACTTCTCATTAGCACTCATTACGCTTTTATCTTTTCTATATCATCCTTTGCATATAGCCATATGATCATCACCCTCTCCCCTCTGCTGTGTCCTCATCCTCTCTCCTATTGCTAATTTCTCACCTCCCGTTTGTCATCCACCATGTTCCAGATGATCTGGAAGTGCCGCAGGTCATTATAGCTCAGCAGCTGGTCTTCCTCGGTGGAGTAGAACAGAGAGAAGTTTTCCACGATGATGGCTGCGGCAAAAGTGAGATAAATTGATTCTTACATGCAACTTTTCCATAATAACATCCACATGTTTTTAATTTTAAGATTTGTGTTTGTCTAACAATGCATGCAAGTTGTTCTGCTGTTCGCCAGTTAGAACTCTAAATATCAATTCATTTTTTATGATGCCACGAGTCAACAGTCTTGGCTTCTGGGAGACTTAGTCTAGGTTTTAATCAACATATTATTGTAATGTGATTCACTGTTATTATATTGAATCTCATAACATGACCTCAAGCAAGAACACAGTCCTGTTGACATTATTTTTTCACTCGATTCTGTACTTTACTTTTATTCACAACAATCTTGCTGTTCTTGCTTGCTTTTTCCCATCCATTGCTTCTTTAGTGTGTGATATCAAACTTCTTGTTCCATAAAAAGTGTTCTTTGCAAAAGGTCAGTGGTGGCTCTTGCATCACAATAAGTATCTGTGGTTTATGCCTCACCATCTGTGACTTTCCAGACAAGATTACAACACAAATAAAAGTGAATGATATAGATAGAGTCTACCAAACCAGAGAAAAAAAAAGAGGCAGAGAAATGGTTTGGATCAGTCTTAAAACTCATTTAGATTCTACTCATGCCCCTCTGTGTAACCCCTTCTTCTTTCTGCCATGTCATTCTGCCTCCCTCCCTCTTCTTGTAAGGCAACCTCTGACGTGAAAAAGACATAATTTCTGCATGAAGCGGTTTGATCATTTTGCTGATAATAGCCCGCAATTAACTCAACTCTCATCAGTGGATAAACTCTTTGTTGTCTTTTCGGAGAGATAACAAAACCACATGTAAGTTTGCTTTATGAGCTCTGTAGTCTTGGATAATATAAAACAGCATGAAACAGAGCCCTTGCTCCCTGCCAAATTACAGGTTTGTCGTTCTTTTGAATGGCTTTTATCCATGCATACAGTTTTGTCCCTACTACAGACACTGACCTACGAGTAGGTTGAGCATGATGTAGGCTATAATGACGTAGAAAGAACAGAAGTAGATAAGCGCTCCAGCGTAGTTGCCACAGTCAGTCTCCCAGTAGCGATGTTTGTCCGGGGTGCAGAATGGAGCCTGAACCTGGAGAAAAACAACCATACATTACATCAACGTATGGGGCATAAAAACATACCATATGTTCCATGAAACACTAAAAGTCTGTCCCAAATTACAAAAAAATATATCTTCTTATTTACAGAGTTATATCAAGCCATGCAGAAAGCCATGTCAGCAGTTTTCATCAGGGCTATTTCTTTGCTGGAAAGTAGCTCTCCTAAAACTGCTGACAGTGAGGTCTGTGGAGTATCCAAAGTTATGTGAACAACAGGGAGTAACCAGAGTAACTGTTAATTTTTGCTGTGAGCACCACAAACAAAAATCTTTTCGCCTCCATTGTATTGGGGTAGCGGCAGGAAATTGAGGTGAAGCGACCCTTTCAACACAAAATATAATGTTTCAAGAAAAAATACAGTATTGTTTATTTTTTGCTAGATTGGGAATAGATGGTGTGTTCTTTTGTCTGTGGGGGTGTGTGCTGGATCTGCAGCCCATCTTACCATGCAGTCATGCATAATTTTATTCCAATCTTCCCCTGTGACAATACGGAAGAGAACGGTGATAGCTTTGCCCGCTGTGGAGAAGTTTGCATGCCTGTGACAAGGGAAGACAGAGAGAATCAGACAACTTTATATAGATATGTTTTACTGTATCTACATACAGCCTGGTATGGTTAATGAACAGAAGATCTGATCCTTACCGGTTGATGTTCTCTCCGTACTTTACAGTTCCAAAGAGAACAGTGCCAGCAAATGCATAGCAGAGGAGAAGAAGGAACATGCCCACGATGATGAAGAAACTCTTGTACATGCTGACGACTACAGTCAGCAGCAGCATCTTCAGAGTCACCTTTAATCATCACACAGAAGCATATTTTATTGTTACACAACATTTTTTGGCAAAAGACTATAAATTGAGAATGTTCTAGCATCCAGTTATACTCACATGCTTCCCACATATTGTAAAGAATCTGAAGACAATCACGCATGTGCCCATCATGTAGGTATAAGCATTCTAGAGGGGGGGAATTATATCGTTATTTGTGTAATATTTGCTAAACATTAATTCCTAATATGTTCCCTTAATGTGAAAGTCATTTGTCTCACCAGTAAGGAAAAGTGCAGGACTATCCAGATAACACCCAAAGACGTGACCAGCAGGTCGTAGCGATTCCGTCTGCTCTGCCAGTAACCAGCTGGAGACATGGCTATGAATTTCATGGTCACCTGAGTAACAACACCAACAAGTAGCATCAGACAGACGTCTATGCCCGGAGGAGGCAATCAAAGTAAAACTTGATGGATGAGTAGATAGGGAAACAGGCTCACCTCCAGTACAAATATAAAGGTGAAGACGACAGACATGGTGGCAAGAGGGAATGTTACTTGATCGTCCACGTCCCACTGGAGGAAAACACATTAACACATGTTATTATGTCAGTTCACATTATTTATTTAACACATTGAAATATCTCACTACTTGACATGCAAAATAAATAAAAATCATTCATAAATGAAATGACAGGATGCAGTGTGATATATGGCTTCACCTTGACTGAGAGCAGCACCGACTGTGCCAGCACCAGCACAGCAATTCCCCGTTTGAAGAAGGGATGTTGAGTAATGTCATACATCTTGGCCCGGAAACCCCCGTTTTCTGTCAGGCAGATAAAACACCAGAGATTTACAGATACGTACAGAAATATAACAACATTTCTCATCTGTTTTGTTTAGCTTTGTGTTTGCATAACCAACAAAGACTTGTGTTTGGGAGTGTATGTATGTGAATATGTATGGGTGTGTATATACAGTACTGTGCAAAAGTTTTAGGCAGGTGGGAAAAAATGCTGTAAAATAAGAATGCTTTCAAAAATAGAAATGTTATTTTTTTTTATCAATTAACACAATGCAAAGTGAGTGAACAGAAGAAATATCTAAATCAAATCAATATTTGGTGTGACCACCCTTTGCCTTCAAACAAGCATAAATTCTTCTAGGCTTTTTTTCCCCACACCTGACTAATACTTTTGCACAGTACTGTATGTACATGCACATTAACCTACCTTTATTCCTATATTGCATTCTATAATGTAATACTTGCAGTTACAATGCTACAGTGGAAGCTTCTTTTTTTTTAGGATTTACTGTCACTGTTACTTTCATTTATTCTATTTTATTGTAATTATTATTATTATTAATTGTATAATTGTTTTTTACTCTTTTTATTTTGTTTAATTAACTTTTTTTTATTTTTTTAGGATACATTCTCTGTGAACATTGTGTAATATTTTAATTCAGGATGGGACTCTGGACAAGTGAGTGATCAGATTTGAATGTCTGAACTGGCTGCAGCAGTGCCTGAATCTGTGGTGGTGTCCCTTACTGTCCTGCAGATGGCACTCATGGACTACTTCGGTGTTCCCAAAACACTTAATTCTGCTGCTGCTTTACCCCTTATTTCATATCCTAAAACAAAAATTTAACTTGAACAGGAGATGTAGAGTCTTCTCTTCAGCCCATTATGTAACTGAAGCTGCTTTAATAAGAGATGAGAGGAGCTAATGTAATTGGCTGTTACTGAATCCCTTCCTAACTGTCCTTAATGATACTGTACTAGGACTATAGCTGCCCTATGGGTTTCTGGAACCTCATTCACATCTGTGTCAGTATTCTAGTTTTGAATTTCAGGAACGTTTTAGTATTTGATCCTTGTCACAACAAATCCTTGTTAGAAGAGATCTTTGTTGCAAATCCCTGTTACAGCTGTCTGTAGTTTCTACTTCAAAGCAGGGAGTTTAATATCTAATGAACATGAAACAGAGATTTAACAGCAGCACATCTGAGTGGCAGCCTGTGTGATTACATATGACTGCGGACCACAGAGAGCATCTTTGCATGTACTCTGAGTGGGACCGTGTGAGCAAAGGCCAGCTCAGGCTGTAATGATCTGCCAGTAGTGAGTGAGTGGCGCCAGTGCTGAGGGCCTTTGGATGTGGATCAAAGTCAGGTTGATACTGCTGGTGTCAGCGGCACTGCTGACTAGAACTGAAGCCATTGATTTTCTGTTAGTTCTCAGCTTCAACTGTACTAACAGGCGGTTTCCCACACTGCCTCTGAGGCACTTCAACTATTCTCACGACTCCAATCAGGAGGAAGAGCAACACTGTAACGCTGCTCAGAAATGTGATCGATAGCAATATAGTTTCATGTGTGTAAAATTGAAGTAAATCCAACACTCATCTGGTTAGTACTTGTTCATAAATGTGAATTTGGTGTGGTAGTTTACCTCACAAGAGGTGTGAAAATGTCATCCATTCGCTAAACAAATTTCCTGTATAAGGCTGTGGCATGCATGATTCAGTGTCTGAGCCTTTCCCGTTATCCGTCCTCCTATTCAGCTTCTTCATTCCTGCTGCTAGTCATCACTTGGGTGTCATGATGAATCGTACAAGGCATCAATCCTCAATGAAAAACAAGGACTATTACATATGGATTAATCATGCTGGTGCTACTTAGGGATGCACAGGCACACCACATGATCAATCAGGGAATGGGGCAAAGACGTGACTTTCATACTGTAATGTCAACATGATGCTTTATGCTCTTTCAATGCTGTGTATTATGGAATGAACTGCCAAAGCCATTGGTGGTTGTGCTCTTTTTCATATGTGAGCACCTGGGCGAGGGGGCAGGTGGAGAGGTTGGGCTATTTTCAGTCGGCTCTTCAGATCTTCCCATCTCCTCTGGTCCACTGTAAGTAGAGCAGTGCCCTGGTGGTGGGAGACACAACACATTTAAAAGCCTGGGGATGGTGTTTTTGCAAGCTTGGAGGTCTAAAATCAATACTATGTAACTGCAGTGTCACAAGTTTGAATGTGTCTGTTCCTGTCTGCTTCTCTAGTCTCTTTACTCCCACATAAAGGAAAAAACACCCATAAAATAATCTTTAAAAAAGTAGGATGCGTCTTTGTACGCTTGACTCTTACCTTGTTCTCGTTGAAGTTTGCAATAACAACACCCACAAACAAAGTGAGTCCAATCATGCATCCCAGAAACACAAAGACATGGATGTAGATGCCATGGATCTGCAGAAATAAAGGTATTTAAACAGTTTAAAATGTGTTTTTTCATACTGTTAAAATCAGCAGTCAGAAAACACTTAGATGGAAGCGAGTGGAAAGGCAAGGAAAGGTAAAGTGAGGTTCAGTACCGGTCCAACGCGGTGAATAATGACATCTCGGACCTCCACCCAGCCTTTGAGGGACAGCACCTCAAACAAAGCCAACATGGCATTTCCCACATTGTCAAAGTTAAAATTACGAGGGTTGGCCCTGAGGAAGGATCAAATGGATAAATCAATCAGTGGCTGAAGAAAAACAATCCTAAATCCAGCAGTAATAAAAAAAAAGCCAGCTTTACCAGACTCTTGGTACCCAGAAACCAGGTTTCTTCTCCCCAGCCTTCAGTCTCAGGTTGAGGTTTTTGGAAACGCTGACATTTATTCGGAATATGCCGTGACAGTCATCCTATAAATAAAGTTTTCAGCAAAATAAAGCAACCATTAGAACAGAGTGTTGCTGTTGCTGCAAGTGAAGTGGTTTACTACATAACTTGAGCTTTTAATTTGCTAAAATGATAAACGAGCAGAGAATGTGACAATAACAATTGTTTTTGCATAATGCATAAGTAGTTTAATAAGGCTGCCTTATCTTGCATTCTTATCCTTATCTCTATTTCATTGTCTCAGTACTTGTACTCTGTGGAATAACAATAAAGTCATATCTGATATAATTGAATCTTAACTATTAAAAATCAAAATAGTTTGAAGAAATGTGTTTCCGCTCATTGATATGCAAAGATAATATTCATGCATAATATTACCAGGGCATTCCCAGTTCTCACCTGTTAACTCGGTGAGTAGAATGTTATTATTATTAGGAACTATAGCTTAAATTACTAAAAATGTACCTTTTGAGGATCTGTTTGAGCATAATAATGCATAAACATCTGTAAATGGTTTTCTATATTATAAAAGATCTACTATGGCTCAAGCTAAAATAATGACTGTTAAAGAAAGTGGGCTTAAAGAAACTCCTGGAATATTGATTTGACTGGGGAAACCCCTTGTTCTTATTCGGCTTGTGGTTCTCTGCAGGGAGTGTGGAATGGGAGAGGGTGGTTTAGTGAGGAGATTATGTTTCTTGCTGTACCCGTTTAAGGATATGGGGGTCGTTGCACTTGGCAAGCTTTCCGGCAAACAGTTGAACTCCAAAGCTTGCGAACACCAGCATTAGTGTGAGGAGCAGAATGGAAACCTGCAGGAGAATCAATCAAGAGTTTAAGGTAGACAGTTCAACATAATCCAAACCGGTGAGATTAAAGAGCAAGCTAAGGATGTCAGACAGCTGTGGATGTAGAGACCTCAGCTGGAAAAATCTGAGTCGGACCCAGAAAGAATCAGTTACTATTGCAAGCTTCTGATAATATAATAAAAATCCATGGAAGGCAAAGCAAAAGCTAAGCAAAGCCCAGAAAAAGGCCAGGAATGTAATAACAAAAGGAACACAATCCAATAAAGGTGAATAAGATGCATTATGGCACAAATCCCGGTTGTAGTTTTGCATGTTTTAAGCCGTGTACTATAAATCATAAATACTTTATACTGCCAACCATTTTCCAATTTATATCATGGTTTTTCACACATCTTAAGGCTTTTTCATAACTGTAATTACAATTTAACAGTGCTGCATTAGAGTTTCAGTCATTTTAAGTGTTATGTTATATTGCACTGAAGTGCAACTAACTACCTGGCGGATAAGGAAAACAAAGTAAATCACACATGAAATAAAAATGTTTATTTTATCGCCACTTAGGTTTCTCAGTATTTTTTCTAAGTAGTTTTCTCTTCATTATGTGGCTTAAAGTGAGGAGAGGGAGCTATGTTTATGCACATTCACATGCATACACCTGTAGTTCAATCGACACTCTGTGATTTATATATTTTAATTAATAAAAATACCTCTATCTGCTAGTAAATGTAAAGTAGTTCACCTCAATATCTGATGTAAAATAACTTTAAAAAACTGAAAAACTAGTAGAATTTGAAAACAGTTTAATTATTTAGGGCTGTAAACTTACTTTTGAAAGCGTTTGCCAAGCATTTTGGGTTGTTTTTGCACATTTTGCTGTTTTATATATATTAAAAAAGTGGTTATCATTGATGGCAACCTGACAAAGACCACTGTTAAGCCCTTCTGTTCTACCGTGCACAAGTGGAAATTATATACGGCAAACTATATACCAGGAAAATCTCCTTGAATCCTTTGAGAACCTCCCGCACCACCTTCCTCATCTGGGGTACCAGCTTGAAGATCCTGAGCGGACGCAGGCAGCGCAGCATCATCAGCAGCTGAGCCCCAGACTCAGGAGGGACGTCAGGAGGCAGCCAGCACAGGAAGATCAGACTCACCTACAAAGCAAGGACAGCATGAAGGAAAGCATCCTATATCGTAGAATTGCAATGTGTTTATGTCATAGAGTCATTATTTAATTTACATTTTAGCTGTCCCATTCCCTTATCCCAACCAACCTGAGACAGACAGGTTCTACTGCAAAACCAGTGAACAAAGACTAAATCCATCTTTTGCATAATCTACATGCAAATTCACTGCAGATCAGTTATTTCAGGAAGCCAATAATATGTGAAATGATGACAGTGAGGCCACCAAACTAGATTAAGCTATTTATATTCATCGGCTACAATTTAAATAAGACAAATGACACGTAGTTAGTCTACCCTCAAATACTTTTCCCAGTGATTTAACCATTATGATCAGACTTCCGATTGGATGAGATTCCTCACAAGATAGATGAAAATGTCCATGACTCCTCCAAAGTCTCTGATGACTGCTGTGGGGGTGAAGAACAGCCCGTCGGCCATGATCTTCAGGTTGAGCTCGATGCTCATAAAGATCACAAACACATACTCCCCGATCTGAAACAGAGGGCGAGGGTGTAACATCTGTGCAATCATGCATATGCTCATTTGCTCATGCAGCCATTGATCCATCTTTTTTTATTACCTGCAGTGTGGGGACATGCATGACCCTGGTGAAGGGTGATTCAAACATCATGGAGATGCACGAGCAGATGGTTACTACTATCATAACCCAGTCCAAATAGGTGACAAGGCCCAGAAGATCGCTGCAGGGACACACACATTAACACAGTGAGTTTTTTTGGAATTTGAACAGAGAATTAGTATATTCGGCGTAAGTAGGTCAGGAAAGCTATTTGGTTTGCAAACCAGCACATACTCCTTCAAGAAAAAAACGCCAAAAAGAGAGGGATGATATGTGAGGAGAGAGTGAATATATCTTTGTGTGTGTATGTGTGAGCAGCCCAATCTGTTCTACAGAAGGATGTCAGTTAAAATCCCCCGGCACCAACAGTATCTGATACAAAGGACTGCCTCTCGCTTTAATAATAAGACTCTGTGCTCGGCTGAATTACGATCAGGTTGCATAATGGGTGAAATCTATTTCACAGCTTTTCACTTCGCAATTTTCATTCCTTACCACCAGTTTTGGGCAAGCATAACAGGCAGGTAATAAGGTGCAGAATTAATAAGTATTCTACTGTTGTAGAACAGACAGATCAGTAGAGAGCGGAGGAATCAATAATTCATCACACTTACTACAGCTGGTGGTATTTGGTGTTCTTCACTGCTCCTGTTATGGGGTCGGTTTTGGATCTAGACATGAAATCATACAAATAAAATAAAATGTAACAATTTTGACAGAACAAAGCAAAAATATTATAACTACCAACTACCAAACTCACACAAGGGCAATAACCATACCAATAACCATAAAAAAAAAAGTGGAGGCAGTCATTGTGACGTCACCTATTGGTTTGTGGACTACAAATTTAAAGCCTTAAATTCTAGTATTTTGGCTGTTGCCATCTTGTTTTTCTTGAAGCCAGAAGTGACCATATTTGGACAAAAGGGTGGAGCTGCATTGATGCATTGCCACACTTCCAATCCTGAGTGCTAAATTGCTGTTGTGGTGACTTGTCAATCACAAGGCAGCCACGCCCTAATGCCCAACTTGATTAATTATTTATTATACTGTTAATGAGACAGTTATAATAAGAAAATGCACATTATTTTGTATTGAAGACTTGAAGTCCAATTCGTCTGAGCAACAAGAGGCTGCTGATAACAGATAAATATGCAAATACAAAAGTGATCTTACGCGTTGAAGCGAGCTCGGACAATCATCCTGCAAAAGTTCCTGAAGCGGTGCTCCCGCCCCACAATGAACAAAGGCTTATCAAAGTAAGGGTGATTTTCCCTCAATTCCTCCTCCTGGACTTTTCTACAAGCACAGAGATAGGACAATCAGTTATATGGGTATTAACAATGAAACAGCAAGAACTGGATGTACAAGATAGATTTCCTTTTGTCAGAAAGTTATTTTACAAGGTGATATTGGGTCATATTGTGTGAATACCTTTTCATTTCTGCTTGTTCTTTCTTTTCTTGGATCATTTTGATCTCACTGTCCTCTCTCTGTGCGTTACGATAGCGTACTGTACTGGAATGCTGGGGAAACAGAAGAGATGATCAAGTTATATAAGATGTATTTTTGTTTTGTTTTTCATTTCTAAGCTGTTTTAAGGAATAGACACAATACGCTGTCGGTATTAGTGTGTGCTCACATCCTGGGTGAGTGTCTCCAACGACTTCCCTCGGCTGATCCTCTGACTAGTGGAACCATGTCTGAGAGATCTGCAGATACAAAGAGCAGATAAGTAATGCACAGCAATACTGAGCAGGTAGACAAGATTTTCATTTCTGTATGCGTGTGTGCGGTCAGACCTGCGCTCCTGCCGTATGTGATGCTGGACACTGAGTATGGAGCGTTCTTTGGCTGGCTGGCCTTCAAAGGATCCACTTAGCATACGCTGTCTGGTACAAGCGCTGTGAAACACAAACAAAAACATGTTTTTTCTGTCCTTATGATCAATATAATGAAGATTAAAAAAAGGAACAGTGTGTGAGGTCACCAGCTGGCAACCACGACACAGCTGGATCTGGTCCATGTTCCTGCATAACGAGCTATCTTCGACTTTCGTCATTCTGGGTCCATAAGAGCGGCGATTCAGACTGTTATTTTGAAATAGGTTCCAATCATTCCATTAGTCAGTGAGAGCATGTGTGTGTGTGTGTGTGTGTGCATTCCTTTCTGTTCTGGCTAACAGCAGAGTCATGTACCAGAACAGAGCTAATGACACTGTGGGCACCGGCAGCGTGTGTACTTTAATCATTTATGGAGACTCTGAGCGATTAGTTGTTTATTGGCAGTAAGTATGCATGAGTGCCTGCGTATGCTGGACTCTGTGCATGTTTGCCGACGTTGGTGCGACTGTGAGCCTAATTGTGTGTTTGTGTGGAAGATGGCAAGCCAGACAGAACGTGTTATGACTGCTGATATACTGTCTATCTTTCAGACTGACTGAATAAGGGAGGTGGGGGGGGAAGAAGAGCGAGCCAGATTGGACACGGTGCCGGCTAGCTAATCTACACTTAGTGCCAGCTCTGCCATGCTGAACAGCAAATTATCCATTTACTTCATCGCGACAGTAAATGAGTCTGAAGTGGGTCTGTGTGTGTGTGTGTGTGTGTGTGTGTGTGTGTGTGTGTGTGTGTGTGTGTGTGTGTGTGTGTGTAACATTAACAATGCCAGAGTACTGTTACAGCAGAGTTACATCTAATATGCACGTACATAATTAGTTTCACCCACACAAAGACTCGGATGTATTTCAAGACTGTGGATGATGATAATAAACACATCTAGCTGGGGTCTCTAAGGATGGTGTTTCACTGCAAAATCTTATCATCTGCTGATTAATACCAAAAGATCACAATCAACTGACATTCAAAAGTGGGAGCTGTTTAAAGTTGCAGATCAAAAGACAAGTGGGTTAAAATTGAAGGGATGTACTCAATAGTTCGCAGCTTAATTCATAATGTTGACATTCAAATTATAAGTCAACATTTGCTTTTATTTTTCTATTTTGTCACAGTATTTTTACACAGCTTCTGTTCAAGATTAGCAACACTAAAATTCTTAGTATTATAGTATTTGTAGAATTAGATGCTTGTGGTGGCTGCAGAGGAAAGTCCAAAAGTCTTGCTGGCGTGAAGCCTTTAAAAAAACATCACATGCGGTCAAAAATCTGTTTGCCCTCCTGCTTGCCACACACAAAGGGAGGCAAGTCAACAGATGACATCATAAAATATGATGACAGACTTTCAAAGCTTCATTCAGAAAACCGCAGTGCGAATGTTGCATGTAAAAAAATGTACAGCCCTATAACATTGGGCGAGATTTCGTTAAAAAGTGAAACTTTTTATAGACATCTGGGTTACATATAACTGTTATTTCAGCAGCATTTTAGCAGCAGTGAATTTTCCTGCTTGACAGTGAAAGATAGAACAGGAAAGGTCATTAAAACGCCGCCCTAAAACTTTTAACTTTTATTTACTGCTTTTATTAAAAAAGCAGTAAAATTAAACCAAATTTAGCTCACTTATAACCTAGACGACTTTTGACCTGCAAATCACCAAAACCATGCTTATTAGGGAGGTGTAGACGTGTCTTACCGCAGGATTTTATTGATAGTATTTTCTTTTTCCAGGAGGTTACGAGCTCGGATACTAAATATTGACCTGCGAAGCTGAGAAAGCACATAAGGAGAGTCAATTAGTTTGTTAAATGTAGTGCACCATCCAAAAACACACCATGCATACCACAGTGAACATTAACTACAAATGGCTACTGCCACTGTACGCTCTTATAGCTTCTTATTGGTTTATCAGTTATGTATCCACTTTCTGCGGGTGCGTTAGTAAGAGAACAAGTGTGCGAAAGTACCTTTTGGTCGATATACTTGTTGTCTTCAATGGCAGAGCGTTTGGAGTGGTCACAGGAGGAAGATGATGCGGAGGGGAGACGCCGGAACAAACAACTGGTGTCCTGCTGCTGACGATCAATGAACTGCTTCATAAAGCTCTCCCTAGAGTAACACAACAACAAAGAGCACACACAAACGTGCTGCATTGTAATAAACAGATTCTTACTGAAGAACTCAATTTGCTTAAGAATTGAAGAAATAATGTTGTTGTTTTTTTTTAGATTTATTGTCAAAAAACATTTTAATTGGCACTAAACTACCTCTCAGCTAGAAAATATGTCAGTAGAAGCTCTTGCTGCAGCAGCTTGACAGATGGGCTGCAGAGGGAGATTTCTCAGGGAGCAAAGGACCCAGCTGTGCACTAATCAGCAACTAAATGATAAAATTGATTATGAGGTCCACTGTGTTGGACACAGTTCAGCTCCCCTGCTAAAAACTGCATACAGTAAGGTACAAACTGACTATTCGCAGTTTTATTGTTTACTATCTACAACATTTTCTCCACTTACGTCAGGTCAATACCGTAGTAAAAATATCTGTAAAATGGTTGCAACATTAATGGGTTTTCCATCTCAGCTGCTCGTTGTTGTACTGTTCTTGAAACAAAGTTTCTACTCAATAAACCATTTTTTCGTTGATGCGGCCTGTTTGAGTATGGTGGAAATTGATGTTCATTTTAATGACCTAGTTCTTCTTCTTTTTATGCTGAAAAATAACTCTTACTGGTGCTTGAAACATAAAATGGCTCACAAAGTGCCTGCCAAAGATTTTTTTGCCTGTTTTTTCCATTCAGTCTGTTTTTAGAAAACCAATTTAACTACTTTTATTTAACTGGCTGGTCATAGTGTTGAATTAGACTGGAACCAAGTGGTAACCTCCAGTCTGAAAGGTGAAGCCAATGTGGAAATGCCTTAAACCTGCACATCTTCTTCGACCAGTGCCCCCTGCACTCCACTGGTTGCAAAAAGTCTAACTGAATAGAAGTCTATGAGAAAATGACCATACTTCTCACTTCATTTATTGCCCCAGTAAACATTTTCTAAATTAGTTTATGGTCTCAATTACTAGTGTAAAGTATTCTTCAATACAGCATGATGTGCATTTTGTTACTCATAGTCCCATTTAGAGTACATCTCATCATAAAGCAGGATAAAGTTACAACCACAATGAACAGTGTGTTTTTAACCTTTTTACAGTGTGTTCTCCGTTTGTTGAAGTTAATTATAACATTTTGGTCACCTAAAAAGCCTTGTTCATCATCTGGCTGTACTAAAAGAATGAGTCAGCTGCATTTTTAATTACGGATGCAGATTGCTAACCATGCTAGCTAGGTAAGGCTAGAGTCAACTGGTAACTTAGTGTCCTCTTCCCAGCTCCACCCTCTTCTCCAAATAGCGCCACTTCTGGCTCATTAAAAATGGCATGACTGCATCATGATGCAAAGCAGTAAGACAGACATTTAGGCATAAAAAATATCCCCAAAAATATATGCTGTATGAATTGATTTGGTGTGCGTCCGGCTGTGACTGTGTACCTGATCCTGGGCACGGTGAAATCAGATGGGAGCTTTGATATCTTCACCATCTGAGGTCTGTTGGGGAACTTCTCAAAGATCCTTAGTCGTAGAGGGAGCTTCTCTTTGGTGTCAGCATTGGCTTCACTTTGCTTGAGCTAAAGGAGGTGTGAGAGAACCAGTTCAGGCACAGAACAGAAGAGCAGGAGAAGGCACAGAAAAAGGGGAATGTCAGCCACTTGATGGAAATGAAGAAGAGAGAGATTTAAAAAAGATACAAAGGGAAAGAAGGACACTGTTACTGTAGTCTGGGTGTGGAAAGTTGAGGAACTGAATGAAGTTACCCTTGGTATTTATGGAGAAAAAGCATGAGAGACTAAGCCTGGTATTGCAAGAGACAACAATGCAGAGGTGTTATCAGGGACTTAAGAGTGCAGCTTTATGTTTCTGCCTGATGATGGCAGCAACACACTTACCTACAACACACACACCACATACAGTATGGACAACCACATTTAGGATGAGATCCCACTTACTTTTAGAAAAGAATGGAGAAGGCAACAAAAGAAAAAGGAAAGATTACTTTGGAGTGGTTAATGGAGAAAAGAAACGGTAGCGACAGTTAGAATAATGTGCATGTGTGCAGGCACTGTGGCACAGGCTGGAGAAATAAAAAGATGACAAAGGGAATGAAACCAATTATTTCCATTTAATTACATATGGGGGAGGCTGATTGAAATCCCCTTGTAGGTATTCTCTGTCTGGGTGCCTGGAGATAACCCCTGATGCATTGCAGATTAGGCTTGGAAGTGAACTGCATTTAGAGCAATGGTGAATGGCAGCTTATCATTCGGAGCAGGAAATAGCTGTGAAGCATATTGACTGGGCTTGAAGAATGTTTCTCCGTCAGTCATGCCGTTTGTCTGTCTACCAATGCGAACGTCCCCTCACGCTATTCGTGTGTATTGGTATTTCTCTCTGCGCTTGTCTGACTGGGAGCGCCCGAATGACTAGAACAGCCCCTCGTATTTGAGGGATAACAGCCGGGGGAAGGAGAGACCTGACAAAGAAGGGAATGGAAATCTGTCTATCCATTTTCTTTTTCGAGCAGACTAAAATGTGGGAGCTTCTTTTTTACTGTGAGTGGGTGAGCAGTGAGTGGCATACTGTGAAGACGGAATTATGTACCAGCATTTGCTTGCCTAGGCTTTCTGTCTATATTCTGTCTCCCAAGATAGACACGGGATAGAAAGAGGCAGAGACAGAGAGAGAGACTAAAATAAGTAAAAGAAAGAAGAAGACAGGAAGAAAAGCATGAGAAAATAAGTATGAGACAAAACTTTAGGGATGATTACAAATAGACAAGTGAATTGTGGATCTAATATTGCTTAAAGCAACAAACGAGACATCTTATACTACATCTGCTACAGCAGTATGGGATTGAAAAGAAAATATGTTAGGGAGCTTCTTTCTAGTGCTGCGGTTCTCTCGGTAAAACTTTCAGAAAGTGCTGCAGTCATCTCAAATAATACCTGTACAGTATATTTGGTTGCTGAATTCCCAGAAAGCAGAACACACACAAACAAGCATGCACACATACACACATACACACACACAGTGCAGAATTAATATGGACCATACTGTTCCCAAAGGTCCTAATCAATTGGGCCAACTCAGCGAGATGTACAGTTTAGCCGAGGCTCTACACCCTTATCTGCAGCAGTGTCCCATTACAGCAAAACTTTCTGTGCCATGTATTGTCCATTGTTGCTGCACTCAGCCCCTCAGAATAATTCCCCATCACAGTGAGCATCTCCTGTATCCACATCTCTTCATATAAGTCCTAAAATCTTAGTTGTAACGTCAGATTTAGTTCATTGCCTCCTTCTCTCACTGATCTCCCATTATTCCTCCCTTTCTAATTTCCCAAAAGAGGAAAAGGGAGCTGCAGGGACAGGAACAGACCAAACATTCAAAAAGATTTGCTATTAAAATCTTTTCTCATAAACAGACTAGTGCACTGTAATGTGAGTGATGCACACTTATTCATGTAATTCAATTTATCGGTTTATTTATTTATATGCTACATCTGGGGACCCGCCAACTGTGGAAATAAATAAGCAAAGGATGCAGTGAATTTAATTTCAATTTACCCTGGGAAAACAAATCGGTATCCACTGTACCATGGACCATTTAGTTTATTTTTGGGGAGGGAGGTGTAATGATGCATTATAGCAAGAATGTTGAGGAAGCCAATGTAAGAAAAATCGTTAGTCTGCTAACATACCAAATTTGTAGCTTCCTAAATTACTGTGTAAGGCTTTTCTGGTAAGGTTTTACCTGGTGAGTGGGTGCACTAGTAAGTTGCCATACGTGCTTACACATTGGATCTTCAGTCTAGTCAATACATAGGATCAATAAAGCACACATGGACATGCAAGAGTTCAGGAACAGAGCACTTACCGGGAAAATCTATTCTCTACTGATTATTGGTTTTAGGTGTTGTTGTATTATAGAAGAGGAATTGCTTTCTCCTGTATAAGTGCACTCATGAACAATATAATTCATAAAGTACATGCACTTTTATGTTTTTCAGTGCACCCAGCATATTTCTTTGTCAGTGGTAATTGTCAATACTTTTCTAGGAACAATGGATCAGAACTTGCAGCCTACGTATATGAAAGGTAGTGCTTGTGGTAATGAACCCACTAGAAGAGTTTTCTGGGCCTATATAGGCGAAGGGGACATGGAAAGCCTCCAAACAAATGCTAATATTTCTCTGTGTCTGCCAGATGATATGAGGTACCTTCACAAAAAAGTTGCCATATCAATCGTGTGGCCCAAAAATAAGTTATTCCAGCAGTATTCCCAAGTGTATACATGCATGTGTGTGTGTGTGGGAAAATGCCTCTGTGTTTCTCTTTGTGTCACAATGAATGGTTAATAAATCAAAACTACTGCCTCGCTTGCCACAGATGAGATTTAGTGTATGGTGGTGTAACAATGGAGCCGAGACTAATGTGTTTTGCCTTGAGATCCATTCAGGTGACCTGCCACTGCTTTCCCCCACCATTCAAGCCAATTTCAGGCTCGGCTGAGCCAAGGAGCTTTCCGTCCGGGATTTCCACAGCTTTTCTGACCAACGCTGAGAGGAGGACAAAAAGCTAATGCTGACTATTAGCATTAGACCAAATTCAGTCATAGCTATAGTTCAGCGGGAGCATGGGGAGATGATAAAATAGTCAGCACCAAAATGGCCTCAGACAAGCAGCTGGAGAGTGAAAATGAGCCTGGAGGAAAAGCATTTAAAATAAGCGAAACCCCTGCAACATGACACTACTTACTATTGTGTTCAGTATTAAAACCTCTATATAATGAGTATGATGATACATCGGCTATTCAACAACTGCAGTACCAGCCATGGCAGCTGCATGCTGATACAATGGTGATAACTACACTTAGCTGAATGACTAACCCATCTGGAGGTTGGACACTTATCTGTTCAATATGTGCAACCTTAAAATTCTTCTCTTTCAAACTGCCCTGCAAGTAGACAAAAAGAACACTGGGTCCAATTAGAGAAGGGTTTACCCCTTTTACAACTGATCCTCTGACTGCACACAAACAATTTGGAAGTCACTGTTATGGCAGGAAAAAAACAGTCAATATTTCTCTTAGGCATTCTGGTCAGTTGAGCATTTTAGCATTAGCCTTCATAAAAAGCACAAGCACAAGTTATTGACTCTGATAGGCATGCAAGTACTCATTTTCCCACTGTGTAATTCCTCTTAACTCTCTGATCGTTGCTGTGAAAGTCCCTCAGAGACACGCAAACACAGAGTATGAAAATCTTCAAGACCAGCCAATGGAACAATGGGGAACTGATGAACAGCCGCCCACAAAACTGCTGCCCACACACACTTGCAGAGTGCCTGTGGGAGGATGTACGTACAGCCATTCAGACATCAGAGGCTGCCATTCAGCAACAACACCAGACAACAGCTGTGTATGTGTGAGAATGTGCGCTTGTGTGATCATAGACTGCACATTTCAGTATTAATACAGCTTTACTTTCTGCGTGAACAGTCACTCAGCATGGTAGGCACAGCAGAAGATGTTTGTACTATATTTGTAGTTTATGTAGCAATCTCAAATCATGTGTGGTCCCTGTCATACATACTAACCTAGCACTCCACATTCCCTTACAGTCTTGGTTGGGTTCCCCCGGCCTTGGGCCAGTCCAGCCGTAATACCCAGGGGTGGAAGGGCTGAGAACAAGCTAGCAGGGTCACCCTCTCCTCTCATTAGCTGAGTAATGAGCCATGCTGTGGAGCTGCTGTAAAAGCCACACAGCCTGTAAACCCTTAATAGCTACCTCCAACACCCAAAACAACTGCGGATACCAGTAATACAATTCCTATGTACCAGTACATGTTTATGCATTCATCTGTGTGCCTTTGGGTTTGGGTCTTTTCAGGACAGTCTTAGACTCGTGGTTAGGGCTCATGCCTTTAACAGTTATTGCAAGATTCCTGGCTGGGAAGCTTTTTGGATCTCAGTTCTCTCTGTGTCCTCATGTCCCCTGCCTGCATTGACTATACAGACTAAAGGCTAAAAAGGCTTAAAAAGCGTTGAATCTAAATGTAAAACATCTGTAAAAGCACTGGAAGGACATACATCTACATCTGCCTGATCAATACTAGTACTTCTCTGTGGATTATAGAAATAGAATAGAAATAGAACAGATATTGCACTGTTGGCATGGTCGTTTGGCTGGTACATAACAAAATGGCGATTGTTGTAAGATGGTATGGTGATAACACATGTGAGTGGGCCCCTAAAGTGTGTTATGAATGGCTGGATAGCTATAAAAGCTGTCTGCTCTCCTCCAAGTGTAGTGGAAAGTAATGCTTGGATGAAGTATTAAGTTGTAAAATAACAAAGATTTTGTGGCTGGCTCTGGTACCACTCCAGTTTACTGGAAATCTTCACCTCAATGAGTCAGGGTTAGGGTTAGTTAATTAGTTAAGTTAATTTATACTGAAGTTTATACTACCATTGCATTTGAATGTCCGTTTTACTCCTATTCTACTTCTATGGAGTCGATATTTACTATAAAACAGAGCTATTTAACTAAATGTACCTGTGCCTTGTTGTTCTACCAATAACTTACCCAAGACATTCACTTGAGAAAAAAATCTGAGAACAGAGTTTTGTCCTAATTCTTCAGCCATTCTTTCCATTCTTGTTTTAATAGTTTTCTTTCCAGGAATGCTATACTCAAGAGGGAAGTTACTAAAGGAGTAACAATCATAGATATGAAATGTGTGTGATTGAAGCCAAGTGCAAACTTGCCAACACAGGAACAAAAAAAAGAATGTTTCTTTGTCAAGAACATTTTCTACACGGGTACGTCGTGACTATGTTTGTGTGTATGTGTGTGCATGTGCTAGTTTGAGAACATGGCAGAGACATGGCACAGTGCCTGGAGTGTCTTCCAATAGAAAAATGAAGGTGACATTCACAAGATAAGAACACATTGTGTTGGGATTCTCCAAGGGGTTAGCTCTTCTGTTCTCTGCTCCCTCTGTCTTCTTTGCCTTTCTTCTCCTCTACTAAATCCCCAAATAAGTCATTGGTCCATTAAATCACGTAAATGGAGGACAGGCTTTTAGTTTAACTCATAAATAAGGAAATCCTTGGTCGGAAGCCATGAAACAATCACTCCATAACGCATTTGATCAAACTAAATTCTCCTTAACCAAATATGTATTCAATGCTGAGTGCATTCTGAAATAGTGTGGCTGGAGCAGAGAGCAGACAGCATGTAGGAATATATATACATATGCACATATAGATACTGTAAAGAATCAGTTGTGTTCTGGAGAGAAAAGCCCCTGTTGTGTCACTGTTGCCACAGTGATGCTGTATGTTCCTGTAACAGCTGTGGAACACTGTCTACTCATCCTAAACCTCATTTATACCCAAAGCAAACATCTATCTTCCCACTCCTGCTGTTCTCCTTTTCTCTCCCTCCCCTCCCCATGTGTTTATCTCTTCCTTCACCTTTATCGCTCAGTCAATCTCCCTCACCCACCTCCCTATCCTCCCGTTTGATCTCTCACAGTCGATGCCAGATCATACTCTGTTCAACTGACAAATATGGAACGAGAGCATAGACGCAACTCAACTGACAACCACACACTGTCACTGTCACGCTTCTCTCCACGCCAGCTTTGACAAGCCTGGCACACTGGGGGCAGCAATCTGATTACCTCTGTGCCACATCACACCCTCTGTCTGTGGCCTGTGGAACTCCCCACAGTGTTTCTTTAAGGATGTTCATCTAGTAGCAGGCCCTCCCTCACACCAATATCTCTTACACTGATAACATCTTGGCGATCTGAGAGAGCAGTCATTTGTCATCATCCATCATGCCACAACTGGTGGCCCACATAGACCTCCGCGATACAAAGAGGCACACAATTATAAACATACACACACACACCCATTTGTCTGCTCCAGCCATAAATCCTTGAACAACAACAAATCATAATTCAAATGTTGCAAGTGTAGGCTGCGCACTAGATGGCAGTGTGGTTAGATAGTTCAGGCTATGCAGCACAGCAGTCCACTTTATCATTTCTGAAGCTTTTAATTGAACCGCACATGGTCAGATAATCTGGGGGCTCTCACAACAACAATTATCCCTGAGTATGTGCAGAAAAAAA
This sequence comes from Centropristis striata, assembly GCF_030273125.1. Taxonomy (NCBI): domain Eukaryota; kingdom Metazoa; phylum Chordata; class Actinopteri; order Perciformes; family Serranidae; genus Centropristis; species Centropristis striata. Next base: position 16,227,746 of record NC_081526.1, read on the forward strand.
TCCTTCCTGAGGCTACTGTGGGTCGAAAATCACAAAGGCAAGAGGCTACAAGGTATATGCATGGACATGAGTATCATGGAACCAATCGCAGCACCTTGGCAAATAATAAAGAGCACGGACACAAGTTACATTCTGGAAATTGTACAGTTTTGATTTGCTCGTCTTTTCTGCCTGCTAAAATATAGCCCAATTAATACTGTATTTTTGAGATGGATATATTTATTTGCACTGTACTTAAAGCTGGAGTAGGTCGTTTTCTAGAAAAGGCAATAAATAAATAAAACACCAAAACTTGAAAGTACAGCCCTGCAGCGCCCATTCTCTGTCCTAAGCCTGGCCTACAAGATGAGCATGGACAAATGCACACAACTGCAAGAGTACAAGTATTTAATTTCAATTATGCCAATCTGAAATAAAGCAGCAATTCTATAAGAATTATCGTCCTGTTTTCTTTGCAAACTTGAAGACAAATTACTGAGATTTGAGGCTCTCGCTAGCTACATGAACATGAACTTCAATTAGGTGCAGTCATGAGCCTACATTTACTTTCCATCTCTAAAACACTTTGCCACTTCGCATTTATTGTCCAAAACTTTTTAAGACTCTCTTTTTGATAAGTCTGTCTTTAGACTTTAGAAATTGCCAATGCTGGATTAGCAACTTTTTCTGCAAAATTTTCTGCAACTGAATCAGACTTTCACCATCTGAGGGGAGGCGTACGCGCATCCACATCTAAAAAACAGCTTCTGTTAGAGGCTTGACTTTGTTAAGCCCGAAAACAGCAGCATTACTGTGTCTGTAAAACAAATATGTGTATGTCAGCTATAGATTGAACACTCACACAGCTACATCCTCTCCCCTTTGCTCATAAGAATTTTACATACCTGGAAAAAGAGAAAGAGGAAATGACAAAGGACAGAATAAGAGGTCTCAGAGCTCAATGTGCAAAGTTTTCAAACGTCAGCTCGTCTCCATGCATCATGTAAACAGACTGCAGATGAAAGCAAGGTAGCTACGTTCTGAGCGCTTTTTCTTCTCTGCCGAGCTTTCTACTTGCTCCTTTTTTATCAATTTCCCAAATGTGTTCCTCATGACTCATCTGCCTGGCCTGAGGACCCGTTTGATTGCCAGACGTATCCACTTTCACACAAACACATACAGAAATGCAAAAATGAGTGTGTGCACAAAAATCCACACACAGATTTATCACCGCTGACAATTCATACCCAAACACACACACATAGAGATACACACAAACACACATTATCATCATCATCACTGCCCTTAGGGGTAAACACCTTTTTCTATTTGGTTGATATCTACTGGCACAGGATAAACATTTTCCCCTCTCTCTGCACCTCCCCTTGGTCCTGCAGACATTGTCTGTGGGCAGGAATGATTTGTTGGTTGGAGATGGACCATCAGTCTCTCCCATCACAAAACCCAGCGACCTATGACACCACAGATGAAGGTAGAGCAAAAACAGGCAGCAACAACATCCAACAGACAAACTTGTTTTTCAAATCACATGCAGCTATTGGCCCGTTCATGTTGTGTTGAAAAATGGTGTTTTGGGGTAGTGCTTTGACATTTTACATGTATGGCTCAGACTCACTGTCAGCTGAGGTACATGAACACAAAAAAGAGAGGAAAAAAAATCCACACTGCATTTTGTTTGGAGAAAAAAAGGCTAAATTAAAAGTAAAAATGTTCGCTCTTTACAATAAAAACAGCATGTAATGAGTCCCTAATTCGACAAGAGATTGTAACAAAAATCACAAGGTTTTCAGCTTTCACTGCAATAATTTGACTTATTCCAGTTTAAGCTAAATAAACATCTGCCAAAATTGGTTGCATCTCACTTTTAAATGATGATTTTGCTCTTTAAAGTAACAATATAACGGACTGTTAAGTCACTATCTATAGCAGAATAAATCAGTTGATTGAGTCTGAGGGCCATTGAGAAAAGCTCTTGCATTGGCTCTATCAAAAACTGGGTCCATGTGGCGACAATTTTGGGAAAAAATCTATTCATAATTGAGCAGTGAATGACAGTTGATGGAAACTGACAGATGTATTAAACAATGTTTGGATTGCTGGGAAATAAGATCCAAAAAAACCCTTGCAATACTGCTTACTGCCATTGGTGCCGCCAAAGAGAAGAAAATGAGATCATCCAGATTGTAACTTTAACAACTTCTGTACAATTTGCTAAGAAATGTTTACTGTTACTTTCAGAAAGAAAATGTTTTTCCGATCAGTGGGCGACTGCTCTACCATCTGAGCCTCAGCTGCATTTCATCAGACGATGATGAAATGCACATTAGTTGATTTATAATTATAATCTAGCAAGTAATACCAGGTAGGTTTTTAATTGCTACCCAGCACTTTCACATCAAGCACTTTGACATTCAGGTCAAACAAAAGGCTTATGTTATTTAGATTTTTTTCTAAAGCGTGTTGTTTTGTAACCATTTACAGACAATGGCCCTCATTTATCAAACGAGCGTACGACAGAAAGTGAGCATAAAGTGGGCGTAAGATCATTTCTACGCAAGCCTCGGCATTTATCAATTTGGACGTGAGCGGAGGGTACGATCAGATCCCACGTCTGCTCTCAGCTCTTGTACGCAAATTTGAGTCAGCGTAAAGTCCACACGTCTGAGTCTGAGAATTGATCTTAGACTATGGTAACGATGCCTGGAGCGGATAAAACTCTACAGTGTTTTGTTTGTTAATGGTGACAAAGCAAAACATGTTTAGACTACATCATTTATTATTAAAACATTATCCAAGATAAATACACCCTGCAAACGTGAAATTCTTTAAACAGAATACCAGCCAAGGATATTAAATGTTGTTGTTTTCTGCTGTTTACCAAACAAAACCAGTTTGTTGTGTTGCACCTGTTGGACGTCAGCCTTTTACTTTCTGCCTCTGAGAAATTCCTCTTCTTTTTGAATTAAAACTTACTTTAAAACATTGTTTACCTCCTTTTTACTTATTTATGTATAGGCCTACATGTATTTATACATTTTGACTGGGTCTCCTTACTGTTCTCTTTACTAAGAAACAGCGCCCTCCAAAATCCTGCTTGTGGCCGTAAATATATTACATCTCTATATTGTTATTTAGGACTGAGCTTACTAACATTATTGTGATGTTACTTTTTCCTGTCGAACCTTTCCCCCGCTCATCTATTGGTTGTTGATTGTGTTACGTCACTGCGACTTGCGATAATATCAAATGACGGGAGCACGATGTGACTCCAGTAAAACTCCTAGATTTACTAAAGACTTTCAGTTTTTAATCTGCGACTGTGAAAATCGTTTGGTGTAAGCCCAGCATAACTCATGCAAAGAATCATGCTCAAATCTAGTCACTGATTTCGACTGTGCTATCAAAGTAATAGTTGTTTCTGCCGCACAGTATAAATGTTTTAAAATGATATTTCCTGAGTAGTTCAGCACTCTCCCAAGTTTCACATCAGCTATGAACAGAAACACACCTGGGAGGCCGATGTGAGTTGTGGCTGTGTGTGTATGTGTAAGGGAGGGAGGGGGGTTGTCTACTTCCTCCCATCACTTCTGCTTTCCTCTGCTGTCTACCTTTCTCCTGTCCCAGCCTTCATTTCATTAAAAATCTATCAAACCTAATTTCACGCAATAAATGCATTATCCTAATCAACATTGATGAGTGGAAGATGCACTGGTGAACAAATGCATATATATATGTGTGTGCGTGTGTGCAAGTGCATTTTCCATTAAGAAATTCCTACTTCTTTTGTGCTCCTGGCTCATCAGTATGGCACAATAAACCAGTTGTTCATTAGCTGAGGCAGTGCTTTCTCGCACTTCCCTAATTATTAATGACCACTCTTTATGTGAACGTACACGTGAATGTGTATGCACATGCACCTGTGTGCCTGTGTCTGTTTCTGTGTCGAAAGCAAATAACTATAAAACCTATTCTCAGGCTGTGATTACAATGCATGGATTCAGATCTCTTTCATCACATCACACAACATTAAAGCGACCAGATATTACAGCGCAGCGAGCTAACACTGATCTGCTTGATCACAGCGCAACTACCCACAAGCCTCTGTGCTTCTCCTGACGTTTCAAGCTTTGACTCCGAGATGAAAAAGCAAATCAAGACAAATGGTCTGTTGAGGTTGACAGATGCAAGTCATTCCCCTGAAAGGTGGGGCTACAATCAGCATACAAATGATGACAGATGTTTTAAGCTACATGCCTTATTGATGATGTCATTATCAAATCAGCAGACAAGGGCAGAGTGCTGCTGTTACACACACACACACACACACACACACACACACACCTGGCTATGGCGACATAACTTATACGCAGGAAGTGACAGGTGGAAACCTAAGCCAGTCCTGATGACAACATGATGACGCCCTAAAAGTGTTGCCTGGTAAGTCTGTCCATGTTGATCTGCTTCACTGAGCACAGATATAGGTAATAACGGAGCAGACATTTGTAAAATATTGCCACTTTAACATCACCATCTTTATTAAGCTGAAAAGGTAAAAGCTATTGCCTTGTATTGTCTGGCCTAAGCAGGCTTATAGGACCTATAAGTTGTATATTTATGTTGCAGTCTGTCACAGTTGCTGTACTTTTACAGCTTTGTTCACAGCATTAGTTCTATTTTCAGCTGTGAGTCATGAGGCGATTCTTTTCGTAGCAGCAGCCAAACAGACTATTTGGCCTCTCAGGTGTGCAGTTCTTTATGCATTATGACTCACAGGTATTTCCCATTCTATATTCATCCAATGTTGCAATGTTACATTCTCACAGGACTGCTGCAAACAGTATGTTACTGACCTATTACGCTTTAAAGTAAAATGAATTCCCAAGATGGGTTGGTCAAAGCTTTGGCTGACTGCAACACCATTATGAAAAAGTAGTGAATGGCTTGAAGGGGTCCTATTATGCTAATTTTCCGGTTCAAACTTGTTTCGACTAGAACATGTTTCCATGCTTTAATGTTAAAAAATAATAATAAGCCGCCCTTGTGGAAAAAGTGGAGGCTGTTCTGTTTGCCCAGAGTTTTAGGGTCTGCATCTGTGCTCTAGGTGTCTCTGTAGCGTTCGTCATTGCAGCCAGAGGAATGACTGTAACAGAATATAGCTGCACTTTTTACCATGAAAAATGACCAATAAAAGCTTCAAGACAAATATCTACACAATAGGACAATTGCCAACAGGAATGTAATCCGAAACTGGGGGGAAATATAAATATCAGAGATTTCTCTGACGTTACAAGTTTCTACATGTGGCAGTGGAATGACTGTATAGCAACTGTATTTTCTGCCATGAAAATTCACCAATAAAGCTTTTAAACTTAAAATCACAAAATCAAACATCAGCAGAAATGTAAGCAGAAGTTTGGGAGAACTCAACAAAAACGGCTTAGATTACCTGAAAATACTACAGTTTTTCTGACATTAGAATGCAGCTATATTTAAAAGTGAATGTAATATAAACACTGCAGTAGTGTGCATAGTGCAGATGACCATATATTCATATCTGTCACAAGGTGACGTCAGAAAGAGGGAAAACATTTGAAAAGGAGTATTCACGATGGTCACAGGGTTTATTTTTACACATGTTTACTGCATTATTATTTGAAAATTTGGGTACATTTAATATGACAATCTGACATTTTAACAGTTCAAATATATGACAGAAAAAGGAAAAGAACATAGGTCCCCATTTTAGAGAAGAAGCTGCCAGTCAGCACACTTTGGAGTCAAAGATCCAGAGAGCTGTGAATGACTTTAAATGGAGAGGGCTTACTTCAGTGCATGAAAGAAAGAAAGAAAATACATTCTGATGGTGATTACTTTACATTAAAGACAGAAGGTACACTGTATCAATCGTGCATGAATGTCACATTGTAGAATATGACATTTGCAGTGACTTACCAACATATTCAGAAAATAATTTGAAGAACAGTTCAACATCATCATGCACAATTGTGCTGTGCAGACGGGCCTTATCACTAAAAGCTTCGCTGCACATGTGAATTTTCATTTTACTGTGACACATACACACACACGAACAAACACCGCTGGCACACCTGCAACCACACACGTCTTCTGTGCTTCAAGTCTTTCATGGGTAGAAGCAGAAATACAATGGCGTGTAAGGAGAACTGACATGTTTGACTGGTTTTCCTCCTGATATTTCTGACACACAATATTTCTGACACACATGGAGCATGACAGGGAGTGGGATGTTAGGGCAAGATAAACTGTCACCAACTACTTTCAAAAACATTTTCTCCACAGCAGCTCGAAATTCAGCAGTCAGTGTGACAGTGAATGCTTCTGTGATTAGCTCACTTAGCCAACAATTGCCACTAATTATGCCACCAACAATGTAACTGTTTACATTATTCCCTCTATTGTCAACTTGTGTAAAGCATCCCACGCTTTCACCCCAAAACACATAAACATCCTCGCATAGTTCACTTCAAATACCAAGATTTGCATGATCTCGCTCTTTGAATTCTTCATTCTGCTTCAATTTGTTGTTCCATTATTTCTAATTAATTTGAACACAGCAACTGTCTGTGTGTCCAACCAACTGTGCAGAAGAAAGAATTAAAAATGTCTCTGGGGGGAGAATACACACATGGCTTTTGTGTGTCAAACTCTAAATATTGATTGATATCCATCCCATATGCTCACTGATATATAACTGTTTTTGAAAAAGAAAGACATTATGTGATACTATTTTCTGTATAGAATATCTTATTTCTTTTTTAAAGAGCTTGCCATGGTCACATTAAGGACAAATAACAAACATTACCAACTCAGTAAAGTCATTCATCAAACAGCAGGCAAAAATGATTCATCACATACACTGTAATTGGTTTCTCATCCCTCACAGCCCACGTGTGCATTGCTTATAGGAAGGTTGGCCATGTCATTGGGCTTTTGCCAAATGTTTGCAGAAGCCTTCTCTTGTGGGAGGGTGATCACAATCTATGGTCTATTTATAGTCAGTCTCCGTATCCGTGATTGAAGCACCTGTAAAATAGGCAATTTTACAGTCACTGCGCCTAATCACTCAGCTGTGGGTGGGAAATAACCTGCCCAGGCAAGCTGAGACCTGCCACCCGTCTACGAGTGTGCAGCGTTGGATGTGAGCAATGTGTGCAAACCTATTAATGTGCGTCAGGTTATAAATTAATTAATTTTTGAAGAATTCTATGGCTACCGACATGAACTGACCAGAGGCTTTAATTTTAAGCATTTCTCCCTATGTGACCATTCAAAAACCAATTTGCACAGAGAAGTTCGTCTGCAACTGCACCTCATTTGCATTGGATGACTGGTTCACCCGTTAAGCAATGACAAGCACCAAGGTCTTGTGTGTATGTATCTGTGTGTGTTTAATTGCCAGCTTTTTCACACAACAGGGTTTTGCTTTGTTAAAGCTAATTGCCCACTTACTCAGCCCTCTAGAGAAAACCCCAAAAAGGTGAAAATGAAGGAATTACTCAGAGCCCTGCCCACATGGGGGCGCGTATTACACCCTTGTCACTCTTCCCTGGGTAGCAACAGAAAGTCTGTAGCAGCAAACAGCAAGAAGGAGCAGAAAGCAGCAGAAAAATCTGTTGCCAATTTATACTGGAATATACAGTATACTGGCCATTTCTTGCCGCATGCTATCATGACTAATAAAAGGGCAATTCTGTCAATCAAATCCATTGAAACTTTACAAAATATACACAATTTATACAATGGTAGCCCATGTCTGCAGGATAAAACTGGCTGTTTTAATATTGCACAAGTAAGAAAGAAAACTGTGGCATGCCCACTGAAGCTGTATATCCTTGTTTCCTTTATATGTGTCAAAAAGGCAGCTGTGTTGCAGTGTTCTGCAGCTGCCGATAATGCAATGCATGGAGTTCAAAGTGATCAGCCTGCTGGTACTTCTTCCTGAACAGTGCCATGGTTGATCAGAATCAACACAATTACTTAGTACAGTAAGACCGTCAAAAGTACAGGATGCAGGGATAATAATTCACATAAAACCATCCTTCTGAAAAGGGTCAGATATTAAAACTAAAAGTAGGTGATGAAAACAGACTTCTGCTATTCACTGCAACACTGAATTGAACTCTTATGGTCGTATTTTTGTCAAAGGTAGTTACCCTGTTATCTTTTTATTATTTTGTGGTTGTTTTCTGCATTTCAAAAGAGTGTTTGGAACAACTGTAGTTGTAACTGTAGTAGAATGTTAACTTTGAGATCAACCAGCCACAGTGGCTAAGCTAAGTGGCAATGCCATGTCACAATCTTAGCTTAGCTCACTCTACTCTTTCATGGTCGTGGTTGAGTTAACTTAAGAGAAACAGAATTATATGTAAGAGGTGATTGACAGTCCTCTCCCTCAGTACAAAACAATTCAAAACTGTCCAAGACTGAAAGCATACACACCGCCTGTTAAAAGCCCTTTCTGAGAAACTTCAAGAAACCTTGTTAAATTCTTAAACTTTTCACCAAAGTGAGTTTCTGAGCTGAAAGTTAGGCCTTGCAGGTAGAGAATCGTGGTTCATTTTATATCAGCAACACCTTAAGTAGGCAATAATAGTCACAATATTATCAAAGCATTTGCTGATTGGTCAGTACTTACTGTATATGACTGGGTTGATATTGATTTGTAAGTGGTTGCAACTACATTTGATTAATGCAATGAAAATTGAGTTTGCAAGATGTTACACCGCTGCACAATATAACCACTAACTCAGAGACAGATACTCATTATTGAGTAGCTACTTCACTATATTTGGAATCGTAGTGCTGTGCATGCAAATAAATGAGCTGCTCATATTTCAACATAATGATTCCCCTTCACATGAATTGTTTATTCTATAGAAATAATTTACAAAAGCTTCCTACCTGTTTGAGCTTCTTCAAGTCTTCATCCAACTCCAGATTGTCCAAGATGACAGCCACAAAAAGACTGAGCAGAATCTAAAATGCAACAAGAGGGAGTGCATAAGAACATATGCTGCGTACAAACACATTTCAACATGTTAATGCCATTACCATAAAAATAAGGCTTTTTCAAAAGTACAAAGTCTGTTTAGTAATTGCATTTGTTGCTCGTTCTGCTCTGGAAGACATCCCGTCTGTCTGGGGTGAAGTGTGAGTCATCGAGAGACTGTCTGTGCTGTCTGAATGCTCCCCATATCAGAAGGCCAAACACTGAAATGTCAGCACTCCTTACGGCTGCAAGTCTGATTAACTGTGATTAGATGTACCACTTGAGAGAACAATGAAGGGGCACTCATTGAATGCATTAAGAAAACAATTCATGGATCCTTTTTCCACTTATTTTCATCAACCTGCTCTTACTGACCAAAAATACTGCAGCAAATATACTATGGAACTTAACATATACATTAAAAAGCTCCAATACATTTGAAACAGCACAGTCATTTCCTCACCAGGGTAGCAAACAGATGGTAGAGGATGAAGTAAATGGCTACGACCGGAGCCCACATATGACCTACAGCGACCAGAGTCTGGTCCATGACATCTACCCAGCCCTCCTGGGTTAGGATCTGGAACATGGACATGAATGCCTATAGGGAGGAGAGCACAGCATTAGAGGAGGTGAGTGATGCAAAAGGCTAGAGAGGGCAACTGAGTGTACAAGCGGAAGCGATGAAGAGAGGGAGAGAGAGACAGGCAGAGGGAGGAAATTACACAGAGAAACAGACAGATCTGACATTTGAAACATGCTTTTTCACAGGAGAGCAAATATCACATAGCTGACGCGCATATCCCCTTCTGATCCATCCTTCTCTAGCTAGCGATTTGAGACTGTGAAATAAAAGTCAGAGAAAGAAGAGAGGAAGTAAGAAGAACCCTATTTTTTATTCTCTGTCCTGCTGCCCTCTCACCTACTTGGTAGAGGTCAGATAAAAGTATAGGAAACAGCCAGCTGCAACACTGTGGCCCCTGGAGTCAAATGGCACGCCTGCGCCTCTTCCCTAGCATCTCACCTCTAGACAGTGTCCCCCTCCCTTTCCTCCCTCCCAGCCCCTCCCACCTGCTCCCACATCCCAGTCACTGCAGATAAAGATAAACCCAGCAACAGGTCTGCCTGTAGGGGAGACAGCCAAACATCATTAACTATGACGTGATGTGTGTCTGTGTGCATACATGCGGGTGTGTGAAGCACAAGCAATACAGAAACACGGAGAGAAAATGAGAGCGAGACGGGTAACACAGCATACAAGTGGCATCTGTTTACGAGCAACCTCTCATATCCTGCTGTGCCTGGGATCAGTGAGATGTTGGAGAGGAGGGAAAAAATATGAGGCTGGAAAGATGTGGCTAATGAGAGAGAGAGAAGCTCATGAGCACTTAGAAATCAAAGGAGGTACCACATCTGTCGACCCATCGTGCTACCCATCATTAGCATCTGCAGGCCCCTTTCTAAATTTTGATAGCATGTATTTCATAAATTACCTGTATCTCCTAATTTTAACTACATTGCATGTTATTTGACATATTCTAAAAAATGTGTGCTGACTTATAGAGTTTGCTGGTTCTGTCCACATATTTAAGAAAAGCACTTTATAAATAAAGTTTATTATTATAATTACAATTCATGTTTGCAGGTTAATGGACCTGCACTTAAATAGCACATTTTCTAGTCGCTTTGCGACCACTCAAAGTGCTTCACACTATAGACGGCACTCATTCACCCACATATTCATACTGGTGGCAGAGGCTACCCTAAACGGTACCACCATTGGGAATTCATTCATACACCAATGAACGCAGCATCAGTAGCAATTTGGGGTTCAATACTTCGTCATGTAGGCTGCTATGGTCAGGGATCGAACCTGCCGGCCATAGTGGAAAAACACAATTTAAAATCAGGTGGTTGTTGCTGAATAACCGCTGATATGAGCTGCGATCCAAACTAAATAAAGTAGGAATTAAAAACAGTTGGGACACCCCTAAATAATATATATATTTTTTTTATTTATTGATTTATTGATTTATTTTTTATTATTTTCCTTTTGGTGATAGGGTGAGAGTGAGTGGTTTCTTACCCTGGGAAATGTGGTAAAGCGGTCCAGCTCCTCCACAAAGCAGAACATCTGCAGGCTGATGGCCGACATGACGATGAGGAGGCTGGCTGTAAACACCACCAGGCTGCCTAGTTTTTTACCTGGACCAAATATCTTATAGACAAAGTCCTCCAGAGCTGGGGAAATCTTAATCAAACGCACCACACGTAGCACCTGAGGGGAAGAAAGACATATATTTCTACTGTTAGTTTGCGGTTTGTGTAAACATTAATTTTGGTCATTGACACGCTAGTTTTATAATCTGCACAAAGAGAAGAGAGGTGGTATTTTGACGATAGTTTAAAATAAATATCAGAGAGAAAACATAGAAGTGCATTGATTAGATATTGGTTTAAAAAAACAGAGCATTGATCTAAGCCCAGGGGTGAAGCTGCAGTGACACTGTACTCTGTCAACAGGCTAAGTCCCTATATTGCTTGCGGTGACAACAACCCCCAAAAGGTAATGCATATTGGTGAGGCTTTGATTGGGGATCCAGAGAGTGGCTATTGATCGAGCTCAGCACTGCCTTTCCTCTGGCCAAAGATTTTTCTTTAGAACCCCGCTCTAAGCCAAACGAATGACTATCTCAGATTCCTCAGCTACACAGCTAAATAAAGGAGACAAACGGGGGATGCTGGGCCAAAAAGGGAACCCTACAGTAAACAAATACAGTAATAACACCCACAGCATGATGACAGATGGGATGGGAAGACACTATACCTTCTACTCCTGACAGACCATGATGACCACTATCCATTTTACAACTGATGAAAGCTCTGGGGCGAGGAGCAAACCATAAGTAAGGCAGGGTCACAGAGGATATAAGGCTATAACAGTAGAACCAGTCCGTGGCTCATTTTGGTTTATGTGCCAAGCCTGAAGCCAACACAGTTTTGAAATCTAATTTGGCGTGCAAGAATGACAATGCTGTTAATTATTCTCAATAATAACAACCAGTCATAGTACTGAGAAAAATAAAAACGTGATTTGACTATTTATTTGTGTGCAGCATCAAAAAATAAGCAGGCTCTGATTATGTGCCGCCATGGCCATCAATACCATTTCTAATGACATGATACTATAGAACTGTGAGTACAGTAGCTTGATAGATCTGATATTGTTCCTTTTTGTATTAAATTCTTAACCACGCTCATTCACCCAGGTCTATAATATGGATACATATACTATTGGGATTATTCTTCCCAACATAAAATAGGAAAACAGAAAAAACTGCAACAGAAAATGCACTATACTTTATATACTTGGGTTCTTTGTTGACAGTATATCTGCGATCCAACAAATAAGTGTGACACTTGCAAAAGAAAAACTTATCTCAACTACTCATGCAGACATGAAATGAGCAATAGACAGTAGGATTGTCTGAGACTATCTTGAAAGCAATCACTTTGATGTGCGGAACAAATTACTTTTACAAGGGGCTATCCCAACCACAGTTCAGGCTCAGGGCCAGATCTGCAGAAGGGAAAACGATAAATAGCAGAATGTTGTTGCATAGCTGAATGACAACCTTGTTTTTTTACTACGAGTATTGTGTGTCTGCAACCAGTGATTAACAACAAACGACACTCAGAGAATGGCTCTCCAGCTGTGTTGCTAGTGTGTGCCTCTGTCTCTAGCCTCTTGCAAGACAAAGCAATGCTTAACATAAAATTGAATTTCATAATGTGTCACATTGTCGCCTTCACAGATATCCCATCCAGAATTTTAAACCCGTATTGGCCCAATACCAAAAACCAGAATCGGATCAGTGCATCCCTAGCAGAAATGTCCAAAAATTATACAATGCCCTGCCTTTCCAAATGAACGCATTGACTGAACTGTTAAATCGTGCTGCGACTGAAGTCGTTGCAATTCTGAACACATAGAAAGGAAGTGTCGAGGTAGGTTCCATTGGCTGATTAAAAATCATTCTGCCAAGTGTCTTGTCTGTGTGTGTGCGTGTGTGTGTGTGTGTGTGTGTGTGTGTGTGTGTGTGTGTGTGTACGTATAGGCTCTAAAGTATTTGACATTTGGTCCAGACTGAAAGACAATTGGTAAGGCTAACCAATTATCAGTGAAACGCCCTTTGGTTGAATAAAATAAAATAAAAACCTGAAACTATCATTGATTGTGTAGCCTGCTGCCTTCTGCTATTGCGAGCACACACTTCTAATTCCCTCACAGAGCCTTAAGGTTAATCACTTGTGACTAAATGTCACCTGTTTAGACTGGGGCCTAGTTGGAAAAATTTCAGCTGAGAAAGTGGATAAGAAATGCTTTCCCACGAGTTAGGAGAGAGGGAGGCACTTAACTCCCAGTTGCTCTTTAAAAACTGCATATTAGCCTAACGCAGACTACTGACATTATGCCATGTAGGGCTGGGCAATTTATCGAAAATGAATCAAGACCGGCATTCAGAACTTCTAACCGACGTAATCTTGCCCATGACGATTATTTAGATAATTTAAATAAAGTTTACAAAATGTACTGAGCAACTGGATTGTATTGTACAAAAGACAAATGCCATGTCCGTCGTTTGGACACATTTTGGCTTTGGATGACTCCGAACAAAAAGAAGTCAAAGGGTAACACTGCGGAAAACTGTTTAGGGAAAAACTTTAGGGAAGTTGAATTCTACTTGTGCCGTTTTCATTTCAAGCGATGCTTTCTTTCAGATTTCTGTACAAAATATTCAATAATAGTTTCCTTAATTTCTTTAAAATCACATAGATATGCACTCTTTCATGAGAAAAAAATATCCCAGCTTCAATTGAGCATATTTACAGCAGAGACCATGTCAGTTAACTATGAGGGCAAAAAACAAAAACAAAATAATCGTTCAATAATCATAATGGAGGTAAAATGTTCAACTAATGGTGATATTGATTTGAGGTTTTATCGTCCAGCTCTACAAACATGTATTATCTGTGCATGTTGTTTAGCTATGACAGTTTTTTATTTTTATTTGGACAAAGTCAAAAGTGGTCATAATTTTTTGTCATCTGCACGTCATATGGATGCATTTTGTATTAATGCACCATAATTCAGAAATGCAAAATAAGGGAGTGTAATTCAGGAAAAATTAAACAAGATATCTGGCTTTTTACTGGACGAAATTATTAATCTAAAGCAAGTGTAAAGTTATTGCAAATTCATTTTCTTCTTATACTGAAATCACGACCTGGAGGAATGGAAAAACTAATTTAAAAAAAAAACATAATTTGATTTGGAGCAGTAATAATCAGAATGTTTTAAATAAAAGAAAAATCTGAGAACAGCCACACAACAGTTATACTTTCAATAGAATAAAGCTACAGTATACACGCTTGCATGTGTTAGCTGCCAATGTAAGCGTCACACATGTGGGTGGCAGCTGTTGAGAGAGTCAAAAAGGCTCAGGGCAGCTTGTGTGGTCAAGGCTAATTAAAGAGCTATCAGGAAGCCCTTTACCAACAGATCATCCACAGAGCTTTTTATCGGCGACATTTTGCGACCTACAGCAAGGTCAAAGGGTTACAGTCTGCAGAGTGCAATACTTAAAGGCTCTGGATGGATGATAATGCTGCAAGGCACCATTGCCACATGGCTCAGAACATACACATGAATGAATCGCCTTAAGAACTGGAAAAACGAAGTTTAAAAAAAAAAACTGTCCACACTTTGGATGATATTGGATCGCACACAAATGTATAGGCAAAAACTGAATTTATAGTATAAATACTACATTTTGTAATAAATAAAAAAATTCAGACCACCATTACAATAAACATCTCTAGTGAGGTCAAAGGGATCACACATTATTGCTTGCACCTACAGAATGATTAGGGACTTCCCCAACTTTCTACCTCACATACATTAATTAATTACCCCACAGTCAGGCTCAGGTTAATGCAAAATATCATCAAATAAAACTATCCGAGTACAATTATTTTCACTGAAAACACATCATGTTTCCCAAAAGTGTGTCATGACTGAAAAATGCTTCAGTTTAACTTAGAAATCACTTTACTGAATGGCTGTTAGACATTGTGGTGACAGTACATTTAAAGCATTTCCAATGAATGGAGGAGAGGTTTCAACACAGAAGACTGATATGATTGATTTATACTCATTAATGCAGGCCACGGGAAAGAAATGTCACTAAATGATTCACAGCCTCTGTTCTTCACTGCAATTTTATTTCAAGTGTGGATGATTCAGCTTCACATTTAAGATATAAAGAGATTTATGTGTGTTTAGGCAGGCTTCTATTCATGCAAAAGTGTGTATGTGTGTGTCCGTACCTGAAAGTAGGTGAACTGGGAGTGGTAGAGGTCAGGGTAGATGTGCAGTGTGGTGCCTACCACCAACAGAGATTCAAACTTGTGCAGGGAGGAGCTGATGTAGCCGGTGAAGCCCAGACACCAGATTTTCAGCAGAGCTTCCAGGTCAAATAACACAGTGAAGGCAACCTGGGATGGAATGGAAAAAAAGGCAATTAGGGTTGGCATTTACTCCCTGCCACCACAAATCTCTCTCAACATAAAGCTATCCTACAGCAGTTAATGGAGGCAAACTATTCCTTGAATGAAAAGAATACCGTGCAATGAATTTTTTTTATTCCTGTACAATTATGGTGACAGATCCTATCTCCATCTCCCTCCCTACTGTCATATTTTAAGATGAAATAATTTGCCAAAAAAGAAAAAAAAACACACAACAAAGTTAAAGATGAATTTGATTTTTTTTTAAACTGCAAATAATATCTTCATAATGAACATTTTTGACCATGATAATCATGTAGTGAATATCTGATATCGTGACAGCCCTAATTGGTGTACAATAGGGACAGTCAGCCAGTTATATATTACTTTCATTTATAAATGATGCATTGTTACAGATTAAACTACCGAAGAGTATAAAGTAGCTCAGCCTCCATCAGCTACAACACTAAAATGTAGTTTTGAACATAAAGCTACCAAGCTGCATTATGGAAAATGCTGTGTCTTGTCTTTTTTGAGCTTGATCCGAAGTATAGAGAAAATATATGCATATATAGATCTCTGTTGCATAGATTTTGACCTTACCATTTTAAATCTGTTTCTTGCTAGTCCCCCCACATTATGTGCTACCCTAATTCCTTAGAGGACTCCTTTATGTAAAGCATCTGAATGTTTCTACCAGCACTGTCTTCAGTAGTGAAGGAACACACTAAGAAGTAGAGAATAAAATTGGCAGCACACCAATAAAATTTGTATTTCTCCATTTAACTCTAAACCCAGAGCCTCCATTTTCTATTTTCCCTTCACAGCCTTCACACAGATTGGAACAAATCTGCAGATCGATGGCTGTATGATATGGATGGAGGGAGTGAGAGAAGGTAATATTATGTCTGATATTTTTTCCCCTTTCTTATCTCTTCCATTCAGCTGCGTGTGTGTGTGAGAGAGAGAGAGGTATGAAGGAGATGGGGGAGGTGGGCACACTCCTCACTGTCTTTGTTGGCGCCTTACCACCTGAATACTGATGACATCAAAACAACCTGCATGACACATACTGTACAGAAGTGGCTTGTGCATTTAAGAGCATCTGTACAAATATAAACATACTAAAGCTTACCAGACAATTGAAATGAAAAATATTCTGCCATTATTGAACAATGCTTATAAACAGTTTTATGGTTTATAAACTGCCTGATATCCTAAAATCACCAGTTGCATCATGTGAGTGGATATCATGAAGCACTCTGCATTATGCAGGATTAAATCCTTATTAGTAACAGACATTATCATGGAGGGCATTCCAAATAAGGACATCTAGAAAAAAAACATGTCTGTGTCATTGAACAGGCTTTTGTAGAAAGATGATATCATGCTTTTTAAAAAAATCAAATAATACAAATAAAAATGAAACTTAAAAATAAAAGCCTTGTTGAAAGGGTTTGTCTTAATGTTAATGACAGTTTGTGGTGCACATTTTGAGCTACAAGTAAAAGGGAAAAAAAACATTAAAAAAAAGAGAAAAACATCTCACCTCTGCCAGGTAAAACTCATCATAGTGCCTGCGGTGGTTCTCGCCTTTATAATAGTTGCTAGCAGCAACAATGACGTCCACGGCGACCATGCTCAAGATAAACATGTGGAACACGGAGGATCGCATCAGTTGCTGTGGAAACAGAGCAGTGTTCAATTGCAATCAATGTAAATTGAACACAACAGGCAGAGAGGACACAAGAAGTGTGTATTTTCATTCGGTTTTCCATTGAACTTGATCAAATTCTGGTTGGATATGAGTCAGGAATACCATGAAGATGAAGTACAGCTGTTTGTTTTAAATTAATTATTTTCAGCATAATTGGAGGTTATAACTCAGGCACTAGGCGTACAGACAGGAAGATAGGTATAATGTTCCACTGAGCTAGAATTGTCAGATGTCAGATGTTCAAAGTAAAATACAGAAAATGTGGTAGCATATGTCTGTCTTTTGTGCCAACGGTAGACTATTAGGGTTGTCAAAAAAATCGATACTCAGACAGACTACCAGGGGAAGGCGAAAGATGTCTTTAAGACTATTTCCAAGGAATGCTACAAAGTGGTGGCAATTAAGACAAGTAGCACAACTTACTTGGCTAAACGTGTGTAAGACAGACACCTATGTCTTCATGTGAAATTTTGAGAGGTTAGTAACGTTCCCGTTTCAATAACATAGAAGTGTTAAACAGTTATCATAAACGTTAACCTGGCCGGCAGCACACGCTAGCTGTTTAACTATAAGTATTTAGCCAATAGCAACATAAGCCGTCTGTTAAGGTATCAATAAGCTAGCAGCTAATAAAAAAGGACTTAGGTTGATGTGATTACAGGATTTTTTTTGTAAGAATTTTAAAGGATAACACAATTATTTGTGTCTGAAAAGTGGTATGTTTCATTTAAATTTCAAGATTGAAGCTGAGGATTTTTTGGGGGATGTCATTGATGTTACTGTTTGTATTCTTCTTTATTCTTATCCAATGTTTTTTATACTGTATATTACGAGGTGGAAACAGACAAAGATGGCCAGCAGCAAAACTGCAGGAAATTCAGGGCAATCAAGAGCCTTTCATTGGATGCTGGGAGAAAAATCCACCCAGACAGCAGAATCAGTGTATATTTAGGGAGCATGAAACAGGAAAGGAAACTGACAATAAGTGTATATTATTTCCTGTGGGAATAGCAGTGGAACAGAATGCCTACAACGAGATCACACAATAGAAACAATCATGATTTAAAAGAATGTGAGGGAAACTACCCCGAAAAAGTCAGACGAAACATGAGCGGCCCATTTGGACAAACACTGTGATTGTGCGTTGCTTTGAAGACAATATGACAGATGTGATCACAGCCTTGAACTGCATGTATGTGGCATAATGAACAGCTTGTGAGTGGGTAGAATAGCTCACCCTAAAAAAAGACTTGCATGTGAGACTGGTAATAGGAAGGATTGAAAAAGTGAAAAATGAGAGGAAGACTTTAAGACAGATGAAGAGTGTTGGCAGCACTGCAGGAAAGATCAAATTCGCCCCAGGAAAACGGGACCACTGCCATCCAACCTCCTACACACAAATACACACTTACAGTACAAACTCTTTAAACTCTAGAAAGCCTGATCTTCAATTGGTGTTCAGAAAACAATTTATAGATAAAATGATCTGATGGAACATTAAACTTGTGGTTAAATGAGGGACTGCTGTTTAAGAGAACAAAAAGTTTTGGACCTCTTATGGTCATGCATATTATGACTGCTGTCAGGAGCAAGGGCAGAGTAAGAAGCAAGATTGTTAGTACTGTTAAATGGCATTGGAAGGAGGTTAGGGTGAATGCTTGGGTCAACAAAGTGTGTGACTTTGACATGGAAACCACAGTTGGCATCCCATTTCCGACCTGTCTACATTGGTTTATTTTTACCCTGACCACCATCTTTCCCTAACCTTAAGAAATTAAATTAGGCTTCCTCACTATACCTTCACCATAGGAGTGGCATAGTAATAAAACTTTTGTAATGGTTATTTTTAAAGGTTTTGGATGGGACTGCCAAACAATAGAATCCTGCCAATAGGGGTGCCAGATATAAAAAAAACACTTGTATGCATTGTTGTTGTTGTTGCCAATGCGAAAGTGCCAAAAACTGGAGTTCCTCAAATGGCAAATTGAGACTGGTTCTAAAAACGAGTCAATCCCAATCGACCCCTATTTTAAAATGCCCAATTTTCAGCAAAAATATGTATTTTTACAGCCTGGTGCACTTCTTCAAAGAGCTGTTTGAGGGTTAACATTAGCTTTACACTAACTATTCATCAAGGTTCAAATTAAAGTAAGTCTTTTCTGCCATTAAATTAATTAAACGTCTTAAAAACCCAGAACACGTTTTTTAATATCAGGCTGAAAAAGCAGTGTTTTGCCTCCCTCTCTTGTAGGTTTCTAGTCTGTTTCCCTTCTTCACACCCAACTTTTTGGCATGGTTGTATGTGGTCAGAAACCTGTAACACCCAACAGTGATGTCACAGTATACTGAAATACCCTGGAGTAAACCTCCACATGCTGAAGGTGCGAAGTTAAACCACTTTCTTGTCAACAAAAACAAGTTTTAAGCTGATTAAACTCCCTGCCTGAGCATCAAAAGCTTGCCAAATCTGTAGCATCTTTTAACTTTACCTCTGAAGACACAAACATCCTTTTCTTAATGAGGTACTTTTTTGCTCTTATAACTTTGTTTTACAGTTTTACTATTGTATATTCTGCTCTTAGTTTGTCTTGCTGTCTCAATATCTTTATACTTGATAAGTTTAATATTGAATGCAACATGCCATTCATTTTTTCTTTTCTTTTTTTACAAATGTAAATTCTTGCCATGTTCTAGCTCAACAGATAGCACAGACCTACCAAGCTGCTAGCCTTTGGTTTGAGTGTTTCTACGGAACATGCACACATGCCCACTCTGCACACATAGTGGTTAGGCTCCCTGACTGAGATTGGACGTGACAAAGCAGTTTGACATTTCCAGCAACCAGACGCTCTCCCCCATGGGTGTTTTGGCTGAACAGAGTTGTGTGTGTATATGTGTGTGTGTGTGTGTGTGTGTGTGTGTGTGTGTGTGTGTGTGCTTAAGGCAGGGAGCAAGAGAGACAGAGGCAAACTGACAGAGAACAGAAAGTACATGCTTGTGCGTATGAAACGGTTGATTTTCTCAAGGTCTTGACTTTGCCCATATTCTCTGTCAGCTTTTGGGAATCCAACTGCAAATAAAAGCTGGAGAGCATTGTGCATCTGTAACCTCTGTCATATGGAGATACAGTCTGCCCGCCCGTCCGGCTTTGCCACAGAATCGATTTTTAATCTTTCCCTCACATTCCCCTTTTTATTCCAAATTGGCTAAAGATGTGGTGCACTTCACCAGATAACATTTTCCATGTTGTTCCCAAGGCAAAATGGCCTAGCTCGCCCAACCCAGCTGATGGCACTCCATATATGGCCTCAAGATGTCAGAATCAATTTAACAGCATCAATTGTGGCACAAGATGGCTCTCCCCTGCCGTTTGATGTTTCTTAGCTTGCGCATCTCCAAAATCCTTTCACACGTGTTTGATTGATGCTATTTATTTGTGTTGCCTCTGGCTGAGTCTTTCAAATACCAGGTGCTCACTGTGCACAGGCACGAGCATGCACACACACACACATACACACACATAAACACACACAGGCATGTTGAAGTCAAGTTCGGCAAACAGAAGCCGCACATTAAGTTGCGGCTTTGGCATTTATCCAGGAAACGCTCACATCTTTCCGTCTGGTAGCAAAGCAAAGCTTAATTTCTAATACATTTTAAAATACATTCTGAAAAATACAGCATGTACTCTTCTCTCATTTGCTTGACTGCAAAAGAGTGGTAGAAATGATGTCTGCAAGTAGTGTTGTAGATAAAAAGACACAATTTCAAGTGGCATGTAAATTGATATTTAGGGAAAATGCATACTGGCTGTGCTTTACTGCAGTAAAAAAAATATTAAAATTAAAATATAAGCAGAAATGAACACAGATATTTGTTTTTTCATCAAGCCTTCTGGCTTCTCGTGTGGGTACTTGTGTTTTTATCACCCAATTTATGCCCAGTCAATTTTAAACAGCGCAGCAACGCCTTTCTCTCTCAAGGCTGTGTGGTCAGTGTGACATAAACTGCAATCTCACAGAGGAGGTGAGACAACTTTCAGCTGTGCTAATAAGAGCTGTTCTGACATGATCTGGTGTCAATAAGCATAACAATCATCTGGAGGAGGAGGGGGGTCTATATGAATCATACCTGGAGCGAGTCCAGCGGCCGCAACTGTAATACAACCAAGACAGAGAGGCAGACTGACAGTCCAATGACTGCTTCCCCGTGCTCCGTCTGTTCGCTCAGACTGCCAAGGACGACAAATGCTCTTTCCGCTGGTACATGAGACGAGTGTAGCACATGTGCACATAGCTGGCAGGATATAACAGTATTCACACAGGAATTGTCACCAACAGACTGGGCTATGTTCTGGCATCATCCCCTGCTACAGTTTTCTCTCCTGTTTACTGAGATTACGGAGAAACTGAGTGGGATTACAGACTGCTTCACTTGACTTATCTCTTCAGTCTCTTCACTGGCATTTGTGACAACGGCAATGAATAAACAAGTGGTGATAATCAGTATTCTTTCAAGGATCTTTTCTATTTTACTGTATGGGATACATTGAACAAATAAAAAAAGATGTAGAAGAGGTATTTTAATTGAGATAATTTGTTATGTTACTTCAATTTGTGATCTACACAGAGTTATTTTAAACTAAAACTTTGTGCTTAAGGAGTGGGCGTGTAAAATCTTGCTGGGTTGGGGATCTAGCGAAGTGGGAGCCCCTTGGCTTATTACAGTCCTGACAAGAGCAGGCTGACTCATGTCTCTGGCTGGAAAACTGGTCTTAATAAAACATGATGGTCTGCATGTCTGCGCCCTCCACCTCTTAATAATATCTGCTGTGCTTTGCCACCTCTGCGTCCATTTCCTGTCTGGCTATTCCTTATGGAGTTCAGTTTATTTCATTTCAGCATATATCGCTATACAGTATGTGCATCTAACTGAATCTTGTCTAGACCGAATAAACAATCTGATTTAGTCATTCGTTCTGTCTAACAGTGTTGATCACACAGGACTGTTCACATCTTTTTCACTCTTCTTGAAGGTTGTTTTGTATTGCATTATACACTTACACACTGTGATTATTCTCCTCCTCTATTAAATTTCTTTCTCTTCAGCAAATTTCCCTTTTCTATGTGCTCTTCCTCTCCTTCCACATAAAGACAAACTGACCTCAACCTTGAAACATTGTCTGTATATGTGTTAAAGCTTCAAATGATACAAGTGGTGTCAGTGGGAAAATCCAGAGGGCAAAGATCGGTAGCAATGGGAAAAGGAGGGTTCGAGAGAATCAATAACCTCTGGCTTGGGAGGGGGAGGTCAAAAAGGTGGTACTTTCATTGGACCTCAGTACCCCCCAGTGAGCTACTGGGCTATTGCACTGTATTTAGCTTTGTGGGCAGAGGGCTGAGACACAGGAAGTGAATAGCATCAGCTGATCATCTCCAAAGAGGTGATTCTAAATCAATTTCATGAAGCCGGTATCATTTATCATAGCTTCCAAGCTATTCCATAATGGTTATTGTAAAGCTGATTTAAATATTCCCATACAAAAATTCTTTGTAAGTTGAAAGTTTTTGAGTTACTCTTTGTTGCATTTTAAAGGCTTAACTTTCTTTAACTAGTTGGGTACACCTGTATAGAGTGTCACCCTTTATTTTTGCAGCCACAGCTCCAATCTGGAGTGTAATTATGGTATGGTGGAGCACTGGAGGCTAATTGGTAGACCAGGTCTGTAAGGAAAGAGACATGATGCTTCATTAACCTCCATTGGTCTATACTGCTACCACAAGAGCAACACTGAGAGAGAAAAACTAAAGTGTGAAAATAACAAATTGCGGTTTTAGAAGGGTTATGTGCCTCACTATTTGTTGGCACCAGCAGTGGTGATAACAAGACCATAGCCCTCCGTAACAGCAACTACTGTTTTTACATTTCAGTGTTTGTGTAGGTTGCAAAAGAAAAACTATTTCTTTCAAAATAAAAAAGTACACTTTATAAGGTCCAGTGTAGAAGCTTTCCCAATGAGTGAGTGGTTATAGAATACTGACAGTTAAAGTGAAACATCTGCCGATTTTCAATCAGTTCTGTCACTTTAGAGAGGACGGTATACGCAGATTACCAGAGCCTGATCTCCCTCCATGCCGCCAGCACTGGAGCTCCCCATTCATTTACATGTACTTCCCATGCTGACACAGAGCCGGTTGAAAATTGGGTTTCACCAAAGCACACTATTGATTCAAAGTTTATCAGATTTTATCTGTTGGACTAAAGTTCAGGTATCAGGTAAGACATAAGGCTTTATTGTGAAAAACTTCCTGGTGGTACCCACTGTAATGATGTTTTGTTTCTTCACTATTGGCAGCAGTTACAAGGATACTACTAGTATGTCCAATGAGCACCAACAGCCGCCATTACTGTGAATAATGGAAAAGCAATAGCTACGCTCACCCTCACAAGTAATTTCAGAAAAGTTGGCAATCATGGTTTAGAGAATGACAAATAAAGACTATGACAAAGATTATACCAATAATAAAAACTCTGAAGAAACAACTGTTAAAATGGGAGAGGAGCACTCACTATTTGAGGGCTATTTTGGTTTGTAGTCTCCCAAAAGGGGAAGCTGCCGTTTTCTCTGTCTCAAAAAAGAGCAGGTGGTTAATCAATTATGTGTTATCTCCAACTGCTGCAGCCCGTTAGACCCAGACGGACCAGACTGACACCCAAACACATGCACAAATGGACAGACATCATCAGGCAGATCGACAGGCCCACAGTCAGAAATACAAAGGCCCAAGTGATACATACAGGTGGCTTAAAGGCAGTCGGACAGGTACGGGTGAGGTAGCCGCAGACAAACAGGACGACACACACAGGCCGCCTGTCTGTAGATAGCACCCACCTGCCAGCCCTGAAACATTTTAATCATTTGACGGCCAATTACTCTGGAGCCAGGCAGAGCAGAACAGAAACTCACACTTCACTTCCCCGGCACTCGCAGATGGCCCTGCAGGCTGGATCTGCACTGCCTGCCTTCACTTTACCTGTCTGCTCAGCTAGCACTGCTCCCTTCTGATATGGGTGAAAAAGCAATGAAATAAGGTGTTTGGCGAGGGCTTTAAGAGAGCAGGGGATATCCATCATTTATGGAAAATGATACAAACGCTATATGACATGCTTTTCCACTATTAAACCATCCAAGAATAGAAATTGTTGAAAATAGATTACACGCATCCATAGAGAAACAGTTGTGCACTACTAATGCTCATGTACATTTGTATTATTCTTATGGTGCACTACATATGGTATGGTATGGATTATCAGAAGTTAAGCCATGAGATAAACAGCTGGTGGCGCTAATTCTCCAGTCTCATGCCATTGAAACATTGCAGAGGGCACAACGAGATGATTGATTAAAAGTGTGCCAGTCAAACTTCAGACAGTAGAAACCAATGTTGGAAATGTGATGGAAATATGCCATTTATGTTTGTTTCACGCGTTTCCATTCAGCTGATTTTATGCGCAAATTGAAAGGCCACCTTATCTTCCACCGCCCCTAGGACTGGTGCTCTTGCTTGAATTCGCAGCACTCCAATCATTGCTGGTGTGGGGTTATATTCCAGACTGATCAAGTAGCTTTCACATTTTTTTAAAGTATTCCTCATTGTCACTGTAGGGCAGGCCCATCCTAACAATTGACAAATCGAGGCCAATTTATTAGAGTTTTAGGCTGGTTTTGTGGTGGTTTTTTTATCAAGCAAATCCAGCTGCAACTTTAAGATGCCAGTTTCCAGGTCAAGACTTCCCCTCATTTCTTAAACTTGATTCTTTGACTTTATTCTTGTTGTGCACATGAATGGATTTTCCATCATAAGTTAGATATGTTTCAAATAGGTTTTCTGCTTGCCAAAAAATTTGGTTATCACGTTTAATTGACTTTCTTGCTGTAGTTAGTATTAGTGTGACCAAACCTTGTCGCACAATGGAACATGGCAGCCATATCTTCTCTGTAAAAATGCCTTTGTGGTTTTGTTTGAACAGCTGGGTTATATTTTTCACAATCAGACAATCAGCACAATCAGAAAATCAAAACATTTTCAGAATGGTTTGATGGCTTGACATGCCAGAAAATGCTGTCACTGTATGACTGGCAACTGAAAACAACAGATGACTTTTTAAAATTAAGCACCGCACCAAGCATGTCAAAGTCACTCTCAGTACTATTCAACTTTTACACTACTTATAATTATTATTTGCCTCACGCTTGACACTTCGAATGCTCAAGTAGCGTGGAAGAAATTTAAATACCAACAAAATTACTTTAAAGTGACACTTTTTCACCAAAATCCGTATTTCAGTGCTAAATAATCATGTCCTGTAAACTAGAAAGGAGGCTGTTAAATAGTAACTTTATTTATATGTTTGTTTTTGTGGTCAATGATGAAAAATCTGAATATATTCATGGAAACTTTTTGCAGCACAATCATGTACTCCGCTGTTCATCTGTCTGTACATCCTGTTAAAAGTACTCACATTTCCACCAAAGTACTCAAATATTTCAGCACACACAAGATTTTATTCGTAGTAAATCGATAGAGGAGTTCTTGCTTACAGTGGGCACCCACAACAAACAATTCAGCATAAAAGAAATATACATGTACTGTAAATATACTGTATTAACTTTTTTTCATCATATTTAACATGAATACAAATGCAATGTCGTCATTGTATGCAATGGTGAGAAATGTCAACCTAGTATGGCAACATTTAAGCCTCTAAAGGGTATTTAATACTGATACTTAATAAAATGTGTGTGAAGTATAAATTTAAATCTGCACAAGAAATCCACTTGATATGTAACATAGACTTTGGTTACACAGACGCAAAGAGTTAAAAAAGTTAAGAAATTACAACATCCTTCATCATTCAATCAAGGCATACTGCTCATTCCTTCAGATGATGTCATATAATCAATGCAATCATAATTAATGTTGGCTTCTGTCATGGATAATGAAGAACATCAGTAATATGTGATAAACAACTGAATTGATCAGTTACATAATGAATGGATCAGGAGAGGAAAAACTCAGAAATAATTGGAAAAACATCATTCATTCATTCATTCATTATCCTTATCCGCTTATCCGCACTCAGGTCACGGGGGGCTGGAGCCGACCCCAGCTGACATTGGGCGAGAGGCGGGGTATACTCTGGACAGGTCGCCAGACTATCGCAGGGCTGACATATAGGTACAGACAATCACTCTCTCATTCACACCCAGTGAGAACCCACACTGACACGGGGAGAACCCTCTTGCTGTGAGGCAAGAGTGCTAACCACTACACCGCCATGTAGTCCGGAAAAACATCAAGCAGACAATATTATTTGCAGACATTGGCCTATCATAGATATATCTGTATCTGCGTATATATGCTGTCCAAAATGCACTGATATGAGGAACTTTTATTGCAGAAAACAATGCGTGTTGTGAATTAGAAATGGTATCATCAGCACATTGTTTGACCAGAAGAGCGCTGGATAAACAAGAAAGTTATTATCACCTACAGATGATAACACCTAAGGTTTGGGACTCCTTCTGCAAAGACAGTGATGTAGTTGACAATGTGGTACATGGTATGCACATTGTATAATAATGTATAATAATGATAAATATTGTTTAAGAAAGTTGCTTGTTTAAGAAAGCAGCTTTCTGAATACTTTTCAACAGTCATTTCAGTGCTAAATCAGTGCTAAATTATTATAGGTCTTTTTTTTCAGCTCATTATACTGGCTTTCATATTGGCATGCGGTGAATATTTTTCTTCTAAAATTAGCATCTGTATCGATGTCAAAATCCCATATCGGTCGGCCACTAGAATAAATCATTCTTATAGATCTGTGGCTTGGGTGTTCACACCCAGTCCAGTACGAAGACCTACTGCTTTTTCTAACACTGAGAAATCCTTCAACCACACTGCCTCATTCGTTATTCTGTTTTTTCATTTGCATACCTCTCTTCCACTCTGTGACCTTGTATCACTGGCAGAGCATTACCATAAATGTCTTGTGTTACACTGGTCCTACTATGAAATATACTCCCCCAATATTAATATGAAGAGGAATGATAAGATAATTTTCCCTCTCTATATTTCTTTCTTCTGTGGTGCTTTTTTTATGTGTCAGGCTCGCTTTGACAGGAGACATCTATCACAATTTCTGGGCCATTGCCCAGAGCTGAAATGCTCCATGTGATGGAGGTGTGAGTTGTTCTGCACTCTGACCCACTAAAACACAGTGCAATTCAGTCCGTCTCACAGGACGACGGCCCCTCAAAGTCTGCATCCTTAAGGTGGTTTTAAAACTGAAAATAGCTCTGTGAGAAAAAAAAAAAACTAAATCGCAAAGGTTACTTTAGTGAGTGTATAGTTACACATACCAGTGAGAAGAATATAATGAGTCATAATCCACAAGTTCAAAGTGCCAAAACACTGCATTGGGTTTACTTTTGAACCAGATTTTACTCTTTACTTTTAAGTTATCACTAGGACAATCATTTCTACTCAAGGTAAACAGCAGAATTATGTAATTCACATTCCAAGATAATCCACCAGGAATGTCCTCTTGAATGCATATGTTAGGTAATAAATTCAATGCTATATGATGTTGTATTGCTGCAAAAGTTAAGTTAAATTTTGGCCAGACAGCCCTTCATTGTTTTGGGAACCCCACTTTCCCAAAGCAGCAGTCTCATTGACATGGAAGCTGTATTTCTTGACACAGTGCTATTGTAAGTCTGAACATGGCCTAATGCCTCTTTTTGTCAATCAGTTAACTCTTCATTGAGAAGTGGTCTTCTTGTTGGCACAGGATGACAGTAATCGCTATTTTGGTTTGAGTGAATGAGGCAGATGAAGCAGCCTTTGGGTGTTCCTTGTAATGGAGCACGAGGCTCAGAGGGAAGTCAGTCGTGTTTATCCCTCTGGTTATCTAAATCTCTACTCCAACTGATGATGAGGCTCTGGGGTACATACTGCTTTAATGGGAATACTGCATATTTCACGTTCTTTCTTTTCTCATTTCCTCCCTTCTTCTGTCACCCAGTTCTCTATTTTTATTTGTGCTGTCTTCCTCGCTCTGTTTGTGTGTGTGCCTCCTTCAAGCCTAGCTCTGGAACAGTATTTTCACCATGAGGGTTTGTTGACAGCTATCCTCCCTCTCATAGGCGTAGACGCTATTGGCAGTATCTCACAGCAAGGGCCCAGCCTTTTACACCGTACTGCTATCAACAGTGGGCCAGCTGTAAGCGACGCCCGCTGCTTTCAGCTTATCTTTAAAGCCCAACCATTTGGATCACATCGACCACGAGGCAACAGTGGTGTCCATCATGTAGACGTCATTTAAAACTCATCTATCACCCGCGCAACATCATTAGTGAAGCTCTACACATCAAACATGAGCCTCCCCTAATTTAAAATCCCATCATTTAGTCGTTTGACACGGCCATTGAAGACACAGACAAATGGGAAAACAATGAGGTGATACTAGGTGTGTCTGTGGCACTTGTTAAATGAATAAGGTTTACCGATTCTCTATTAATACAAAGCATTTCAACATCAGATATATTTAAATAACAAGAAAAAGTGTCTCTCACACACACACACACACACACACACACGCATGCATATGCAGACACACAGCTCAGATTTATAGTTCAAGTTAGTTAAAATTGTGTATGTTTAGGTGTCACCTTTCGATGAATTATGCATGTGAGTGTGTGTGTGTGTGTGTGTGTGTGTGTGTGTGTGTGTGTGTGTGTGTGTGTGTGTGTGTGTGTGTGTGAGAGAAACACTTTACACCAGCAACATCAGCAGCATATTAATTATGTGGTGTGTTTACCTGGAGGCAGGCAGGCGCTCGGCCATGTGGTTTGTTGACGTCCACAGCTACAAGCTGCCACCCCCCAGCAGCGTCTTCATGAAACATCTGTGGCACAAGGACAGCACATGAGGGGCAGAACACACAAAAAAAAAAACCCTGCACACTATTCAAAGTACTGGACAAGACTCAAACACACACATCTACCCTTTGGCTACATCTTCATAAAACATCTGTGGCCACAAAAAAAGCTGAAGGCATCATACACACAGATTCGTACAAACACAAAAAACAGCTTCTAAATACAGTATGTAGGCCTAAGGACCTAACACCAGAAATAAAAACAAACCAATATCACAGCAGAGACGTTCAAACCCACAAGACAGCTGGCTCACTCATGAATACCAATCATTCTTATAAAACAAGGACGTGACAACTTCTTAAAATACCATCTCATTCACCTCACTCCTTACCGACTGTGCTAAGAATTAACTTGCCCGAACCCCAAAAGGACTTTGATATCATTGTTTCTGACAGTCCAAAGCTCCCTTTGACCATGCTTTAACCGCAGTTGTGCTGCCATAACCACAATGTCTGATCTAATCTTCCTAACCATAGAACCATACAGTAGTTAGCATGTGCTAATATCATAACAACTTTTATAATAAGAATAAACTGTCTAACTCCATGCTTGTGGCTTGGTGAGGCTGTACTTTGCGGTACTAGGAGCTGAATGCTAATGTCCATGCAAGGTTTACTGTAATCACCATGTTAGCATGCTAACATTTGCAATTGACATAGCTGAGAATTGTGGGGATGGGAATTAGTTTTGGTATTTAGTCATAAACTAAAGCACTAGATAAAATTTGACCTAATGGCAGGGCTGGATGAAAAGTCCATTTATCCTATGAAGGGTGTAAGATTAAGATATGATTTAAGATTAATTACTTTATTAATCGCACAATTGGGAAATTCAACCTCTGCATCCAAAACAATATGCCAACCTCATGCAGCACTAGAGGAAAGGTGAGGGGATCATTAAATTCATTAAGATTCATCATCAGGGAAACAGGAACGTTTGTGCAAAAGTTTGTGTGGATCCATCCAATAGAAGATGAGATATTTCACTGTGAAAAGTAAAAACTTTGACCTGCAAATTACCGAAGATAATGGAATTAATTCTCTAGCATGAATCTCAAACAATGCAAACTCCATGTCAATCTATCCAATATTAAGACATTTCAGCTAGAAGCAAAATGGCAACCAACAGACTCACAAATAAAAATAAAAATCTAATAAAAAATAACACTGCCATTGAACTTATTTGAACATATTTCAAATTTTACAAAATAATCCAATATCAATGTTGTTTGGTAGAAGCCACAAACCTGAACTTTTGTTTGTGAATGTCATTCTAAATTACCTTAACAAAAGTTGACAATGTCATACATTGCAACTGAGAACTAAATAACATTTTAATTGTTGAAGTTTCTAAAATTAAAAGCTTCCAGTTGTACCAAGCCGCCACTCCAAAGAACTGCTGCTGCTTGTTTTGTACATATAGAAATCCTTCAACCACTCATTCGTCATTCTTCTCTTTAATTAAATGCTGTGCCTTCTCCGCCTCTGATTGAGTTTTGCCTTATACCTGTCAAATCGGCTTCACATTTTATAACAACCTACCAAGACCATGGTTGCCAATTCATAGCTTTTATCATGTTGATTTAAATATAACATGGCAAACAGAATACTACCTACAACCTTGATGTCAAAGAAACAGGGTTATCATTCAACTTCAGACAAGTCAAAGAAGACTTCAATGAAATCCAACTGCAATTTCAGCCCTTAACTACAACTCTTTTCATATTTGTGGAACAAAAACCCCTGATCCTATGAAACAAAAGTGGATTAATCCATTGTCATTTTATCAACACAGTTCAGCTTTAAAGCTTATTCTCTATTAAAAGCATCAATAATCTGGAGACAGTATAGCAAAGTCAAGGGATGGGCTGTGTGGCATGGGTTGTGTCTCCTGGGGCAACCTCATACCAGTATTCCTCTCTAGGGAATATGAGGAATGGAGCATATTGTTTCAGCCTCTGTGATTGACAGTTAAGTGTTACACCACAGCTAATTAGTTTTCCCCCCTCTAAGATAAAGATTGGGGCATGACGATGTGATTACAATTAATTTTGATAATGAAAAGAAAGGCTAATTGTTTTCAAGGTCATAGCTGTATATAGATGCCAGTGGCATCAGCCTGTTTTTCATCATCAGAGGTTTTAGTTTCATGACTTTCCAAGATGCATCTTTTTAATAAATAACAGCATTGAACAGTTCATTGCTTGTCAAATCAACTCCACTATGATTAAAAGTGTCAAATGTTTAAAAGGAAATTTGGATATAAATCATTGGATCTAAACTAATTTAATCCAAACATATAACTTCAGATGTGTTTTACAAAATATATGCGAAACACAAATGCATATCCATGTTGCCACCCACCAAATGCAGTATTTATTGTTGCATTTATTAGTGTTTCAATTGGCGGCTGCCATATATATACAACACCTTATGAAGTGTTATATATTCTATGTGAAATCAGCTCTGAAACAAATAACATCTCCGATTTTCTGCCTCCTTATCTTCCCACTATTCAATTGTGATGAAATCATAAATCACATATTTAACAAGAGACTCTTTTTCTCATGATTTTCTCTGCTTCAAACCCACCTCCTAACCCTCTTGCTCAATCCAAAGTAGTCTACTGTAGTGTAGAAGAGGCAATCAAATGCCTGTCACGTCAAGATAAAAATATGCATTAATCAAGACCGCTGTAAAACCCCCTATCATACCTAGAAGGATATTTGTAGCTCAGCTAAACGTTCAAACTTGAAAAAATGTCAAGCCAATGCTAATCACTAACATAACTGAATGATGTCTGGACTGAATGATGGGGAAACAATCTACGGCATTTATTTCATTTCAGAGTATGAACCTCCAAAAAAACTCTTTATTATTATTGCTTCCCCCTCACCGGAATCACTTCTTTATGACACTGAATGTCTTTTCAGGCCATAAAGTCTGTCAGTATTCCTTATTATTTCTCTCTAGTGCATATGCATCTTTGGCCTGATTTCATGACAATTTACACACAGCGATAGAAAAAAGCTGGTGAAAAATATGAACACAAAGCTCCTTTTAAAGGGTAACAATCTTGTAATTGCTTTTTCAATATCCATATTCGACTAAAATAAATCGTGGAAAAAGAAAATTAAAAGTTGCTATTTTCAAATAAAAATTAAACTCTTTACAACAGCTTTCTTTCAGAATATTTGCAAAAGTTGCCTACTTAAAACTCTGAGTTGCCACTCACTAAGTGGCTTATGCATTTTGTGAATGTATTAGATCGCAATAGTGGAGAGATGACAGGAAATGAGTGGGAAAGATGCAACAAAGATCCCAGCCAGATCAAACTCAGGATGTTGCGGTCAGCGTCTTGGAAATAATGCAGACAAACTAATGAAAAGTCTTACATTTACATTTCATATACATTTGAAGTGAATCAGTACTACATCATCACTGCTTCA
This sequence comes from Centropristis striata, assembly GCF_030273125.1. NCBI lineage: Eukaryota > Metazoa > Chordata > Actinopteri > Perciformes > Serranidae > Centropristis > Centropristis striata. The sequence continues at coordinate 16,260,516 of NC_081526.1, forward strand.
AATGTGAATCATACAAGGCTACATGAGGCTGTGCAAAATATTGCTATGCCAGCTAGTCCAGATGGCCTTTTCTCCATCCATATCCTTTAGTACTGTATGTTCTGGCTCTTCTTCCAGTTGGAAAAGCCCAGAATACCTCCAAAGGGATGTATATTGAAAGCATCCTGATCAGATTCCCAAGCTACCTGAAAAGGGTATTTTTTAACACCCAGTTCTTACCAATGTTCCAAGCACCTTACCATGGCCTAAGGATGACTCTTTACGTCCTGTGACATAAACTCATTTCAGTCACTTGAGTCTTCGATCACATAAATGCAGTCACTGCCTGGAGCTCATGACCTTTGGAACACAGACTGACAAATCAAGAGTTCACCCTTCAGGCTCAGCTTGCTCTTTACTAAAAAGCTACTGTTGGTGATGCACTAATCTACAAGTCAGTTTTTTTTTTACTTTACCTGAACTTCTTCACTAATGTAAGTAGCTTGCTTCCAAACTAAGAAGGGCAATCCACCATTTAAAGGCAATACAGTTACAGTTACATTATAGCCTCATACTACAAGGGACTGACTCTAATCCCAACTGTTTCAGGGTCATGTATATCTCGTGACGCAAAGGATTCCGGAAGAAATATCAGCCTCTAGTTTACAGTATTTAAAATTAAGTTTAATGGCAAAGGACATTATTTTTTGTTTATTTTGTATTATGTAGTTATGTAGTTATATTTTAAATAAATGTAGCTGGGTCTCTTGTTTATTCCAGACAGCTGATGAAGCCGGCAGAAAGACAGAATTTACAGAAACGTTTCTTAAGTCACCTCTACCACTACCACAAAACAGATCTCTGCAGCACCCTTAGGCTGCCAATTCTGATGAAAGTAAAGGCATTTATTGATGACCATGCACTCTTGTTACCCTTAAGAAAGTCATTTCTGTCAAAATGTGTTTGTGTTCATTCCTTTGATTCTTCCGAATTCATGCAACTTTGATGAGCTGAACAGGCAGAATTTTGTTGCACTCTGTACCAAGATGACCACCTTTAAAGATAGCTGGTGTTCAAGAAATGTTGAGAATCAGGTCACATTTAGGGCGCCTTAAAAAGTTGTCCGCTTGTGTGTCTGTGAGTGTGGCAGTTACCTGTGTCGTAGCGGTAGAGGTGGTGCTGCTCCTTGACCCCCACATCTGCTGAAATTGCACTCTTATCTCAGCAAATGTCTCAATGATGACTGCAATGAACACATTCTATAAGGAGAAAGAAAAGAGAGAGTGAAACCGAGGCAGTGGGAGAGAAAGACTGCTGTGACTATTAAAAATAAATGACCAAGTGCAGCTCTGTCTCTTGACTTCCTTTCACTATCTCTGATGTGATATTCATTCTCTCATTAGCCAGAGAACATTCTACTAACAAGGGGAAATCATTATGTCTGTAGGTGAAAGATTAGGTTATGTCAATTAACCAAAACCTTTTGGTGTTCAACTGTCCCCTGCTGCCATGCAATTGAAGCTGAAAGCATTATTTAAAAAAGGTGCAGTAGGGTGAGACTGGCTCTAACCTTGACAAGCCAAGCCAAGAAGAAAATGAGAGTTATAAAGTAGAAGTAGGAGCGCCAGCGAGGGAAACTGTCAATGGCTCTGTACATGAGGAACACCCAACCCTCCTGTGATGCAGCCTCATACACAGTAAAGATACTCGTACCTAAACAAAGAAAGACACACAGGAGTCAGAAAGATGTACAGTGATGAAAACCACAGATTGTTATTGATAGAAGTATCAGTGTTAGTCTTTTGCTCAATGCAGTGAGGTCTGTGAGCTTCACACCAATTATCATACCTCCCCTCAGACTAAGCCTTTCAAAAAGACAAAACCAAATATAATGACTGTACATTCTGAGAGCTTCCAGGATGAAAAAATACAGCACCCCGCTGCCATCAAGGTTCCTTTCTCTTTTTTTGACAAGACTTGGAATTCTAACATTTTGGCAGTCTCATTAACCTGATTAAATTATCTTTAATGAATGCCTTTGTCAGTGTCAGTGACAAAGTTGGTCAGATGTAGCTAATTAACGTTATTTCTGTGAGTTGGCCAAACTACAAAATTAAAGTCTTGGCCATTTTATGGTCAATGTACTCTCCTCAAATGAACTGTCTGTGCTTTTAAGACTCGGCCAAAGATGATTAAACGAGGGAAGGAACACCACTCTATATTTACTACAAGTAAAATACAGTAAAGTAGCTAAACAGCTAACAGCAGCTGTCAAGTGTTGCTGACAGCTGGCACATCAGTATCAATTGACAGAATTTTCCAATTCCACTATTAAGCACCTCATATCATTGTTTTAAGCTTATCATCTCAACTGTTCTGAATCTGGGCCTATGGGATTCAGGGCTAGAAATAGTTCCTGACATAGCAGAGTTGCTGTGTTTGTATGAATAGTTTATTCCCTCTACGTGGATGTGAATAAAAATAGTAAATCTGATTTCTCAATACACTCTTAGGAAGGGAGAACCATTTCTATAAATAATATCCTCCATAATAATAAAATCAGGGTTTTTCGTTAATGCACTTAAGCTTCACAGTAAAAGCTGCTTAAATATTTATAAAGTAACTTGATAAAGCAATACACTGTGGCTGTAAATTGCCTTGAATGTCCCATGTTCCAGTCCATAATGTCTAAATTAAGGTACTGTTTACTGTGAAGCTCTCACTCTCCTTCACGGCTATCTCCAGATAAGGGCCACTGCACTGTGCACTGACACTGGATTTGAGCATCGTTGAGCTGATAAGAATGCAGGATGCTGCTGAATGGAGCAGCTTTATGCTGAAGCTGGTATTTGCAACACTCTGGTTCCAACATTCTCGCACATGGTCTTTCCTCCACATTGCTTAACAGAATATACTATGCATTCATGCGCTGGAAAAACACAATAACTTTTTAGTAGTTTTTACTAATCAGAATTTCTTAATGGAACTTTGAGTTTAGTTTGTTTTCACACGTTTCAATGCATTCAATTAACAAGTGTAGAGCTTACCTAACTCATTGAAGCCACTATAACCGAGCTCCTGTCGGCTAAGGCCCAGTTCCTCCAAGTCCACGCATTTAAAGCCATGAGGACACTGGTAGCCCTCTCCATCAGGGGAACAATGGGTGTCTGGGATGGCCAAGCTGTTCCATGTCACATTACTGACAAAAAGAAAAGAAAAAACGTGTTAAATCATATTTATACAACATGTGGTATAGATTGTTACAGCAAAATTAAGATTTCAAAGTATCAATGATGAGGTGTGAGATCTTTTTAAGATTTGATGTTAATATCCCTCTGTAATGAAATTAGGGGGTTTATGATTATGTTGAAACATTTATGACTCGTTAGAATTATTTAAAATGAGAAGAAGCTTACATCTGGAACACAAATTCCCAGATAAATGATGCACACACATACAGAGTCCAAACACACACTCCTTCTTTCCCTGTCTCCCTGTCTTTTAGCCACAGGTGTTATTCCAGGAGCCGCTTGATTTCTCTAATGAAAATTAATGCCTTTAAATTGGCTGCCCAGACATTCATCCAAATTGTTTATTAAGGGGTACAGGATCAGAAGGGATAATTTATTGCACTATCACAAAGGGCAATCAGACGCATAGTGATGAATCCGATAAAGCTTATTATGCTGGGCCGAATAATACCACTGTATCTTATCAAATTAATAATTTTCCTTGATGACAAGAAGAGATAAATGAAGCCTCAAATGAGAGACCAAATGTCCAGTAATAACGTGATATTAATAATTTAGTGAGTTAAATGAAAAACAAACCATATTGGTGATAAGATATTTGTTTTCTAAATGTGTTGTTTGATCAAACGAAAATTAATTTGTAATGCTTTGCATAATTTAAAATGGGAGGTTCTGTCAACAACCGCTGCACTCCTCGGCTAACAAGCATCTAGTTTTCCCGTAATCCACTGAATCAATGGTTTTTAGCATATGACAAAATATACTAACAATACCTTTTTTATTTCAAGTTCTCCATCCAGTTTGAAAACAAATGAAAGTTGATAAACATTTATTTCATAAAAGAGAGCTGAAATGTCACTTTTACATTAATTGTTTCAAAGTATATAATCAATAATGCTTTCATATGGTTGCAAAATAGCAATGATTTGTCAAATTTGTCAAAGAAACAACAACAACATTAACAAAAAAAAAATCCAGCTCAGTATATGTAATTCATTCTAGATTTCATACAAATCCAAAACCATTTTTATTTAACATCCATATCAGAAAATGTCTCCCCTGCTATTTTCCCCAATTCCCATCAAATCCCTTGTGTGTGAATAGCTAGGGAGCTTTGACTTTGTGCCAAGGGCATATGGCAGATAGAGATTAGACACATCAGTCCTTGTGTGACATATTTCTAAAAATATCCCATTAGAAGTATATATATGTGAGGGATTTAGGGAAAGGAGCACAGCAGCAAACAAATTAGATGTGCAGCTGCCACGCCACTTTTGGAATGTTACAGAGGGACATCAGAGCTATAAATGTGATAATGTCGTGTGCTATCTTTCCTGCTTCTAATGGTCAATGTGATGTCCTCAGGGTGCTTAGGCGCACAATCAGTAAGGACAGATAGATGGGAGGCAGTTGAGCAGGAATGACCTTAATACAAAGGCTGGACAATGTAGGAAATTTTAATTATTATAATTAGTGTTAACTCTCCCTGCAGCCTGAGGCTTTAATCATGAGGTTTGCTTCCCCCATCTTTTGTCTCAGCGGGGATTCCTAACTTCTGTATCATATCATCATCCTCAACTTAATACTTCAAATCGAATCCTTCATAAATAAATACTGATTTTTCACAGCAATGTGTACACACATGGATCCCACATCTCCCAAAGTGCTGCTATTTTAATAAAAGAGTATGTTAAAACTACAATTATTAAGTTCACTGACTAATTATCAATTTTACCCCCAAAATGCTTTTTTTTTTTTTAAAGAACGTGATTTTGGTCCCTACACAACTTTCTGTGTTTCCTGCTCGTAGAATATGTTGACCACCAATGTTTAAATTAAACAATTTATCTAGCAGTGAGCTCCTGCCTATGTACCCTCAAAATTACTTTAATCAAAACTTTTTTTTTTAAATAACTAAACCTTGACCAAAACAACTTCAGAATATTAGTCATGGAGAGAAGTCTTTGCAGAGGTGCTGCTCCACATAAAATATCCACTTTAATGCTTAAGGCTACTGCTTAGACCGTCACACCAAAGTGATCACAAAAGATGAGATGCTGTCATGATCTGTCGGACTCAGCTCAGCAGGTGATAGCTACTGACTGATCAGGGTGACTCATCATTGCTTTGCTTTGAGATAATTCATTAAAGCAGGATGTCAGAAGACACAATTTTAAGTTTTTGTTCACCACACTGGATACATTTTTTAACATCATTAACTCTGTGTAACTGAGCTTTCACAGTAAATGTACTAGCATGCCATTGTTCAGTGGAAGGGTTTTGTTTTCAAAGGACACAGTTGCAATCCTGTTAACAGCTGGTCTACAAAAACCAGAGTATAATGCATCAAGCACCACAGTGATGTAGGTTTGATTATGTGATTTTTTTCCTAAAGATGACCAAGTTATCAAAGCTCTATCTCTGCTAGAACCAGTGATAGCATCCCATCTTTTGCTGTCATCAGTATAATTGCTATAGACAGCACATGAGTGCATATATGATCATAACATGAATTTGTTTAATTAATTTGGTTGTTTCATAATATAGCAATATAGCAATAAATATAATAAAAATGATATAAAAATGTCTATTGTGTATAATTTCTTAAACCATTTCTATCACAATATCGTTGAAAAACCAGCGGCCAAACTAAATTCAAATGATTTTGTGTCAGGACTCCTGCCATCTACAGTAGGTCATACACTGACTATGGAAAAGTACCTCACACAACCCCACCTCAAAAAATCTTAAGCTGAAACAAACAAATGACAAATGAAGAAATGGAGACAAAGTACATACAGTATAATTCATTTCAATATAAATGTTATATGGAATATGGCTACTGGGTCTAATGCATTAAATACAAACACAGTTTGTCAATTTAAAGTTTCAGATCTTTTAATGTAGCATCTAGATTGTGCAGACCCCTGCAGAGCTTGAATGGAGAAAAAAAAGCTACCACCTCTGCAAAGCAATTTCCAGAACTCACAAATAATATAAACTTGCGAGCACAAAGCCTGCCGGAAGAACTCATCAACACTGATGAGTGAGCCCACAGTATTTTATTTATTTGGGGTTTTTCAGTAGCTGTACTCATCAGCTATTTATGGTATGATCATATATGCTTGTGGGGGAATTATTTTAGATTGGCTTTTATAGCCCATAATGTACAAATTAAATGTCTGGCTGGGTGATTTCAGGCTCATATAAGCCTGTACTTTAGGAGTTAAAATGGTGTTTTGCTTCGATGTCCATGTACTGTACTAAGAAAGACACTTGATGTACAGCATGTATCTTCTAGCCTCTTAGAACTACTTCATTAAGCATTATTGCTTCAGTAAACAAAAAAAGCAACACCTCCATTAAAGACAGGAAAGGCTACCTCCATCATAGGTATTTAAAGGTGTTCATAAAAAGCTAAAGGATGACAGCTTAGTAAAATTGCTTAGTTGTAACAAATAATAAGATGGTCAACCAACAACAAATAGCAACACTTCTTGGTAACGCTTTATAATAAGGTCCTTAATAACCATTAATTAACAAGTAATAAGGCATTGTTCTCGCTTTAGATTCGGTAGTTGCAAAAAGCATAGTTAACTTATAGTTAACTTATAATAGATGAGCAATAAAGTATATTTTAATATCAATAAGCAAACAAAATAAGATTAATAAAGGCATGGCAAAGACATAATGGGTGGGTCATGGGTGTTTGTAATGCCATTATTAACACTTATATAAGCTTATAAACACACAATAATGTTAATAAGCATCTTGTAAGGACTTACAAGGGCCTTATTACTTGTTAATTAATGGTTATTACAAGGACCTTAATATAAAGCATTACCCACTTCTTTATATTTTGCTTACCCTTTCTGTGTATCATTAGTAACGCAGTGATGGTTGAACGTTCCAAACATTTGAACACCCAGAATTCCATAAAGCAGGAGAAAAAACAGCAGGAAGATGGAGACACTCCAGATCTGTTCCCCAGATCGCCTGCAAAGCAGAAGAGTGAAAAAATCCTTTTTTCTTTTTTACATGTACGTATATATTCATTTAAAGACCATAGTGAAGAAAATGACAGTTTTCTACTTCAGTATGTTGGTGATGCGGGAGCGAGGAAGCTCGAAGCGGAAGTAGATCCTGAAGGCCCGGATCATAATGAGCGCTCGGGGGATTCTCAACATCCCCCATGGAGACATTTGATCCACAAGTTCTGCTATTTCAAACACCTAAAACAAAAAGAAATTGATTGTTAAGAAGTATAACCCAACTCTTTCAATTAATTGCTTTCTGTCAAACTGACAAGCACCAGCAGGAAGAAAAATGCCAGTATAATTGCAGACAATCCTGTAATTGCAAATGTTGCAATATACCTGCAGCACCAGGGACACCCAGATGAAAAACACCATGAATCCATCAAACATACACCAGCGATCTTTCACATAGGAGTTATCCCCCTGCACCATGAGAAACAAAGAAAGGGGAGACATCAACAAAAAGCCAGAAACAAGAGAACTGAAAGAAAAGAACAGGTGCAAAAAACATGAATAAATAAACATCATCATTATCCAAGGCCAAAACATCTCATGTATTCTAACAAGTACAAGCTACTCTGTGATTTTTAAGGCTTTAATAATGTTAGTCTTTATGGTTCTGAAATTGCCCATATCAAGCACCAACCATCACCTTCTGAAAATCTGACAGAGGAAGCTTTCATTCTAATAGAAAGCCTTTGTGTGGAAAAATAATGGTGAAGCAATATCCAGAGAAAACAACAAACAACAAACAATATCTTAAATTACTGTGCATACTTTGACAGACTTACCAAGAAATTCAAACAGCCTTGTTTTCAACATGATAACACAAAACTGATTCAGCCCCTGAAGTGTGAACAAACTGGAATGTCATGGGGCCAGCAAAAATGGGCATACTTAATTACCACTTTCAAAGAGAGGGAGTCTGTAAGAAGCTCTTAGGGGGTCAGTCTTCCACAGGAAGAAAGGCTGCAAATAGGAGGGTGTGTTCTGAGACACTCTACAGATAAGACCATGTTTGATTACACACTGACTAGAATAAAAGCATGCAATTACTTTACCACGCTGTGAGGATCATTTGTTTATTGCAGGCACTTTCAACCAGCTACAAAATACAGCTTCCAAGTGTCAATCAAAAAGGTTGTACACATGTTGAATAAATCCAAAAATCTAGAAATTTTAATGTGTGATGCTTGTATCATTTCTAAAAGTTCATTTTTACTTGAAACACACAGAAAAATACATTCCGATTTTACAGTCAAAGATGGGTTTCATCTGTCTTCAAGAACTAAAAGGAACAATAAGAGAAAGAGGAAAACGAGGAACTGTTCCAATTTTTGTGCTGTTTTCCTGCACTGGTGATTTTAATTCTGTGTCCTCCGGTGCCTCCCTGCTTGTTATCCTTGATTCCCCAATTAAGCTGTCCACACTTTTTATGGCAGTAATTATGGGCCTTTCATCTGCCAGCTGTCTGTTCCTGGATGCTTCTATAGAACATTATCTGTCTACCTCGGATTTGGATTGTGTTGATTCATCTGAATTTGCAGCTCAATGCAACTAGTGAGGTTGAACCTTGATCCACTTTGCAAAAACTGGCTAAGCGGTGGTATCAAGGTATTACAGTATACCAAGGTATTTAAAAATCTGGACAGTATGATTACAGTACAAAAACAGATGCTCCTCTGATGCTGTATTGAGGCGATATATTGTAGTTCACATGAAGTGCCACTAGACGTCTGTCACTGGTGGAACAGGCAGTGTCATTATTTTTCCAACCCACTTTGAAGTAAAACTACCCATTTCCGTACGAAAAAAGCCTTCTACTGCCATCAGGGAATGGAGAAACCATTCGACCCAGCACTGCAGCTGGCCACAGCCCGCTGTTGGGCTCATTTTATATCACCAGTGTGGCATTAAAGTTAGCTAACTATTGGACAGCTGCCTAGTTAGCTAGCTTGCTAATTCTGCCATGCTTTCATGCTGGTTACAGATAATAGAGTTGTTACTCATCTGGTGTTAGCAAGCAGCAAAAAATATATATATTTTTTTACTTTAACTTGATGATGGTTAAGTGGTTCTTGTGACCATATGATTCCGTCATTATCTACCTTGATGATTCCTCTGATGTGCATCTTGGCAATCATCTCTGCCGTGTAGAGGAACATGAGCAGCGTGTCCAGTGTGAATGTCACATATTGTAAAGGAGGGTAATGCTCGAATGTCTTGGGAGTGTTCATACACACAGAGATGACACTGATGATGGCACAGGCCCGCAGCAGGGAGTGCACCCACTGCAGAGAGAGGACAAAAGACAAAATAATGACAAACTGTGCTGTAATATTTTGTTACATTCCTCTCAGTCCAACTATTTGGATAAGGTCGCTATATTTTCAAAAACAAAATTTCAAGGGAAATACATCAACAAGTGTGATTGAGGTAACTGGTCCTTGACACACATGCATACTCACTGGTTTGTTGATCCAGAAGATGTCAGCGCTGTCAGCGAGGGTCTCATCCGGCCCAAAGTCGGTCATGGGCTGGGCCTCGACCCGTGAGCTCTGTTTCCTCTTTAGCATGCTGGGGCTTGCCGTGCTATACAGAGAGTGGATCTGACAGAGAGGGGGAGGCGAATCAAACAGTGAACAAAGCTAAATGAGGAATAGGAGAACAATCTGGCTGCATCCAAGTCTGGGCAGTGGCAGTACCCCTTTTTGTAACTCCAATCATGTGGGATTAAAATCCTAATAAATACATTTTAACTGTATTTAAAGCGGCTCAGAGGCACTTGGCTTGCCATATACTGAATGGCCACATTAACAGTAACTAAAAATACCAGCGCGTCTTTATTAGTAACAGAGCTTACTGTACTGTAGGTGAACCAATATTTGAATACAGTATTAACGTATTAAAAAAGATGTGTATCAATACTGGCTTTTGAATGTTATTACATGTAGAATTAGGTTTAATATACTGTGATGTATATTCAGAAACATAAACTACCCTGACTTGAATTGCCAGAACAGAGGTGTGTGATTTAAAATTAAAAGTGTTGCATTGTTGAATGGCCACCGTGATACACAACGTAGCACACATGGAACACAGGACGAGTGTATTCACATTGGAAAGGCTCCAGTAACTTACCAGTTCAAAGATCATATATGATCTTCATCGTATTGAACACCAAGGCGCCAGAAGATTAACCTGTGCAACCTACTGTACAGTGTGATGAGATCTGAGTTGGTGTTACCTGTGCATGTCCTTGTCTGTGTATGCTTGTGTGCATGTGTGTATGCAGAAAAAGAAAAATATACAGGCCGTTTCAACATAAGAAAACAAGAAGAAATGACACTCTGAATGGAGACAAAGCGCACATACCAAAGGGAAAAGTAAAGCTGAAATTGCTCCAGCACTGCACATAACATGCGATCAGGCATACCCTGTAAATAACACACAACAGTTAGTCAACATCATGGTTTATATGGTGTACAGTACACTACCCACATCTACAGTACGCTCATAGAGACAGGAATGCCCACCACGTCTGACATCAAGGCATATATGCGACACACTCTGTGAGTGAGTGAGTGACTGAGGTGTTGTGGAAGAAGAAGATGGGGTGGAGGAGGACCAGGGGGACTCACTGTGAGGCTCCTCATTGGTGCGTTCATCCCCAGGTCACAGAGGGGTGGAGAGACCAACCAGAGAGAGAGACTAGAGATGCAAAAAGGAGAATGTCCTAAAGGCCTGGAGGTCCTGCGGCAGCAGTCAGTGAATGGTAGCAGTCATAAGAGCAGTAGAGAGAGGTGAGAGGACATATTCACAAGTGCCACAGGCTGCAGCTTTATTACAGATCTATGATATTAATTCAGCCCACCCAACTTACATAAAACATACAGTCTCTATGTAAACATGCTGACAGTTTTGGTGTATCTGTCCATATTTTGAGATATGTGATATCTTTGGCGACACCCAGATACAAAGCCTGTGGGGCTTCCGGCACATTTTAAAATATCTGTTTCTAGAAGTTACAAACCCTTTCTACAAGACAAACTGCCAAAATGTTTTTAAAGGAGCTATTTCTTTTGCAGGGTAGTTTCAATTAAAACTTTTTTACCCAGAGTAACAGAGAGACGAGCTCAATTCAAGCAGAAATAAATCTGCTTGGCTACATAGGAATGTGTACAACTCTATATTTTGTCATCTCAAAATTCTTCAAAAACAGCACTGAATCATAATTCAATAAGTGGGACAGTGAAGGTATATCACATAATACAGTATACTCAATTTGTAGATGCCATTGACCTAAACACAAAATATCAGGAAAAGAACAGACGATTCAATCAATTTCATAATACCCAAATGAAATATGTCACTGCATCATGGGTGCAAAGTTTGTGATTTCAGTTTTGAAATGTGTTTCCATCAAAGTGAAATATATCAAAAACTAATTTATGACATTTACAGTTACTATAAATTGAGCAAAATATGATCTGGTAGTCTTGTAGAGTTTTCTGAATAGAATAGTTGATATATATTAGCAAATGGTCTAAAAATGTTTTTTTCACAATCAAACAACAAATTAATGACTAAATAAATAATGAATCAAATGTCGAACCTGTCCTGATGCAACTGCAATTTAACAACACAAGTGACAAAACCTGAATGATGGGAAAAACTTTGTACACCTTTAAAAACTTAAAAACAAGACTAACGATCTAAGCATGAGAACGAAAACACTTAGTTCCAATGGGAATGCAGATGGAACAATGTAACTGTATCACCCTTGTTTCCTTTTATGCTCTTACCAAGAAAAGAAACTGTCCACATAAACCCCATGTAGTTAGAAGCAATTTCCCAGTGTAATTGCTACACTTAACATATGCAGATGGAGACGTGAAGAAGAGTGAAAACTAAATTACAGGGTCTAAGTGCTATTATGTGGGAGTATAGGTGGCAAAGACTGCAATTACTTTCCCATTTGGAGAGAGGACATGTTCCTCACGGGTAGGATGTGATCACTGGGCACATTAATTGTAACTGTGAGTATTTGTTGGAGTCTGCAAACTTTCTTCCCTGAAGTTTTATTCTTGAAGAGAGCACTCTGGCAGCATCATCTTAATCACAACAGACAAGAAAAAGTTTTTTTGATGTGGGCAGCACATTTGTACAGTTATTTATTTCTCGACCATAGCCTTGAGTGGAAATTAGGCAATTATACAAATGGGTCCCAAATATGCATGCTTTGTTCAAATTATGGAAAGGTAATACTGCACTCATATAGCTCCCGAGGAGGTGTAAATACTATACAGTGACCACATCAACATTTACCTCCCTCTTTGAATCCATTTTTAATTAAATGTAAAGCTGCATTCATCAATATTTTCAAATTATTAAGTATAATGTCAAAGCTGCCACTCATGATAACAAACACATAAAATAAAATTCAGCAGTTCCCCTCTACTTCATCTCATTGTCGATGTTTCCAGTAGGCATTTCTTTTTTGAAAAGTAAATACTGTTAATCCACTGTGCACTGCCTGCCCAGCACCAAACAGAAGACAGACAGCGTAAGGAACTGGCTGAACATTGTGGAGCATTTAGTAGCTAAAAAGCCACATGGTGGATATTTTCTTTAGAGGTTTGACAACAGAGCTAAAAGGAAAGTGAATATTGGGTTTATATGCATCAAGTGGCCAGAAGCACAAGTCTAAATGAATGCTGAAGTTGCTCTGTGTCTGCTTGATATGTAAATAGGAACATGTTTGCAACTTCATAGGGTGATAATATGCAATATAACACTGTATTTAAAGCAAACTTTGTTTCTCTGCTGTTGGGAGCAGGGCAGCCATCATACAGTGGGTTTATCAGAGTGCTTTTCCACTGAAAGCACATGCCTGCTGCATCTAAAAGTGATGCTGATGAAAGCAGTGAGAATGAGCCAAAAACAGCAAAGTTGTGGAAAATAAAACCAAAACAAAGATGCTGTGATGCTCCATAGAGCTGAGGTAGCACTCCCGAGCCATGTGATAATGCTCTGTAAACTTGGTACCATGAGTGACACCTTTCATCTTAAGCAGCATTTTAGATAGATTGGTCAGTTCAAACCAAATTACATAAAGATTTTCTAACTGGAAATGTAACTTCACTCCAGAGCAAGGTGGTTATTCTCTGTAAACTTAGTAATGTGAGACACCTTTCATATTGCATTTAGTCATTTGACCCACTGTGGATATCAAAATATTCATGAGAGCAGCCTCAAATATATACGTACTGTATATATAGGTATTGAGAGATTGATTCCAACACTCAGCTTTGACTCTTAATAAGAAACAAAACTGTCAAGATCTGTTCTACAATCAATGTTATATGGTATACATTATGTTATATAATATGGTGTACATTACCTGGATCATTGCTTATTTATGCCTGTTAAAGTTGCATGTTACAGTGTCTAACAGTATAGTGTTTGCAGCATTTTACAGAGTGGTGAGTTTACATAAAGATTGCCTAAATTATATATATAATAATCTTAAAGAAAAATAACAAATTAATCTTGCTAATCATGGTAAAAACTACACCTGGATAAGTATGTGTTTATGTTTACATGTGTACATATTTGTGTGGACATGTATAAATGTGTGAAGATGTGGGTGGATGGATATATATGCATAATTATGTAAACTGACAGATAAATTAACATTTACACAGAGCAGAGGCATAGACAGCATTCACTGGTGGTCTGCCTTAAAATACCTCATTAAACCAATGTGACTATATGCAATTCCTAAGACATTGCTCTTGCCCAAAGTGTTGTTTTGTTTTTTTGCTACTCTATTATTTTTTTATGTTGATGTCATTTCAATGTATTTATCCACATATATCTTATTGTCCTTTCCTATTTGCCTTTGTTATACTAGTTACTTTTGATGAGAACTTGTACAGTGTCTGTCATTGGATGTAAATGTTCAAAAACAATAAATATATTGTTCAAAAAAATAAAATTGAAAATACACCTGGAGCAGTTAGGGCACAAGGCCCCATTATGGCTGACCCCCAATGGCTTGATGGGCTTCAATGGGCGACTGTGAAACCCTAAAAGCCCTTTAGGGAAACTGCTCAACCTCCTTATTAACACATGTCAAGCTTCTGAGACATACCCCCACTTGTACGTCCTGTAAAATGGCTGTCACACAGCTGGACGTCAATCAAAAAAACGCATTTCCATACTGAGACTGAAAGCTGAATGAATGACATCGAAGGAGCCAAGGTTACTATGGAAACGGATGAGAGCTACGGTGCTACATTCGGCAAAAACAGGCTAAAAACAGTACGTATACAGAAAATGTCAACATGCATAGCTGCTAAATAAACCTATTATGATATGTGACAACGTGGCCACGTGATAGAACCGCAAATACACGACAATATTTGATCAAGGCCTACTTCGGAGGATGAGAGTGTCTCCACTTCCTGGACAAAACCAACAAGCTAGCATGAAGCGTCAGTAGCATCCTCCCTAAAGCCCAGCAGCTGGATGTCCGGCTAACAGACACGGCCCGTAGAGTGGCGGCAGCTTAAGAAAAACATACTGAATCACTTACGAGAGGAGGATTTCCCTTATCTGCCGTGTCTCGTCCTGTCCATGACATCAGCTGTTTTTTTTCCGGGTGGTGTGTGTTGGTTGGGATCGTGTGGGAGAGAGCGTGAGCGCGCGCAGGTTCCAATCACATCAACAGCACCAGCAGCCTGCAGCGGGGGCGCGCAGCGTCTCCGTGGTAACAACAGAAGGTCCTCAAGCTGCTGCATCACAACAGTTTCACAAATACTTTTATTCAGTGTTGGGCAGTGGTGGAATGTTACTAAGGTCAACATTTAAAATGAAAAACATGAATAAATCAAAGTAGGGGTATGCAACCTACCTGTGTTCGGATAAGTGGTTAAGGTTAATTAATATATACAGTTTATAAATGTAAAGAAGATGGTGTTGCTAATCAAAATATATGTACAGTAGGCTTATCCTGGTTGCTTCTTTTGTCTAGGCAGGCAGACACCTTTACCAGCAAACATTATTTTGCAGCACATTCGTTCTTTTATCCCAGAATGATAGGTCATTTTTCTCTTTCTGTTAGACTCAGGATATCGGGACAGTTATTTCCAAATTTTGGAAAGAGTCCTTCCTTAATGTTTCGGTAGTTTTGACATTGTATAAGAAAGTGTAATTCTGTCTCTACAGCTCCCTCATCACAATAAGAGCACAGCCTGTCCTCTCTGGGCTCTCAATGTCTTTCTCAACGGTGGTTAGGTAATCTGCCAAAGTACAATGTCTTTTAGGGCCAAAAAATGTGAAATATTAAGTGGCAAGATATGCCTGGTCTCCTAGCCACTTAAGCACTTTGAAGAAAATTAATTTTATTATGTTGATTATTCAATACACACGACATCTACAGTGTTGCTCATTAACCCATTCTGGAAAATGTCAAAAGTTTTTTTTTCTCATGTTTTGTAAGAATTTATTTTGTTTTTTGTATTCCTACTGAGGGTCAAAGGGCAGAGGGTGTTGCATGCAGTACAGATTGTAAAGCAAATTTGTGATTTGTGATATTACCTATAGCCTATAAATACAATTTAATTGTAATTCTTTAAATCTGGCAAATGAAACAAAGCATAACTTTTTTATGCATACTTTAGATTGAAGTACTTGTAAATTATTGAGCCGAGTACAGTGCTGTCAGGTTAACTCAGAGTGTTGTAGAGTTCCTGTGGGATGAAAGGTGCAAGTTTCACTTCAGCCCACTGTGTGTAGCTGTCATGGCTGTTCATAGGCATCTCATTCCTTTGGACTGGGCTTGTATCAAGCCAGAGGACAAAATGTGCAGACTTTTGTCTGGAGGAAGTTTTATGTTAACATCATTGGTTGCTTTGATAGAAAATATTCAACCAAATGCTGTGGCCTCACTTATATGAATAAACACAAAGAATGGCAAGAAAAGATTCCTGATTTTAAGATTGCAAGAAAGTGAAGTGACCTTCACCTTCACAAATAACACAAACAACAAAACATTCACATTTAACAATGCAATTCAAGAATTTAACCTCAATTTCATTAAGTACAGTGCTGGCAATTACTCAATTAAGTCTAGCTGATAGAATATAGTATGATAATCTAAATAATATAGTAAATGGTAATACTGTTAGTTTGCTTTCAGAAAAATCTCTGCTCTGTAATAGAACTCCCAATATTCCAAGCAGCAACAAGGACTCTGTAAAGGGAAGTAATTCCCCCTTTAACAAACATGGGAAACACAAGGAGGAGGTCGGGCTGGTGTAGGGCATGAATCAGTACAGTCATAAAAAGTTCAAATGAAGTGGGTGATGACAAACCCTTAAACGGCCTTTTATTCAGCAGACATTTGGACATGTCATAGCAGGTGGAACTAACACCACTAACAGCAAGCCAAGGGTGGATCCCTGGAACTTGGATGCATCCATCCATCCATTTCTTCTTGCTTATCCAGGGCAGTGTCTCTATCCCGAGCAACATTTTCCAGCTCTTCCTTTGGATCCCAAAGGTGTATCCAGGGCCAGAGGAGAAATCTCCAGTGTCTTCTGGGTCTGCCCCTGGGCCTTTTATCAGTTTGACGTGCCCGGAAAACCTCTAGCAGCAGGCATCCAGATTAGAAGCTGGAACCAGGTCAAGTGCAGCCATCATTATGAATTACACCTGTACCATTTGTGCTATTACATCAACATGTCTTCTGCAAAAAGGTCTAAACAAGGGCAACGTCACCACTCTGCCTCGGCTTGTGTAATGCTTCATTCATTGTTCTTGGGCAAGAGCTATGGTATAAGTTACCCTCCTGACTCTGGTGCTATTTTAAAAGATAGCTCGATCCAGCTCGCATAGCACCTTGACTGCCAAATGTTCTTTTTGGAACTTATCAAAATTATTTTTCTTGCATTTAGCTTTGCTTGAAATTACATTACTTCTGTCAGTTCAGAGTCAAAATGTATGTTATTATTTCTGCAGTATTGTTTTGAGCACACTTGAGTCTCCATTTTGACATTTTGAAAAACACAGGTGTTACTAATAACATTAACTGACTCTTTTCCATTCAAGTGTCCCAGTGAGCTATGACTAAGCTATGTGTGACAGCGAGCCAGCATGAATAATACCAGCACCCTGAACCTGCAGCAGCATTATTAAGGTTATTGTCATCATTCACACCTGTGCTATTCCTATTGTGACATGTCAAAATGTCTAAGGAGAAATGGCATCAAAAGAATATGATGGAAACAAAACTACAGCTCTATAGAGAGGACTCTTCTGGAAAAGCAAGGGGGAAAAAAACTGAAACAAAACATTAAAAATACAGTCTGCTTCTAATTACATCTCAAACTGGTGACTTAACTTTTTATTTTGGCAGTTTTCCCCACTCAAGCTCCTGCCCAGGCCTGTGTCTGAGAGTCAAGACTAATCAAAGGCACTTGTATGGAGAGAACTGTTGGCCTCTGAAGGGATTGAGCCAGTTCAGGCCAGCCTGCTGCTCTCTCCTTCTCTCCTTTTCTTTTCCCCCTCACTCTCTCTTCCTGTCCTGTCTGTTTAAGGAGAGAAAGATTGGGAAATTCCTTCAAGCTACTTTACTTCAGGTTTCTGTGGGATTTAAACATGCACACTGAGGTTTTGGTACAGTCCATGTTGGTGCCATTGTTTCTGATTCTGCTCTCTACCGTGGAGGACACTTTGTTACAATCGGTGAGGTGAGTTTCCGCACAGCTTTGTTTTCTTCTTGTTTATTTTGGGTTAGTCTGGAGAGCAAGAAGGAAGAGGGAGGTGCAGAGGTTTGCTGACAAAGACAACATTTGGAGTGTACAATGTGGGAAAGTTTAGTGTCTATACACATAGTTTGTACTTGCAGATTTTGTGCAGTTTTTTTATGCTCCTTTACTTACCAATAATTCTGCATGCCACATACCAGGAAGAAAAGTCTGCTTCTCTGTTTCCATTGTTCAGCATTCGAATATCACTTTTTAAAACTTATATAAATTCACTTATTTATTTGTTTTTCATTTATTCATCTGGGCTGACATGACAATGTTTTGACAGCTTTTGTGGTCATGTGTTTGGTGCAAGAAGCTTCAGCAAGAATTCTTCAACTTAGCTGGAGCCTATGTGTTTTTAAATCTTTTACTGAACACAAACAAAATTAAATTGAGGACGAAAATACAAAAACTTCATATGTGTGAACACATGTATGCAAAAACTGCACTCGGTAACCTTGTAAAACTTTATTTTTATCAAAATCAGAAATGTTTCACTTAAGCCCCTAATGCCAAAAAATACGTTTTCAAAAATATTCCACAAGTGTGAAAATGGAAATCATGACATTAAGTCAATCACTGGAATTGGCGAAAATACAAAAAATGTATTTCTGTTTACCTTGGCCTTTTACACTAGAGCCTGAGTCAGCGGATCTGTAAATGTTGCCATATGATTCAAACTTAACGCAGCTGCAGATGGGGTGTTTTCTCCAAGCAGGTGCACAGTGCCTGTGTAGTGATTACATTGTGTATGTCATAGTGTACAGTGCATAACATTTATTAGACAGCAGTGGCAAGCCCACATATGCTTTACCACAGGAACCAACAGCTCCTGTGAATCCAGGTGATTATAGTGTTTTCCTCTGTTTTAATTATGCAAATCCAAACATTTCCTAACTTGTTTGTTTATCAGGTATGTCATCAGTGTCAGACTTGACAGTTTGATAAAGAGTAGGAGTGAAAGAGTCAACAATAAGGGTTATGTTACTGAGGGAGTGCTTTGACATGAGGACTCCACCTGTAGTCATAAAACTAGGGTTGCAATACATAACCTTTATTCAGCTTCTAGGATACATCATGTCATTTCTAATAGTCCCTGTTTATATTACAGTACCAGTTGCAGACATCTTTTCAATTTGCAGTTATGGGCAGACTGCTAAATCAGATTCAGTGGTGTGAAAATTGTTATTTTTTTCTTATGATATTTATTAATTTATAAATAAATATTGGTGGTCAGATGGCCATTACCTTTAGTCTGTGTTGTGTTCAAATACATTTTTTTATAGAAATCGGGGAGGCAGCATCAGCAGTTTTGAACAGAAGTGTTGAGGTGGCATTACACAACTTTTTTTGTCCTTACTGCCAGCTTGATGTGTCACAGCTCTAATTGTAGGTTGCTCACTGAGCATGCAAACACATTGTACCTGCAGTTATATCAGTTTACTCTGTACTGCTGCCAGGATGGGATTGCTGCAAGAAGTCCTCCAGACTATACAATCACATAGCTCGTTTGTTCCTACCCTTTGATACGGCCCACAGGACTGTTTGCTAAATTAGTGTCCCTGTCGGTTGCAGGAAATTAACAAATCCTCATACCTTAATGTAATGGTTGCTGTTTTAATCAGAGGGTAATCAAATTATTTCACTTTGGTTTGTTTCAAACAACAATTCTACATGGTTAGGCTTAGGAAAACATGTGACTTAGCTATGTCTGGAGGTTAAGTTACATATGTAACTTAAAATAACAACGTTAACCTTTGGTTTTAATGGGGACACAAGCCCCCGTCTCCTGTGAAAAAGACCTGTGTTTCTTACCCCTCCCACCAATAGTTAACCATAATGTTTTTATACTCTATTCCATCATAATTACTACGGCCACTAGGGGGCGTTGACTAACAATACACGTAATTACAGTCTTTTAAGCTGTCGTAAAAGTAACATATGGGATAGTTGCTATATCTGTAGCCAGGCAGAGATGCTAGTTCTCTTTTGTGTTTATTTTGCTGAATCCACTTGGTCCCTTTTTTCCTAGGGTTGATTATCTTTTTTCAATTTGGATTTTGACAACTTGAGAACAATAATAATTTTGCAACAGGTGATTACTGCCTCCAGGTGTCCTCCCTTGACCACTTGAACTTTTGTTATAATAAGGCATTTGCACAGTAATAAGTTATATTTTGAGGTATTGGGTTCACTCAAATGGAATAAGTTTACAGTGCATTGATAAGTAAGATTGCATTAAAGTAAATGTAGTATATATTCAGCCCCCAGAAGTTTTGTTTAAATTAAATCCCAAAACCTCTACAGTGTGGCATTAACATTAATAACTTCTGCTAAACTCATTCTCAGAGATGCAGTGACTTCCATATAGCATGCCGGAGAACGCACAGAGCAGACAAACTGATTTTCTTCTTCTTTCCAAAAGTGGAAGGGGGGAAAATGCATTAACTCTTACCCTTTTCCTGGACGTAAAAGAACACCTGTTGTTTTGAGGTACAGCAGCAGCATCTGTTTGAGGGAAATCTCTTAAATGGGCTCAACTGGCTCCTCTGACAAAGTCATGAGCCCTACATGGAAGGACTCACCAGGAGACTGACACACAGTCTCACACAGTTGGCCATCGTTGCCTCACCCTCTGGAAGCATTTTGAGACTAGATGGTGAAATAAAACTGTCTTGCTGAAACATAAGTGATGGATTTAAAAAGTTTGACATTGCCCTGGTTTATGGTGTTGTGGTGCTGCCATTACTTGTCTGATGCCAAATTTTATGTGGTTTTTTGTTTGAAATAAGTGACCAATCAGAGGTCTCTGCAGTCAGACCACATCCATGAAACTTCAGTTTAAATTCTCATTCTCACAGTCTTCCATTTAGAGGGTGAAGACTGTGTGAAATGGAAGTTGCATAACCTCTTCATGACACATGGAACACACACATGCTTTATTTTATTCTAATGGGCGTGTCGGAAACACTTGATCTGTTAATTGTACTGTTCCCAGACTGGTCTGTTTGGGAGGGCAGGATTAGAAAAAGAATGTCAGACAGTATCCAAACGAAACAAATCTCATACCGAGATCCCACAGAGTAAAAAATGAAGCTCAAGAACAGCAGCTGGAGTGTGCAGAATGAAAGGTGAAGCTGTTTCTGTCCTCTTTGATTTGTTTGATTTAATAGCTTAATCCTTCACATTCTGGTTTTCCATGTTTCCAATGCGTTAGGGTCTATATCAAGAGAAAATAAACTAGCTGGCCATGCTCTGAGAAGTCACATTCTTCCCAAAATTCTTCATCTTTTTTCCCTCCATGATGCTGCTGTGAAATACCAACAAATGGAAGGAAGGGGAAGTTGTAATTCAATTTAATTATACTCAAATGTATATGTGAACTGGTGACAGAAAATTGAACAGTGAAGCAATGAAAGTAGCTTCACTGTTCAATTTAAAAAAACTGCTCTGTATTTTGAACCTTGGACTTCTGCCATCTATAACACACTAGCCATTACATTAAGAATATAGAGTGTAAATAGGAGACAAATGAATGGGTTTCATGAATGTGGTATTCTGCATTTAAAACACACAGGTGGCAGCACACTTGACCTTTGACCGCAGGTTTTTCCAAAGCTGCACAACAACTGACCTTCTTTTTTTTTCCAGCCAGGTGGGTGGCGTGTGCAAGTTGTCCACAGAGTCGTCACAGCGCCGGTGCCGGACACCTGATGGCAAGATCTGCAGTGGGAGGGGCACGTGTGACTGCGGCATCTGCATCTGCGAGGCAACAGATCCGGGGAAGTTCTACGGGCCGCGCTGCGAGTGCCACGACTGGGTCTGTGCTACGCATAGCGGGAAAACCTGCAATGGTGCGTATGGGACAGTGACAGATGTATTGACACATTAAACAGCCCTGATCTCAACATTGTTTCATTGGCATTATGTGATAAAAAGTTTGACTGTCCTAGTTTCACGTGAAGTAGTGTACAGGCACATGGCTTCACATATTGTACTACTTGGGTACAGTTTTTAGTGATGAGTCAGTAAGTGATGCAGCAGAGCTCCTCGCTGTGGGCTGACATCAGAGAAACTTGGCAAATGGACTATCCAGCTGATGTTTAGCGTCTGTTTCAGCCACGTGCTAGGAAAAGCAGAGAGCTGGAGGGTGAAATTCAAAAACCTATTTGATTTGTTTCGGCATTTAACATCTCTTTAGTTTTCTGATTTTTTTAATAAAGAAACATGTATTTCACAGACTCGGAGTGGATTTAGAGCATTTCACTTGTGTTGCTTTCTTTATTGACAAATCAGGGGGGTGCAGTTCTGTGGCTTTGAAAGCCTGCCTCACCTTGGCAGCACTTCAAAGGGTTTCATTTGTACTTGTAATAGACAGCTGGTTGGTCCAAGTACTTTACCAAGGCATTAGCTTTTGTTGGGAGGCACAGCTTTGAACTTTGAAATTTTACAAGTACTCAGAAAGAACACTTGAGATTGCATCCACACTCAAGGACAAGTTGCCACATGAGATGCTCTTCACATTTATTTTCTAAGATGAGCAATGATTTCACAGACTCGCATATTACAACAAAAGCCTTTTTCTGTGGAAGGAACAGGAATCTTGGTCAGCTGTTTTACTTAACTTTACAAAGTAAATTGAGCAAGATAGACATATTCAGATAAGATAACAAAGTAATGCAATCTTATACAGCAGTCATGCAATAAAGCGTACCTTCATGAAGGTTACATTGGTCAGTTCTGTTGAAACTAGTTGCGGTTGAGTTAACCTTATGGTCATTCTTAGAGGCAGTGGTTTATGGTGCTCCTTTGTTGAAGCTGCTAAAATCAATATCTTTTTATTAACAATAAATCAAATGATGTTCATTGAAAATTATCATCTGACCTTGCAGTTACCCTCTGATTTACAGGGCTTGATAGCATCTATAGCTTCTAGCATCTCTTTGCAGCTTGTTGCTGTGGGATTTAAACATGCACACTGAGATTTTGGTACAGTCCATGTTGGTGCCATTGTTTCTGATTCTGCTCTACCGTGGAGGACACTTTGTTACAATCGGTGAGGTGAGTTTCCGCACAGCTTTGTTTTCTTCTTGTTTATTTTGGGCTAGTCTGGAGAGCAAGAAGGAAGAGGAAGGTGCAGAGGTTTGCTGACAAAGACAACATTTGGAGTGTACAATCTGGGAAAGTTTAGTGTCTATACATGTAGTTTGTACTTGCAGATTTTGTGCAGTTTGTGCAGTAGAGAGCACAGGAGGTGGAATGCCTTGGCTTAAATGCAATATCTAAACCCCTCAACTACCGTCTGACAACCATATAGGGTTTTTTTTTTTTTTTCATTTTTTATGTATTTGCATTCATAAGCAGAGAAATAATCCGGTCATAGATTTCGTCTCTCAAGTCCAACTCCATTCTTGCACCTCAAGTTCGAATGACGGGTGTAGTACATAAGAAAAAGTCTCGGCCCAGATATTCCAGATCTGCTGCCTACATCAGAACCCCTGAATTATTTACCCTTGACCCCAGAAGCTAAATTGTCATGAATTTCTGAGATTGATCTACTCTCAACAATGTTTCAACAAAAATGGAACATTAAACACCTACAAATGAAGCATTTATTGCAGGGATATTGTATTAGGCTGCATTCATTTACCTAATAAACAGGCAACACATATGTAAAAAAAAAAAGATCTTGCAACCTGTACCAAGACTTATCAGACATCTGTCAGATGAAATATCCAGGAGGTTTTGAGATAAGCTGTCCCCTCTATGTTGATGTAAAGAAAAGGGACGTCATCTTTTTATTCCGTGTCCTCTGCAGTTACTGGGATATAAGTGTCAGGGTTTAATGGAGATATGTGTGTGCACACTGAACAGGTATAATGGAGATATGTGTGTGTGCATGTGAGGGGTAGAGTGATTTATTCGGGTAGACAAGTTGGCTGTTGTGATGAGCTCATTATGGTTCAGCAGTCTGGAGTGAGAAGGCCCTGCTTCAGCCTGATAATGGGGTTTCACTCACTGGACTGCAAATGGAACCTAGATGCATCAGAAGTGGGGTGGGTTTTCACACTGAGACACACACACATATACACACACAGAGGATAAGGCTTATTCTCATATGGCTACACACATGTGCACACACAAATATGCTGCCACATACAAGCATACTGCCATGTGCATATAGGGCCCAGCAATTATATTTAAAGCATACTGAGAAGAATACACACATCCCCACCTCCCCCCAGTTGCTCAATGGCCCATGCAGCATGCATGGTCGGCTGTCTGAGATCTGCAGCCAATTTCTCTCCCTGCGGCTCCCTTATCTCTGCCTCTCACAACTGCCCACTGATAAGATCCAATAGATTTTTCTCCTTAGGGATAAACTGTGTGTTTTTCCTCTCCAAAAACATTAGCTTTCCTGGCATTGAGATGTTCCTTTTTACCTTGGATGGCATTCATCGGGCTAATTTGGATCCTCTCAATAAGAGCAACAAGTTAACCTGTGATGAGGAAACCCAGGATGATACATAGTTAAATGTTGGTGTGATGGCTGTATTTTTAAAATCTAGGTTGAAATGATGTTTTTAAATTGTATAAGACCAAGAAAGCCTTTGGTCTGAAATAACATCCTGTTCCTTTTTCTGTATGGTCTTTCTTTGTGTTGTGTGGGTTTCCTTTGGTATTCAATAGACATCCAAGTCAAGTGAACTGGAAGCTCTACATTTATATACTGCACATGCATGGAAATGAATATAAAAAACTGCCCAGGGTGTTCTTATGCAATGCATGCAGTAATGAAAGCATTATAGAAGCATATGGCAGTAGTATATGTATTGAAATGTTCCTGATTTTTGGATGATGTAAGGGGAATGAATAGACATCCTTGTCATTTTATTCCAGCATAATATGTTCTTTTCACACTTTATCCATGACTGGAAAACTTGCCAGTTGTATGGCACATTATTTAATGGGAAGTAAAGCTGAAAAAATACCAAAAACTTCAGCCTTTAGAAGTAACAGTGGGGCTTAGGTTTTAGAGCAGTTGGGGTTGATTTGCTAGGATTCACATAAAGCAATAGCACTGTCACTCACAGGTTTTTACTCCCCCTGATGCATCCCATATTGTAGCGGGGCAACGGGATGATGACCTGGAACAACATCTGTCCACCAACTGTGCAAAACCTTCCTGTCATTTCACCCTGCTGTTTGTTTTTGACTGTCTTCCCCTGTCCCATTTTAAAAAAAGCACCAGTACATTAGAAACAATTTTCCATTAGTGTCTTAAGTAGTCAAATAGAGCATCTCACCCTGTTTTTGAATAATAGAAAGAATATAAAATTCAAGCTTTTAAGTTCAATTTAAAATTTTGTTCAATTCTCAAATTCCTTTTCACAGATGAGGGTCAACGTGGCACTGTTTCCCCTCTCTTTCACAGCCTTCCCCCTTTTTCCCCCCCTCATTGATGAGCCACGTGAAACCTCTCACTCCCTCACTCTTGCTTTCCGCCTCTCTGTGTGTCCGTGCTGAACCGAGCAAAGTGTTTTCCTCTGGTGTGAGTTAAGACTGTGTGCTGTGCTTCTCTTTTTTCACGATTTATGGTCTTTTTTTTCCATTGTCAGAGACACAGCGGGTGGCCCGGGGTGCTGCAGGGCTAGCATTGTCCCAAAAACCACTGTATAATCAACTTGTAAGTAATTACTGTTACAATACTGAGTAGCATTAGACCATAATATCAAGGCTGAGCCCCTTAGAGAGCAATCATCTTTGAGTTCAATCTTCATTGAAACATAATGACTCATTTATTTGACTTGTTCTTTATCAAAGAGTCAGAGTTGATACAACAGCACTTACTGTAATAGCACGTATAATGTTGGATCAAACACGGGTCAATAGTCATCTCAGCATCTCTTGTAACTGCTACCATCCCCCCAAGCTCCTGATGTGGATTGAAGCAGAAAGCCAAGTATGTCTGCAAACTGGAACAATCTGTAACTTTATGATTATGGCAGACATGATCATATTTATTGTACTTTTTAGCCTCTTCCTCTCTCCCTCGATCTCTCCCAGGCTTTTCAAAGCCTCAGTGCTTTTCCTGGCTCAGCCCCCAGCCTCTGTGCCCCCCTGCCAGAGCCAGAGCCAGAGAAGATACCACCCAGGGGGGTTTTATGTCAGCAGCACATAAGAAGTCAGTTTGTCCAGATCTGTTCCAAATCAAACTTCTCCTCATGCATTTTCCATCAGCATTACATAAGCTTAAGATGTTGCTTCCAATGTGGACACATTATAGACAGATGAGATAAACTAATCATGGGAGAACAACTCACTAATGGCAGTCTGTCCAAAACGACTAAAAGGTTTATATACTAATTTCTGTTGATTTCCAATAGAGAGAGAAAAAAACAGGGACCCACAGTGGAATGCAGTCCTTGAGCCATTACAGCCCATTAAATTGTTCATCTCTGTTGTTGTTTTTTTTTGCTAGTACATATTTTGATGTGCTCTCACTTAGATATTCTGAGCTTCGCTGGGCAGTGTGCCTGTGTGGTGAGTCACCTAATGATTCTAGCGTGGGCTGCAAGGAGAAAAAGCCACTTAAGTCCGTCCAAGTCTGCTAGTAAAAGGCAATTTTGATTGGGACCCATTACAGCTTTCAAAGACTTCTTCCTGTAGAAATAAGTCTTTCTACATTGTTGTTATCATGCCTGGGGAGAGCTGAAATAATATGTAAGTTTGTGTTCCAAAGCCACGATGAAGTCAAGAGAGCTGACAAATGAATGCCGAGGTGAAGAATTTTTTAAAACCGGAAGAATGAAAGCTGGAGTTGTGAGAGCAGCGCACACAGAGAATGAATTATTACCTGAGACAGGTGTCTCCTAGATATTTTCCACAGAACACGAGCTGACGCGCTACCGTTTCACGCTCCGCATCCCACAGGGACAGGAAAGCAGGGAGGGATAATTACTCACTGAAATGAGTATCATGTTATGGAGAACATGATCTCAACAAAGTAAGTGGGGAAATGTCATTTGGGGACGAAAAATAAACTGCAAGGAATAAATTGGCACGGAAACAGTCTCAGTGACTTCTTAGATTTGCACATGGTGTATGTCTTCTATTATTGCATTGCTTATAATTGAAACTGCACCCAAATCTCAGGAAAGCCCCTAGATTGCCTCATAAGTGTTTTCTTTTCACAGAGATGAAATTAGCTTTTGTTCATGTATTAACAGTAATTACTCAAGATTGCTGTATTGTTATGTTGCACATAAAGCTATGTCCTTGTTTATTTACCTATAAATATCTTTCTTTGTTTATCATGAATGGGGTAGTTTGGATTTTTTTGAAATGGGCTTGTATAAGGTACTTACAGTAGACTAGCTCGCCTTGAGTTTGGAGAAGCAGGCAGGAGTACCTTCACAAAAGCAAAGCATTGTACTGCTGTGGACAAGGGCAGCAGCTAAATGTATTTTAGCCACATAAAAAAAGACCCATCTAATAAAATTTAGTTTAGTTTAGTTTAGTTTATGCAAGATGAACTAAAGCTGTCATCCATGAGCTACTTGAAGCCACCAGACTCCTTTGACAAAACACTGAATTGACCTTGCATGAGTTACTGTTCTACTGCTGCTTCATCAGTTATTTTGTTGGAGTTGTTTTGTTTTGTTGTTTGAAAGGGTTAGTTCAGATTCACCAAAGTCACACAGTAACACAACCGCACAAACCAATCATGGCAGTGGTAAACCAGCAATTGCTCTGTTCTGCAAGGTAAAATTACTATTTTTGTCAATGGAGTCTGGTGGCTTTGAAGAGTCTATAGATGATTGCTTCAGTTCCCCACGCTTAATCTTAAACATGGCTGTCTTTGGGCAAGTTAAAGTGGTAAAAATATTCTATGACCCTGTCCACAGCAGAACATTGTTAAGCTTCTGTGCCAGTACTTCTGCCTTCTTCACCAAACACGGGGCATGCTGACCGCCATCTACAGTAGGTAATGCTCCGACTATGCATAAATACCTCATACAACCCCACTATCCCTTTAAGCAAGAACAAGTTCACTTCAAAATCCGAATTTAGCTTCCTAGATGAGTCACCATCCTCTTCTCATCAGCAGTTAATCATGGTAACACCCCATCACCTGTTATTACTGCCACTGATGCAGGAACAGATGCACCCTGTCGTTCCTGACCGCCATTGGATATATCTGGCCGCTGGTTGGAGCCTGATTGGCTGGGCGCTTGTGACCGTCGGCGCTGTGTGGGAAGGACCCCGACAACCCCATGCAACAGAGAATTACTGCTCAGGAAGTAGCAGGGAAGATAAACTGTCGACAGACAGGCACCTTCCCACACACATAAACTTTTGCCCAGCAGACAAAAAGGGTCCATTTTATATGTCAGAGTGATTGTCAAGCGGAGATTAATGGGGGCCAGTGGGTGGTAGTGACTTTGTTATATTCTACTGAATTAAGTTGGAGCAACTTTAATCTAATTCCATTTTACAGCTATTGTGTGGTGGTTCCCATCTGCAAAGCTAAATCTAATAAGAAATGTCCACATTTAGAATCTTATTCTGTTTATCTCCTTGAGTCTGTGTTGATTGTGTATTGAAAATCAAATAATAACCCAAAACAATAATAGTAGAGGTAAATGCACAATGGTGTTAGTCACCCGCAGATTTGTTTTAATGCCACAATGATTGAAGAGTCTCTAATTACTGGAAAACAGTTTTGGTTTTGGCCTGTATGACTGTTTTAATATGCTTAGTACGCAAACAGTGCCAAGATTATTTTTAATCTATGTGTGTGATGACATTGTATTAATTTGACATTTTAAACTTTTGTTCTGTTTCTTTGAGACAAAAAAGCCCAGCAGAGATGGTATAGTCTACTCAGAGGTTTTTTATGTTTTTTTATTTTTACAGTTCATAAGATAAAAATGAAATAGAAGTGATATTTATTTAACATCAGTTTATTTTTCTCAAAGTTGTATCATCTCTGCAGTGCAGCTTTCTCTGAAGTGCACTTTCCATATTCTTGTTTTCCTTGAACCTGGTCCCTAGTGTCCCCTGAGACATACCGATAATGAGAAGAGACAGGGGACTTGCCTGTTGTTAATGACTGATGGATAGCCCTTGAAAAGGACACCAAATTTACATGACGAACGAGTCAGGAGAATGATTGAGTGTGACATACAAGGCCCCTTGCTGCTAAATGCATTGGGAGCAACATTTATAATAACTTGTCAACAGCCTTCATTTGCATCACATGATTCGTCCTGTTTTTCATTTTGCTCACTGCGGCCATCGGAATGATGAAAAATAGTGACGGCACGCTGCCTGTGTGCGTTCTCTGAACACTGAACAAGACAACGCTGTCACTGAGTGATTGAAGAGGAAATCTAGTATATCATCCTGAAATTTTGCAACAAAAAGGGTTGTATTACAAATAAGAGTGCCTTATTTCTTCCGAGATATAGGCTACATTTATGCATCTCAAGGGAAATATATGATATTTCACATCCATTAAAACAGAGTCACTTGGGTGTGCAGCTGGTCCGTTACAATAATTAGAAGTCAAGGGAGTCAAATGAATCCTATAACTCCAGTTCCTGTTCTCTCCCGTCAGTCCAATGCCATCATATCCATTTAGGATAACTGTTACGTGTGTCCTTGGTTTACAGCATGTGACATGTTGTGTTTCCCTTCAGACCGCGGCTACTGTGACTGTGGGACGTGTGAGTGTGATGAAGGCTGGTTTGGAGATGCCTGCCAGTTCCAGGAGGAGTGTAACCTACCCAGCAAGAAGAGCAAAGAGCTCTGCAAAAACCCACAGGGGGTGGTGTGCTCCAACAGAGGTAGTGCGACCACACACATGCCCACACACATATAAACACACAATGGTGATACAAAGCTGTAAGAAAAGCACAGAAACCGGCATCAAACAAACAACGAGCATTGCATATTCACAGACACATATGCAAAACTAAATATAATTTAATTTTTTACAATTTTTAGTATGCAAATTCTATAGTTAATGTCTTTTATAAATGCTATGTAGATTAGTAATAAACTATTGATAAAGACCAAGATCTAGGTTGCCAGTTTGTGAAATCTAGTGGCGTTAATGACTGCAAACTATGTTTCATATAAATACTATTATATAATTATACGCTGAAGAAGGCTTTCATGTCAAAACCTCTGTCATGTAAAATATTTTTTGCATCATGGCTACGAATGTGCAACAGTTTTTTCTTTTGCATAGAGTAGTAATAAGCCATTACTAAAGACTAAGTCCTAGGTTGCCTTTTTGGGAAATCTAATGACGTAAATAGCTGCAAACCTGGTTCTTATTAAAAAAGTCAAAAAAATCGACGTTTGTTTGACATTAAACGAAAAAATAAAATAAATATAAATCACAATAAAGCCATGTACTATGACATATAAAAAACTTCAAAGTTCATTGCTTTTAGTTAAAGAATATACTTATATATAAATCAGAATAAACAATTTATCTTTTCACAGGTACATTAATAAATGAATGCATGAAAGAACATCATCATTTTGAGTTAACAATACTGTAAGTATTGATAATTCAATTTGGTCTTTAAATCTCACAAGCTTATTTGATGCACAGTCCCAGCTATTGTGTCTGTGGACACATGTGCATTGACACACTGAAGTCATAAACTGTCTGTGCTGACATTGTTTTCCACACACTGACAGTCTCTCACCTACCTGGGCTTAACCTCACCGTTGGCCCACAAAGCCTCCAACTAAATGAGGGATAAATGTGTATTTAATTGTCTGCATGTCAGCGTGTGTGTCTCTGAAAGCATTGGCTTGTTTCAGTGTGCAGAAATGCAAATGTATTCACAGTGTGTAGTCGTCTGGTCTTCTGTCCCTATAGTGCATAGTTGGAAAAGCCCCAGCACATACACAAACACACCTTCACCGCCTTCAACAGTCAGACACCAGTCTGGATCCACTGCCACATGATGCACAGACGTTGCCTCCAATGCACATTTGCAAACCAGCTCTTAAAGTGCATCAAAAATACACACACATGCTGCCGTGCACAACCAACCACATACTGTAAACATGCATCCACTAGGGTTGTCAAAAGTATCGATACTAAAATGTTGTATCCGGATACGATACTCATTTTCAAAAGTATCAATGAAAAGTGTTATTTTCTCTCTTGGAGTCCCAGAATGAAGCAGAGAAAAGTCGACTTATCAAGCTTGCCTAATATTGTGCACAGCATACAAAATATTGTTCTAATTGTTATTGTTTATTGTATTTATTTATTTTTTGCATTACCTCAGACCTGAAGCTTGTTATCATAGTTGCAGTTTCTTTTTGCACAACTGTTTTTTTATGATAAATATTTAACCTGTGGTTCTGTTAATTTTAACATGTTGCTTTTTTCTTGTAGTTAAAAATATTTCTGTTAAATTTTGGGGTCTTTGTTTTTATCCTTGTGGTATCGAAAATGGTATCGAGTATCGAATATTTTACTGAGTATCAGTATCGAGTTGAAAATCTTAGTATCGTGACATCTGATATCTTTAATAGGAACCTGCCACTGTGGTAGCTGCATGTGTGACAATTCAGACAACAGAGGTCTGGTGACGGGACGTTTCTGTGAGTGTGACGACAGCGAGTGTCTGGACGAGGACACCGGAGAGGTGTGTGGAGGTATGGTCCGCAGCCCCTGTCGCACCCCTTCACTCTTACACTCAAAAATAACAGGCACCCTAGTTTAACATATATACTTATTCAGGGACTGTCCACCTTTGTCACTCTGTTTAATATAAGAAAACATATTAGCTTCACGTGTCCATGAAGGTTAATTTGAAGTTAAATTGCCAGCTTACTGCATTTGATGGATTTATACACATCTCTATTCCCTGCAGTTTGTTCCAGTGCCTGCGAGTCATTCATAATTTCCATTTAAAAAAATTAAATAAATTATGGACTTTGCTTATCAGGCCTCTGTCAGAAAGACAGTTACCTTAATTTGTCTAACACGTATCAAATACTGAGAATTAAAAGCAGTAAAACAAAATACTAAAATGTTGAATATGTTATTTTTTATGAATAAAATATATGAAATGATTTTCCTGAAAAAGAGAGGTCATTTTCAGGAAAAAATAACATTTTCAGTATTTGTACAGTCCTCTTGAAATCCTAAAACTGGAAATTTAAAGGGACAGTTCAGCCCCAAATCAGAAGTACATATTTTCCTCATCCCTGTAATGCTATTTATGAGTCTAGATTGTTTTAGTGTGAGTTACCGGATGTTGGAGATAACGACTCTAGCAATCTTTTTCTTCCCTTAAAGATAAAATAAGTGAATCCACAGATTTAGTTTTGAAAGGCTTCATGTAGGAACTATGTTTTTATAGTATAGTTCCAACATGAAACTGCTCAAAACAAAGTCTGTGGATTATCTTGAGCAGCTTGGTCATGATTTCTCACGGCCTTAGTGTGGATTGACGCATATAATAGAACGGAGTCATATTTGATCCATGAGACATGTGACTGATGGACGTAAAAAAGGCTTCTAACAACGCATCCAGTGGGGATTGGACTTCAGAAATCAGAAAGGCAGATTCAACAGGTTAGGGTTAGGGTAATAAAACATCTAAATATGTAAATGTGCATTTCTGAATGGTTAGCTGCTTACACATTGTAAATATATTGGTAACCACTTAACTCAAAAAGCACCTCAAGCTGAGTGCCATTTAGTTCCACCATTTAGTTTACCCCAAAAAACCTAGATTGATAAAATTGATAACACTACAGGTAAGACACACACAAAAAAATGTGTATTTTAGATTTTAAGGTTAACTGTCCCTTTAAATGACTGAGAAGAGGTTAATGTGGAAATCTGTTTAACTGCCTGTCACTCGATCACAGAGCTGAAGTAATCAGTTGTTGCATTCTGCTTCCAGGCCATGGCCAGTGTTACTGTGGAAACTGTTACTGTGCTGCTGGTTGGCATGGAGACAAATGTGAATTCCAGTGTGACATCAGCCCATGGGAAAGCAAGCGGAGATGTACATCACCAGATGGCAAAATCTGCAGCAACAGAGGTCTGTTTACGCGCTTCACAGCCAGTATAATATACAGTGTACATCAATAGTAGTAAAATTATTTTATGACTATTGATTTGATTATTATAGCAAATTTTAAATTAAATATTGTCATCTAAAGTGAAAAATGTATAGAAAAATACAAGGAATATGGAAAACCATACGTGGAGATTTATTTAATCAAATCAAAGTGGTTTTATTTGCATTGGGAAACATATTTCTGCATTGCCAAAGCAAGTCTGAAAAACACAAGATGATAATAAGAATAAAAGAAAAAAACTATGGTTGTTTCTCCTCTCATGACTCAATGAGGATTTTGAATGAGTTGCTGGTTAGATGCCTGAAATAGGTTCTGTAGTTAGCACAAGCTGAAGAGATGTTCTGTTTTATTTTGTACGACATAAAAGATGTTGGTTGTGTTGTGAATTTTTAAGTTTTAATGTGTCCTTAGGTGGTTGCTAACAAGTGGCTAAATGAGACAGTGTTTTTGGAGACATTAAAAGTTATCACGCCGGACATGAACAGAAACTCTCTCACTAGTCCACCTTACAGCCTTTAGTTGTGTTTTTAAGTGCTCTTGCAAACTCCTGTTGATTTTTGTATTTGGTTAATAAACAATTTATTAGGCTACATATTCGATAGCGTGTCAAAACGTCTGGTTAGCTTGTCAGAGAGCATCTGAAGCTAACTGTGACCGTGGTGTAGTTCTCTATAGCATAACGTTAGCTTTTTTCTTCTGTTGGATGCATTAATGCTTCAATCATCATCAGAGTGGACTTAATTTGTGAAGATTATCTTGCTGAACAAAATGCGTAAGTATATGAAACGCGTGTTTGCCACAGAGCATATTTTCTGCCATGATCCAAAATCCAATGCAAAAATCCCATCAGCAAATTCTGAATAGACCCCCAAAATAGGTAATTTTGTTTGCTCTCTCTATACTATATATATAGTACAAATTAACTTAAAATAAAATAAAACAATGTACACATGCAGTCTGTAGGTAGTATATGATATTTACTCTTATAATATTTATTTATTATCAATCTTTCACTGAGCAATAGCAGACGAAAAATTATAAGTAGGCCTATGGCAAGGAAGCTGTCACAAAAGCTTCAGAACCCATTAAGACCCACCTCATAATAGTGAGAATTACAATTTAATTGAGTTGCTACAAAACAGGTAACAAACACTGTAAAATGGGAAGAGGCTCATTTCCTGTCTGTTATCTTGGGTCATTAAGAAGAGAGGAAGACACTCTACCGGAAGTAGTGAAACACAGAGGAAGAAATGAATAGAACTGATAATGAACATAGATTTAAATAAATCTCTGATCTTTCTGTCACAGTTTCCAACATGTATGACAAGAGAACCCAGTCCAGTGTGCCCTCTGCTATCTGAGATGAAAAAGAGTCGCTTTTGACGTTCACTATTGAAACTGAGAAGGAAGAAGGAGATGGAGACAAAGGAAAGAAAAAAACAGGAGAAATACAGAGAAAAGAGAGTGCAGGGAATGGTTTGAGAAACCTTTGCGTAAATTCCACTGAAAGTCATCAGAGCTTGGCGGACAGACAGTCAAAGAAACAGCTTCACTAACCTAGCTCAAGTGATCCTGCGGGATTTCAGTAAAGCTCTCTAAAATTAATTACAGTGGACTGGCTGAGGGCTGGCTAAGTGGTTGGGCTAAATGGTAGCCTACATGGACAGAGCCCCATGATTTATGGTTAAGTGCACAGCTGACACAGCATGAACAACCATCGACTGTGTTCATCGTGCAGAAGCACATTGTACTCCTCTTTAGTACAGAAAAGGGCAGGCAAAGACCAGGCAATCCCAGGAGTTACCAGAGAACAGAACAAAGGAAACATGACTGCAATTAAAAATGAGTCCATCTCAGTTAAACTTAACCTAAACCAGACTGCTCTTCCATCAAAAACGTCAATATAAGGCGTTTGTACAGGCAGCAAAATGCGGTTCACTTTCCTCTGCTGTCATCTTTCTGACGTAGCAGTAGTGATTGACGGTGATGCAGAGTTTAAATGGCAGATATTACATGCAGGAGGGAGGGGAGGTGGATGGGTCGACTTTCACCCAGGAGAACGGGGTCCGTGTCTAGTGTGAAAACAAAAGTAAATGACTTTTTACATAATTTCTGTGGCTCATGGTTTGTGGATTTTTCAAAAAGTTTTATACGTAACTTACGCCGTTTCTGTAACGTTGATTATGTAACTTGCGTTGTTAACGAGGCTCCCGTCACTCTCATAACTACTTCATTTCCGTCATTTATGTACATTTATTTACTGTTCCTTACTAGGAAGTTTTTGCATAAACCTAGGTCAGTGGTTTTGTAGTCTAAATTCACTGAAACTGCAACCTATTTTGCAACCATGAACCGTACGTGCATGTATAATGACGTATGTGCTATCTTTAGAACCCCTTACCATACTGTGGGCCACGTAACGCTCATTTTGACAAGCGGTCATATGTGGTACTGACAAACGGTCTATTCTTTCGTTGAGGTTGGAGATCTTCTTGCTTCAACGTATTTATTTTCTTCTGGCTTTATTGAATCACAAGTGTTCTGGACTCTGGTGCCCTCTTGGATACCCCTATAGTGTATAAACTATGGTATAGTGCCCTGTATGGTGCCCTTTCAGTGGAGAAAACACCATGATGCACTGCCCTACTAAAGGCTGCTCACATGTCAGAAAACCTTTTGCTAGTGCCCTTTTATTTATTTTTTTTCACACTTGCCCCCAAGACACTCTGAATCCACCGCTGGTTCTGGAACTAGTGGATACAACGAAAGAAAATGTATAATGTTTTGCAAGAGATTATTTTTCACATTTTATCCTATCCATGGGGGAAAAATTAAGGTAAGTAGTCTGTCTGGCTCTAATATTTAGATTACTGACGCACATGTACTCCAAATATCCTCTTTCCGACCTCCACTGCCAACAAATGTTAAAGTACATTGCCAGTAGTGTGACCTTTGCTCTAAATATCATATATTCTGTATTTTGCACCCCCATTTTATGTCAAATACACCAACATATTCCAACATCTTTTCATTCTGTCTATTCAAGTGCAGCACAATACTCTGAAGTCAGACAGTTTGGAACTGATGATAACGGGAACAATTCTCAATTTCCATCCCTATATAGCATGTCACCATTTAGCCTCAAATTAATCCTCCTTTAAAGCATTGTGAAGATAATTCCTGATGATTATGGTAGATGGATCAGGGAAGATGATTACAGAAGTGGGTTGATTTGATTTCATCACCCCATATAGATGTAGAGATGTGAAGTGTTTTTGTATGAGAATGTTAATATATTCCTTCTCTCTCCTTCACTTTGCTCAACAGTAACCTTTATCTCCTGCTCTGCTCTCACTCTGAAATGAATGAGTGAACGATTTGACTGACAGTACCCAATAGATGACTCTGTTTCAATCCAACAAACTGACAAACCCCCTCCTTCTGTTAGGTTCACCTAGCCTCCTCGTTTGAGCTAATAATACACTAACTGGCGTGCTGTCAAAACGATAACAGCCACATAATGCTGGAGGCTAAATACGTGCATCTATATACGATATCTTGATCAAAACAATTTGACTCAGAGATAATGTGGTTGCATGAGACGCACAGAGAGGAATGATTTCCCTTTTGTGCAGAGATGGAGGCAGCTTTTCAGCTGGAAAACAGAGATTTAGCCAGAAACGGTCTCTGAATATGCAGATTGTAAATGCATTCTCTGATTTGATAGATTTTATAGAACTTTTATAGAACATTTTTGAACGGTAACGAGTACAGGTGCTGTGATCTGCTCCAGTGACAGCAGGCTGTGACATTTGTGGCAGACATAAAAGTGCACGGCTCTATAAATCTCGGGCTCCGGGGTTATGAGGATGGTGAGGGAGACCGCACCTAGGGCCAAGGGCCAGACACGCGCCAGCCACAGCCCACAGGCTTGCCAGCTGGCCTGACTCCCCTGGGGTTCCCCATGCTCTGTCACTGCTGATAAGGGAAAATGGGATTTCCACTGGCTGCTGTTCGGCTGATGCCCCGGCTAAGATGTAAAACAAATGAGAAAGAGGCAGACAGACAGATACATAGATAAAGGAAGAAAAAGTAAGACAGAGGGAGAACTTATATTTATCCTCCTGGCTGCAGCAGAAAAGAAGAAAATAAAATCCTGTGAGAAGTTTCTCCACCGTTTGAGTTGAATTTATAATTTCTGTTTTGTTTTACTAATGCACATTATTGATTTATTTGGACTGTACAATGGAGCATTAATTCAATTCAAATTTACAATATGTGTTGTTGTGTTTGCTGTGGCTGTTAGGGACCTGTGTTTGTGGGGAGTGTAACTGTTACGACGTAGATCCCTCCGGAGACTGGGGCGATATTCACGGAGACACCTGTGAGTGCGACGAGAGGAACTGCCACGCAACCTATGACCGATACACGGACGACTTCTGCTCAGGTCAGGATGCTGCTTTTAAATTCACATACCTATATAAAATATGGAAATTAGTGGTTCAAGATTTGTGATATTCTTCTTTGCTTTCTTGCTTCAAGTTAGATGAGAAGTCTGTGCGCTGAATATTTAGTTGGAGCCAGGAGCTGATTAGGTTAGTTAGCCGGGCTCCTTCAAAAGCTAATTCTTTCTGAATTAAAAAAGACTAAAAAAGCCAGACTATTTTTTGCAGAGGCAAAACAGCAACCTCTGAGCCAGAAAAGTGAATGCAGAAGTGCATTCAACATGCATTATATCAAATAGCCAGCAGGGGGCAACTTCACTGGTTGCAAAAAAAGTCACCTAACATGAAAGTAAATGAGAAAATTACCCTACTTCTAACTACCGCTGCAAACATTTTCATAATGACTTTATGGTCACAATCAAGTATTATTTGATACAGTATAATAAACGATGAAGCACAGATAAAAATGTCATGTCGGTGTTAAAATCTTCTCATCTAACTCTCTGCATAAAAGCAAGTATGCATATTTCACAAAATGTTAAAGTCTATTGATTGTTATCTTTAAATAACTGCAGCTCCTTGCATACCAACAACAGATTCCCATCTGCTTCTAATACTGGTGCAAGTTTGAAGCCATAAAAGTGAACTTTCTATTCTATAAAGTAGGGAGCGGTTTGGATTGACCTTTTCACTGTTTCTCTAAGGGATTAATGAACAAAATATGATGGATGCTACCACGGGCCCAACTAATAATTTATGTGCCAAAAATGTATCTTCTAGCATCCTAACATATATGCACAGTTAACAAATCTTTGGTGCATACCACCAATTAAATACAATGCTTCGAATCTCTTCTTTCTCCATCAGTTCCTCTTCCCAGGCAGTCAAAAGCTTGTTGTGCTGATGTTCTCATGACATAAATTTGACCTCATCTTCTCACCTCTAGCATATCCTGCCCCTTGTCTATTTTACCACCTCCCAAGCTCAAACACTAGCCCACCTAGCTCCATAACTCTCCTCCTAGCCAGTGCCCCCCCTCAGTGCACTTATTATAATCTTCCTTCTACACAGCTTCCACTTTGTTTCACCCCTCTGCTTCTTCCTCTCTCCTCTTGGCAGGTCATGGCCAGTGTAATTGTGGCAGGTGTGACTGCAAAGAGGGATGGGCTGGGAGGAAGTGCGAGCATCCTCTGTCCTGCTCCCTGTCTCTGGAGAGCAGTCTGAAGAAGTGTCGAGGAACGTCCAATTTGCCCTGCTTCGGACGAGGTACCTGGTCTTCCCATTCGCTCCTGTTGCCATGGTTACTGGCAGCAGGCCGGCACTCTGTCCTCACCTCTTGGTGTAAAATAGGCCATTTTCAGTGTGTTTCACATCTCTTAATCCACCCTTAAGAGGGTTTAAAATGCTCCAAGGTGCCCTCAGTCAAATCTGATAAACAACACTGATGTTAAAAGCAACCATATACTTGAATGTATATGCAGGTGTATTTTATTGCTTAAAACGTGTGATACTTCTTCGTACATTTGTGTGCACTCATGCTCATACATATGTATCCCCTGTACGTGCATGGTGTGAGATTAAGGTGCACTGTTTGCCTACAGCTCTCTCAATAGAACAAGCCGTGGGTCGATGTGTCTAGATTTATTACACTGCACTGCATGCTTCATTAGGGGCCCGTCTGGACAGCGGAAGCTTGTTTTTCTTGGAGCCTCCAAATGTTAGGTCTAATACTAATATTAGACTCAGATACTGAGGCAACACTGGAGATCTGTGCTAGAGAAACAAAAAAAAGTCCAGGTTGTGCTTCCCTTGTTGTCCCAGTCATGCACCCTTGAGCCTATTGATTGATGATGGTAAGGTGAAAGTCGGGGGAATAGATACACTAAGAACATATATTTTAGGGATGGAAAACCTATATCCTATAGAGGTTTCTCTGTTACCTTTACTGCATCTGCTTGTTTGCATGGTGGAATATTCAAATATGCTGAATCCTGATTGCAGCACTGAAATATGTGACATTGACTTCTCACATTTTCTTCTCCACATTTAAGCAGTGGATTTCGCAATTAAAATTAGCAAATATTCCAATGCTGGCCTTAATGTGCATCCTTATATAAGATCCTACCACTCATAGAAGATGATTGAGGAAATAGTTTTTTAAGGGCCTTTAAAGTTTGTACTCCATAAATATGAGCATGGATTGCTTGTTGAACACTTAAGAAATTCTCCACAATTTCTTGTAACTATTTCAAGGTGGTTTAAGACAGTGATTCCAACTCTGGGCTACTTTAATTGGAAATATTGTGAAGAGGCTCAACCTTCTGAAAAAAGAGAAAATAAATAATGACTAATAATAAAAGAATATATCAGCTGTAACACAAAATGCATGTGAAAATTAAGTGAGCATGAAGTTAAAAAAAAGGTAAAAGCACCACTGGATTAAGATTGGAAACAGTACCAACATTGCTTTTATTATAAGTGCTTTATTCTTTTGTTAATTAATTCTTGTGCAGGAGTTAACAACCCACAATCTTAATATAATTAGTGGAGTGAGGCCAAAACATTTTATTAAATACATCGGGGGGGAAAACATGCAGTCAGACCATTGTGCTCAACAGCTACATTAATTGATGCACCAACCAATAATTGAGATTACAATTAACTACTTTGAATATACACAGCCCAAAGCTTTTCACCAACAGAACAAATTACTAATCTTTTGCAAAGCTGTGCTAATTAATCTTTACAGGTGGTGGACATAAACGCCACTGGCAACATTTACAAAAAACTGTATTTACCTTGAGTGTCATAAAACATCCAAATAAGTACTGTTTACATCCAATCAGCTGTAGGAATGGTTCACATTTAGTGTAAGTTCTTTCCATCCATAGACAACAAACAGCAAAGACAAAACTATGGTAAAACCTTGCCAGACAGATGCTGCACCGACGTCCAGAGGTAACAATACACAATGGTCACATTCACATTGTTCTGAGACTGACTGACAGCCTGCATTGTTCCAAACTACTCTACGGCCATTTGTTAATAAGATGAATTGTCTAGTAGCTGTGCAGCGCAGACTTAGAAGTCTACTGAGGCATCTCTTGTACCTGTATTTTACACTGATGCAGCAACCTTAATCAATCAGTTTTACAGTGCTGTACGGAGCATTATACATTCTACCACTACTCCATTCATTTGTCTGGACTTATTGTTATTTTCTGTGTAATACTTATCAGCATTTCTGCACTTCAGCATGAGAGGACAACAGAAAAGGTACAGTAAAGTCTGCTGTCGGCCCCACAGTGATTCAACTTGATACTGTATTTGGCAGTGGGCGTCACTACAAAGGAGCACAACCTGCTTGGTCGCAGGGCTCTGCAGATTTATCAGGGGTTAATGTGAAGCATTGATTTCCTTTTTCATTTGACTGTGGGGGGAAGTCAGTGGGAAATCCAGAGCCTTTCAGCCGCCAAAGGAAAAGAGGGGATATGTGGACTGTAGCTTTCTGTGTGTTATTATAGTGGCCATGCAGATGTTCCCACACCCATGGACGGTAAAGCTGCTGATTAGATCAGACACCTGAAACGCATAGTGCAGGGTCGCCACCATGGAGAAATCCACATCAGCATCACTACGAGCCAACAATGGAACAATGAAAGCAATATGGTAAGCGAAGCTTGCATACTGTAATTACGATATGAAGCCTCAACCTCGGCTAAGTGCACTCTACAAATAGAACCAATTTGGTGCCTTTGAATACATCAACTATTTATTACATATTGTGGCTGTTCCATAAAAGACTTCGGCCTCAAACCAATTCCACAACAACAGGGATTGAGCAGGCATGACGGGCCCCTCTTCCTGTAATGAAACAGCAAAGATTAACGTGTGCTGGGAGAGTTAATTAGCTTTAATTCCTCCAGCAGTACCTTTAAATTATCTCCGATTTCTTTTTACAAAATGGAACTTTGAATTACCCTGTGCAATAGAACAATTAATAGGATCCATACATTTTTCTTCTTAAAAATTGCATTTTTGTTACAGCCATCCGGGGCTTTAAACATTCAGTGACA
Source organism: Centropristis striata (assembly GCF_030273125.1). Classification (NCBI taxonomy): domain Eukaryota; kingdom Metazoa; phylum Chordata; class Actinopteri; order Perciformes; family Serranidae; genus Centropristis; species Centropristis striata. Next base: position 16,302,256 of record NC_081526.1, read on the forward strand.
GTTTAAAGCCCACATTTACACCAGGCTGCACAGTGGTGAATAAATCTTTTCCAATGCATACCTTAAGGAATAGATTAGAACATCAGGATTTTCAATGCGGTCAAATAATATATCTCTGAAGGCAAAACTGTATATCCATTAAATATTGAAACATTACGTCATAAAATCTTCCTCTCCTATTTCTCTTTTGTTATTAGTAATAAATGTCTGAATATACTATAATAGTCTCTGCTCAGTTAGATAAAGGATGGAAATTGTCATAAGGAGGATATATGATAGTTGAGGGTTCATTTACTTAACTTTCTTTTTTATATATATATAGGATGTCCATTTGGTTTAGTGTTTGGAAGACAATATTAGCTGGAAACAAATGATTGTAACAGAATTTGTTGTGAGGCTTCCATGGATGGTAAATGATGTGCAGGGAAAGAAAAGGGAAACGTAGTGAAGGTCTGTGAGAAACACAATGAAGTGAAACAGGAAGCAGGACAGGAGGGGGGGAGAGAGAGAGAGAGAGAGAGAGAGAGAGAGAGAGAGAGAGAGAGAGAGAGAGAGAGAGAGAGAGAGAGAGAGAGAGAGGAAGAGAGAAAGTGAAGGAGACAGACGTAGAAAATCACTTAGGCATGGATGAATGCGGCTGGTAGAGGTGGCAGCCTGAGCGGAAAAGCCTTGAAATTTGAAACAGCAGCTTCAGAGCTTTTCTTCCTGAGAGGTGGAGGCAAGACGCTTGTGGATAGCACATTCTTTACACTGCGGTATTTCCTCAAGGAAACACCTGCTTTCAACATCTTTCTGCTGATTCTTGGGATTCCTTTCTCTGCTTTCTCAATTGTGGCCTGTAGTAGACAATAATTATGTGTGAGAGATTGTTAATATTTAATGGCATACATACGCCTTTTGCTTTGCTATACGCATTAAAGGAGCAGTCCAGCAGGTTTTTTATTCTACTATCATGAACTAGGAAAGGACAGATTAAAAAACACTGTAAAAATTAAAAAGACTTTAAGTGACTATAAGTTTTTTTTAGTAAAGCCCAGTTATATGGCAGTTATTGTCTTCAGCTTGGGTAATAAAGGTTTATACATAAGTTCCTGTTTCCATCAACAAATTTCTCTGTGAATTTTTGAAGATTCACAAGAGAAAAGCTTGATAGAAACACTAAAATTTATAAAACTTTAAAAAGTCCTCATTAAAGTTTTAATGCCTGTTTGAAGTGTTTTTGTTGTTGTCTTTTTCCCCCCAATAGTTTAGTATGTGCTAAAAGGGAGATGGAAATGCTTTTTCCGAATAAGTTCTGATGTGGCGAACATTTAACTCACATGACTGATCAGCTGTTTTGGCTCTTGGTCAAGATGAGCTGACATGAAAAAACAATTATAAATTGCCCACTTGAATCCAACTCCATTTTCTCTCGTGGGTGGCACAATTTTTACAATTAGCAATCTCTTTTTTTGTTGTTGTTGTATTTTCTCTCTTGCGCAATCTCTTCTTCTACTGTTTACTGACGGATTAGCCTACAACACATTACACTGCCATCTTCTGACCAAAGTACGTTAATGCAGCTTTATTTATTCGCTCTAAACCACTTGATGGAAACGTCCCTAATTCGCATTTTCTTTCATGCAACATTTCAACATTTGCTCAAAGGAGTTTTGTGAAAATATCTGTGTTGTTAGAATAGAATGAGTAAAAGGGAAAATAAATCAATTAGACTGCAACCACACTCTTCAAACATGCACCACATACTACAATAATGCTCTGCTGGATACTACGACAAACGTGCCAAGGAAAGTAATCAAATGTGATCGGATAGATCTCCAAAATCCTGAACGAATCATGATGACTATTGTAACATTTTACAGGAATATAAAATAGAGGGATTATGATGTGTAAACATTGAAAAATACTTGGTTTGACATATATTGGTTTGACTGAAATGATCAACAAATCTTCAGCACTATCTGTGTGTTAACGGCAGCATTTGCCCTTGAAAGCCAGATCCTCTCTTGGATAGAAATGGAAGGTGTAAGAAGTGTTCAACTATCTAAATGGAATGATTTTTCTCCTGTCTATATTTTGAACTTAACTGGATGTGTTTCAAACTACTATCACACTGTTAATAAATCCTGATACTGACAATCATACACGCATTTGATAGGTGCTTCACTTTGGGTGCTAATAGAATGCTTTCATTCACACCACAGGCTGAGACAAAGGAAAGGTGGGGGGTGCAATCTGACTGGATTTATTATATTTGGTGTGATGCTGGACTCATTGCAGGTGTCACAGAGCTGAAAATGAAATCAAGTCAAGAAGAAGACAAGCTTTGGAGATAACAAGGCTGCCACACTGCCAATCCATGGTGTTGTGGTGATGTGAGGCTTAATTTTATTAACTTCTTGTTTTTAGTAGTGCAACAAATATCAATTCATACATATAGAATTTAAATGGCAGACTAAATGTTTGTTTTTGAGTCCAAAATATTGGGGGGGTTTTCTGGCCACAAAGATGGTAAAGGCGCATATGTATGTGCAATTTAAAAGCATTTTTTGCTGTTTTTTGTGTGTTTGTTTCACAGCTCGATGGTGAGAGGAGTGTCACAGCTGTGGTTGTGTTTATGCAGATCAGCTAGTGCAGCACAATTTTGGTTTTCATTTTGGCAGGAAAATGGTCATGCATTTCCACTGGGTTCAGACCACTTTACTGAAAATGGGAAAAATGTGACAATCAGACGGTCTAGTTTGCAGGGACATCTCTCCAAAATCACATACATATTTCATTTTTCTTTAATTTTGCAGCTTTCCCTTTGATTTAATTTTTCACTTTTAAATGCACATTAAAACACTACTTGAGTGTGTCTCTGAAACAAGTTACATTAATGGTTGACCTGCTACCACTGCAGAATGTATGAGGGCTTTCTCTTTAAGACGATCAAGTCCCTGCAGCCACTTTCTATCTGCAGTCTTTAATTTGAAGTCCTGCGAAAAGTGCATGATTTAAACAGAGTGGATACTTTTTAGACTGTACTTTTTTCAGCATAGACTCATAAGACTTCAGAGTTTTGTACTGCATATGATTTAGTTTTAGAACATTGATGAATTGAGAGGTTGCTTGGTTGCACAGGGACTCTGTAGTCCTGTTTCCATCAACAAATTTGCATTTTGAAGAGTCGCATGAGAAAAGCTTGATGGGCTGATTAAAAGACATGGTCAAAATTGAAACAGCAATGGCTGAATTATCTTGACTTTTAGTTCCTTAAGTGGGTTAAAGGTCTAGTCATGCAGTTAATGTCTTTAGCTTGTATAATAAAGGCGTAGGCAATAATTTTAAGAGTAGTTATTTTTCCATCAACAGATTTCGAAGCACATTTTGAAGATTCACACAAGAAAGGTCTTATGGAAACACCCAAATTTGATCATTAAAAAAAAAAAGCACAAAAAAGTTTCTACGCTTGTTGGGCCTGGTGGCTCACACCGGTAGAGCGCTAACCATGTATGCCGTGTGCTGCAGTGGAGCCGGGTTCAAATCCGGCCTGAGCTCCCTTTGCCACATGTCTTCCCCTCTATCACCCCCTTTCTATCTCTCACTATCAATAAAGCAACAAAAAAATGCCAAAAAAATAATCTTTAAAAAAAAAAAAAGTTTCTACGCTTGTTTGAAGTGATTTTCGTCTTCTTCATAAAATAGTTAATTCTTAATCTTCTTAATAAGTTGCATTTGAACACTTTTTTCCGAATGAGTTCTGACGAAGCGAAAATTTAACCCACATGACTGATCAGCTGTTTCTGCTCTGACACGAGAGAACAGGTATAAGTTGTCCAGTTGGATCTAATACCTGAAGACTTCTCTCCATTTTCTCTCTTGGGTTGCCAACGTTGTCCTATTAGCAAACTCTTTGTTGTTGTTGTTTTTTCTCTCACACAATCTCTTCTTCTTCTACTGTTTACTGACGGATTAACCTACAGCCATACATTACACTGCCATCTTCTGACCAATTTATGTTTATGCAGCTTTTTTTATTTCGCTCTAAACCAGTTGATGGAAACATCTGTAATTCACATTTTCTTTAATCCAGTTTTGCTTCAAAATTTGCTTCTTTAATGGAAACAAGTCTTATGTCTCTTGGAAAATAGCATTTTTCTCTTGGGAGAAACTTGCTTGGACTCTGCTTCTATCCCATTAAGATGCTGTCGGCTGCTTGTAAAAGAAATGAGGGCCACTGACTTGATTGACCATGATCCAAGCCGATCCTACCACCTCCTGATTAAGTATTCATCATCTGCCAATGTATTAATCCTGCTCTAGCCCCTTTCCAGCGTGTGCTGCACATGCTCACAAAAATGGCACGAACGAGTGAGCCACACCTTCACCTACTCAGTGTCTGCACGTACATGTGTGCCCTGTTTTATAAAAATAGTGTCTGAGGCTTTGTCCACTGACGTGACTTTGTCATTAAGGTGTTGTTCACCTTTGACAGAATGACAAATTAAACATCAACAAACACACACGCACACTGGTGTAGACGGTTTGATGAGTACAGAGATAATCGATAAGGCAGGGGTGTTATGACATCACCCGTTGCTAGGGTAACTAATTCCCCAGAGCAGATGGTGGTATGTTATATGTGAAGCAGGGAGAGAGGTTGTGTGTGTGTGGTCATAAAAAGTGACAGTGATGTGACATGGACTACACATTAGATGACGCTGTCAGTCGAGTGGCTGTCATGCAAATGTATGTTTGGCACTATTTATTGCCCCCAATTCCACTCAATGAGTCATCAAAAGATAAAGGCAGGGTCATACATGTTATGGATACGTGTTGGGTGTTATTTCGTGGCACTAAACACAAAATGTGCCCAGCAGGGCTACAAACAGGGAAACACTCAGAGTGAATAATGATTTTTTTGCAAAAAGGACATACCCCGCTCAATAACAATAAGGAGAAAAAGAGAAAGAGAGTCACTCCGTATGCTGTTTTTTTTTAACCATTTGTCTTTACTGAGGTGGGAAATTCCCTTTGTGCAATTATTTTTCATGCTGGGCAGCTTACCTGTTTGTAGCCCTTCTGGGTGTCTTTTGTCTGCAGCGTTTTGTGGATAGAAACATTAAAAAATCGCTAACTGTGTGTGTGTGTGTTACTCCTTTGTCAGTAAAGCGTAGAGTAATGCCTCCCAGCAAACACGGGTCGCTGGACAAAACTGGTCCCGGCTGGACAAAACTGGTCCCGGCTGGACAAAAACTGAACTGCACTGTGATTATGAGGTGAACAGCAAGACTGTGACATCATGTTCGCATCCAAATATGATCCAGTCAGACCCTCTCTTAAACATGATAAAATAATGAAAATAACATTACTAAGAAAAAGGCAAATAAATTAGTTTTTGTCTTTTTTTTTATGCAACATCTGAAATGGTTGTGATTAGACGGCCACATTGTGACGTCCTCTCCACACCCGAAGACGTTGCTTAAATTAGATAGATTTATCCAAGTTATGCATAAGAAATTTTTACATTACATTACATGTCATTTAGCAGACGCTTTTGTCCAAAGCGACTTACAATAAGTGCATTCAACCTGAAGGTACTAGACATAGACCACAGGAATCAAGTAAGTACATAAGTTTAAGAGCTAACTGTCATTGCTACAGGAGTGCTATATGTTAAGAAGAAAAGAAGAGAAAAGAATAAGAATTTTTTTTTTTTTTTTTTTTTTTTTTTTTTTAAATTAAATATATATCTGTTAGGTGACCATGACTTAACCGAGGTATTGTTGGAAGAGATAGGTCTTCAGCCTGCGGCGGAAGATGTACAGGCTGTCTGAGGTCCTGATGTCGGTGGGGAGCTCGTTCCACCATTTGGGAGCCAAGACAGAGAAGAGTCTGGAATTGGTTTTGAGGCGAGTTGACCCACGCAGGGTGGGAGTCGCCAGCTGTTTGGCTGATGCAGAGCGGAGAGGACGGGCAGGAGTGTAGAGTTTGACAAGGTCTTGGATGTAAGTAGGACCTGAACCGTTAGCAGCAGAGTACGCCAGAGCTAGAGTCTTGAAGCGTATCCGCGCAGCCACTGGTAGCCAGTGGAGGGAGCGGAGGAGGGGTGTTGTGTGTGAAAATTTGGGAAGATTGAAGACCAATCGAGCAGCTGCATTCTGGATGAGTTGTAGAGGTCGGATGGCTTTGGCAGGCAGACCTGCCATGAGGGAGTTGCAGTAGTCCAGGCGTGAGATGACCAGTGCCTGGACCAGGACCTGAGCTGCCTTCTGGGTGAGAAACGGGCGGATTCTCCTGATGTTATGCAGCAAGAATCTGCAAGATCTGGTAGTGGCGGTGATGTTTGTTGAGAGGGACAGTTGGTTGTCAAGAGTTACGCCAAGGTTTTTGGCGGTTTCTGTGGAGGCAACCACTGTGTCCTGGACAGTGATGTGGAAGTCAGTGGTGGGAGAGCCCTTCCCTGGGAGGTAAAGTAGCTCAGTCTTTCCCAGGTTGAGTTTGAGGTGGTGCGAGGACATCCACTGGGAGATGTCGGCCAGACATGCAGAGATACGTGCTGCTGCACGTGTTTCAGACTGGGGAAATGAGAAGATTAGCTGGGTGTCGTCGGCATAGCTATGATAGGAGAAGCCATGAGAGTGGATGAGGGAGCCAAGAGAGTTGGTGTAAATCGAGAAGAGGAGCGGACCAAGGACCGAGCCTTGAGGGACCCCTGTGGTGAGTAGACAGGGTTCTGAAACAGAACCCCTCCAAGTTACACGGAAGGTGCGGTCCTTGAGGTAGGATTTGAGCAGAGAGAGGGCGGAGCCAGATACTCCCAGGAGGTGAAGGGTGGAGATGAGGATCTGGTGATCCACAGTGTCAAAAGCTGCAGAAAGGTCCAGTAGAACCACAACAGATGAGAGAGAGGCCGCCTTCGCCTTTGATTTGATTTGATGAAATTTGATAATTCGATCCCATTTATGCATAACAAATTTGATAAATCTATCCAATTTATGTATAAAACTGGATACATTTATTCAATTTATGCATTAAAAAGTGGAAAAATCTATTCAATGTATGCATGAGAAAGTGGAAAAATCTATCTAATGCATGCATAAATTAATAAATTGAATAAATCTGTTCAATTCATGCAAAGGCCAAAAAACTTTTTAAAAATATTTTATTTAAGCTATACAAATATGTAGTGCAATATTTTACATTTTGGTGCATTCATTTGAGTTTTTATGATGTATGAAGCTGCTGGATGCACACTGTGCACATACAATTTAGCAAAATAGCTTAATATGCCCATTGTGGAAACATATTTTGACAATGGGCATATTGTGCATAACATCCAGGAAGTAAGGTCCAGGCACAACCTTAATTTTGGAACCTTTTGAACCAAAACAGGACGTCATGGATTGGGAGTGGTTGATTATTACAGCAGTATAATAGCAGCATTATTAGCAAACAGTTGTAGTGAAATTACTACCTCTCTTGAGTGAGTAGAATGAATCAAAGAGTACGTTGATGTTCCTTTTCATTTTCTTTATTATCAGACATCAAATTACACTGCCTAGGTACAGAGGGAGAACAATTTGTCAGATCTTAAGGATTGCTAAAAAAGGGTCCCCTCTCCAATACAGCCCTGAGTTCTCTGTCTCTTTCTGTGTCCGGGCGTATTTAACCCCTTTGCAAACCAGAATTGTGGCGGTATACAGCTCAATGCATGGTGCACGTGTCTGTACACATGCAAGCTGCTGGTATACTTTTAAACCTTAAAATGATCAACTCATACTGTTTATATTATGCTCCCAACCACCTCTAATATCTGACATCACATCATAGTTCTTTATACAAGAGCCTCTGGCTTGATGCTGGCTTTTATGCACTCAATCAGAATGTGCCTAAACTTCAGCAAAAGTCTTATGATTAAAGTAACATAAAATATACTACACCACCCTTACTTGATGTTTTAAAATGTTGTACGTATAACAAAAATACAAGGTGTGATCATTGACAAAAAGTGACTATGAAGAGCACTTTAGAAGGCATTTTCCATTTAAGCCTCAAAATATCTGTGTGTGGCCTACACAGCACCCGTAATTACGATAACTACGATAACAGCCCAGTAAAATGATCAATGAGTAGGTACGCTGCACACCTCCAATGGTAGTTCAGGATAGATGATGTTTTTCTAATGAGCTTCACCATTAGCAAAGCATGCTCGCTCAGTGAGTTCCCCTGTGGCATTCTTCACTGGCAGCTCCCTGATTGAAGTGGGAGAGCAGCATCTCGAGGTGTGTGTATGCTGCCCTATGTGACTGTTTATTGGAGTGAGTGATTTTCATATGAGTTTTCCCCGTGTGGCTGCAGGGAATGTTGTCAGGCAGATTAAGTCTCTTTTAAAAATCACTAACTGCAGTGAAAACCTGAATTACAGGTTGAATAAAAAAGTGGAAACTCAGGATGATAAGACACACTTCAGATTATTCTGTCAGACAGGTTTTGAAAACACAACTCTGCTATGAAACTCTACTATGCAACTGAAATTGTCGGGTTTTTTTTTAGGTCAGTGCCAGTGCGGACAGTGTACTTGCTACCCACCTGGGGACAGTCGTGTTCATGGCAAAATCTGTGAGTGTGACGACCGTCAGTGCGAGAACCTCAGTGGAGAGGTCTGTGGAGGTGAGACACACACACACACAGACACACAGACACAGACACAGACACACACACACACACACACACACACACACACTCATCTAATCTTTGTGTCCATTAGGGGCGGTTCAGGTTGTGTGAGCAACAGAGGGAATAGACAGCAATAAACAGATGGCAAGTCTACATTTCAGCATTATTGTTCAAGCTGTGTAGAAAAGTTGGAGATATATTTTCAAACTTCCAAGTGCACCAAAAGTTAAAGTGATGTTAATTTTCCGGCATAAATACCACCTGTACAAACAGACTTATTCTTAACTGGCACATACCAGTGATTTAAGACAAAAATGCGCATTCAAATTTTAGGGGGTTATTGAATCAGAATTGTAAGATGGACAGAAGATTCTCACAAAAAAAGCAGCTTATTGCATCTTATGTTTACGTTTACTGTTAGTCAGTGACCTCCAGTGACCATAGTATGACAGGATAACGGAGGAAGTCATGTAATGTAGTATAAAGAGAAGCAAAGTCCACCCCAGATTCTCCCTACGCCAGGGTGGACTTTCACCCAGGAGAAATGTGAAAACAAAACAATGTGATTTAAACATAACTGAACTTCAGTGCCTCACGATTTGTGCATCATGTTTTTACGTAACTGTGTCACTTCACCTTCGTAACTACTTCACTTTGCTTTGCTCTTTTGTAACGCCTTACCAGTATGTTTTCCCCCTAAACCTAGATCAGTAGTTTTGAAGCCTATGCCAATTGCAAATGAACTTTTCTGTCGTTGAGTTATGAGGATGTGTTGCATAGAGTGATGTACAGCTTTTTCCCTGCAGGTGGAGTTTAAGACTTATAATATCTTAATCTGAATGAATATTCAGATATTTTACATTTATAAGCTATAGTATAAAAATCCTACCAAGGTTTTTTTTATAGATGATATGATGATATTGTCATAAGTTTGTCATAAATTATATGATTAGAATGTTTCTTCATTCATGTAACTTTCAGGGGAACATCCTGTATTCCACCCAAACCTTCCCAATACGACACTGCTCTAATGACGTATTGTTGACAGCCGTGTTAATATTCAGTTGTTTTCAGGGGCCCCAATAAGAGACTTCTTAATCCATTATGTTTACGACTGGTGATCTCCAAGAACTCGATTATGGAAATGATCCAATCTTATGAGTCGGAGCAGGTGACATTCATCAGGTTGAAACAAGGAATTTACAAGAAGTTAATGCAGTTAAGAAAGTTTGGTGAACTCAGCGAGGAATGCTAATACAACCAAGCCTCAAGGTTTGGGTTATAAGGATATGACAATATGCTCCACGGTAATACAAGTCTGTGAACCTAAAACTAAACCAAGAAGAGAGATAAACTACGATTCCCAAGAACAATTTCAGTGAGGAACATTGGAACCCTCAGGGCAGAATTCTGTTCCCAGCTAATGCTAATGGAAGCTAAAGATTATACTTTGTAGAAACTTGAGCAATTAGAACATTTTAGAGTCTAATTAATTAATTCAGCCACTGAAGCTATTTTCTTTCTGGCTACGTTCTTGCTGTACTTGGCAAACTATAGCAGAAAAAGCATGATTTATAGAAAAACAGAGTTTATATAATTACAACCAATAAATGCAACATATTATTTAAAATTATCCAAGAAGATAGTTGCATAACCCGCAAGTCCCCACACTTCACTATTCCATTTAAAACATCCATTGGTTTACTAGACACGATTACCCACTTACACTCCTCTCCTAATCATGGCACAGTGTACACACATTTTGTACAGCATGTGCACACATACACTCGCCCACTTTGAAATTATGCCAGGAGCAGACGCTGAATTTGAAGATCAATACAGTGTGATCCTATCTGCTCTCTTTGATATCCACAGGCACAACCCTCTAAAACCCTTGAGCTTGAGTTTGAGAGAAATTGCTCCAAGCCTTTGAAGCTTCTGTTTGAGGTCTTGGGGAAGTTTGTGCTCTTAATTCGAGCCATTTAGGCACAACCACTGTAATGGATGGATTGCACTAAAACATTAGAGGCTCAATTGAAATTGATATTTCCCCGTGCAGCTGCTGCTGCTGTCGGACAGACGGAGAGAATAGGGGAAAGTCAGATGAAGGTGCAATTAAGGATCTGTGTGCAGAAAGTAGAAAGCATTGGAGAAAAGTTATATTATCCTACTGCAGAAGCAATAATCTGAGGGGAAAACTGACAAAATGTGTTATTCATTCAACCAAACTGGGCTTTTGTTACTCTATTTGATTGCCTTTTTTTGTTTGATGTTTTCTTGTTTAAATTGAGCGACATAGACATTCAGTTCTGTATTTTCTGCGTGCATGCATACTCCTGCAGTCTACTTTTCTGTCTTTGCTAAAGTGCAGGAAACAAAAACATGACACATGCACAGCTTTCCAAAAGGTAAACAAACCTCTGTAACAACAATGAGGAGCTTTTCCCCTAAAGGTGTATCACGCAGGGAAGTCACTTTGTCAAACTGCGTTCAGTGTTCACTCTGTTGTTTGGTTCACTCTGAAACATTTGTTGCTCAAACTATTTGTGTTCATTCTGAAATTGAAACAAAATCAGCCTTTTCCTCTCATCCAGCTAACACACATGCTGGTGTCAGTGGCTCCCTTTGAGAGTTTTTTTTTAAATGTTGTTTTGGTCGACTGTGCCATTTTGTATCAGTGGTGCATTGCAGCATCTGAGGGTAAATTTCTCCTTTAAAGGGGGATGCAGTATTTATGTGAATGGATTACTGGGGCTCATTTTGTGCTGGGCTGTCCAGAGACAATTCTTCATGAGGTGTCCGGGGAGAGCCTGTCTGAGCACCAAACACCAACGCAGTTCCACACACACGCACACACGCACATGCTGTCAGGCTGACAATTAAGTCTGTATACTCAGAGGCCTGTGGAAGTTATTGAGGAGCTTAGAGGCACTCTAAAGCAGGTACCCAGTGTGAGGAGTGGGGATCAAACAGAAAGTAGCTGTATGGTGAGGGGGAAGAAAAACTTCCCATTCCAGGCTACAGTGCTGCCTGTGCCCCTGGATGTTTGGGCCTCGCTGCATACAACAGAGGAGAGACGTGAGAAATAACTCCTTGCATATGATTCAGCCTTTCAGTGTTCAAGCTCAGTCCATGCTTGACTCTCAAGGATTTTTTTCCAAACACAATGAACAAAGAGGAGAGCGGCGAAAATATTCACTTTACACACTCCCTGCAAGCCTAAATGTTCATTCTTCAGGCCTCTCTGTTGACCTTTGTGCAATGGTGGAAAAAGTTAAAGTACTAATTCCACACTGTGAAATGATAATTAAGTACAAAAGTATCAGCATCCAAATGTACTTAAGTATCAAAAGTAAAAGTACTTGCAGAATGAACCAACTCATTGTTTTATACATTCTAAATGTAAAATTTGTATTGATGCATATGTGTAAGCAGTGTTTTAATTTTGTAAAGGTAAGGCTCTTTTTAACTTCTTAATATACTGTTATGAGGTTTAATTTAATACATTTTGTAATGATCTTAACTTTATCATGTTTTTCATGTTAAATCTCGACATGAAAAGTAACTAAAGTTGTCAGCTAAATGTAGTGGAGTAAAAAGTACAATATTTGTCTCTAAATGTTGTGAAGTAGAAGTATAAAGTTAAAATGGAAATACTCAAGTAAAGCACACATAACTCAATATTGTACTTAAGTAAAGTACTTGAGTAAATTTTATTTTCGACCACTGCCTTTGTGTATATGTGATGTGGAATAGATGGAAGCGATGGGAAAACAAGTACAGTACTTTCTTGTCCTCGGAAGAGTGCTCTTAAAACCACCTCAAGTGCAGAATAAAGAAACACGATGATGGATCCCAGAAATAAATGAGTACTAACAAAGAACAAAATGCAGATACAAAAAAGACAAAATTATAAAATAGGAAAATAGGACATTTGTTTGTGTATCGCTTCTTGCATGTGATCCAATATTTGTTAAATTTGGTTTTAACTACGAATGAGGGATTTTTAGTTCACTAGGTTTCAATATCTCTTTTAGTCCTATATGAAGTGTCAAGTCTGATATACAGTATCAGAGTGTTTGAAATATCATAATTTCACAGACATAATTATGATTCAGATGTTGACATGGATGGTATTTAAAAGTCTGAAACCAGTTATTATGTCAACCCCCATAGGACCTGAGTGTGACATCATGGCTCGGCTCGCTTTGTCCAAGACCTGACTTTAAAGGGGGAAAAAATCACATGTAAATAATAATATTGATGATGTTTTTTTCTCAGTGAGACATGCTAGTGACTTATTATAGCATTACATATAAATTTGTTTTAAAGCCAGTCCGCTGTGGCTGGCCGGCACAGACAAGTTATTGGTGTTGTTGGATGCCTGGCTTATGTAAGTCTGAAGTTCCATCTGTGTCCTGATCAAAGACTGTATAAAATATGGATGTAGTCTCTGTGATGTCACACAAAGTTTTCTCAAGAGCAAAGTGTAGGTGGCTCCGGCCATCGCCTTCTTGCCAGTGCCTGACTCTGCAAATCTGACAGAGGGATTGCTGCCTGTGATGTCACTTAAAGTGTCCTTAATTATGCATAACTTGAAGCCTTAATGTAATTTGAATGAGGGAGTTATATGAACATTTACCCTCTGTACATGCTGTAAACATGTTTATTTCTGCTCTAAAGTTGGGCATTTTAACATGGGGATCTATGGAGATTGACTCGCTTTGGAGCCAGCTTCAAGTGGCCCGTTTAAGGAACTGCAGTTTATTTTTCAGTCTCTGAGGTTGCCGCTAATTCAGGGGCTGGTCTTAAAGGAGCCAGGGTCCAGGGTGGCCCTGCTTCTCCTCCTCAAGAGATATGATCCAGTCTCCCAGAGCACAAAAGCAATGCTAAGCTTGGTGCAGAAGTTGTTGATTTTAAGCCCGACTTAACATTAGTGGTTTTATTGCCAGAAGTTAACCATTACTGTGAATACAGAAGTTTATTTTGAAAAGCCACCATGCATAAAAGTAGTGGAAAGTGACAGACCTGGGTGAATGTAGCTCAGTTGGTAGAGAGGTCGGTGGTTCGATTCCTGACCATGGCAGCCAACATGTTGAAGTATCCTTGGGCAAGATACTGAACCCCAAATTGCTCCCAATGCTGTGTTCATAGGTGTGTGAATGAATTCCCAATGGAGGCAGGTGGTCGGCCACCAGTATGAATGTGTGTGTGAATGAGGGCAGTCTGTAGTGTAAAGCGATTTGAGTGGTTGCAAAGTGACAAAGTGTCTGGATCCAACAACTTGGGATGAGAAATTGTTGGTCTTTTTCCTTTGTTTAAAAAAAACAACAAGAATTTTAGGAGTTATATATGAATAGATATGATTTGATAAGGTGGATATGTTTGCAGAGCCAGAACGGCGTGTGCACAGAGGCGAGCTTCCCTTCCCTCCTCCTCCTCCCCACATTTCTCACTCACTTCCATCCTTTTCTCTGTGGCAATGAACTTTTCACCTCCAACAGACGTTCTCTGCATACAGTAAAGAAATACCAGATTCACCACCGCCTCCCCTCCACAGTCCATCTCTAAATGCTGGAGCACAATGCACGCTCTGTGAAAGGCAGGTGCACACTAATTGAATGAGGGCTAGGTTGCCGTTCCTCCAAAGCAATTAACCGCTCTCCCAGGCTGGCTGATTGAGGCAGCCATGCATGGCCTGCCATAGCTGCTTCTCCACTCCAACTGAGACAGAAGCTAGCTAACTTTCGTTTATAACCTCTCAACAACACAACTGCCACTACCACTGCCACACACACACACACACACACACACACACACACACACATCCTCTGTACACCATCCCCCACCTCTACCTCTGATGGATTAAAAACAGCAGAAAGAAAAGAGCATCTGGAAGCGATGCAGGGTGATAGAGATTGAGAGATAGCGAGGAAAGACAGCCAATATTGATGGATTATCTATAGCTATAGAATGATCCATTGCACAGTTTCTAGTGTTTCTGTGTTCGCTGTAAGCTGTGGCCCCTGAGATAGTGAAGATTTGATTTGTTCCTCGTCCATTTCAAGGGTCAAGGTTCATTTATTGTCACTGTACATCACAGGTTTGTACAATAAAATGCCAGTTCTGGCCACTTTATGCTGCACAAGGAAGAAATAAAGAAAAAGAGACAGAACAAAACTATTTTTATGGTGGAATGTGAAGGATGAGTTTAGGAGTCTTACAGGTTGAAGAAAGATGCTCTGGAGTCTGTAGCAGATACTTCTGTATCACACAGTAGCTGGGTGAACAAGGTGTAGCTGGGCTGGGTTTTGTCTTATTTTTTCCTCTGTGCAGGCACCTCACTAATAATCTGATCTGAGAGCCTCATGCCCTGGGCTGTACACAAACTATGGCAATTCCTAATGTCTCCAGAGGAATCATTTGGAATTTGCATAGAGAAATCAGTTCTAATCAGTATCAAGTCGGGTCTTACAGGAATAGTTAAACATTTGGGGAAATATGGAAGCAAGGAGATACAGCAAGAGGGTTGAAGGTTTGAATCCAGCTTGTGGATCTTCTGTGTGGAGTTGCATGTTTACCCGTGTCACCATGTGTTCTGTCTGGGTCCTCCGACATGCAGCTCAGTTTTAATTGGTGACTAATATTGAGAATGTGAATGGTTGCCTGCCAATGTGACAGTGTGTAACTCGCCTCTCAGCTGGGATCTGCTCCATCCCCTGCAACCGGAGTTCCAATAACCAGTAAAGGATAATGAATTAATTAATGGAAGCAAGGGCAAACCGCTGGCCTTGCTCTGTCCAAAAATAATAAAAAATCTACCAGCACCTCTAAAGATTATAACTTAACGTGTTATACTTATACTATACTAATTTAAATCCTTACAAAAACAAGTGTAAAAATAAAAGGTTCTGTTGGCTGTTCAACGCCAATTAGTAATTCTGGAGGTTGCATTAGGAATTTGTGGACTTAAGAGGTACTGGCAGACTAATTTATTTTATTGTGTTGTATTCTTTTTATTTCTCGGTAGAGCCAGGCTTGTTGTCTCCCCCTGATAAGATATGCAAATGGTCTTAGCATAAAATTACATGAGTGAAGTATGGAGGCCTTGTTTCTTCCCCGAGGATGCAAATATTGTCAAACTATTCCTTTAGAAATAAAACTGCTTATCTTGTTCAACAGTATAAATCTGCATCTCTCAGGGGGAAAAAAAGAAATTGATAAAAAATAAAAGTATACCGCTAAAGGTATTTGAATTGGTTCCTTGATAAGCTTTAAATATGTTAAGGTACTGAATAATTTTCTGTAAGTAAGTTTTACAGCTCATATGTATTCATATGCGAGTGTTGGGCTGAATGTAGGACTTTTGGAGGCGTTAAATCTCAGCTGAAAATCAAAATGGATTCAAACAGCTGTTTGATTGAATCAATGCGGCCCTACATCAAACAGTTTCCAACAGCACAATATGGATTTACAATGATGAAAATGATGGAAAAATGCTGCGCTCATTACCACCTCTTCAACCTGGAATCTGTAACCAGATGTGAATATAAAGGAATCAATCAATGATGCCACTGCCTCGACATGATTTGATTTGTATTGAAGTAAACACGTTGTGAGGGTCCTGCTGGAGATGAAGGAGGACATAAGTGTGTGTGCGTCTGTGTGTCTGTGTGTCTGTGTGTGTGTGTGTGTGTGTGTGCTTGTTAAAACAACAGTGATGCTGTCGGCTATTAAGGCATCCCGACACACAACTGCCTTTTTCAACCAATTAAGCATCCTTGGTTTCTTGCGTGTGTGTTTGTGTGTTTTTGTCTGCCATTGCCTTTCTTTGTTTTTCGTGTCTCTCTGAAGCGTTGGAGATTTATTAAGGACAGGACAAGACCAGCGATGACAGTTCCTTTCATGTCCCCGGGGGAAATACAATAAGCCTGCTGCGTCTCTCTCGTCTTCCTGTGGCTCCGTCTCCTTGTACTGCCTATTACTGTCAGGGTTCAATGTCTGCACTGTCAACTTTCTGTGTTTATATGCTTTATTGCCTTCTTTTCGCTCTCCAGTGGCATTTCTCTTGACTTTTCGTTCCGTCTCCGAATGCCTTATCTATTTATTTTTACCCTCTATTTGTGCTAATTTCTCATGGCCGTGCTCCATATTCTGTTTCCTTTAAATGAAGGCCCTTCTGCCCTCCGCCACCAGGTCACGGTTACTGTTCATGCGGACGCTGCATCTGCGAGGAGGGCTGGTTCGGCAAGCTGTGCCAGTTCCCCAGGTCCTGTGACATGAGTGACGTTCAGAGCAAGGAGCTTTGTGAGACTTCCGACGGTGTCATGTGCAGTGGGAAAGGTGAGCGAGATGCTTTTCAATCCTGCTGAGAAAAAGTTTCTATCGAAGTCCTTTTTGGCCCTGGTGGAAGAAATATTCAGATCCTTTAAAAGTTGCTTTAAAAATGTTACAAAATCATGTAAGTATTATACTGTTGCATTCACTCGCAGACAACAGCATTGGTTTGTTTTTATCTATAAACTATAAAAGCATTTTCCATAAAGCATTTTCCTTCTCTGCACCTCGGGCATGGAATCATCTTCAAAAAGATCCAAAATTAGAAACATTCATATCCATTGATGAATTTATGGAAATATTATAAGGGAATTATAATGAATTTGGTGATGGAAGCATATTGTGGTTTTTCTTGAGAGAACGCTTTTTAAATAGCTGTATCTTTACATTTTATTGTGAATTTTTTGTATATGTATAATACGTTGTCATTTTTGTACGGCTTTTACCTTGACCATGTCTGGAAAAACATGCTGTAAAATAGAAATGCTTACAAAAATAGAAATGTTCATCATTAGTTTTTATCAATGAACAAAATGCAAAGTAAGTGAACAGAAGAAAAATCGAAATCAAATCAGTATTTGGTGTGACCACCCTTTGCCATTAAGCATTTAGGCATTTTTTCACACTTGCCTAAGACTTTTGCACGGTACTGTATATAAGTAAATTATAAGTTATATAAGTAAAATGTACAAAAAAGTTGAAAAAAAAATACTCAAAATGCAGACAAATGTCCCATATAAATGTAATATTATTATATATTATAGAACTGGATTTTTATTATAAATAAGTTAAATTATTTTGTGTAGTTGGTCAAGGTGGAGCTAATTTTAGAGACTTCATTTACAATATATGCAATTTCATGAGAGGGTGAGATTTTTTGAATGCAAAATATCAATCTGCAAAGAAACTAGTAACTTAAGCTGTAAAATGACTGTAATGTAGTAGAACATTAATGTCTCTGTAGGAAGTAGAAGTATAAAGCGACATGAAATGGTAACATTCAGGTATAAGTACTTACAATGTATACTGAAGTACAGTAAATGTTTAAATGTAGGTCACTTAGTTATTTTTCATTACTACTTTTGGAATATTTGGCTCACAGGAAAAACATGATCAACATTTCATAGAACATATTTTGGGCTTATACTGTATGTGTATAGAAGAGAAATTCGTAATAAATTACAATCCAAATGACATGCATGAATTATGACACTCTTTTTCGAAAAGATGTTTAACATCTGTTGGCAGCCAATCAACTTCTATTGAGATCTGAAATGTACGCTCGTCTGCACTGTGTGAGCCTGCAGAAATGTTGTGTATATCCAGAGGCAAATTGTTAACAACGTTAGAGACAGTTGCAGGGAAAAGTTAGAGAAAAGAGACCAGCAGTATGGGAAACAAAACTAAGGGGCTCTATTTATAGAAGCTCAAGATTTTTTTATGATTTAATTTCCATGTTGTCTTTAGAGGTTTAATGTCTGTTTTTGTATATAGTTTCTCTGTGGCACAAGTTGTCTTCTGCCTAAGGATCACAGAAAATCAGCAGTTTCTTGATCGGAGTTTAATTCAGGACTTTCAACAGTACAATTTTTGTATAACTTTCTTAATTGACTACTGTTCAAAATGTTTTAAACTACACATTAATACTTTATCATAAACTACATTCATCATGATTGTTTTCTGTGGGTAAGAAGTTTTCTCATGTCCTTTCTCTAACACATACTTAACTTATCTGCTGTGTTTAATGGCAATAGATTTTTTTGTTTTTTTAAATCTTACCCATATTTAAATGTCATTATTTCAAAGCTCTATTGTTCTCCACTGCAACTGAAACAGCAGATTATGACCAATATCCTTGTCAAGCTTAACAAAAAGTATGTTTTAAATAATAGATGCTGCATATTTAATATAGCACTAATCGCATATTGAGAAGTGTACAAAACAACTCAATCAAACCTCTGAATCTACTGCACGATAAGGCTTTATCTTACTCCAACTGGCTCTGATATGTCGTCATATTGAAACAGTACCAAGTAATTAAACTGATAGCGGTGCTTTACAACAGATCTTAACTAGATTGACATTAAATTTCCACTCTGAACCCACAATCGGGTTGCTCTGTCATAGGTTAATGCCTTGTTCTTTAATGATTAAAGTAATTATAATCTGCTTTTTGCTTCCTTTATGGTGTAATCTTTTACCCACGACAAAAGTGTGTGTACAAGAACCTGCTCAGAGCAAGCCGTATATACTGCGGTATGTTCCAAAATCTGAAATATTTTTTCCCACTATTATATTGAAGTAATCCCATACTGACTCATATTGCCTCCAGTAGGGCTGAAACTATCATAACTGATTAATTGATTGATAGGGAACTAATCGACAGTTAATTGTTCACATTATGTATCATGCTGAAAGGCCAAATACATATTACACATTTCTGATTTTCTCTGTTTCAAATGATTAATATTTAACTATCCTTAGGTTAAGGTTTTTATTAAAGGGATAGTTCAGAGTTTTCAAAGTGGGGTTGCATTTATCCATAGTAAGTGTATTAAAGCACTCTCACAGTTTGAAGAAGTAGGCAAAAGTATGGTCATGGAAGCTAAACAATGTGCAACTTTTGACAGGGGCAGCAGCAAAATGTGTTTTTAGTCACCTAAAAAAACATTTTCAGCTAAGTTAACGCTATATTTTAAGTATTTTTACTGCTTAACCTTGAGTTGACGCCGGGGTAATGGAAGCTGTTTTTATGCTCTTGCTAAAGCCACCAGACTCAATTGACAAAAACACACGTCATTTTACATTGCAGATAATACGTGTTACTGTTCTACCGCTGCCTCGATTGGTTAGTTTTGGGTGAATTAGGGCTCTTGTAGGTAAAAAAGAAGGAGCAGGGGCAACATTCAGAGAAAAAATTCACAAATGTACGAGAAAAAACATTGCTGAATGAATTCTAACATACAAACTTCCTTAAATGCAATACAGATAAACTTACCTGATGCAGTCATGGTCCAAACTGTTGCAGCTCCTTACTAATATCTGCATGTGGCGTTTGTGCTGTAATGAAGTCTACCCAAGCCTTCAAAGTGTATCAATCTCGATTTTTTCTTTTCTTTTTTTCTGGAAAATTCTGAGTGGCCCTAATACACCATTGTAGCTGACTGAAATACACTTTCTGGGGATAAATACATACAACCCCAAGTCAATCAATCCAAATTGTCTTTTAAATGTAACAAAGCAAACAATCTTCTGGGGCGTTTTCCCTATTTTCTGGTATGTTGTAGACTAAACAGTCAATCAGTTCATCGAAAACAAAATGGTCAGGTTAATTGATAATAAAGAATCATAATTAGTTGCATCCCTATGTAGCTGCCTGACAACTGCACCCTATACATTTAATGTAATGAGATTCTGCACATTACATTGTATGTATCATTAGGCGGCAAATGACACCTCACAACAGGATTCCTTCTCTGCTGTGTGCCGTCGAATCCACCAACCACAGTGGGTCCAGCCCTGCAGAGCCGAGCAGGGTGTGAAAATGAAGATGAGCATGTTCATTCTCCACGCTCCGCTACATTCAGACAGCAGAACAATCTTCCCTCAGCTCCTCCCCTCGTCTCACCTCTGTCTCATCCATTTCATTTCCTCCTCTGCTCCTCACTGCTCACTGTCTGCCTCTCTCCGTCTGCCTCCACCTCTCATAGAGGGTTCCTGTAACCTGCTGTATGTTGATAGAAATTGGGGAGATTGAAAACATAGTTGCTGGACCTCTGGGTGTGAGCTCTGGAGAAAAAAAAACTGAAGCAGACAGCGGTAGATTTGTTTCCCTCGACCAATCTTTAATACCTTATTATCCTGCTGCTGCCCTTGAGAGAGAGAGGAATAGACACTGATGGGGAAGAGAGGATGTTAAAGTGTGGGTGGATTGGTTTCCTGGTGGCAAAAGTATATTAGTAGCTACTTCCCCAGGGAACATCTCATATCCACTCAGCCCAACACTATTAATCTTCTGTGTAAAATAAAGAATTTACAGGAAATAATACTAACAGAATTTATTAAAAACACAAGCAGTGAGGAGATGGTGTTAAAAAGAAATCTACACTATCAAGATGTTTCTCAGCCTGGATGAGAGAAATGAAATGTTAATTAACAGTTTTGTGCGTGTGTTTGTGTTTGTGTGTGTGTGTTGCAGGTTCCTGTCACTGTGGCCAATGTATCTGCTCTACCAAAGACTCGTGGGTGTCTGGAGAGTACTGTGAGTGCGACGACAGAGAGTGTGACAAACATGATGGCCTCATCTGCACAGGTAGAGTCGGATACACACAAACACACACACACACACACACACACACACACACACACACACACACACACACGGTTTCAAATACCCCGTTTACACTTAGTTTTAAAATGCATTTTGGGTGATCGGATCACAAGTGCAAACAGGGTCCAAGACGCATTGTTATCGGATCACTAAAACCACTTGCAGAGGTGGTCTAGGATGCATTTGACCTCATGTATATTTTGTAGTGTGAACACTGATGTGTCCTGATGCCGTGACAAGAACATAAGAGTAAAAAATGTCACTGAAGCAGGTCGTGTGCTGGTTGTTTTGATGACAGAGGTTGTAAAAATATAGAGGAGCATTGATGTACGTACATGGTTATGCTGCAAGTTAAATCAGATGTCTAATCTCGATTTGAGCAGAAGATTCAGTCAAAGGAAAACTTGATGATTCATATCAGTACTGGGCTGTTTATGAGGGTATAGCTAGCAATATATCAACTAGCAATTTAAGTTATTGTTGATATCTGAATTAATTAATGTGCAATGTCATCTTCTAGCGGAAGAATCCAAACACAAGTGGTCAGCTGGACACGCTTGGAGTGTCTCATCTGTCCACTTGTGATCCGATCGCCCAAGACACATTTTAAAACCAAGTGTAAACGGGATCAAAATGTGGGACTAGATCCAAAACAGACCTGTGGAAGAACCCACCCAAACATGCATCATTTATTATTTTTGGTCAATCATGATGCTACACTCCAGTTTTATAGCAAGTTACTACAACCCTGATTCTAAAGAAGTTGAAAAACAAAACAGAATGCCGTAATTTGTAAATTTTGTAGTAAGACACTTGTCTCATCCGCTAACGTGGAGCCGGCCACCAGGGGGCGATCAAAATGTTTTGGCTTCACTTTTGAGGAACGGTCAGTGAAGTAAAAAAAAGCATGTTTTGTAAATATCGACTGTGCTACACTCTTAAAACTACGGCAAAACCTGTACATTGGAAGTGTTATCAGTGTCAGTCCACTCAAAATGACGATAGACCGAGGCGATATATTGTCTATAGTGATTGGTTAGGGAAAACTGAATCTTTTCCCTCACAGAAATTGGTTTGAGTGGAGGCGATGTCAGACGGAAGATGGAAACAGAGTCTAACGAGTTGATTTTGCTGTTTGATATCAGGCAACAGGAGCCATCTTCTCCCCACTGATAATGGAAAATCTCACTACATGTTTATAATGATTTTTGCCCTGCGGCCTGTCAAAATCTGGACAGCTGTTCAGAACTGTTTCTCATCATGCCTCCAAATGTCAGACTTAATGTCATTCAAATGAGCATCAGTGGATCCAGATGCAGACAAACTTTGCTTAAAAATGTGAAAAACTGGGAGGAAATGTGCAGCAATACTTGGTAAATGTTCCTAATTACCATATTACTTACTGTAAGTACATATATATGTGGATATTAGCATATGCATGATAACTACTCTAATGTAATGGTGTTGTTCATGAAAAGGCAAGTCTTGAATATGCAGGTAAAAGCAGTCAAAGCTGTGATGGAGTCGTTTTTCACCTGATGTTAATGGAACTAAATTGTGTTTGGAAAGTTTGCCAACAAATTACTCTACATCTGGAGATTTCATGGACCTTTCAGAGCTGTAGATTCTCATTACACGTTAAACCGATGACAGATTTGGAAAATTCAGCATGTTAGGAATTCTTGCTGGTTAATTTAATACACAGAATATGACAATTTCAGCGACTTTTTCAGAAAAGAGACACAAAGGTCTGTCTGCAACACAGATCAAGGGTCATTTTGACACCATGAAAAATTGTAAAAGTAATGAAGCGATGCCTGCGAGCCATACATATGACATACCCCACTCCTCATACATCCTCAACCAATTCACACCCTCCAATCTATCTGGCGGCCTATTTAAGTTGAGGTAATCCGCCAGCGCTCCCTCCGCATGCCTATGCTACTGCTGATGCCGCTTCTGCATCACAGCTTGCCTTATCAGCCCCACCGCCACCCCAGCATCCACCTGTAGGCTCCGACGGGGGGATTTGCTACATCACTCCTGAATACCTCATGTAACTGGCTGAGGAGTGATGAGCTCGGAGCCTAGACGCCAAATCTAACATGTTCATTGTTCAATAAACAGCTTATGCATAACGTGAGTTGTCTGACTGAAATACAGCAACAAAATCACATTGCATTGAGTGAATTCCCATTTAAAGTCACGTTGAGTAGAAAACTAGAAAAAACGAGTATCCAGTGTGAACTTGGGTTGAGCTGGAGATATCTCTAACTCTCCTTAATGTCAATAATTCCATTAAAACTCCAAAACCAACAATGAATTACTTTCAAACAAAACAAGTATTATCCGTGCATCCCAAGTCTGGCATATCTTATTCCTCCTTGAGCTCCATTGTTGTCAACAACTGTAAGGTGACACATTTCTTCATTACCGGGAGCACAAACAAGCTGTAGTTTATTTTTAGTCCCACATTCACTGTCCTGGTTCCGTAACAATTGACGGAAGAAGTATTTTGATGTTTCCTTACCCAAGTAAAAATAGAACTAATAACCTGGAAACAGACAGAAGATATAAAAGAGGAAGGACAGCAAAATGTACTAGAACTGTAGATGCTAAAGAAAAAATGGAAATACTCAAGTAAAGTACCCTAAAATTATACTTCAGTAATTTTACTTAGGTTGCCTTTAAATTGGGTTGTTAATTAGTGCACCAAATTCTTCAACAAATACACTATTTACTCCCGTTTCTGTAAGGCTTTCTGGGCCTGTGGTGCAGCAGAGAAGCTTGGAAGTTTTTGAAAGACAACTTTGTTGGTTTTGGTCTTTCCCTGGGATTTACTGACAATAAGAAGAATATATATAGAGAGGCCAGCTTTATCCTTTAATGAGAGGGAGGTCTGCCTCGCCTGCACCCTGGATTCAGTAGATCAACAGGTAGCTCAGCTGACTTTTATTGTTCTTCTCAACTACTTACCCACCTCTGCTGCACTTTCATCCAACTTTTTGTCCATCACACCGCTTCTCCTCTCTTCAGACTCCTCCGTCCTCTCCCACAGTGATATTTCGCAGTGGATATATCTTTTCAGCTGTGTGACAGCAGGCCAGCAGGAGTCCTCCTTTTACCCCCCACATCCTCTGTCTGACAGCTCAGGGAGCTCGTGGGTAGCTTGGGGCTGCAGGATTATAACACATTCAGGGTAGGGTGTTATCCCACTCTGAGTGTCTTCCTACCTAAATGAAAAAGTCGTCACTGCTAAAAAGAAAGTCGGTTGTTGTATCGTGTGTCTGAAAACAACCAATTTTAGTGTGTTGTGGATCTGGCTTTCCTATTGGTTGAACAGTTGAGGCCTCTTAACCTACTTAGTTCAGGTTAGGAAATGGTTGCAGAAGATTGCACCTAAATTCCATTTTTTTTGTGGAAATTAGTTGTACTACCCTCCTTAATAATTATTTTTTTTTTTTAAGTAAAAATGACGAGAATAAAGTAGACTGCAAGCTACAACCAGATTTTCGTCAGTACGCCTAAAATATGTCTAAAAAATTCACATAAATTACACAAAAGCAGATTTTCCCAAATTTGTGGTAGCTACTACCATGAATAGCTCATTTTTTGTGTCAGGGATTTTCAGTCCTACTACACCCTTAAATATTGTGGTTATTGCTTATTTTATGAAATTGATGAAAAGGTTGTAGCTTGCAGTTGCTGTTACTGGATAGAAAATGCTCTTCTGATGACTTATTGACACAGGAACAACCAATCTGTAAATATCTTTCCAACTTCTACCAAACTTTATTCTTATTTTTTACTTTTGTCTCAAACTGCAAAATGAAAAAAAAAATCCTCTTCTCGTAATTTTTTTCCCCCTGTCTGGCCCTTATCCTCTTCCGTATCGTCTAGACTTATAATAAACAGTATTTTTCCTCTTGCTGCTGAACATATAAGATATTTTTCTGGAGAAGACAGTCTGACTTCACTGTATCACCACCACAGTTAAATAAAAGGAAGACTTTTGGGATATCTGGGCTTTATTTAAATAAATATATTACATCTAAAAGCTTTCCTCTCATGATTAAACCAGAGTTTTCTCCTGCACTGTGTGGGCAGAGGGGAGCCACAAACTGTCCTGAGCAGTGTAGTCAGCCCTTCATCCCCCAGCAGATTGCTGCACCCAGGGAAGCAGGGTGTGAAAAGAGGAACCTTGTTAAAGGTCAGGCATGATGGCACAGCTCTTAATTCACAGCTTTTCTTCTCACAGGGAATGGGCTGTGTAACTGCGGCAACTGTGAGTGCTGGGACGGCTGGACGGGGAACGCTTGTGAAATCTGGGTGGGAGCGGAGTACTGAGGAAGAGGACACTGTTGTCAGAGACAAGAGGCCCGGCTGCCCGCAGCGCCGCCGATGGTCACGACCAAGTTGGTAAAACACCACGACCAGGAAATCCACAGGAGGAAGAAGAAGAAGAAGAAGAAAAAACTAAACATGGATGTATTTCTGCATATCAGCATTCATTCTTTTATTGTACTGGTTACAAATGATCCTTATAAAACTGGGTATTGTAGGTGTAAAAGAAACATATTACCATGTAAACATTGTCAAAACAGCTTCATGTATATATATATTTCTTTATAATATAGGAACGCTTACATATTCCAGATGGCTACCCATAACAGGATGCAGGTACATGATGTTTGAAAGGGAAGAATTATTTACATACTGCAGGGGATGAAGTGGTGTGTTGTTCACAAACCGGACTGAAAGTTCACTGGAAAGCTCGAGGCAGACTTTACTGTTTGAGGTTTTTATTTCTTTTTAATAATAAAACATTAAATGTGCCGCATGACACAACATTTTGCATGGAAAACAATGCGAAGACCTTAATCATACATGGTTACAAATTTAGATATAACATGACATAACTCCAATGGGCATACTTGCAATGGTATATATATTTTTTTCAAAATAAATCATTTTTAATAGTGCCTATTCTTCTCCACCGGGAAATCAAACCACACGATCTGCCATGAAAGCCACACACGGTACACACCGAAGAGTACGTGATGGACATTTCTCACTCGACACACATATAGTGACAAGGTTAAATCCTAAGTGGAGGAAACAAAGAGAGGGCATACATAGTTCAGTTGTGGCATGCTGGATGTCCATGTCACTTCAAAAGGTGGCATCAGGGGATGAGAGCTGCATTGACACAAGAGCTCAGTCACCACTTGAAAAGAGGACCGATAAGAAGTCACAAAGAAAATTTAATGTAAATTCTACTTTGGCCTTTTTTCATGCTTAAACTAGCCAACCCCCTCTGTTTTTCTTTGTCCCATCAAAAATGACAGGTGCAATAATATACTGCACACTATATTGCATTAAGTATGTTACTGACGTTACAGTACACCTTTATATAAATATTTTATTCAATATGTTGTATATGTGTATACAACAAACACAAACTGTATAGTGTAGACAAACTCGTTGCATATATGTATGTAAAATTAGCGGTACATACCAACAGTTCTTGATAGACATAGCCTACTACATGCAGTTCATCGATGCCATCCTCTCCCCATGCAACAGATGGGACAACGTACAAAATAAGAGGGTTTTAAAAACAGAAGCGACAAAGAAACTAGGTTTGCTAGAATATTCTTGTAACACATCTGAAGAGAGGGAGGAGGAGGAGGGGGGGGAAGAGGGGGACAAAGCAAAACGTGATCGGTATCAGGAGACGACATCACGCACGACCCGTATACGAGAGAAAATAAGGACAAACCCTAACAAAATGGTGGCTACAGAGATCCAAACAGAGATGTACATTTACACACCAGTCATTTACAAAAATAAAGTCAGCCTTGGAGGAGCCAGTTCTCTGGACTGCAGGGCTGGAGCAGCAGCCAGCCCAGCATGTAGAGTTTGTAAGAGTGGAGGATGATTGGCTGTAATGAGGACAGAACATCAGCCTCAAATACAACAACAGTGGTTTCCAGCTCCTGTGTGTGTGTGTGTGTGTGTGTGTGTGTGTGTGTGTATGTATGTGCGTGTGTGTGTGCGTTTGTGTGTGTGTTTGTGTGTGTGTGTAGTATGCTATTTTTCTTATTAACAGCTTTGTACAGACAAATATTGAATTCCAACTAATGTGCTTTGATGCGCTGTAATAAGAAATGATCATGTGTAATCCCAGTAAACTCAGAAAATTATATTTACCAAATCAAGTTCTTAATATATTTGCAGTTTTTAGCAGCACACGGCATCAACAAACTACTTAATATTCTAAACCTTATCCAACAAAACTATCAGGATAAAATTCATCAAAGCAAGACAAACGTTAGAAATCGATCGATCAGATAAAGATATTTGATAAACTGCTAACAGTCGTGATGAAAATGCAGAAAGAACAGAAAGTGCAGTGGGTTACCTTCAGATCAGCTGAGTGTGCTGTAGCCTACAACATGCCCATTCAAACTCCCACACCGAGATGTCTTCAGCTTACACAGAGTGAAGAACCATACCCATACCTTGTTCCTTATAGAAAATACATGCATGTGATTAATTCAAGGTATACGTATTTCTCTAAAATGACATCAGTCGAAGACCTTTGGGGGGTCTGAGCAGGGTTTGATTCCTCCGCACACAAGAAATGCTATCACAGTGAAAGCTTTGATGAATTGAATTTGTTCTCTTTTTTGTAAAGAATCAGTTCGTCTCGGGATGAAAAAAGACTTTGGTCATTTCAGAATGGATACATCTGAGTGTGGTTTCTTTTTAATGGAGAATGCTACGTGTCCTCTACATGGATGTGTCGGGTGGGTGAGGCACCTTTGGCCCAGTGGGGACTGGGAACCTGTTTTTGCATGCCGGGAATCAAGGTCCAAACAGGCACGTGATAGGCCAAGATGATCAGTACTGGACTCTGCATGCTGAGCTAGGAGACAAATCCTCTCATAATAATAATAATCATAATAATCATAATAATAACAATATCTAGTCATTTAAAAAGTTATGATTTATAATAGTCATTTTCCCTAAGTTTTATACAGTGAAAATGTTACAATATAAGCCATCTCTTGTATAACTGCTGCAAGAAGAGAGAACACAATATTGACCTTGCCCATGCTTTAGTTTGCTGAACCAAATAGGGATGCAGCCAGTATAAATGTCGCCTACTGGTTTTCAGCCATGTTGTTTTCTGGCTTTAAGTAGACGCTGCCTTAAGATGGCTGCCAGTGCTGCAGTTATAGACCATCTGAGTCAAAGCCACAAGCCTTGCCTCGTAGTCCAAAGAAGTCAGTGAGTGAGGGACAGAGGCCTACAAGGCCTAGAGATATTCCTAGAGCCCACGCTCTGAAATAAGATTAAAGAAAAATAGACTTCAGGTTTTCTATTTACCAGAGAAGGCGGACTGAACCGCTGGTGGGACTTAGATAGTGATATGTATACACCATTCCTTACAGCGCTCTCCCACCCACACACACATCTGTTTATAAATGTGTGTGTGTGTTTGTATGTGTGTAGGGAGCTCCTTGCATTGATTGCAGTGGCGGTAATTAGCACTTCATCAACTATGATTGCAGGAGCTATCTGCCAGCCTCCAGTTTGTTTTTATCAGCCGTAAAAAGCAACATCTCAGATTTTTTCCCCCCACAAACTTTGTGTGTGTGTCTAAGTGTGAGTGTGTGTTGTAGGTGAGACGAAAATTTGGATTTTTTTCGTTTGTATATATGTTTGTTTTTATGCCGTATCTGTGTGAATGTGTTTCTTAGAAAATCACACAACTCCCTTGCAAAATGTTTTTATCTTTTCTAGGTTACTTGACAAAGAGAAAAGTGTGTGACTAGATAGAAAGAGAGGGAGAGGGGAACATACTCGTAAAAAATAGAGGACGACAGTCCAAATATTTACTCTATCTATACAGTCTCTATCCCAGAACATAGCTGGTGAACTGTGGTATAGAAAATAGATCTGAAGGTACACAGACTCTGCTGCAACAGGGCATATAGAGAGGGGGGGAGGGTTTCTTGGATGAACCGTCAGCAAGCAAAGTACCACGAGCGTGGTCGTGAAACACACGTTATTCACATGAATTCTCACAGTTTCAGAGGAATCAAAAGGCATTCCATGAGCAGAGGTCCTCTTCCCTCCTGTGCTGGACGGACGCCTCAGAATCCATGCGCCCATGTCGAGACAGCCGGAGAAAGGGAGGGTGAGGCGGAGAAAAGAGGAAGGAGGAGCGAGAGAAGAAGGGAAGGGAGGTTTTGCCTGGATCTGATCCACAGAAAAAAGAGGGTCTGGAGTCTAGTCGGGGAAAAAAAGCCCTGCCTCTGTCAAGTTTCTCCCCCGCCCCACACACACACACTGGAGACTGGTCAGGTGTGGCTATGTGGCGGGCTTGTCGGGCTTGCTTACAGGTTTACCTCCGTTCATCACTGCCGGCTCACTTGTGCTTTTACTGGGAGGTACTGCTGCCTTGGGCACTGTCTCTCCAACATCATGCAACGATGGCTCTCTGTACATGGCAACTGCAGGAGCAGACGATAAGGGGAGGAAGCAGAGAGATAAGAAAAGCTGTTAGCAAGAAGCTCTTTTCTGCACTTTTCAGTTTGTCTGTCCAAAAGTATTTAAAGAGACAGTTCACCCACCATATCAATAAGTCATATTTTCCCTGTTACCTGTAGTGCAACAATAAACTATTTAACAATATATTATCAATCCAAATTGTTTTGGTTTAAGTTGCCTAGTGTTGGAGATATTGACAGTGGAGATGTCTGCCTTCCAGGACAAAACTACAAAGAAAATAGTTCCTACAGTACGTAAAATTACTCACAACAAGCTCAAAGTGTCTTAAGCAACTTGGTCATGATTTCTGGAGTGAGACACTGCTGCTGAGTTTTTCAAATGTATTTTATGGATCTCTGAGCAATAAAAGCAAAGTGCAATCTACAATCTCATAAATAATGAGCTGAATTTGTACCATTAGCAGTAAAATGGCTTATCACTGGGACAGTTTTGTACTCTCAACAATGGGTAATTATTCGTATCCTTGTGATTTGTACCATATAGAGACTAGTTTTGTACCGCTGATGACAATTTTGTACCTTAAAGTCTGGGTAAAGTAAAATCAGAGATTTGTATGGAAACAATTTTTTTCAAGGTACAAAATAATAGAAGTTGGATATCAGATATCAGCGCCTTCAACAGACACACCACCAGTGTTTTAAAACAGAGAATGCTGCTCATTTTAAAACCACATATTTCATACTTGGCTGTGTGTATAAAAAACACAATTTGTGTTGTAGAAAAGATCACATATATTTTTGCCTTACCTAAAAACTCACTAATGTATCGTTATCTGTCATCTCTATGAGCAACATCTCCAGCACCCAGCAACTCACACTTAAACAACAATAAAGATTGAACAGGTCTATAGTTTAGAGGAAAAATATGTATTTTCGATTTTGGGGTGAACTGTCCCTTTAAGGAGATCTATCCCCAAACAATACTTGCTCTTCAGTACATTTTCAAAGTTTGTTATACAGACAGAAATTCCTCAAAACCTTCAAAGAAGGAAAAAAAAGAAAGAAAGAAAGAAGCTGATACATTATTTGCCTTTGGGCTTCATGCTAACAACCTGACCTGTTTCTGTCTCCATCAGAGCTGATTCTCAATCTAAGCACATGCTTTTTCAACAAAACAGCTAAAAGTGTCTCATTATCCTCCACTATACAGCCACGGCACTACAGCTGCCTTGACAGGACACTTCAACTTGATTCCATGTTTAAATGATGGGAAGCAATCAGGCTGCTAGCTGACGAGAGTGATGGTGGCATCTGCTGGACTATCAACATTTCATACTTCACTTACAGAGCTGTCCTGCCTCCTACACTGTACAAGCTTACTGTAGCAAAACAGTGAATCAGCACAATGGTACAAAAATATGACATAGCTGCTTCATATAGTTGTACCATTACTTATGATATTGGATCATGTCTTATATTATGGGATATCTGTCTTTTAATGGCACATTGCTCATTGTTTTTAGTTTTCTACTTTTTTTTTACCCAAATACATCCAGATTTATTCATGTGTCAACTTAAATGAGATGTCTCCTACTGCAACAAGACACCATTGTTAGTGTAGTTTGTACAGTAACAAGGTCTCCTGCACAGTGTTGACAGCTGAAAAACTCCTCCAGGCATTAAAAAGTGAAGACAAAATGAGGAGGAAATGTTGCCCCTCGAGTCTCCCTAAGTAAGTAAAAACAAAACAGAAAGCTGTTAAACTAGTTTTTTATACAGCTTATACTATATTTTCTGTGCTATGATTGCTGTAAGCCGACTTTCACCCGTTTTTTTGTTTTAAAGGTCACCCAAAACACTGAATTATTATAATCCCTTGAGGCGAGTGCGACAACTTTAGTTTTGTTTGCCTAAAATATGACAAATCCATCTCAGTTTTGCTTCCACCTTAATGTGATGGTTGTGTCCTGGAAGGTACCAGCTTAGATATGACCCTTAAAAGGATACAGCTGGTGATATTCTGTATTTTTCTTAATCTCAACAAATGATTCAAAATTAGCCCCAAGTTCATCAGTTCCAAATAAATATAAAAAATATAAAACAGATCAAGTTAGTATATATATGCATTTTTAGGGATTATTTTTTACTTGTGGATATATACAAATGTGGCTATTAAATGAGCATTTATAGCAGTAGGATAGTACATGTGGGATGATTAAAAAACAGTGCCCATATTCATTGGAATAAAGGTCAGTTTTGTATGGAAATTGTGAGAAAAGAAGAGATATAGAATATGACCACACCTGTCCTGAAAAAAAAAATGATTTGAAAATATTTTTTTTACTAAAACAGAAGAAAAAGAGCATTTGTTAGGGACTATTTTTTTTACACAGTTGGTTGTTTCCTGAGCATTTAAAACAGTAGGATGATATATGTAGGATTGAGAATACAGTGCCCACACTAATTGGAATAAAGGTCAGTTTTTTTTATGGAAATTGTTGAAAAATAAGATAAAAATAAAGAATATAACCACACCTTTCCTGAAAATAAATATTTATTTCATATCATTTTTAAAATTAATTTAAAAACAAAAATGAACTCAAAGGGGTTACTTATTCCTATCCTCAGACATGAATTTTTAATAAACCCTAATAGTCTCTGCATCTTTAAAACATTACCTGATCTCACTCTCTCTGAGGGTCTGTGACAGTACATACCTTCTAATGGCTTGGGCAGGAAGTGAGCAGCTGGTTTTGTTTTTTTCACTCGGTTCCCCTTCATGGCTTGGCCGTCTTTGTTGAGCCCTAGGAACCAAGCTCTCCCCGACTCCTGTTGTCTGTACAACATGGACGAGTAGATCACATAGTAGTTCTCAAACACCGACTCTTTGAACTTGCACTCCGCTGTAAAGAGTTCCTGCGGAGACAGACACAAGCACCAGACGGATTAGGAGGATTTGAACTTTTCTGGAGGTCACCAGGACAAAATGCCGCTCACGATGTATAGAATAATGTTCCGGCAGGCGCAGAAAATGCCTCGGCAGGACTTCATACTTCCACCTGTCGTGAAAAGGATTAGCGCGGCAGAGTCGATCTCGATGTAATCATGTCTCAAGCTGAGCCTAATGACCTGCTCTGATGAAATGCAACTCTCATCCTCTCCTTGGCCTTAACCTTGACATCAAATATGAGAGCACTCGTTTAGTCAATTAGCTCGTGTTCCCAGCAGAAAGTATATATTGTTAGGCACTGACCCCGGCACCCTGGCACTGGAAATATCAGCACTTTTCTCCCCCCAATGTCTAGCCGGACACTCCTCAAACATTTCTTAATTGGTAAAACCCAAATGGGCTCATTTTCTCCACATACTACATCTTCTATTAGCAATTTGTCTACGACTGGCTTCTGAACTTTGTGCGTATAATGAAAGAACTAATCAAGTGACTCCTCCATCCTTTACACCTCAATCTGGCATTGACAAATGAACACAGAGGCGCCACATCTCTCTCTGCTGTTGCCCATTCATCTCCAAACCAGAAGGGTAATAAAAAGCGTTTCCACATTGTCTGCCCTGCCAAGCTAAAAATAAAAGGCATTCATCGGGGGTGCATTAATCAATGTGCACTCATCATAATGGAGAGTTTCACCACATCTGTTGTGAGCAGCTCACACTGAGCTGGCTCACAGAACTACTGACAGTAGTTGGATGTAAAAATCCTCTGATGCATCCTGCTTTCAATGTCAGCGACTGGCACCCTGAGGGAGAACCTCCAGGGACCCAAATTAAGGACAATTTTGAAGTAAATAAGCTATATTTTGATTTTGTAGGGTGATTTTGATGTGGCTAGTGTCATCTCCCCATCTACAGAAAACTTTTTATTAATTTATCTGCTAAATTAAATTAAACCTTCACAATAATTGTATTAACTTTATTTATTTCATATATAAAATACAGTTAAAGTGTTTCACAGTATGACATTAAAAAGAAATAGAGGTAACTTGAAGTGCTTTACAGTGTGTCATTATCAGTGGTGAAATGTAACTAAGTACATTTACTCAAGTACTGTACTAATGTACAATTTTGAGGTGCTTAAGTATTTCTTTATATTTCACTACATTTTGAAGCAAATGTTGTACTTTTTACTCTACTACATTTAGCTGTCAACTTAAGTTACTTTTCAGGTCAAGATTCACCATAAAAAAAGATAAATTTAAAGTGATTTAAGTGACCTAATAACAGTATATTAAGTAGTTAGAATGAGCCTTAACTTGAGGAAATTAAAACACCGTTCACATAAATGCATCAATAATAATAATCCAATAATAATAAAACAATCTGAGTGGAGCCATTCTGCACGATGAGTACTTTTGATACTTTAAGTACATTTTGATGCTGATACTTTTGTACTTTTGCTGAAGTAAATTTTGAATGTGTTTAATTGTAGTGGGGTAATTTCACAGTGTGGTATTAGTACTTTGACTTAAGTAAAAAAGGATCTGAATACTTCTTCCACCACTGGTTAATAAAAACAAAACACATCAGGAAGAAAACATAATAAATATAGAGTCAAAGATACAAGTGAAAGGCAGAAAAAAGTAGCAAAAAAAGAATAATAAACACACCCTCTAATGAATTATTTTTGTAAATTTAAATTACAAAAGGAAAATATATAATTTATAATTTATTTATTTATAATTGTTTTTGAAAACTAAGATTGTCACTGCAACCTGCGTGACACTGTCTCAAAACTAATGAGAAGAAAATTAATACCAAATTTTGTACCAAACCTTCTGAAAGATGAAAAGTAAAGGATCACCAAATTGAATAGGATTCATCCTCTGGGCACCATGAATATCTGGATAAATTTCAATTGCAATCAATCAAAAAGTTGTTGAAATATTTCCAGTCCAAGGTGGTGAAAAAATCTCTCAGTATGATTTCCAGCAGCATCTCCATGTTTCACTGGGTAAATCTCCTTCACTGTAGCTGCACAAGATGTTATTTATGGGCCAAATGCTCAGTTTTGAACACAGGACACACCAGGCCATGATTACGGTGTAATTAGCCCTTTGGTGAATTACTCCTGTCAGAGATTATCCTCCAGACAGCATTTAGCTGAAAGCAGAGCTGAGCAGGAAGGAGTCGAGAGACACTTGGGATGAACCGTAATGATCCTGAGGAGCACGCGGCTGTATTTAAAGTGTCCTCTCTATCCTTGATTGAGGACTCATGGGCCATTTCTGAGAGGAAGGCGCAAATGCACGATGCATAACAACAGCATCGGCGGAGATGTCACTCACGTTGCAAATTACAGTGAGAAGCTGACAGGGAGAGGTCAGGGTGGGGGTCTGTTACGTGGCATATTTGTTAGGAAACCCTACATCCTGATTTTGCTTTGTCTCGCCAGCGATTACATTACACAAGAGAATTAACTTCAGACTATTCTAGTGGCAAATGCAGGGATTAGGATCAAAACTATTAATGCTGCTTTTGTAGCAGACCACAACAGCTGAGCGGGGAAATGCATTGATAGGCCGACACGCAGCAGACTGAAGCAATAAAAACGGAGCTTTACATGATAAAAAACCCTGAACACGAGGCAGTCTGGCATGTTTAATATCATATAAATAAACACTCCCTCTGGACGCCGCACAGGCTCGACCCCGTCGTTATTCATTTTATCGTGCACATTAAGATTTATTGTGTGTCAGCGGCAGGCAGCAGTTTATCAAACGGCTGCTTATTATGTCTAAGTTGTCATGATGGGCGGTCTGTGTCCTGTTTGGATGCTTGATTTTAAGGGGAGACACTACAATGAATTTAGATAGATAGATATCACCATGAATAACTTTGTTATTTACATTAAGACAATATGGATGGTAAATGGAGTGCACTTATATAGCGCTTTTATCCAAAGCGATTTACACTACACACTACGCTCATTCACCCATTCATACTGGTGGCCGAGGCTACCAGGGCATACCTGCCACCATTGGGAATGCATTCACACACCGATGAATGCAGGGCACAATTTGGGGTTCAATATCTTGCTTAATGATACTTCAACATGTAGGCTGCCATGGTCGGGGATCGAACCACCAACTTTTCGATCAGTGTGCGACCGATCTACCAACTGAGCCACAGCCACCCACAATACTTTTTTTCATTTTTTTATTTTATGTTTAGATATGCAAATGAGGAGTGAACTCATTAAATATGCACTAATTTGCACATATTCCAGGGCATACATTTGGACATTGGATAAAGAGGATTTTAAAGTTAGTATCTTACTTTGTTGATGTATTAGATTCAAAGTGTTTTACAGAAGGAAATTGGGCTATCTCTTTTTATCACTTCATAAATCAGAAATGTCAAGAGCCATAAAAAAAAATTTTCATCATGTTTTAGGAACAAAATGTTCCATAAATCAGGGTATGAATGATATATAGACAAACCCCTCTGTAAAAACCTTCAGAATATAGTTAGGAATAAAACTGATAAGTTTGGTGGCTGTAAGTGTAGCTGAACTTGAGATTTATGGCTTAAAGCATTAGAAAAACACTAATTTTGAGAAAACGGCCTTTAAAGATTTCATACATTCTTAATGTGACTATTGACTATTTGAAGACAAAATATTGAATCTTATTCATATCAACAACAGTATAGAACATGTAAAACATATATTTTGCAGGAGAGTGGGAGCTTTCTAATGATGCCTGTGATGAGGAGGTTTAAACTGTTTGCAGTACTACACGTTGCAATAAAATGCTAACTTTAAGTGAATTTAGGAGAAATCTACAGACACAAATAGATCAAATATAGTAAAATATACACACCTAAATGTTTGTTTTTGATGTTTTCTTTTCAACTATTCTGAAAGAAGACATCATATTGGAGAAAAACAGCCCAAATCCTCGTAAATTGTTTTTGCCTGAAATGACTTGCCTTGAGCCCACAACACAGAATAAATGTCTTAATTTCACTGCTTCATTTGTTAAACCTAATAACCTTTGTTCCCTGAAAGAATGTTTAAACATGCTCTTTTCATGCTGAAGCAAACTCTGTTGCTGAGCCGATTAGAAGGAAAACAGTTTTACCTTCATGGTTCCCTGAGTTGCCTCAATGAGGTAATTAATTATACTTTTTCCCTCGTCAGGTGAGCGGCACTGCAGGTTTGTTGGCTGCCGTAATTAGACACAACATTTCGATCGCGGGTCCAGGTACGGCCCGGCGCTGATTGCTTGTACGTCACACACAAAACAGCCTTGAGTCAAAGCAATCACACAACCGCTTCCAAGGCCATAATTGTGGCTAATCAAACTCCTTCGCATAGACGTGCAAAAAAGCTTTAAGGAGTCAGTTTGTTTAAGGAGTCAGAGAAAGTGAAGGTGGTTTGTTTGTGGAAGATGCATCATCATCAGTTAGATGTGGAGATCAGAGCAGTGAAGGCAGCTGACTTCAGATGCATTGTTTGCATTTTAAGAGTGTCAAATGTCATTTATTGTCACAAAAAAGAAAGATTTTTCCTTTAAGTCCTCATTTGTGATGCTTCACTCATTTCTCAGAAATTTTCTGATGTGTAAATAAGCAACTTTTATCATAATAAGGTGACAATATGTCAGTGTCAATTGGGTATCTCAATTGTATCCATACATACAAATAAGAGAGAGTTGCTTGCTGTTTTTCTACCCAACGTCAAACTGATATTTTTTGTAAAAATATGGGTGACATTGAAGAAGAGAAAGAGGGAGTGAGGCTTGGACACAGCACACTTTCACACCAGTGGCAAATCAAATCATTTTTGAGGCACCAAACGGTTGATTTTCTTCCCACTCGATCTCCCCCGCCCCGGCGCTGCACATCAGTGGCTCCATGCTCTGAAAGGGGAAGGCCATAATTGACCTTGGCCACAGACAGCGTGAGGGCCAAAACTGCTCAGCCCCACATAATCAGCCAGTCACCAGGGCAAAAAAAAAAAAAAAGACAGCGACAGAAATAAAACGGAGAAATGAACAATCACGTGAATGAAAAGAAAAAAAAGGTAGATTGGCGAAGAGAGATAAGAGAGTGTGTTTGAGGGGAAGGGGCAGCCCTGGGAGAAATACAGTTTCTACAGGAAAATAACACATAAAAAAGAGGCAAATGGAAAGAGGCAGATGGAGAGAGTGGGAGTTAAATAAAAGAGTGAATAGGCTTTAAAAGACAAGAGAGCAAAGAGAGTCACTCTGAAACAAACATCCTTTGGGAAAAAAAATCACAAAACAGGTCGTGATTGCCGAGCATGACCGCCTAAAAGTAGGTGAGAGGAGGCTGCTGCGGGGAGGGCGATGCACATTAATATTCAGGGTGACTGCTCACTACCCCACTGTGGAAACGGAGAAATTGTTTATTAATGCTGCCAGCATAAAACCTATTAATCCATGGAAAAAGGTCAACCTCCAGAAAGCTGAGCTGCATTCACAATGCAAAGCCGCTCTCATATGTACAAGAGTCACGTCTGCAGTGTGTGCAGACAATGGGGGCTTCAGCGGACCTGTCTGATTATCAAACCCAGAGGAGGAAGAGGAGACAGCCACCAGATGAGGGGAGTCACCGGGAAACAGCTGGATGGATCGTGTGCACAGACGATTTACAGTTTCTCTTTTCCTTTTTTTGGATTTTTGCCTCTGAATACATATGACTGTATTATATATGCTGATAGGACAAAAAGATAATTCTTATTTTGATTCTGCTTATATAGGTTTATCAATGTGAACATTGCAACCAGGTCATAAACTGATATATTGAAGGCTGTATTTGGTATTCCACAGTGATTAGGCTGCAGGTTTGAGTTTGACAGTATGAAGATAAAGGGCAGGAGTCAAAGTATGATCAAGGACACGTCCTGGCTGAGCTTCAAAGTCACAAAGTCAAAGAATATTCCTCGACTTTGCTCTTTGTCTTCACAGATTCTTGGATCTACAGACAGCATAAGTGCATGTTGTCATGCTCTGCAACACTGACTCAAATGTTGTATCAGACGAGCTGTGACAAATTATTAGCTAGGACTGATGGAGACATTTACAAATAATACCAGGTTTCATGAATGATTCGGAGAAAAGCAGCTTTAAATTATGATTATGAATATTTTAAAAAAAAAGCACAGACAGTGATATAACTAGGGATGCACTAATCCGACTATATCCACTGATATTTAATATAATCTACTGACTTCAGAAAATTAAGTAAATCATGATATTTCTATATCATTAAAAAGAGACCTAAAAAAGACACCAGTTCAGCTGGTAAGAAGTTGAACGCTTACTAACTGACCTTTCAGCTTCACTGTAAAAAATAAATAAAATTAATAATAAAATAAGTGTCTAAAAAACACATTATTTTTTTCTGGATAATTTCTTTAAAAATACAGATAATTAAAAATTTTTAACAACATATTTCTGTAGAATAACCCACATTTTTTTACATTAAATTGAAAGTTTTACTATAAAATATATATTTATATATATTTTAAATATATTAAAATAATATATTTTTACATAGAATTCTCTGTAATTGTAAAGTTCTAGGCCATTAAGCAATTAAATATTGCTGAAAAACTCTATAATGTCCCATGGTATTCAACTTTTAGTTTACGGGTAATATTCGTAATAAAAGTAATTGATTTTTAATGGCAATTGAATTTGAAAAAACAAGAAAAAAACAAGAAAATAATACAGTAAATTACTGTAAAATAACTTTTCTTTTTTACAGTGTAGTTAGTAAAGAATGTAACGTTTTGTAAAGGAATACAGAGCAGCCAAAAGTAACTACACACAATGACAATTGGCTTCAAAGCACAGGTCTTGTCCTGGGTTTCCAAACAGCATTAACATTTATTATTAATTTATTACAATTTGGGTAAGCAAGCATCTCCAGATTGATTACACTGCATTTAATTTTGATTTACACTGCTGAGTTACACATTTTAAACCTAATTTGGGTAAAAAATGATTACAATTTATCGATTAAATGAGTCCTTGTTGGTGAAGCTCAGCCTGAGTTGCTGTTTTACTGTCGTTGAATTCACTTAACACTTGTATAGAGTCTCTTATGTGGCTTCCAGATAACTGCGACGCCCTTAGGATGTCTTTTTTTACCCAGATTGTGACCTAAATCTTTATTGGACTTTGCATGCCACAGGTTCGTCTCCCACTGAGAATAGCAACACTTCTGTGTTACATTTCCAAGCTTGAATTGTATGTGTGTTTATGTGTGTGTGTAATGTGCCGGGGGAGCTGTCCTGGTCCAGTGTTAAAGGGTCTCTGCCTTCAGGGAAACTTTATTGAACACTTAAGTGCTTCTGGTGGCCAAATATCTTAAAGGTGTTGGTGCTTTTTGTCACTCTTTCAGTAAAACATATATTCTTTGATCACTATGGGCTAAAAAGCAAAGTATTGCAACGACAGCATGTTGAGGTGACTGTATGCAAACAGTGTGATAGGAATACATTAAAATAAAGTCATATTTCATGCAGTAAATTTGCAGTCAGGCTTTGGATTGCAAGCTTCTGGCTCACTGTTTTATGGCTGCAGAGAGGGAGGTTTTTCATTATCCTGAGACAGAGACATTTTATTTCATTATTCGTTCAAGTAGACTGAGTGCAGAGGGGGAGAGCGCAGATGACAACTCACTACATGTGTATCCAGATAACATGATGCAAACACATTATAGAAATACAGCTCAAAGTTGCAAATAAAATTAATGAAATATTCTTTATATTTTAGATGTCATATTGATATACTATAATAATCATTATTATAATCACCTCTGTTATATTCAGGGATGCAACAATGTAACTTTTTCAGTCTGACACCAGTCTTAAATGAAGGAACTGTATGCCTTACTGTGTGGAAGTGATAAGGCTAGACTAAAACACTGCTTTCCTAACTTTATAAAAGAAAAGTTAGCAAATAAATATATAGATATTAATTTACTTGGGAGAACAAACTGCATTAAGGAACAAGTTAAAGTAGTAAGAAAACAGAAAATCAAGCTAAAGATTTAAAAGTTCTGTTTTCTGACTAAACAACAAATTCTCTCTGGAGTCAGCGATCGTGCTGGCGGGATCAAATCACCAACTTCTTCATGACGTTACAACGTAAAAACGAAGCAATGTCGAGACATGCCGTTAACTTCCCTCTAAAGTACAGAGGTTTGGTAAAATATATTTTGTATAAAAACATATAACTAACTAATTTTACCTCTTTAGTAATATTTGAAACCTGTGTTCACATTTGCAACATTCAAAATTCTTCACTGAGCATGCAAGTTAAAAAACAATCATTTCTAAAATCTGATTTTAGGTTGTTTTTTTTGTGTTCAAAACGTTGATCCAGTAAGACAAAAGTGAAGGAAATAACTGTCAGGTCATATGGTTGAGGTTGTGCTGAAAACAATTATACCAACATGGCATAGTAAACATTTTTAAGTGGTACAAACAAAATAAAAACTCCAAAATGGCCAAAATAGACCAACACTCCCAAGGGCTGACGGTTTCTGGTAACCATCAAGTTAAAAAAAATAGTGAAAAAATGTTGTTGATTTTTCTATTAAAATCTTAAACTTATCTAATCATTTATTATTTGTTGGGTGAGTTTTGATGGGTTTTGAAGATGTGGTGTAAAACAGTAAAGAAGCACCGGCCTAAACTGGTTGTAAACTGCAGGCATGGTACTCAAACTCTGGGTTCACTGGGGTCAGTTTGGAAAAACACACACCAAGAAAGCCATGCCTGGAGTGGCAAACAGCCTTTTGGTATAAATCATTGAAGAACACAGTGAAGTCTGCAAGAGAAACAAATAAATTGCACTCAAACTACATAAAAAAAAACATTGTAGGAGAGCCTGATGGTGAGCAAACCACCACCAAAACACCCACACCAAGATCAATGGGGTTTACTTCTCAGTATGGGTGTGTGTGTCTGTGTGTGTGAGTCCACTCTGCTGCTGTTGATCCTTAAATTGGTGCCAGATTGGTGTCAAGGCAGCCAGATTTTTGCTAGATTGGCTAGTCATTTCTTGTCAGGCAAGCCAGCAGTCTGCCCTGTGCAACAAGCTGACAAGCATATAGCAGACATCTCTCTCTCTCTCTGTCACTCTCTGTCTCTCTCTCTCTCTCTCTCTCTCAAACACACACACACACAAGTCCAAGTACACACAGGGAGAAATAAATAGCAGCTCATTGTACAGTATTGTAACAGTGTACATACAGAAAGAAGAATGGTGGAGGTGTCTCCAGGTATAGAGCTGCTTCTGCTCTCTGTGTGTTTCTGTCTTTGCGCTGTTTGTGTTGTTTACACCCTCAGGAACGGTGTCCCAGTTTTTTGGGAGGGTTTTTTCAAAGAGGAAGTGCATGTTCTCTCCTTGTAGAATCACTTGGCAGAGTCTCTCTCTCTCTCTCTCTCTCTCGCTCTCTCTCTCTCTCCCTCCCTCTCTCCCTCTCCCCCTCCATCTCAGCTTGATCATTCATTTATATGAGACTGGTGGTGGCAATCAAGTAATTCACACTCCTCTCTTTTTTATTACAGCCAAGGGGTTCAACTAACCAGCCAAAAAAACGTTAAAACTTCACTAAAACATGAACTGAGATTTTAAGGAGGCTGCCAATATTTTATATATTTTTATTGCCACTAGAACCCATGAAAAGACCAAACAAACAATAAATTGATTTGCCTACATATTGTCTGAGTGTCAAAAGCATGATATATCTTATTCATCCAAGAAACATACCTCTAGCTGTAAAACAAATCAATTAACCCCATGGGCATTGTACTTTTAAGTAAATCCCATAAACAACGTTACAGTGACATTTTTATTTAGTAGCATCAAATGTTTAGCTATCTGCAGCTGAAAATATTCCCCAATAAAGACATAATTCAACTCCTGTCTGAATGATGTGCCCAGCCATTTAAAAAGGAAAGGAGTGTTTTAAAAGACTATTTGGACAAATAAAGGACTTGTGGCTGGATACCTAAGTACTGTTAGACTTCTAACAATCACAGTGTTGGTTTTCCAATTAGGAAAATGTAGAATAATGCCAACCTTAAACTTAAATTGTGTTTATGTGAAGGGTTAAATAATTTATATACACAAATGTTTATTCTGTGTCATATCCAGTGTTGTTCCTGTGGGGTTATAAGTCTGTTTTCAAAGATAACATAACATTTTATTCCCAGGATCATCAGATGAGTCCTGCTCTCCTGAAGTATGAAATCATTTCTCAAGGTTGTCTTTGGGACTTGAGCACACTCCTTTTGTGCGTTCCTATTCAAAAGAGCACAATTGTACTTATGTACATGTT
This sequence comes from Centropristis striata, assembly GCF_030273125.1. NCBI lineage: Eukaryota > Metazoa > Chordata > Actinopteri > Perciformes > Serranidae > Centropristis > Centropristis striata. Next base: position 16,345,444 of record NC_081526.1, read on the forward strand.
TTAGTAATCTGACTACGGATAATTCCCTCATCTGGCTGAAGTATAAAATGCTTTGTTTTCATGGTGGCAGAGCAAACACAGGTGCAATGGGAAGCCTTAATTCATTTAATCTTTCTGGCAATAGTGTGGCTCTGAAGTGACATCTTGTTCTGAGTGGGTGAAAGGACACAGCAGGGGTTGTGTTTATGCAGATAAATGCAGTAAAAGGTGCAATTTTGCAACCAGTTTTGGCATGAAATTGTACTTTAGCACCACCTCTTACCACAAAGACAAGCACAAGAAAATGTTCATGGTTTAATATGTGTCAGGTATGCTGGTGGTGGAAGGAACAGGAGCCTGAGTGATTCAGTGGGCCAAAGGTTTGAAAGGAGACTTGGCAGTGAATGTAATATGACAAGAGTTGTATGTTGCATGTTGATTTTTTTACCCAGTTATTCATTAAATACATCAATCTAATATGTCTAAATGCACACTAAAATAACATTTGATATAATTGTACATTAAAAGGCTGTATTGAATGTGACTAAAAGGTGATTCTCACCAGCAATGGTATCCCTAGCTTCCTACAGGCACAGCTGTTGCCAGTGTGGAGGCAATAAAATCTAAATCTGTATAGCATGGATTTAAAAATGGTCAGCAAAAATCTAATCAATTTGTATTTGCGGGGCTAAATTAAATTATCGTATGATCCTTTGACCTTGATATTGACCATTGGCAACCAAAATCTAATAAGTTCATCATTGAGTCCAAGTTAAGTGTTTGTGCAAAATTCAAAGAGATACTCCATCAGCATTTTCTTAAGAATGGGACAGATGTGAGGTTTACATGACTTTGACCTACGAGCTTCAAAATTGATTCAGTTCATCCTTGAGTCCAAATTGTTGTTTTTACAAAATTTCAAGCTATAGATTTCTAAGAATTGGACAGACTTGAAGTAACTGTGACCATGACCTACAACTTTTAAATCTAAATCTGTTCATCCTTGAGTCCAAGTTGATATTTGTGCCCAGTTTGAGGTCATAACCTCAGGGGTTCTTAAGAATGGGACAGACATGAAGTAACAGTGAGCTTGAACTGTGACGAGCAGTTCACCTTTGTGTCTAAGTTGACATTTGTTTAAAACACTTAAAATGTTATCCAAAGCTTCCTCCAGGCACAGCTGTTGGAAGTGCAGAAGCATTAAAAGCTAAATCTGTACAGCATGCATTTTCAGCAAAAATGTAATCAATTTGTATTTATGGGGCTAAAACAAATGGACTGGTATGATCCCTTAATGCAAACCCCCAAAGACCATTCACAGGATAATCATAATGATATATGTTCCCTTGTGAACAGGATTCACATTGACGGCCACGCCCACATAAGCTTATACCCAGATTTAGTGTGCCAAGTTTATACATAAATCAAGGCCAGCAGATTAGAGCTGTCTGTGTTTCTGAGAGGCATGCCAGAGGTCATCACGGATGGTAATATTATGAAATAGGCACAATGATGTTGTAATTCATTGTCACTGGTTGTCAGTACCTCATAATCTTCGTGCTAAAGCATTACACAAGTAGACGTTTCTATTACTGCTGGCATTATTAACCAGGTTATATCACACAGTTATTTCCTCATGTGTGTAATGATGGCTGTACTGTACATGAAGCCAGATGTTGGAACTGCACCATTGTTAATCCTGACGATCTGCACGACCGGATCTGAAAAAGCTAGACTAAAGCTGTGATTTCTTCAAAGTGCCTGGTTTAATATATAATAGGATTGAGGGATTTGGTTACAGAGAGTCCTGCTTTCCCTTTGGTATTTCTGAAATTTGACTGTAGAGGGGCCATTTCACTGTGTCCTTCCCTCCTGAAACCCTATTGACAAGCAGCCAGAGCACTCAGCCTGAGTGTCTGTGCATGAGGGGAAGACAGCGGAGGATTCCCCGGCAGTCTGTCTCTCTCTTTCTCTCTGAGGATAAAATGTGGCATGGCTACAGCTATAAGGCTGAGTGATTCAACCAGTCAGCCAGAAAGGAACCACGAAACCAACCTCCCTGCCCATCAGCTGCCATATGTGATTTGGGGAAAACTGTTTTGAATGTAGCTGATACTTCAGCTGCAGCCAATCAAAATCCAGCCCTTGTGCATTATTACAACACATGTAATCCGTCTCTATGGGAGAAGAATACTAATCAATGCCTTTCTGCAATATCATCTCAGGACAACAGCTACTGTATAAAAGGTTTGCAATGTTTAATCAGTCTGATAGCCTTTAAAAGCAGTGCTGTCATTTACCATACAGGATCATTTTTGTGAGACGGACTGTTCTTTAAAACGTCAACTGTAACTTAATTTCAAGAAAGTGCAAGCTTGTTTAAAACACTGTGGCAAATTCTTTTACAAAGACTCATACATTGTTCCTCATATCTCCAGCTAACCCTGATGCATTGGCCCTTATTAGGCTGATTTGAGTTTTGCCAAAAACGTGATTTGTGAGATCATATTCATATTGACCTTTGACAAGAAAATGTCAGTTCATTCTTGAGTCCAAGTGGACATTTGTACTAAATTTGAATATATATTCCATCAAGTTATCAAGAATGGGGCAGACTTTAAATAACAGTGACCTTTACAACCTTCAAATTTTAATCCGCTCATCCTTGAGTTCAAGTTGATGTTTGTGCCAAATTTGAAGATATTCAAGGGGTTCTTAAAAATGGGACATTAGATATCATGTTTAGGAGAATGGTGTGGACATGAAGCCACAGGGACCTTTATCTTCGATGACCAAAGTGCATTCAGTTCATCCTTAAGTCCAAGAGGACATTTGTGCCAAATTTAAAGATATTCCCTTCAGATATTCTTGAGATATCACCTCTGGACACAGCTGTTTCCGGTGCAGTCATAAAAACGTTAATAAACAAAGCATTCTTGCACTGGCTTCCTTGCACACATGTGGTATCTCACCTTGAACAATTCCAGCATAGAGAGAATCCAGCCCCCATCCAGGACTCTAGTGCCACAGCCTTGATCAGTATGTCATAGTCCTTAAACATTTCTTTTGTCTGTGGTGATTTGGGATAAATGAGGAGATGTGTAGAAGCCTTTACTGGACATAAGTTTTTGTAATACAACAGGGAAATGTGTGTGCTGAGGTAAGGAGTGTCAGCTTCTGTTTTTTCAGAGAGCCACACAAGTGTAATCTTGCTTTTCCTGTGTGCATAGGCATGTTTTCTAGTACAAGCTCTCTAGTGGTGCGTGGGTGTATCACAAAACAACAACTTGTGACCTGCTGGCCTCTGCAGTGAAGCTGTGGTGTAAGTACCGTAACCACAAGATCATACAGTATAAACAGCTACATGTACGGGTCACAGCGATTCCTACAGTTAAGTATAATTTGCACAGCTTGCCCCATGTCCACTTCGCACATGCATATATGTACAGTATAAAAGTTATCCCACGCTTTATTTAAATTATTGTTCATAATAGATGGTATTTACCACATACACACAAACACATTTGTTCCTCAACTTGCAGTTTGCAGTGCTCTCGCAGCTGTTGTGTTGCCTGACTCACAGTGTGAAGGGCCACATATCCACAGTGGAGAGAGGATTAATTCAGATTTAAGAGAATGAATTTTCATAATTTACAACCCTTCTGTAAGAGCTTTCACTGTATTGATTTTTACAACTCCAGGGGTGAGGCTTGATAAAACGTTACTTTCATTTCACGGCTGGAAATAGAAAAAGGACTACGGATTCTTGTGGAGGAGAAGAAAGGACTGTGGCTATTAGATCTGCAGGCAGGCCGTTGAGGACTTCTTTGTCACAGCAAAAGAACCACCCTCCCTGCACACGCACAAGCACACACATACACACACGCACACACACACTTTGATCCAGCTACAGAGAACAGCTTGAACAAGGCTTGCAACCCCATAGGCATGACAGAAAAGTCCCTCCAAGGTTTGAACTGTGCTAAAATAGCTATTACCGGCCAGATTCTTTCTTAGCCAATGCAGACACTTCTTGGGTCGTGAGCATTACACCTGCCTTGTGTATCCTAGCAATGAATATGCGTGTTATTTGCTAACAGACCGCTATTTTGGACACTTCTCAAGTCCCCTTTTCTTTAGGAGAGACACTACAGGTGAATAGGGTATTTTTTAACTTATAGATATCACCATGAAACTTCCCCAGTTTGTTATTTACATTAAGACAATATTTATTTTGCATCACAAGTTTTCAGAAATGTTATGTTTAGATATGCAAATGAGGCATGAAATAAATAAGCACTCATTTTTTACAAGTTTTTTACATACGGAAATTGGGATATCTCCCTTTATCATTTCATAAATCAGAAAATACTGCATAACAAAAATCAATTTGTCATGTTTTAGGAACAACATGTTCTACAAAAATCAGGGTCTAAATGATATAAAGACAAACCCCTCTATAGTTAGGAATGAAAACTGGGGAGATTCGAGATTTATGGCTCATCATGAGAAAAAACGAATTTTGAGGAAATGGCCTTTAAAGGTTTTTATACATTCCTAATGGAAATGACTATTTGAAGACAAAATATTGAATCTAATTCATAGCATATGTACATGTATATAGACCATGTTAAACACATAATCTTGTGCAAGAGAGTGGGAGCTTTCTAACAATGCCTGTGATAACGTGGTTTAGACTACTCTCGCGGTACTACACGGTGCAATAGAATGCTAACTTTTAGTGAATTTAGGAGAAATCTAAAAAAATATAATAAAATATACACCTTACTGTTTGTTTAACTTTGGCTGAGTACGTATATGTTTAAACCGTGGGAATAGAACTGGAGTTACAAAATAGATATTCAAGAGGACTGATAAGTGCATGAGCCGACGAGTGTTTGCAATTGATCTGCATCCGGTTACTGTTTGGATACAGAGTTCCTGAGGACTACTTGTTGCTTTACGAGCCCTCATCCCTCCGCTGCTCATTTGCACATTACACTGCTCTTGAGGCAACAAGCACAAGTGTGCCATTTGTATTTGCATGGTGCTTGACATTTACACACTGGGAAAGCAATTAGGACAGAACTAGGGTCATTAATACAGTGAACAGGCGAGACGTGTTTGCTCTGATAACCACTGCAATATGTACTCATGGAGAAATGACAATGATGCCATCTCTGTTTCTACATACTAACACCCTCTGAGGGTCTCACAGAGGAAAATGAATAATCTGAATTCTCTGTTCCCTGTGTCTACTCTTCGCCGGTTTCTTCTTTGATTTTACAGATCAGCAGTTGTAAATACACACATGCACACACCACCAAAAAAACATGCACCATAAAAATGTGTCTTTGTTTATCACAAGCAGCCTGAATCTAGGCAGTATAAAGGCCCACTGTTTGAACGGGCATTTTTCAAGCTGTTTCTAAAGAAAACAAGAGAATTCATGCAACACTACTGAAAACAAGGAAACATTAACAGAGGCTCATGGTGCACAATATGAAAAATGCAGCAGATACCAAATCAAGGTAAAGGCATGTAGGATCACAGGTTAAAGACAATAACAGACTGAATCAATGATTGATACTAACTGCTAACATGAAGAGCATTCCATCAAAATGTCACATTAAATGATCATGTTATGTTTCCAATTAATAAAGTGGCGTGAAACTAGAGTCTAACTTCTTATCTTTCAAACTGAATTGTTTTAGCCTTGTACATTAGCCTTGGGTTTCCTTAGGCAGCAAAAGGTAAGTGCGCTATCTTTGTCACAAATTGGTCACTTCCAAATCCTTGCTGTAAAACAATGGACACTGCTGTTTTTTTGTTGTTGTTTTTTGAGGAAAATTAGATGTTTCTGGGTAAATAAATATCACAGCTTTTAACGCACCTGTACTTCTGTCCTTCACAATAAAATTGTGAAAATGGATTTTAAAAGTGGAGGTGAACTGCACCAACCAAACCAGGAGGCCGGTGTTAGGGTCCTGTTATTGGAGGTTTTATGAGGAAGTTGTGTTTTTGTGTGCAGTTGATGAAAGTTATGTAGGGATTTTATGTTTTTTTATACAAAACCCTGTTATCTATTACCTCAACTTAGTGTTTTTGGTGCGTTTCCTTCACCAAATTGTCTTTTAAGTGTTTGAAATAGTGATTGTCCCTTCTGACAAAACAGCATTCGTCACATATTCACAGCACGTTTAAAACAGTAAAGAAGTGAATGTCACAATCTGAACGGTTTACAGCAGTTCAGGAAAATTCACATTCAACATATTTGTGGTTTAAAAACTTCAATTTCATAGCAACTTTGTGACAGCAGTTGTGAACATAGATTAAACTACAGTGTTTTATTTTGTTGAGCTCTTGGCAGAAATTAATTAGTACGCTTGTCACTCAAAAAGGTAAAAAGAAAAGAAAAAAAGGGCTATTTTCTCTTCAAGACTAATTGGCAGTGGAATATAGAAAGATATATATTTTCAGTTTACCAAGATTAAAGGTTGTTGTGGAAAGGGCTTTTTGGAATTTACTTTTTATATTACCAAATGGTCTACAGAATCAGGATATTTTAATCTTTTATTGTTTTTTCATTTATTTAACTCACAATTGACTCAGAAATACAAGTCATCATTTACCATTACCAAGCAGCATGTGTGGTAATAAAATATGATGACTTGTGGAAATGAGATACATAATTCAGTATAATTAAGTAAAGTACAATTTGAAACATTTTATTGGTGACTAACAATTAAAGAAAGCAGGTGGAGGTATTATTAAGAAGTCTACTGGTACCAACAGATTAAGACTCCCTTATGTGAAGGAGCATTCTTAACATAGATTGATAATATCTAAAATTCCTGTGTGTGATTCTAAAAAAGCTGTTGTTTTTGTTGGGTTATTTTGTTGCTCAAAATGGTGAATGCTTTTAGCAGAAGGAGCCACTGACGAATGGGGGCAACACACAGAGGTTGTCTGCATGCTACACCGATTATATTGACCACAGCAGGGCTTTCCCTGCCAAACACTCTGAGTTCCCTCTGTCTTTTTCTCTCCCAACCAGTCGATGCAGTATTTGTATTCTTTTCAGTCTCCTGCCTTCCCATTACCTGTCAGCAGCACATAATTTACAGCTATCTCCGCAGCGTCCATACCATGCCGACTAACCACTGTTTTGTGTGTTTTTGGCCACTCCATTTTAATAGAGATGTAAGGATTATCCCAGATGGATGAGGGAGATTCAGCGTAAGCTCTCGCTGACAGATCGATAGTTGGCTGATGGCCACAATGTTAGAAAGTCAGCCCACTCGGGGAGGAGAAATACAGCTGGAACATGCTACTATGAAGATACAGATAAACAACTTCAGGGATGCAGAGAAGGGATTTCAGGGAAGCTCACAGAGGCTTTCACAGGCTCTATGACCAGCAGGTGTGCAACTGTACATTGTGTTGCATTGAGGTGGCTCCATCACAAAAATCACTCAAATTGGCAACAGATACCAAATGGAGCAGTTCAAAGAGTGACTTGTAGATGAGAATTATCGATACAAAACGTATGAAAGCTGTTATGAAAACCTTGAAAGGATGGCTTGTCACTGTAGATTGTAATTATTACTTGAAAAGAAGGCTTTATTTGTGCTTTTTTTGCACACCATCTACTTTTTCGTTAGATGTTTAAAATTATGTACTAGTATGTGATTAACACAACCCATGAATTGGTCAATTGGTCTGCAGAAGTGGGGATTAGCAGAAATCCTTTCAGTCATGGAAACTTAAGGAATTGACCATTTATAGCAAATAGTTATACAGTCAGATGTGGCAGGCCTTAAAAAAAAGTTTAAAAAGTATATATATATATATATATATATATACACACATTTTTTTGCTTGTAATAACTTAAAAAAACCTTGACAATGAAACAAGTGAAACTTCACTTGTTAAGATTTCTATAAATTAGATATTTATTAAGCGTAATGAGACATTACACATAATAAATTAAATAAATTAATCAGAATTAGTAAGATGTACTTTGTAAGAGTTTGGCTTTTGCAGTGGGAAATGTTCTGCTTATTGTGCAAGGTTTTCAAGAAATTTAGCAGCATGGAAGGTTTCGCTTTGGGAACTGTACATGGAAATTAAGTCTTAGTTGAAGTAACAAGTAGCACATAAAGACTTTGCTGCCATCAGGAAATACATTGGCATGACTGAATCAGCAAAGTAAAAAAAGACGGTTATTATTGAATGTTTGTAGCCAAGAAGCTAACAAATGAATCATAGAGAAGCATAAAAAAGAACTCACAGAACTCAATGGGTATCGGTCTGATAAAGACTTAGCTTCTGGGGGAATGAGGTCCCAATGTTGCCAATGAAGCTAGCAAAAAAGAAAAACAAGCTAATAAAAAGATAAATTGTCTTCAGAGAATAGCCTGTGGGTTCTGAGAATGGATTTTGGTCCAATGCGTTCCACCTCATTTGATCTCCACACGGACCGTTTACCTGCATTTAACCAAAACCCACTCAGATGTGATTGGTCGATACTACTTGTACAACATACAGACTAGAAGCAGAAACCAGAACACTTCAGATACTGATATGATGCTTTTTCTAGATGTGGTTGAAAGGAGGAGGTATTTGAAAAAGTGGAGTTCAATTCACATTATTTAATGCAAACGATGTCGGATTCATCTCTCATGCAGCAGAATGAATACAAGTACAAGGACATTGAGGCAATTCATACAGTCATGGCTCAGTGCCAAATATTTTGGGTACATTGAAAGTGGCCGCATCGACTACAAGCTTCTGCTGACTGTTTACAAATCTCTCCGTGGTCTGGCCCCTCCCTACCTGTATGATCCTCTTGCAAGTGCTAGGGAATAGTGTCCCCTTGTTATCCTTCAGCTTTCTTTAAATTATCCCTTCTTTTTTGCTTTATTTTAACTCTTGCAGGCAATGTCTTTTAAAACTGTTTCTTTTAACTTTGTCAATCGGGGGTTTATTGCACTTTTTGCACTTTTATGTGAAGCACTTTGGTGTGTGGCTCAGCCGTCTGTAAATGAGCTATAGAAATAAAATTTGACTTGACTTAACTTAACTTGATTACTTCACATTGTGCTCACATGGTAAAGTTATCGGTTGTGGTAGGTTTATATGGTTTATATTGTCATCCTCTCAACATAGCTGAAACATCTAAACTCAAGTGGTCATAGTCTTGTTCCTCAAATACACATTCCCAAGGATCAAGTTTACACTGAGCTTATGAATACATGCCGGGCAGAATTGCAAAGAATGCATCCTAACATATACCAAACTCTCATATATGTGCAGATATGCATTTGTAGAGATCATGAATGATGCAGCTAATGCTAATCAGCCAATATATAAAAACCTTCAGCGATCTGAATTAACTTCAGGACAACTGAAATTAATTTACAAGCAGGGTTATAAGCCTCCTAATTCCTGGTACAGGTGCTGTACACACCTTGGCAGGTTAATGTTTACGTTCTGGACATACGGTGTTAAAAGACTGTTTATGATCCCTTACGTTTCCCCTGATATTCCTCCCGGCACACTCAGTCATTTCGCTGCAAAACTGCTATCATAAATATGTGTCATGTAAACCAGTGATTCAGAAAACAGCTGCACTTGCCAACTCTTAATTGCCTTAAATAAACAGGGGAATAGCAGAGTGATTGAGGAGCAGGGGGATATGTGACATTAATAGACCTTAAGCTGTTGACCTGGAAAGAGATAGAGGACAAATCAGCTGTGTTGTGTATTTATGATTTATTGTTCAGAGAGGCATAATCCCCACAGGTAAAGCCAAACAAACTGTGGGGGGACTCCCTGTTTTATGGGTGGGTGAATCACGGCTGTGATACAAAACTCTTCTTTCCAATGGAGCTACAACTCTGTAGAGCACTCTGAACTGACATGATTCTGATAAATAACAATATTCCACCAACGTGTTTTCCAACCTGTAAGATTTTGTAACAAGCCGAGAGAGTCCATCTGTTAAAAAGCCATTAATAACCACAGAGATATTAAATAACTGAAGGACCCGTCTGTCTATTCTTAGCTCCTCTTGGCCCCGACCAACAGTTCACCAGTTCAGCTTTGTCGCCTACCTCCGACCTTGTTGTTCATTAATGCATGAAGCTGCTCTCCCTCCAGCCCTTACGACCGCCACCCTTCCTGACACCAACACTGCATTAAAGGCAGGAGAGCACAGCTTTGGAAATAATGAGGCTCCCCCCACCACAACTCTGAGCCCGACACTCCTCTAGGGGCAAAATCATTTGAGTAATTACTATATAGGTACCGGAGATCTGTGGGAATGTGGAAATATAACAGTGGGCACTTTTCACTGCTTCTGCTGTTTGACTATTGTGGGGGTTTTTGTTTGTTTAAGTCTAATGTCTAATAACATTTAAGTAAGTAGGTTTAATCCATAATTGTTGATATGAAAGATGCCAGGTTAAAGTTAATTTTTTTATTTGTTGTTTTCTATTCCAGTGACTCTTTTTCTAATTGCAATCAAGACCACTTTAATAATCAATCCCTGTCCTTGCTGAAACAACAGTTGCATATGTTTTTTTTTCCTTACATACATTTTGTGTAATTTTTAACATGTGAGAGTATCACACTTGGAAGTAATTCACATCTAAATACCAGGGATTTCATTTGTATTAAATGCTTCTTCATTGTTTATTCTCCCATAAAACATCCATGAAAGTGTCAAAGAAATCACTTCCATGATCATTTACTTTCGCTGTCATTGGTTTTGAAAGCTTTTTGGTAGTCCAAGACTCTTGACCGATCACGTTTGAATGGGCTTTGGTTGCATGAAGGTACATGAACAGTGCATGTGGAGAGCAAAAAAGCCTAATGTATTGGTTGAAATGCTGTATGGAAACCTATCACTTAAAGTCTGATAGCAATTTAGCTGTTTATTAGCTGTTTATAGAGGTCAGCTAAATTATCGTCCGGACCTAAAACAGCTATGAAAGTTTCAATAAAGTTGCTAATCAAACTGCAAACAACAACCAGGAAACAGACGAGGAAGTCTTGGCCCTGATATATTGGTGGTTACCCTCAGACACTAATTTCTTGTCAGACCGAGACTGACGCCAATGAAGTATTTATACTCACCTTATGCAAGTTCATAGCTAGAATAACTGTAATATCTACTTACGTTCTCTTTTTTTCAAAGCATCCTCTTTAAACAGATTGTGGCTGTTGACTACCTGAAGGGCTAGTAGACAAAGCAGGTTGCAAGTTGACAGCTAACATGCTACTTAGCCGGGAACATGCTGTGGCGCTTGGTTTACAGTAAATGTTTTTACACCATCGACTCATTTCCTAAATGCCTGCAGGCCATTTCTCTTTTGTGGAGCAGTTTATATTCATAAATGTGTATGTTGCATATGGTGCAACACGGCTAATAAGCAAAGCTGTTATCGATTGCATTGCTATCCATCGGCACAAATTTGGGTGTCGACATTCACCAAAGTTAAAAAAGGACAAAACATGAGTGCAGATTTAATTTGCTTCAACTATACCACTAAAAGTCATAAATGTCCCTATTTATTCTGGTATGATTGAGCAATTCAGAGGCTTATATATCAGCAGGAAAAACTATAAAAACAAAAGGCTTTAATATGTAGATAGAGAGGAAATAATCTGCTTGTGCACACATCTTAAATAGCTTTTTATTAAGCGTCCTAATATTGTGATCTCACACTTAAAGGTAATTTTAATATCGAGTGGAACTGAATTCTCCACCCATGAAATGCCACATCTTTCGGAGACACCTGAAGATGAAAGCAAGGGTGCAAAGTTCGTCCATGGTGGGTTGTCCCTGATAGGCAGAACATTTTAAAGCAGCATTTGAAAAACGGCCAAAGAGGCTGGATGGTTGAATCTTGGGTAGAAAATATCAAATCCTCGAACCCGTGAGACTCGTGGCTTCTCAAAGGACTCTCTTGGTTTCACACCACTGACTCCTGAATAAGCCGCTCTTTTCTATTCTTCCCTGCACACACTTTGCACTCTCATTTTCATACTGATGCAAAGTGAGGAAGCCCTCACATCAAGCCCCTTGGAGCTTTCATACATTCTGAATTGGGCACTACAGGAAAGAGATGCCCTCGGTCTTTCTGTGTTCATATACCGCTGATGATAGCCCCGCTAACAAGTGAATCTAAAGCAGCCGCACTGCTCCATATTGGTCCCTCTCAAGGATTTCATTTCTAAAAGGACCACTCAAGTGATGTGGCAAGTCAATTTGACAATCATGAAAGGTAGCACTAACAAGTGCAGACTCCTGATAAAGAAAGCCTGCAGTGAGAGACTCCGGAGAAGGGAGGGGATGGGGAACTAGCTCTAAAGAAAACCAGCCATCCATGAAATGCTCAACCTTTACACTTGAGAGATGGTAGGAGACTGTATTAGTAGGACAGGAAAACAACAACAAAATCAGCACCGGGGAGTTGCATTCTTTGGCACCATCATTTCATCATGTGTAACAAAACTATACAATCCAAATCCTTTATTTGTTTTTTGGGGATTTAATAGCACACTCCCAACAGAATAATTAAGGTTTTTATGTGTTATCTCATTTGATTTTGTCTTTTTTCTGCATAAAGACTTATATTACAGTTATCTGGAGACACGCACAAGTCTTGTTTCTGCTACCTTCTACAACAAGCTGGGAGAATTCCTCTTCCCTTATTACATTTCAGAAAGAAATGCCCGATCCAGGCAGCAGCCGGGAGGAGAAATTAGCTTGGAGTTTATTGGCTCAGATACAAAAGGAGCAGATTAAAAAAGGGGTGAGATGATTGAACTCCCCTTTATTCCATGGTGTGTCCTTTGTGCCAGGCTGCACAGTCACTTTGATGCTATCTCTGTCAGTGGAGCCGCACGCTGCGCCTTGGGTGCCTCGCACAAAAGAATATGATGCTCTACCAGAGGCCTTGAATGGGCTTTCCATCTATTTTCTAAAAGAGTGGCACTCTCCTTTTGATTCACCTCATCTGTTAAAAAATTGAGTGTCAGTCATTATCAAAGCACGTCATCACAGTAAAAGCCTTAGTAATGTAATATTGTGGAAGAATAACAACTGACCAAGGGGATTCTAGTTGATAAAAATGACCTGGCTTCTGAGAATAGTTTCAATAGAAACAGGTTGTTTTTTTGCACATTTTTCCTATAAATTGTGTACCCTACCAACTCTGTGTTCTTCTGCATTAATATAACCTTCAAAGTAGCTTCTGAAAGTGTGAGTGCACTATAATCAAATACCCTTAATGGGCAGAAAAGGTCGACTGTCAGAGCCTCGGTTGCACAGGAACAGAGTGATAATGGGAGGAATGGTTGCACCTTGCTTACAGAGGAGGCAGAAAGCAGGGGGAGGAAGAGGTGGAGGAGGATGAAGAACATCTTACAAGGCTGCCATTACCGGAGTAATTCACACACTAAGGAGCAAAAAAGAGACCTTTGAGTGGGTGGTTGGATAGTTGAGGTCTGATCAGAACCTCCATTAGCACAGAAATAAGCTGCAAATGGAGCAGGGGAGCTGTGTGAAGAGAGGAGAGGGCCAAGCTGTGCTGAAGGAACACATTGCCCCGATCGGGCTCGATGAGACCCACTTCACAGCACTTCTGTTTGGACTATACATCTCTGGCGAACAAAATAACTAAAAACACTTGATGATAACGGTCTCTGAGGTAAATTCATCACAGTTACAAAGACCACCACAAAAAGGGTGCATCGGGTTAGGCTTGGCTGCCTATTAGAAGCAGCATTTAACAACTATAAAGCAGGCAATCAACACTTGGATGTGAGTTTTCACAGCAACAATTATCAACTTACTACGGAGATGCCAAACCATCAACTTCCAATTATCAAAGGTGCTTTATATTCATTAAAAGTGACAAGTGGAGTAGCATGAAATACAAAAAAATACAGGCAATCTGCATGGACTAAGAGGAACAGACAGCGATCACATGTTTAATCTCACTAAGGGTGAGAAATGAGAGGTGACAGGATGTAGTGGCGTTGACATATATTGCCAAAATGCATGCAACAATATTGATATGCAGACTGCATGTGTTTTCTCTGTTTGAGGAAACATTGGAGAGATTCAGCCATACATGTTTTGATCTCCAGAGTCAGATGTCGAGTCTGTTGTGCATCAAGATCAGCGACTAGCAGACGTATCTCAAGAACAACGTCATATCTGCTACGATTTAACAGTGTGTTTTCGCTCTCTGCACTGAAAAATACAGGTTCCTTTTATGGCTTTTGATGATGGAGCTACCAAATATAGTTTGCTTGACGTATGATTGAATTTCAGATTTTAGGAAAGTGCACATAAAAACACCTCTGTAATGACAAACTTTGCGTAGATGCAGATCAGTAGAGTCAAGGTTCTGACATGAGAGATAAGTGAGACTATAATTGTATTTTGTCTACTCCTTACATTACTGGAAATTTAAATTGCCAGATTTATGACTCATACTGCTTTAACCATATCATGCATATAATATTGTTATTATATGATTTATGTACTGGGAATTAATTAAATCAATAATCTGCACATATACTGCAGAGGAAGCACTGAACGACACAAACGGATTATCTATATTGTATATAAAAATAAATATATGTAAATTTTATTCCAAAGCTTTTTTTTTTTTTTTTTTTAATCTTTCTCAAATATCCTGATGCTTTATTTGCAGTTTTCCAATTTTAGTATGTGATTGTTTGAGGTTGTGCAATCAACAAATTGTGCTAAAAAAATGTATGTTCTTGTGTGTTATGCAGTATAGTGCACGGAGAGAATATATTAATTTATAATCCCTACTGTGTGGTTCCTTAACCACGTCCACAGGATTCTAGGTCAATCCTCCTCAAATTAATTTCATTTCTTGGCTTAAGTCAAGCAGTGATTAAGTATTAGAGAATTCCACTGGAATACCGGTGCATTGTACAGTAAGAGAAGTAGGCACTCGAAACCTCCAAGGTAATGAATGAAGAATAAGATGGCAATCCCTGCTCGGCGCTGTGAGGATTAGGAACATGAGGACAGCAGAGGGAAGGAGAGACAGTGATTCTGATGGATACTCCTGTCTGGGAGGGGAGCAGCACTCCCAATGTTCTTCCCACTGATTGATTTGAATGACTGGGAGAGGACGGAGTGGAGGAGTGAGACGAGAAGCACTATCTGTGCTTGGCAAGGTCTTATCACCCCCCTGGTTGTCTAGCCTACAGAAGCCTAGTTTATTTTGAAGAGAGTTAGTCAATAACGGGGGGTGACCACGTAGTGAGAAAGGATGGCTGCTGCTCACATGTCTGCTCTGCATTTCAGTAACGTTATACATTTGTCACAGCATTGCTCTACCAATAGCATAGACCCTATTCATTCTTTTAACAGCTTACACACTGACAGATTGGTACTTTGTAATATGCAATAAGCAAATCCCATGTGGGAGAGTGTGTTTCTCCTGAATTCTGTCACCTGATATAAATGCTTTTTTTCTCCATATGGAATGAAAACTCTAGGGGCATTTAACCTGATGAATATAAATCTGTTTGTGCATGATTTTTCTGCTTAATGGGATCCCTAACCTTCAGTGAAATGCAATTATCCTCGTGCAAACGTGGAACATATCTAAGACATGTTCAGAACTCCTTATTGGAAAACAAGTGTCTCGGTTGTGATGAAAATTGATGAATCTATATCTACATCTATATGTACAGTCATGGAAAAAAATATTAGAGCATTGTTTTCTTCAATTTCTTGTTCATTTTAATGCCTAGTCCAACTAAAGGTGCATTTTTTGGACAGATATAATGATAACAACAAATATAGCTCATAAGAGTTTAATTTAAGAGCTGATATCTATCTTTTCTTCATAATAGCCAAAATCATTGAATTGAACAAGAAATGGGAGAAAACAAGGGTAATAATTTTTCCATGACTATATATCCCTATTTCTTTAATGTGTATAATAGACATAGTAGAGATGCACACGTGTATTTAGTCATGCACACCAAACTGCAATGTGCTTTGTATGCCCTTATGTTTAAACTTGTACATTTTAAAGTTATTTTGACACAATAGAATAGAATAGGAGGTGGCTTACTGATGTGTAGAGATGGCCCTCCCCGTTCATGGCGATGTATAACCCTGTCTTCACGGACTGAATGGCGACAACTCTGAGGCCCACAGGAATAAGGTTGAACAAAGCTGAAAAACACACACGTGAAGAGGCAAACACACACATACACATAAAAACATCATCATTACCAATGAACAGACCTCACTGTTAATCAGCCACTAAATACACCAAAACTGCTTGCATTGAGGTAATCTCTAAAGATGAATTGCAGCGTGGCTGGTGAAACGTGACCAGCCTAGCATAGCCGCGGCCACCCAGAGCTACCTGAGAAGTAGCTGTAATTGGGGCCACCACTGGTGCGTGGCAGATCTAATAGGCCTTTTGTTGTTGTAGCAGACTCCTTGGGCCTGGTTGTAATGGCTATTGTTTGTACTGGTGAGAAAAAGCAGCAGTGGCCTGGCTGTGACATTAAGTGTGTGTATATGGGGGACTTAAAGGTATAAAATGACTCCTGCTGACCCTGTAAGTAATTGGTATTGGCAGGTTTGGAGGATGGGACGTGATCACAAGTTTTTGTGGCTTTTGGCCAATTTAAAAAAACTTAATATGGAGCGGTTGGTGCCATCGCTTGATTTGATCTTGTTTTATTGATATAACGCATCTCTTGTGCGCACTACACTGTATGTGTTGCCCTCTGTCTCCATACGTCCCCTCAGCCTATCAGATGTGACATGTGCCACATCTCCTCATGCTGACAGGAGTAAGTGACACAATGTGGAGTGTCAGGCTAGCGTTAGCACCAAGCACTGGAATCAAATTAACCACCTAGCCTGGAGCGCTAGAGGAGCAGTGCCAGAACAAGCTAATAATACCCTTTTCTCCCTGTTAGGCCTACTGTTTCCTGGTCCACTTTCCTTCTCAGAGAAGAGGGTAAATCTGTGTGATACTTGAATTGCCACTTAAGAAGACATGTTTGCTCCGAAGGCTGATATGTTGGCCTGAAAGTTAAAGAAGCTAAACTGAAAGGTTGCTGGTTCTTTACTTCCACCTGAGGGATATTTAGTGAGCAAAGGGAAAATAAATGTGCTTGACGAACTTATACAAACTTTAAGTAGCAGTGATAGCAGTAGTTTTTCACAGTGACCTCCATTAGCAGTTAATTTAATGTTTCCTGACAACAGGGATCAGATGATCTAAAAGCCCAACAGACACGTTCAAGGTACTCACAGGAATTACTGCTGTCATCCTTGGTCCCATCAAGAGAGCCATCGGGGTTCATTTGCAAGTAGTATCCCTGCCTGCAATATAACCTGGTCACTATACCCTTGAGCTGGGGATCTGCAGGAGAGAAAGGAGCAGAAAGAACAGGAGAAACATCCGCAATTAGCCAGTTGCTACAGAAAACCAAATAAACAACAAACAGAAAATAGCTTCAATATAGCAAAAACATTTTTTTATTTTTTTTAGAGTTTTAATAGAAGAAATTCATGAAACACTGTATAACTACTTCACAGTACTTGGTGATTCCTGTGTGTATGTTCACAGGCAAATCCCACAGCCAACTTTCTGGGCACATAAGCCCTGCCCTGCTCAGAGATAGGCCATCCAATTATAGGCAGCAGAATTAATCTGTGGTCGCCTGACTCCTATAATGAACCCAACAGCACCCTCTCTGGGTCCTCAGTGTGTAGGATGTGAAAGCATCTGTGCTCTGTCCCTTCCAGCTGACCCACCAGGGGAATTAGCCACAGACGTATCTACTGTAAATAAAAAACTGCTGCAGTTAAATTGCCCAGTGCCACTGCAGCTAAAACATTCATGTTGCAATTTATTTGGCATTTTTCTGTGTGATTGTAAAGCAGGAAAAAAAAGGAAATGTAATATGGTATACTTTAATAAACCTGCATATGGCTGCACATTGGGTTGACTGAGGAAAAGTATTACTTGTGCTCAAGCTGTGCAACAATACTTCTTCATCTGTGTGTGTGTGTGTGTGTGTGTGTGTGTGTGTGTGTGTGTGTGTGTGTGTGTGTGTGTGTGTGTGTGTATGTCCCATGTGTGTTTGCGTGCACGGATAACCACTGGGTTCGTATACCTTCAACATTAGTCTTATTGTAGAGACAGCCATCACACCAGATTTCATTCTAAGAAAGCCCCCGGGAGGTGAACAATCAACTTCACCTGAGCCTAAACCGTGATCCTTGTGCTCCGAGCCTGTTTCTGTGTGTGTGTGCGTGGGTGTGTGAGAGAGAGACAGAGCGAGAAAATGAGAGAAAAAGAAAGCGAGCACAGCCACAGAGGAGAACTCAAGAGGTCTTGCTGAGGGCATAGAAAGACTCTTTTTTTTCCCCGTCGGTGTACAGCTCAAGGCAGTCCCTCCTGAAATGGCTGTGCCGGGTGATGGCATTAGGGAGCTCTGAGACCTTTCACTGCTGCCTGAAAAGGGGAGAAAATGCCTCTCTGCTAGTGTATCTGAGCAATACCGCTCTAACGGCATTCAACAGCGCTGCTTTGTTGCCTCACCAGAACAATGAAAAAGTGGCTGGAGCAGAATGTGACTGTCAGAGTCGCAGAGCTGCGCTTTGAGCAGGCTGACAGGACTGTGACAGTATCTCTCTGGTTTACAATAATACTCAAATCTGCAGCAAGAGAAAGATGTCACTGTGAGGACATCATCCTTTCTCTGGTTAATGTGTTTAATATACAGTAGTCGGTGTTGTCCTTGAGTAACACACAGATGGACAGAACTGGTATTCCTGTCTTGTCCTGAATTTCATCCTAGAGCAGGAATGGGCTTCTACAGTTACAGGTGCATCTCAATAAATTAGAATATCATAGAAAAGATAGTAGTTTATATTTGCCAGTAATTCAATTAAAAAAGTGAAAATTACACAGTATATATCCATTACACACAGAATGCAACATTTCATGTCTTAATTGATTTAATTTCTTCTAATTTTAATAATGATGGCTTACATTTAATGAAGCACTAAAATTCAGTTAATAAAATAATAATAATAATAAAAATGTTTAATATGGAAATGTTGGCCTCTGAAAAGTATGTCCAGAAATTGACTTTTCCATAATATTCTAATATATTGAGATGCACCTGTAATTCCATAAAATGTCTGAAAATATTAAAAAAAATATAATAGTGATTTAAAAAAGGCCAATCACTAGTTTCCTGTACTTGAAATGTCTTGATTTGTTCAACCAACAGTCCAGAACCGGTTTTATGATTCTGCAAATTAATAAAAAAAATCTCATATTAGTGATGCTGGACCCAACATGTTTGGTTGATAAATGTGTTTAAAACCTGCTGATTGACTGTCATGTTGCAATTTAGTAGTTACATTTTGTGGGTTTATAACACCGGGGAAAAATAAAGGGAATTTTAAGAAGAGGAAAAGAAAACTAAAAGGGATACTACAGTAGATGTGGATGCTCTTTGGGATGTCTCAATAATATTTCTTAATCGTCAACTAATCTGCTAAATGTCTCAGCACTCCATTTGTCAGAAACTTAATCTGTATTGCATTGAGATGGTTCAAGTCACTGAGAATCAATCAGAGCGGGAAATTAATATAATTCATATGCACTAAGTGTTTATTGTATCACCCTCAACATCTCTTTCATTATATCTTGTTTCCAGCCACTGCAAAGGGCACTTAGATATAATAAAAAATAAAAAGGGTAAATTAATTAATCAATAATGCAATAACAGCATACAGTATACAACCTCAAGACCAAAACATGTTCCCTCCAACCTTGTGACGGAGGAGTCTGGTGAGTTTTCACGCAGCAGGAGGTGAAAGGGGAACACACAAGCTTTACACACACACACACACTTCCACATGGATTTTTAATGACTACACAATTCCCCTGAGCAAATACCCTTGTGCAGACACACAAAGTTGGCTAGCCTGCAATCGATTAAGGACTTTGATCGGCAGCATTTAAACAATGTGTGGCGGTGAGATTGATTCTGAAGACAGAACCGCGGGGGGCGATCTGTAATAATTAAAACTGCATAACTGGTTGCCGGCTGTGTGAATACATACTATGTTTGTGTGTGTGTGTGTCTGGAGGTGAACTTGGCTCCCACATCATGCTATAAATCATGTGATGTTGGCTCTGTTCTCTGGGGCGAGCCAGCCAGTATATCACACACACACACACACACACACACACACACACACACACACACACACACACACACACACACACACACACACACACACACAGATTCCCCCTCCGGTTCGAGATCACTATTTCTGAGCTTCTGCAAGAATAAGCTGAAATCTGTACTATTTTAGCTAATATTTATATTCTATTTATCAAATAGAATGAAATTACGTCAAATAGACATAAAACTGTGGGATAATTTGTGTACTAAATGTGAGACCTGTAATCCTCCTCAGAGGGCTGTCTGAATGTCCTGAATTGATTCATGTCCTCGAATACCCAGCCCATTATTTATGACTGACAGCTTCACATCAGACATTCAAGTATGCTTGTGCATACATTAGAGTGACATAATGGGTTTTGTAATTCTTACAAAGCTGACGAATCATTGATGCAACTCTTGCTGAAGGTCAAACTTACTCACGGCCGATTGATGAAATGCTTCAGATGGATTTGAGGTAATTTATCTCCTTGCAAAGCAAGATTTATTGACAATCCCGCAGAGATATTTATTGTGCATTGTAAAATATCGAGTTGTGTCAAATGAGAATGAGAGAAAGAGAATGTTGAGAATGGGAGGATAGAAATGTCACGCAAAGCTATGAAGGAGAGCGTTATTACAATGACACAGCGTTTTCAGACACGGCGTATGCACTCTGCTTTGAAAAAGTCTCTGTGGAATTCCCTATAAGTCGAGAAGGTCCTTGACTCATTTTCTTTCTTTCTCCTCTTACTCATTGTCTCTTTTCTCTTTATTTCTCCTCATCTGTCTGACTGCACTCCCTCTATAACAGACCAACATATTGTGCAGCCTCTTCTCTGCTGCAGTTGGACTTTCCCCAGTTGCATTGGTATAAGTTTTTACAACAGACACTGCACTGTATGTTTCGAGATGTCATTTCTTTGTTTCTAGGGAAACAGAGTAGTGGTTGGGCAGCAGCAGGGGGTTTCCTTGGAAAACAACAAGTATCAGAACTGTAAGATCTCAAATCGAATCGTTCTGCAGCAGAAGTCCTCTCTGCATATAAATTGAACTGTCACAGAAAGGTTGGATTTCTTTTTTTTCTTTTTTAAAGGTAGCCTCTCTACGGCTTATTTTCCATTTTATTTTCTGTTGGGTCATTCCTGTGTGTGCAAAGACACCACACAGACACAGACACAGACACAGACACACACACAGACACACACACAGACACACACACACACACACACACAGCTTCAGCAGCAGTTGTAGTCTGCTGTCAGCCCTGCCCTGCCTGACCCACTTTGGATGTTTCTGGAATTGGAGAAGGGCTTTTCCAGCCTGCGAAGGAAAAGCCCCTCCATGTTGCTTCTGTTGTCATGAAAAGTAGATCAAACCACCACGCCTTTCCCATTCCTCTTATATCAACAACATCTCCGACATCTCCACAATAACTCATCTGATTCAGACAGCTGACTGATGACGCACTGCTGTGTGCTGTCAACATACTCTTGAATAAACATCCACGGCACAGCCAGGAAAGCATTCATTCCAAACGGGCTTTCTAGATCATGTCAGCTAATCTAACGGTCTGATCTATGTAACATGATCTAATGATCTATGGATCTAATCTGGTGAGATAATTAGAGCCAGAGCACTGCGATTATGGGCAAGCCCCAGCTGGATGTGCCCCCAGCTCACTTTACTGGGTTTGAGTGTAATAGGATTTACAACTCAGATCTAATCCCTTAAAAATCTGTGTGAGATCGCTGGCTCTGCATCTGCTATCAAAATGCATGGATGATTTAAAATTAAAGCTGATAGGACGGAGAAAACACAAAGCGTTCCCGGCATATTCCCTCAAGTGTTGGACGAGGACAGGAAACCACATCTGTGCATTCTAATGAAGGCTGCAGACAACACTTCTTTTTTTTCTTTTCTTTTTTTTTAAACTTTTGGGCCATTTATCTAGGTCTATGGGTATAGCGAGCCTGTCATAATGAGAGCATTTAAAAGATGAAGATAATTATTATTGATTTTTGATGCTTTTTGATACATTTTCTTTGAATCTGACCAAAAACCCCTGGCTCAAAAACACAGTTTGTGTCCGTGCCAATCAATACAGCCTGTAACAATAGCTAATCTAGTGTCTCAGTGGATCAATACTCAAAGCCAAAGGGAATACTGGTGTTAGAGTACATTTTCAGACACCTACACTGCTTCATGACAGATCTCAGTGGGAATCTGAATGTGACTTCAATGTATAATCAGAGGCTTGTTCTCTGCAGGCTCAGCTGTCAACGGAAAGCCCAAAGACTGTCTCACCTGGGAAACAAAGACAACTACGTCTGCCTGTAGTATCACTGCACATATGATTGGTGCTGTGCTCGATTTTCACTCCAATAAAAAAAACAACAACATAAAAGTCCTTCCGGGGGCCAATATTAAATTATGCACACCGAACAAGCCATTAGTTTTCCTAAGCTGTGCGCTTTTGTGATAATACGGTGAGTAATAGGAGTAAGGAGGGAAGAAAAGTGTGTGAGAGAGGTGTGGAGTAAAAATGGCGGTCTGTGCAGTATTTTCAAAGCCACCCCCTGACAGCAAAGCCTGATATCACTTGGTAAAGATTTTCTTAATTCTCATGTGAGGGTAAAATTAATGGAGTATATTCCCATTAGGGCCTCTTAATCACAAATAAGACAGAATTAAAGCAAAAGAAAACAGCCCTGTGTTCTGATTAGAGCTTCAAAAAATGAGGACAAAATACTAATTTTAAGCAGCTTTCCCTCTTCCCTTTTTATTTCTAAGTGGGAGTGTTTCTCATCTTGCAGGCAGCGAGGTCGTGCTTTTTGAAGTCTCATGACACAGTTCACCCAATACTTGTGCTGGCACTGCTACTGTGGATTATTGTCACTGTTCTGAGGCTCGGGGAGGCCCCTTAAGTTGCTCTATAAAATGGCCGTGTGCAGGTGTGATGTTGTCAAGTCAATTCAGGGGTTGCCAGTGCAGGTTGGCTTCTACATGTCTGACTCGCAGATCTATTTGGGCCACATCCAAATTGTTCACATCTATGAAAATGCTAAAATATACACCAAAAAAGATCCAGCTCACAGAGAATAATATGTTTTCTCTGCTGCCATGGCGAGACATTAATTCCCTGACCGGATGACAGCATCGTCTGTCCACATCCCTGCTGTGGGGGCTGCTGGACATCACTGATGTTCAAATTAAAAAATAGATACGCCACAAGCCAATTCTAATGTGACAGAGGAGGACAGACAATTAGACTCACAAACATTGGGACAGACGCTCACACGGATCCTAACACATGCACCCAGAAGCAGAAAGTCTGGAGGATAGCCGATTAGAAGCTGCCATTCTGATGCACCCTGACCCACGTCCAGATGTGCAGCGATATAGATCCTGTTATATCAAAGCCATTTCCCTGTAATCACTAAGGGCTCCTGAAGGGGACATTACCACTCATAGCATCGTTTCAATTCCAGCATGAGCACAGAGAGTGGACGAGAGAGGCTCTGCCATCAAAATGGCTCTCTTTGTGAAGATGAAAGACTAAACACTGCCTCTGGGTGCTTTGTTAACAACAAATGCTGTTTGAAATGCCAGTCTGCCATTAAATTGTGCAAAATGGTGTTCAATCAGTTGGAGTTATAGCATGTCTGGCGCAACAGGTTTGATACCTGATGAGTCCAAGAGGAGCATATATACAGTACAAGTGGTCTGCCATCATTCACAAACAAGGAGGAATAATTTGAATCATTTTTTTCCCTAAATGAATTATCCTAATTCATTTTTGAAAGAAAAATTATCCTCGCAGTTTGGCACTGATTTCCAGCAGTGAAATAATTGTTGACAGTGCTCTTAAACAAGCACAGGTTGCCACGTTTAGAGCAAAAAACTGCTCATGACATTTTCACAAGTGGAACGAATATCAGCTGGAGCAATAAAGAGACCACCGGTCCACGAATTCGTACAATTATGCGAGAAAAATATGATGTTTGAAAGGCGTAACCTCCATTCCGCGGGAGATAGTGACCTTTTTGCTTGCATATAAATGAGTTTCATATCTGGCTTCTGTTTTGTGTGTGTGTGTGTGTGTGTGTGTGTGTGTGTGTGTGTGTGTGTGTGTGTGTGTGTGTGATGTGGTTAAGCAGTTCGGCGAATCTTGTGTGTGCTTCATAACGATCAGGCCCCTTTTCAGAACCGCCGAGGTGACAGCTCGCTAAACCTGTCTTAACCATTTGGTACAACTCGTCAGGAGCCTGTCAGCTACCTGGGACTGCATGGAAATCAGAGGCAGGTTTGGTTTTTTTAACCGAAAGTACCAATATACAAAACAGAATGTTCTCCCAGCCTCAATTTCACTTTTTACGCACGGAGGTGCAATTTGCCAAGTGGATGCAATCAGGAATTAATGAGTGTCATTCATTTCATTATCACCTTGTGTACTTTAACCACATAGGAGGGGATACAATTATGCATGTTAAAGGGCTAATTAGAGCCATCAACCAGTGGTTGGATGTATCACATGTTTACACTCTGCGCCAACAAAGCAGCCACCTTGCACACTAAAGTTCCCAGACCTTGTCTCCGTAGTCTCCGCTTCCTGAGGCCGAAGATGCGCACTTTAGAGAAGATGTCGACCAGGTTCCCATTGCAGAGCCCCTTGTTCTTGTTGGGGCTCTTCCTCCGTCGGTTGGTCGAGGGCCGGTCTAAATGCTGCTCCCGTGCCTGTCTCTTCTGTCTGATCAGCCCACTCGCGATAGCAGCCGCCATGGCTCAAAATGTCACAACTGCTCAGGTCCAGTCTGCACACGGAGCACAGACTACACAAACAGCCGCCTCTCGGAGCTCGCAGCCCGGGTCACAGTCCCATGGTGGCGGCTAAGTGCTCCGTTCCGTGAAGTCAAATGTCAAATAGATTTCTTCAGGAGGTGCTTTTCTTTTCAGTCCAAATACTACATGGTAATATTAAAACAGCTGTCATCATCAGGCGAAAAATTCTTGGACATGATGCAAAAAAAAAAAAAAAAAAAAAAAAAACCCGAGATCAGTTCATGCGTAATTCCATACTTGCATCAATAACCATAGTCCTGATGAAGAGCTATGCCAAACTCACGCGGACGGAGATTTCAAAGGATTATTCATACCTGCACAGTGGTGTTTTTGTTCATTGTCTGTGACACGTTCAGTAGCATCGCGTCCTTAAATGTCCAATAACCGGCTGCAGCGACCTCACAGCACATTCACACACTCTTTTCCTCCGTTCACCCTCCGTGAACGGAGAGGATTTCTCTCCCCTTTCTTCCAGACGAGCTTGCTCTATCACAAGTGGCTGTTTGGGTAGCGGCGGGGGACGTCTGTGCATGTGCGCCGCCAGCAATCAAGCAAACACAGGCGCCTCCTACGAAGATCACCACTCGAGTGAAGGCACAGCAGCACCGGGTTGAAAACGAACTCCCAAGTTTTGCAAGAAGCAAATCCGCGACAGCGACTCTGCGGTGACTGATCAGCAGTCACACATTTTGGAGACGGGAAGAAAAACACGCAACCGTAGTAGAGTTATAAATTAATGCAGCAGGCGAGATGAACTTGTATTCCAACAAGCTGCCGATCTGCCAAAACATATTCCACACTCACAACAGGGCGCGAGAGCAGCCAGGGAGGAAGAAGAAAATCACCAAAGATGATCTAATCCCTCGGAGGGGACGTCTGCATTGTGTGACAAGCTGCATACAAATATATAAACTTAACCCCCCCGGAGATCAGTAAGACACTTCGACCCTAGTGGCTTTTCCTCCAGAGCCCATGGCGTGGGGTAGATGCATGTATGGCGATCAGTGCGTAAAAGACAATGAGCCGCAAATACACCGCACAAGTTGTTTTCCCACGCTCAAAGAAGGGAAAAAACTCGATAGGAAGAGGTGGTCACTCGCTTTAGTCTCTCCCAGATCAACAAATCCTTCCCATCAACAAGTCCTAACCACTCGTTAGTACACGTCTGAGTGAGCCCTCCCCCCACTCCCTCCCTCTCGACCACCAAGCCCCTGCTTGAAGGGGAATGAGCAGCCGGGTCTTTATTCTGACGTTAGGTCTTGTTCTAGTATATCGGGCTCTACTGTACTTTATGAGGCAGCTCCTATAAAACACTTTTTCCTTAATAACTGGAATCCCCACAGAAATTATCATTAAAAAGACAGCTGGGAGAGTGGCGTCTCACCTCAGTGTTTCAGCCAAATCGGCACAATTTAAACGTAAAAAAATATATTACAATAACAGTGTGCCTACCTCATAAGGAGAAATACTACATAAGAGGCACATTCATACGGTCTTAATTGTTCAGGCTCCGTTTGCTCCGTGTGCCTTAAGCACCACGGACAGCGCCGCTAATTTCAGCACCACACAACCATGGAGGGAAACGTTTCCTGCACTCGGACATGATCATCTTTACTTCACCAGAGACTGCACAAGCATGTGAAGCACAAGCAACTGGAGATACTGCTCCACTTCACATTCTTCTTCTTCTTCTTTAAAAAAACATGTTTTTATGATTAATTGAATTAGTTCCATACAATAAAACACAAAAAAGACAAAATATTTGATCCATCTTTGTTGTTTGGAGGATTAATATCATCTCAAGTCTCAATCACAGGCACAGAAATTAAAACTCAAGAGAGCCATCTGCTGTTTGTGGCTGTAATTAAACATTTGGACTCATAGGGGACTGGAGCGTTGGATTGCATAGCCCTGGTGGTGTGCTGCTTTTTCCTTCATTCTCTTCAAGCCAGACGCACCTGTTGATATCCAGCCGCATGGGTGTAAGAATATAGGATGGGTTGAGCTTACAGATGCAAAACTATAGAGAGAACACTCTTGTTCATTCATTCAATTATAGTAAAATGTGTGAGAGTTGGTGTCATTTAAAAAAGAAGAAAAGTAAAATAATAGTGTCCTCAACTGAATGCACCCTGCCTATAGAATAAAAAACACATCTTCTACATCTACACATTATGATGTATTTATGACCTGCTTTTTTAAAATCATGCTTAGGTATCTGCACCACAATATAGGTGCCTTTTCCCTCGCTCACCCCACCCACTCTACTTCATTCCACTCACTGGAGCTGCTGGCTGTGGATGCACACGAGTTTTATGTCCCGTGTCTGTGCAGAAGCCTCCTGTTCCGCGCTGCTGCAGGAGACACTGCAGTTAACACTCCAACCAGCAGCGGACACTGTCAGCTCAACAATGGTCCCTCACCCACAACAAGCTGCAGAGCAGCCTTGTCACAGCACCGCTTCTGAGTCAGAGACAGTGTTTCCATTTCTCTCACATCGATCTACTCTTTTCAGTTACAATCATACAGGAGGTGGCGTGCATGCATTGCTTGAATGAAAAAAAATTGCAGTTCAAACAGAAAATAAGGGATTATGGGATGTTATCCTGCAGGTATAGCCACAAATTGAGCAGCAGGGTTTTGTTTTTTAAAAAGTGTATATGCCGCATATAATGATAAGATCAGTCTCCACAGCAACAATTGACCACAATAATTTGGTAAATCATGAATTTAAATGGCAAAAGAGGCCCAATGTCAAAGTATGTGCAACAACAATAAATTTGGACCAAACTGCATGCACTGTTATAATCAGATTCTTTGTTTTCCACAGAGGCATACATTAGCACTGGTGTGCCTGAGTATTGCACATAAATTCTACAAATGTGCCACTCTGGAAACAAAAACCACACATTGGGCTGGATCCAGGTTTGGGATCATTCTGGAGGAGGAGAGGAGAAGCTTTGCTCTGTGGCTTTTACCTTTTTTCAATCACACAGCATGAATGCATGGACAGTCAGACAAGCTTTCCACACACAGCACAGACATGCCGAGCCTTACCACAGCACATACTGGAGGAGCAAAATAATCCATTTAAACCACAACCAATGCTTTCATATCAAACAGAATAGAAAAATGTGTCAGAAAAAGCACACCGAAACCCTGTAAAATATTCATTCATGAAGCAAAACAAGGTCGCACGCACATACCTACATTTTTTTTCCTCCTACATGTGAACGTATGAGAGTCCATGGTGGTCCCATTCCAAAGCCCTCTATAAGCCAAGACCTTTTCCTCTGACTTCTAATGCCCCATTTATACTGCCCCACCTACAATCTAACATGGTTAGGGTTAAACTGACAGTCTGCCCCGAGCTCTTTAACATTTTAAACACTTCATTTATTCTTTAGGTCGCAGAAAGAGGCAGTTAGGTTAACACATCTGGACGTTTCAGCAACAAATGAAAGAGGGCTGAATGTTGCCTTAGGATCTAATTTGCAGGAAATAAACCTGCTGCAAAAACACTTTGAAATACTTTGCATACCTTGTACATGCTATCATCAATGCATTTTGACACAGAATGCCAGACAGCATGATACCATGCACAAAACCAAAAGATTCAGCAAAGCAGAATCTGATGCAGACTTGTGAGGCTTCAACCTCATCAGGTCAGAACATTTTAATCCAATCTCCTTGGAGGAAATTGCATTACTGTTAGTTAGATGTCCTGCTGCCGAGGCAAAGCAAATGTCACCCAGTGGAACCGGGATAAACAACCCATTTGATTATTGCTATTACTTTGCCTTGGGGCCATGTTCTTTTATCACCCATCCTGATAGGGAAAACAGTGAGCAGGACTCAGCACTTCTCAGGCCCAGTGAAATAAAAGCAGCTTAACTTGCCGGAATCAAATTACATAGCATTATCAAAGACAGAGAGTTAATTTAATTTGAAATGAGTAATGATTTTTGCTTAGCTGGGATTTATGTAATTTTCTTTTCATTCTTGTTTTTCTCTTTCACCCAATGATTTAGCCGTTTAATCATTGAATATCAAGAGTCCATCTACTCAAGCTATAAAAGCTTAGAGAGGCTGCTTATGGACTGCTCTGTGTGTGTGTGTGTGTGTGTGTGTGTGTGTGTGTGTGTGTCTCATTTGTTTTGTTTTGATGAGTCTAATAGTTGGAGCTAATCAGAGAGCTAAGATAGATGAGTGCACATCAAGAGCTTGTAAGGGGGAATGAACATGGAGAGGTTTTGTTTAATGGTTACAAATTACAGTGAGGGCCTGGAGGGAAAGGCAAGGGCCACAAAGTTCAGGGTCTCATTATAGATCCTGGGGGCCACAAATATCTGTGAATTTAATGGTGAAGGACAGAAAGTGGCTGCTCTTAAAATGGCTTGTCCTTGTAATAGTGTTGGGCAAGTATCTGATGAGAAAGTGCTTTACATAGTTTGAAATGTATATATTTAAAATATATATGTAAATAAAACAGACATGTGAATAAGTGTAACAGACAAAATAAAATAATTCATAAAGTTAAATGAATGATTGTGGAAGCTTAAAAAAAACAAGTAATTATATATGCAAACTGTGCAGCCAAACATTATTCAAAGCCACAGAACTTTTTTAGAAATTCCAGTTGAGATCCAAAACGTTCCAAAAATATGAAATAGGCCAGGCTGCATTTTTGGGAAATGTGTCTAAAATGCCGCTCAATGCAGACAAAAAAAAAATCACATTTGATGGACTGGTGCAGCCTTTAAAAACATGTCATTTTTGGTCAGTTTACACTCCATACAGCTGGTAATACACGGTTGCCCATAAAGTGGGATTTTTTTTTTTCAGACACAGTCCTCTGTTATTGTGGTTTCATTTAGATTGTGATACGGAAGAGATTGATTAATAAAGTTGTGAAAAGATATGCACATAATCTGTCAAGAATAAATTACATTGTTACAATCATTTCATGGAAAGAGGTCAATAATATTTTATTCCAACTTTATAAGCGGCCATATATATATGAAACACTGTGAGACAGTGGACTGAGATGGTATTAGCAACCTGAAAGCTAGTTAAAAGGGACATATTATGAAAAACTCACTTTTTTTAATGCTTGTGCACATACATTCAGGCATGTAAAGTTCCTTCCAACACACACACACTATGAAATAAGGCAACCCAGATAGTGTCTGTGAGCTGTCTAGTTCAGAAAACGCAGGGTTCTATGTCACATGCAGGATCATTATAATATAGTACCCTCTATCTAAGGATCTCCACCAATGGGCTTTAAGGACGGGGCTTTAAGAAAAAGGCGCTAAAATTGAGAGTTTTTGAGGGTGAATACAGCTACATTAGACAGACAGTATGTTGAAAACAATGTGGTTTTTTTTACCATTAAAGCATGTAAATATGTAGAAAACCCCAAAATACTAGAATGAACTGAAGAATCAGCACTATATGTCACCTTTAAAGCTACTCAGTTGAACACTTGGATTTTGATCAGCAAAGTTGGATACTGAAAAGTTACCACTCACAAGATCTGAGTAAGTGGAACAGATGCAGAAGAAACTGTATCTACATGGTGCTGCTCTAAACTGTGCTTTAGTGCAAATCGAATTAATATTCAGTGCATAATAAATACCTGAATACTACTCCTTCACATTACATGACCTGTGTCTGAAGTCATTTAAATCTTGCTTGCAGTTATTGCCGCATTAGTTGTCTGGGTTTCCTGCAGCAGTCTGATTACATGCAGGTGAATGAATGAATGAATGAATGAATGAGCCTGCTGGAGTGATCAAGTGAGAAGCAATGCTTAAGTGTTGCTTTATTGCCAACACGATCGCTCCGGCTGCACTGTCAATGAATAATATATTTGAAAAGAGTAGAAAACAACCCTGGAGAGATTTAGTTCCAAACAAGCGGAGGAGCTGATACATTAAGTCTCTGCTCACAGACCTTTAAATCGCTGCTTCATCATCTCATGCAGAGTGTCACAAAATCATTTAAATGTACATCACATAATCGCCGCTAGGTGTACTAAATATGCCACCAGAGAATATGTACAGCCGCATTACAATATGTCTCTCTGTTGTGAGCGTGATGGAGTGTTGCCCCCTCCCTCCAGGGAGGAGATTAGAGTGGGCCCGAGGTGTGGAGATCTCCCACTGAGACATTAATGAAACACAGTGGTTTCACACTGTGAGCTCCACTCACAAATAGCTTACTCCCAGATTAAAAAACTTAGTTAACACTTATGTTGCTGAACTGCATGTACAGTAAAACAAAATCAACTACCACGCATGGTGTTTATGCTGTGCAAGAGCACAAATCAGAGAGGGGGATGATGATGATGACGGGCTTTTGGCAAGGACATGATGCTAAATTGTGGGTCTCTTGATTGAATTGTGATTTTCCATGGAGATAAGACCAATGAAGCAATCTAATTAAGTCTTCTTGGAGAGTATAACTTTGGAAAGAAAAGGTCAATTGGAAAAAAAAGAAGCAGAAAAAAGAAAAATGTGGCTGGGGGCGTATTTTGCCATCTACTCACTTCTCTGCACATTTAACCCTTTAGAGTCAAATCACATGATTTCTTTATGACACCACAACGTAAAAACGGAGCAATATTGAGCACTGTCATCAACTTCCCTCTAAAGTACTGCCTTTACACTGCATGCCAGTTTTTGTTTGATGATGATTGGCCAAGTAAAATGAGATAAGGTCAAATATATTTAGTATAAAAATATAGAACTCAAAATGCTTATGTACTAATGATTATTTCTTTTTTTTTTTTAAAGGAGGTTGATATTACTAATTATCTAAACTGCATCTGTAATTAAAATTGATCCTTGGGCGTGATAGGGGTGAATTCATGGCAATAATGTTGTTAACTAATAGAATTACCTGTCTATATCCAACCAGTTTTATTTTGTTTGTTTACTGTTTATTATTTTTGTGATATATATCATGTTGATTTAGTAAGTCAAAGTGTAAAAACAAATATCAGCTCATATAGGTGAGGCTGTGCTGAAAAAATGATACCAACATGGCATGCTAAACGGTTTTTTTAAGTGGTCAAAAATAGCCCAATGGCTTGAAGAAAAACCTGATTACAGCGAGTAGAGGGAGGCACAATGGGTACAAGTGCCAGTGATTAAACACAGCCCTGTGGCCCCTCACCAGCACTGATTGGTTAACTACCGAATAATAGCCCACATCGCAAACAACCCAGTTATATGGTGCATAATTTGCGATGAAGTAAAATGAGGGTATTTAAGGACATTAATGTGAGCAAAGAGATAAATATAAAGAGAGGGAAAACAACAATGTCACAACTCACTAAGGAGTCAATATGCTGGTCACACCCACACATCCTCTCTCTTCTCTTCACTCTATCCACCACACACACATACACACACACACACACTGCTCCATCCTTTGATCCTATTTTAAGTCTGCAGCAGTGAAGGAATGTGCCTTGTCAGCAGCACTGCAGAGTGAGGTTCCTTGGAGAAGCCCTGGGCAGTTTGGGAGAATATCAATTAGTCCAAACCCCTCTGGAAGGGCCCGCACCCGGAGCTGAAGGCTGACACCAAGTGTGTATAAGTGTGTGTGTGTGTGTGTGTGTTATCCTTTATTTCACAGTGAGAAAATGTGTTGGTGCATGGGTGTGTCGGCAATGTTTTTGTGTGCCCACTTGAAAATGCATAGAGTGTATAGGTTAGCACATTAATATTAATATGTTTCTGATGCAGGTGAAGGGCCTGGGTGTATTTCGATGCTGGAAGGCTTAACAGAATGGTAATGAGGGTGATGTCGGGTCGGGCCGTGCTCCATTTGTGAATTCAAAGATGTGATATGGGGGGAAATCAGGTCAGTGAATGCCACTTTGAATGTAAAATATATCAGTTTTGTTGTGTCTGAAAACACAAGCTTGCAAACACATCACTCAACGCAGGTTAAACTCAAAAAGGAGGCATCTTTTTAAGACAAAATGCCTGTTAAAGGAAGGTATTTTTATAGTTTAATCTCTTTACTAATACATAAATGGAACAGCCGCTGACCTTCAGGTGTGGTCACTGCCTTTTTTTTTCTAAGCTGGCTCTCTGACAAGCTGCAGATGATGCCTGATGAGAATGTACATGTAAGAAGTCCATCAGGATCCCTGTCTGCATTTGATAGCTTCACCTCAACTGACAGCTCCTGCACACTGCTCTGAAATTACCACACACACATATAGTGTAGTATATAAGCAGCTCATCACCTCAGAACAAAAATAAATCTGAGAGCATGAAAGAGGAGCACATAAAACACAAAATTATAAGCAGTTTATGTTTTCAAAATAAGCTGTTTTCTACATCTTTAACACCTTAAAAAAAAAAAAAAAAAAAGCAAGTAAGTAAGTGAGTTATAAGATAAAATAAGCATCTGAAATGAAATCTGCCTCTGTCCTCCATCATCCAATAATATTGCAATTTATTTACAATTAATTTGAGGTGCTAGAGATTAACAGAAAAAATGAAGGGTAAGAAAATATACTAAATAAATAAAATTAAATAAATCACATACCTGTCCTTGGATACTTATTATCTATTATCTAAACAGATTAAGTTGACTATAATTTAAACAAACATTCCAAATAATAATGATAATGAAATCTACACTGAGGCAAATGTATCTTTCTTCATCCGTCCATTGTTCACACAGAAACTTTTATTGTCTGTCAAAGAAACATGCCTAATTATTTTGTGGAATGACATAATCAGATCCCAACAAAATATTCTTTGAAAAAGACAATACATTTGCAATTTGCAAAGTGTTTTCCAGACACCTGGTAAACATGGTAACCCTTACCCTGCCCGACCAGTGAAGCCATTTTAGCAGCACAAAGAGAAATTGTCTTGCATATTTTGTGTCATTTTTTCTGATCTGCCTTCATAGAAACCACTGATGGAAGTTTTTTCGAATAAATATTGGCCACAAACATTCAGCAGCCGATCAATCAGAGCACTCTTACAAATAACAATATTTTCTAAAATGTGGAACAATTCATATGAAGGTGGTTATGTCTTAGTTATGTACAGGCTCTTCCTCATCTTGTTATTGTCATGAGGACATTTGGTCTTTTAACACTTTGCCAGTGAGTGTGTGTTATAAAATATAATTTTGGGCATGTTTCTGAGCTTAGCTTAGGTGAGCAAATAGTCTGTGTGTGTGTGTGTGTGTGTGTGTGTGTGTCTGTGTGTGTGTGTGTGTGTGTGTGTGCTGGCGTTAATGTATAGTGTGTAGGTCTGTGAATTAATGATGTTTTTCGATGCAGGGAAAGGGCCGGAGCACAGTTCTCAGGTTTAATAGAATGGTAATGAGGGTGATGTCAGGTCAGGTCATGCTGTGATTGTGAATTCAGCAAAAGCACAAACATGCAGCCACACAGTTTAGACACAACATGATTAGTTTAAAGCAAGTTAAAGCTTAAAGTATATTAGCCATTATAACAGGCCTTTCACTTTACAGGAAGGAGTGCGTTTGATTGGCGGTTCACAGATTTTTCTTAATGGATCTTTCCATGTATGAACTACCAAACTGGAAAACAGTGGACTGAGTAACCCTGCATTTCATGTGAATTATAAACTTTATTTATGACGGCATGACAAATGGCCTCTTGTTAATGAAACCATAACCATAAAAAATTACACCTCCATGAAATATTACATCCAATAAGCGTATTTCATATCACTCCCGCTTTAATGTTTCCTTCCTGGAGGTCTATTAAGGTGTGCTCATATGATATGCACCATAGATCTCAAATGAGACAGTGTGTGAATGGGACCTCAGCCACCTCTGATTGAGAACAGCAATAAAGTTTTCCTCATGAGACAATGAAAGACTAATGATGTCTGAGAGTGTGCCCCCGGCTAATGACGATTAGCGCCATAACTTTGGCCGCCGTGACCCTCGGCCATGAGAATAAAGTGAGAAAAAAACAGATTATGCCTGGCCACTACAGAACTAGTGTGTGTGTGTGTGTGTGTGTGTGTGTGTGTGTGTGTGGCTGTGAGCTAACGGAGGTGACGGGAGGACTAGGAGTGTGGCGATTAGTCTGAAGTGACGGGGTTAACACTCCAGTATGACAGCAGTCATTAACCGGGAGACATTACCACGCACTCAGGCAGCCATTAACGCCGTCACAGATCAAATGTTACCAAAGCTCTGAATACATCAAATACTTCACACTGTATCATATCGGAGGTGTACCACACTGGAGTTCACAAAAGTAACAAATAGGGATGCATGATATGGATTGTTTTTCAGCCGATATCAATAACCAATATTTACCTGCTTCTCATGGCTGACACCATTAAGATAATCAATTATTCCACACTTTTTATAAATTTAGAACCTGTGATTTATGCATGCATGAGTGTAAGAAAGGCTTCTGACCTAACCAACTTTAACCCACATTATACATTTACATATAAACATTACAATATTATAACTCAACAAAAAAAGTTCTGACTCTTTCAATGTTATTTTTCCTGTTAAAGTAAATCAACACTTCACAAATACACATTGGCTTTTGTAGATTTCCAAACAATTTAAAAAAATGTGCATTTCTATATTATGTATGTACAGCGTTACACTAATTTACTCTACGTCCTCCCTTTTTTCTTTTTTCTATATTTTACTTATTCTTACTACTTATTCACCTTTCTATTCCATTTCTACTCTAATTTTACAATGTACACAGTCGTCCATGAAGTTGGAATATAATATTGTTTACCTCTTTTCATGATATGATTGTGACAAAGTGATTTATTATTGACAGATAAAGGGTATATTTTCACAAAACTTTTTAATTTTAACTATAAATCAACCTCTTCCAAAGATATCACAATGAAAATGAACCCACAGTTAACAGAGGATTGTGTATTAGTTACTCACTATAAAACATATAAATTGGCAGGAATACTACAAGTATAAAGAACATGATACGTAAAGAAATGGACAATAAAGTATAAAAAGAAAGAAATTAATTAAACTGCTTCGACAGAAAGACTCAATACAACCGCCACCTACTGTATCAGAGTGGGTAGATGCTGCATGTGTTGAGTAAATGAAAGCAACTTGATTTTGGATTATCTTTTTATCAGCTATAATTTCATTATCGGAATAACACATAATAATTTACATTTCCCATTATCTGCCCATAATCTATTGGCAGGATATATACCATGCATCCCTACTAATAAAATAGATTAAAGTAAAAAGCAATGACGATATAAGATCCATGACATGACAGGGCCATGTGGCTGCAGGTTTTTGTTATAAAATCTGTTATAATAATTACTTTTTTCATCTCTTCTTTTGTTTGTTATTCTAATAAAAATGGTCCTCATGTTCACAAACACAAAAGATACACATTTGCATACACGCGCCTGGAAATCATCCGTTGGAGATTTGCTCATGGGCTGAGAAAACACCCCCATGTAGCTAATTTGCTTTTTACAACATTTTCAGACTCTTTTGACTCAAAGCCAGTTCAAACAACCCAATCAGCCAAATTATGTACCGCAGGCACCGATCAGATTCTCTTTAGAAGACGAAATGCTGCTCCGTGTTGAGACAGCACAAGGTAAGACAGCTGAAACCGCTGTAGTCTGAGGTAAGGCAGAATACTGGAGTCTTACACATTGAATTACTTAAAAAAAGTGAAAAGTCATCATTTTCAGTACACATTTGAGCAACTAAGTCATATTTAGACAGTCCATACCACAAAAAAGAAAAACTCCAACGAAACAAAACAATGACCTTAGACTTATGGACAGAAAATTAAGTATTTGTATGGAACATATAAAAAACTTAGTTATTTCACATAGATACACTATGGGAAAAGCTCATATTCATTTGTGCATACGAGTTTAAGTATCATACTTTAAGTTCAGTAATATAATATCTTTTATATTTGAGATATGAGAGAAAAAACACTTAAGCTTTTTTTCAGATCAGCTGGTTTGATGGTAAAATTGAACATTATGTGTATTTTTCAGTTAATGCTGAATTAATTAATACTTGCCATCTCGCCATATTAACTCATCTGTATTTAGTGCCATTATGACAGGCAATAGTAAAGCAGCCAAAAAGACATGATTTGCCGAAAACATAAAAATTGGCTCAACAAGTTCACTATAATTACTATTCAGATGAATGTGGAGCCTTTTACAGTAACACCAATAACACTTAGTAAATCAACAACTCACTGCTTGATAATGTTGCTCACAGTATTAATTATCATGTCGATGTTGCTCTTAGCCAGACGCTAAATTATTCATTTGACACATATCGCTGTGGTTTGTTTGTAGATATGGCAAGGGCTTTTAAACTGTCAGACAAAAAAGTGCATTTGGTGATCAATTATCCTGCTTATTTTCCGTTTGGTGCAGACAAGCACTGCTGTGTGCACACAACAGTGTATGTCATGCCAACTTCACAATATATGTGCCTCTGGAGGTTTAACAAACCTTACCTGCTGTTTTAAAATGACAATAACAGTGATGTTGGCCCTGCTGTCATGCTTAAATTGCTTTGCTGCTTATAAATTGCTTTACTATATTTCGGCCACTAGAGAGCAGTACAGAGCTCAGCAGGACACTGCTGCAGGATTACAATGCTGATGAAGGAAAGGAAAACTGATCTGCACACAGAAAATATTCCTTAGCTCTATTTTAAAATTCTTTCTTTCCTTAAATAAAAGTTACAAGTGTTATGATGGCTTCTAAACTGTCAAAAAACAAAAGACCTCTAGACTAAATGGAGTCCTATCAACTTCAATTTTCAATGAAGCAACACAGTGTGAAAAGAGCTGTTGAATTAAATATTTAGTTTAGTACATTTCTGGTAAAGTAACAGCCTGTCATGTTGAGGTTATGTCCCAACTGTAACCATGATATTAAGGTTTTGTATCTCCTGCTGTCGAAGCACTTTTCTGAGCTAAAACTGAAACCGTTTATAAGAAGCAAAGCACTTAAGGCAACCAAGATGCCCTCAAGTGGCCAAAATAGGCTACATCACAGACATGTGTGTCTTGTAAGGACATCTTTGTGTCTAACCCTCAATCTGTTTATCAGATCAGCAATCTGTCAATCAATCAGTTCATGTATGAAGTTGTTCTGACAACGTGATGAAAGTAGTGGTGAGCTCTGTGTGGAGTCATGGCCTGACTGGATGAAGTGAGGCCGTGTTGTGAGCAGTAGAGTCAGCAGTGATAAACTGTAATGTGACTTTAAGATTCTCAGTGCTGTAAAAGACTATAATGTATATTTGTTCTGTATGTTTGCTGCTCATAGGTTCATGTGTATGGGCATTAGTATAAATGAGATGGATGGAAAGAGAGAGCGAGAGGGAAAGGGGATTGTTAGAAATAAAAAATAAAAAATAAACCCTAGAGGGGCCGCCTCATAGTTGTTTGTTTCCACCAACCAGTCAGGTTGCAGTTTACATCCATATCCTGACTCATATGACAGCACACAACTTTTATAAATATAGATATTGCAATAAAGAAGCTACAAATTCTAAAATGAGGTTGCTTCACACACATCTTCAACTCAGCAGCACAAAAGATCTACATAGTCAACACAGTGTCAAAGTGGATACCCAGGATTACAGTCAACTATCAGAATCAGAATTACTCATACAAATCTCTCTGCCTCTGATCCAAAATTATGGCGTTGAATAAAGGCAAGAAGTGTTTTTGCAGAATATTATGATGTCATAGTGAAGTTGACTATTGCTTCTTTGGATATAGATATGTTCACTTTTTCTTTTAATTCTATTAGACATTTGTCTTAAATTTTGTATTGATTCTTGAGGTATGGCCAAAACATGTTTTGTAAGGCCACAATGACTTTGATCTTCAGAATCAAAGCAGTTCATCTTTGAGTCCAGTAGATGTTTGTACCAAATTTTAAGAAAGTCCCTCCAGGTGTCCCTGAGATATTGTGCCAGCAAGAATAAGATTGGACATGAGGTCACATTAACCTTTATCCTCGACCTTTGACCACAACATTCTAGACAGTTCATCCTTAAATCCAAGTGGAAGTTTGCGCCAAAGTTTTAGAATTTCCCTCCAGAAGTTCCTGAAATATCATGCCAACAAGAATGAGATGGGTGTGAGCTCACAGTAACCTTTACCCTCGACCTTTGACCACAACAATCTAGTCAGTTCATCCTTAAATCCAAGTGGAAGCTTGCACAAAATTTGAAGAAATTCCTTTCAGGTGTTCCATCGATATTGCATTAAGGAGAATGGGAGGGACGTAAGGTCACAGTAACCTTTACCCACAAAAAACCACAAAACCACAAAAATCTAGCCAGTTCATCCTTGAGTCAAAAGACACATTTGTGTCAAATTTTAGGATTTTGCCTCCAGGCAATATCATGTTACTTGATATTGCTACTTGCCTCCGGCCACGGCCGTCACCACCATTGTGCCATGAAAAAGAAAAAGGGGTATTTATTTTCATTTCCATGTGTTATGCAATGGCGGCACATCAGGCTCTATAATATATAGATCAAAGCCTGAGGACAGACAGCTTCCAATAGCAGTCAGTGGTGCAATGGCGTAGAATCACACCGCACACCCACTACTGAGCAGGTCACTGTTAATGTGAGATGACCACAGTTGACATCGTTTTGTATTCTAGATTGAATTTAAAAATTAACTTTATCAATCAATCACTGACTCTCCAACTGCACTGTCAAAACAAATCACAGTAACAGAAATACACTAATAATCTCCCTTTAATGACAACATGGTAGACTTTATTTTTCTTTCTTTGGCTAGCTGCCACAGAATAAAGGTTTTGATAGAGAATAAGTTGAGCAGGTTAGAAGAGAAAGTAGTCCAACAAGAAAAGCAGACGATGCAGAAAATCATAGTGTGAAGAATCAGCACAATAGACAGAACAATAAGAAAATCAAAGCCAAAACACCATGATTTCTGTTTATGCCCCAAGGGCCTGATTAACATATATGTAAATCAGGATAATGAAATAATAATGATATGTGGGCTTTATTAAAATGGAGGGACAAGTACCATTAAGCTGTTTTTTACTCCGTGTCAAACTGAAAGATATAAAAGAGATAAAGGATAAAAAAGCCCACTGTCAAATAGAGTGTTTCATTTGCATGTCTGCTGTTCGGCCCTAATGAGAAATGACACATTTGTAATTACAGTGGACTATAATTAGCTGGTGTGTAAGTGAGATGCCAGAACCCTGGTCTTTATGACTGGGTTACCACATGAGGAAGGGTCTGTTAAAACTATTTAAATTAAAATAGAAAATTACTTTAAGTTTATGCAAGAAAAGCTTTACAATTGTAATTTTCCTTCCACATGAAACAGACTGTTCGGGGAGGGACTTGATTTGAGAGCTTAAAAAAATTGGCAGGACAAAGCCTGCAATGTGGACGCCGATGTTGGCCTTCGCTGTACTGCTGAAGCTCACTCACCTCCTCCATCACGCCTACTTACAGAGGAGGTGGAGGAGGACGAAGAGGAGGGACCGTGTTTTTATTCCTGGGCCTCGGGATATGTAAGATTGAGGTTTTGGCAGAAGAGAAAGCTGCAGATGATAATGTTGATAATGGTGTTGCAACTTGACACGTTTCTGAACTCAAATGATCGCTGCACTGCCCATTAGCCTGAAGTCACCCAAAGATTTGTTGCTGAGAATTAAACATCATGTTTGAATACTTGAGAGGTGGTTGTAGGAAAAAAAAAGAAACTGACTTCTTTAGAAGAAAAGTAGTATTTTTCAGGTTGAATTCATGTTAGTTACAATGGATTCCAATGCTTAAGTTTTCTCTGCAAAAAGTATGACTGTAATTAGGTACAAGGTCTCTCTCAGGTCTCTAACTTTGAGTATAATATATATTACACCACTTAATGATTTTACTCCACTACATTACAGAGGAAAATTAAATTTAAACCATGGCATTTGTCTGACAGCTGAAGTTATTATTCACTTTGCAGATTCAAATTTACTTGAAAAACTTTATTTCATTTGGTTCTTTAACCTGTTGCAAAGACCGGCTATGCTTTGCTACAGATTAAATAACTAAATAAAATAAAGTTTTTCAAGTCAATTTGTTAACAGTTGTTGTTTTGCCAAAATACAATGATCCTAAAACACATATCTTCTTTTAGACCTTCTAGGAGGAAAACATTTCAACAAAAAGACAATTGAATTCAAACCAAAAAGTGATATTTCTCAGATTGAACTCCTGTTAGTTACAATGGTTTCCAATGTCTACTTAGGTAAATTTTAAAGTACTTGTACTTATAGAGAGTATAACAATGGCCTTTGTCTCAAAGCTGTAGTTTTATTCTTGGAGGCTTAATTATTTTCTTTGCAGATGCAAATTTACTTCTAAAACTAAAATTCATTAGTGTTTTTTTAACCTGTAGCAAAGCCAACAGTCATTGTTTTGCTGGAATGCAATAATACCAAATGCATATTTTCTTTTGGACCTTCTAAGAGGATAACATTTCAACAAAAATGCAGAATATATGTATATTTTGAAGACAATTTGAGCCTGGAATCTATTGAATTCAAGCAAAACAGCTACCTAAGAGAATAACTTTTCATGCAAAGTGTTCAGGCCGACAAGGTGAATATTTGATTTCAGGGTTTAGCATCATTTTACAGAATAAAAAAGACCACCCTGAAACTCTTGAAAGCTTGACAATGAAAGCTGATTATTGTGAATTTTACAAGGAAAAAGTCTGTTCTACTGGACTAAACCACCAGTCTAAATAACATCATAGTGTCATCGCAGCAAAGCTTTGTTCTGGTGATGCAGAGCTTGTGGCAGGTGACAGAGGCAGCGTCCATCTCCCAGAGGACGTATGTTTTTCTGTTAAACCGTTGTTTCAGTGTTTTTCCAGCCGATGGAGGAGTTGACCTTTCGACACGGTTCTAAAAATAGCAACATCCTCAAACAAAGGGGGAGCTCCCGGGA
This sequence comes from Centropristis striata, assembly GCF_030273125.1. Classification (NCBI taxonomy): domain Eukaryota; kingdom Metazoa; phylum Chordata; class Actinopteri; order Perciformes; family Serranidae; genus Centropristis; species Centropristis striata. The sequence continues at coordinate 16,387,570 of NC_081526.1, forward strand.
TAAGTAAGATGCTTGTGAAGTGCAGGTGCACACAAATGTCTGCACTCACAGAAGCTGATACACACATGCAGGCACATTAGCGCACACACACCACATTGCCCTCTCCATCAGCCCCTCTGACACCTGGTCAATTCCTGCTCAGGGAAATGCGCTCTTTTGCTATCGACAAGCTTGAATTAGATTGGTTTAACTCATCTGTCTTATAGAGAGGTCGGAGTCTTGTCTCTCCACAGGCTAACAGCAAACACACTGGTTTTTTGTCAAGGATCAATTGCGATTGTTAGCATGCATAAATGCATCTGATCACAGGATAGCAGTGTGCTGTCCTCACTGCAGCTCTCAGTGCTGAGATTCTGGTCATTTCTGCTTGGCGAAAGAACAGAATTACTCACGGAGCACAGCAGTGAGGAGGAAGATTAGAAGACTAAAAACCTCTAATCACTGTAAAGAATCCTCTGTTGATGACACTAGTAAGAAAAAAAATATTGCTTCTATGCAGGAGTTGTGGCAGCAAATGCACTCAATTAATTATCTCAAAAGACAAGTCAAGCTCATTTAATTTAGCATTGAATTAGAACATGAGTTATCTCAAGACCCTGTCAATGAAAGAGTATGGCCTAGATCAGCTCTACATGAAACTGACATTTTTCAATCTCAGATATAACCCTTAATATTGTCCAGCAGTTCACTCGGCTCCACAGATCATTTTAGTGTCTTTCAGATCACTGTTTTGGTTTTATGGATGCAACTTTACTGTTTAGGTTCACTCTCACTGCTCGCATCAGGATGCTTACTTCAGCAGCAGCAGCTGGTTTCAGCAAAGCTCTCATAAATCCACTTTACGCTACTTATCCAGCACCAGACAACAGACAGACAAAGTTGGAGACTTGCTGGTGAACACTGTGGAGCACTAAGCAGCAAAAAACAAACCCAAGCTGCTGGAGCAAATTGTTGGCTTTCTAGCTCAACATTTTTGAACCACATATATGTTGAATGCTGTTTTAAACACTTAAACAGCAATTTGGTTAAGGTAAGGCAACAAAACCACTTTATTAAGGTTAGATAAAAAAGAGCAGAGTTAGGCTTAAAAAAACACTAATTCCAGACAAAACTTCCAACAAGGGGATGTAAAAATACTACTTCCAACATGGGGCATGATCACCAGAATTCCATTAAAGTCTCCAGCCCACTCACACCATTACAGAGCCTTGTCAATCACAAGGCTGCAATGCCCTGAAGCATACCCTGCTTAATCATCTATTTTATTCTATATGGGACACTACGAAATTAACACCATGCTGTATTGGACAAGACTTTAAACTAGTGATTGACATCATAAAGTCATTATGAGAATGTTTATTGAGGTAATAAATTAAGTGAGAAGTAGGGTAATTCCCTCATAGACTTATATACAATGTGGCTTTTTTCTTTCAACCAGGGGAGTCGACCCCTACTGGCCATTAGAAAGAATGCAGGTTAAAGGAACTTCCACATTGACTTCACTCTTCAGACCCAGAGGCTACTTATATACCCAGAGGCTTTTTTTATGCAGTTTATACTTAGGACCTATCATGCTTCATCATGACTCTACTTTTTACTGCAATTTTTTTTACTTGACTTTGACTTTAATGTCAGATTGTCATTAGACGTGTTTCCATTAAAGTCTAAGCGGAATTTTAAAGAGAAATTTTGAAATGTTGCTTTAAAGAAAATGCAAATTAGGGACGTTTCCATCAGCTGGTATAGAGCGAACAAACAAAGCTGCATAAACATACTTTGGTCAGAAGATGGCAGTGTTATGTATTGCTGTAGGCCAACTCGTCAGTAAACAGTAGAAGAAGATGGAGAGAGAGAGAGAAAAAACAATAAAAAAGAGCTTGCTAATTGGACAACTTTGGCCATTAATGCAAATAAGTCTTCAGGAATTGGTTTTAATTTGGCAATTTGTAATTGTTCTTTCATGTCAGCTCGTCTTGAAACAGCTGATCAGTCAGGTGAGTCAAATGTTTGCTACATCAGAACTTATAGTGCATTTAGTATTTCTCGAAAAAGACAAAAAAAAAAATTAATTATTTTTTTAATTATTAATTAAAGTAATTTTGAAAGTTTTTATCAAATTTTGGTGCTTCCATCAAGCTTTTGTCATGCAAATCTTTAAAATGCATCTAGAAGTCTGTTTTCTCAAAGCAAATGTTGGGGACAGAGACCAGGTCTACGTTCAGTTCCACAACCAGGTGAAGTGAGTCAAGCTACTCCATCAGCTCCCCTGACACATCTGTTGATTCACCACACAGAGAAGTCAATCCAAGTCTCCCACTCTGACTCTGTGTTTTGGACTCTTTCTCTGTTTGTGTGCACACTGAAGCACACATTTGCAGAGGGACATAGGGAGGGATGGTGCTCCTTAAGAAAACTAAAACCAACTCTGCAGTGCAAGCACTTGGTTGCTAGGTAACACACAGGAAACTCCCCGAAGTACACTCTGGTAAGTTCAGTGGCCTGTCACAAGCCTACACATGGTGCACAGGTAAACATGAGTCAAGTTTGCACGTCTCTCTGCCGCAGAGTTCTACATACCTATAGTGGGCTGAGCGGTAAACATCTTGAGGCACTTCTACTGAGGCTGATTGTTTTTCAACAACATTTACATATGGGCATCTTAAAATATATTGGCACCATAAATTTAGATGACATTAAGTGTGCAACAAGAAAAAGCAACAGAGAGGGTAAAGGGAGTAAAATGTGAAAGAGTGTGAGTGAAAAAATGAAGGAGTATGAGAATGAGTGAAGAAAGAGGGAGAGAGAGAGAAAGTGACTTGGTGCTGCAGCAGCAGAAAAGCCAGGCCATTTAATTTATGGGAGCCCATACTCATAAAACATGAATCTTGTCCATGAAGTGCTGAATCACTTGGTGTGCACACCCACTGGTCCGCCTCCTGCTCCCACATGTATGCATGTGTGTACACAAGCAAATATGCAGAGTCGGTACACACACGATGTCCACCCACACCAAGCTTCTCCCATTCACACTCCGACATGATCCTTCTTTACTTTACGTAGAGCAAACTCACTTTATACCTGTAAGATATATTTTATTGACAAATTGAACATTGAGCACAAACAGACCCTGCCAGCTCAGAGTTCTGTCTGTCCAACTCATTTTTACATCACTACCCCCACTCCTGCAGCACCCACCTTCCTCCCACTGCACTTGATGTGCTAGCTAGAGTATTCCCAATAAAACTAGTTTATTATGAGCCCTCTCCCTTTGGGTTGGATTGAGTAAGTGGCTGAGTTCAGCTCTTCAGCACAGGAGACACTCAATACGAGCGTTAGCCTTGACTTCATCAGGATAAGTCAACGTAGAGCAGCATTAGCTGATTAAATACAATAGAATCATGTTAAATGGGTTGAGGAAACAACATGCATCAGCCAGCAGAGCTATATATTCTCATGTTGGGAATCTATTTGTAGATATTTACTCTGGAGCACAGATGGTTGTTTGTGTTGGATCTTGCCTTACTGTATACGTTATATTCCCCAGCAATTACCACAGCTAAACAATATATAAGACCTATTATGCTCCATTATTTCCAGAGTTGAAAGTAAATGATTGGAGGGATACCAAATTGGAATTAAATTATTTGTTCTACAGTGTCACAGTCAAAGTCTGCTGCCAATTAGAGAATGAGAACAAACTCACAAACTCAATATTTATTTGGCATGCTGCAGAGGGGGAGTTGTTTCACTCTGGAGCCGTCCAAATGTTTAATTTTAAGCTTATTCATGGTGAGCATTTTATCACCATCGTTGTGTACAGGAGGCTGGGCTACTACAGAGGAATAAAGTTGAACAGTGAGTGCAGGAGATCCTGAAGGTCCACAGCAAACATGGAGTTTATTCTCTCCGAGTAAGCTCCACAAACATGCTTTCACCTATACATACACAGTAGCTATTTTTGTTGGATGATATATTGTCCCAGAAATAACTGCAATAAATGATATTATTGGTATTCTCAGACCATTTTAAAGGTTGGCACTTTTTGTTGCCACAGAAGCAGCGTGACCAGAAACAACTGTAAAACATTACTCAGCAAAGTTTTTTCTCCTAATTTTGGCTTAGGCGCTGTGAAGAAGCTATTGATGAGGATGAACAACATGTCTCTAGTAGTGAACTCAAAATATTCCAGATACTGGCGCTAACATGTTGCTTTGGCGGCTTCATTTGGAGCACGAGTCTGGACCCTTTCACACTGTATTTTCACTTAATGACAGTTTATCTGAACATTTTGTTCATTAAAATGTCTTGTTCAGCATTTGGTTGGACTAATAGACAATCCAAGGAGTCGCTGTTCAGTTTTCTTAGGTAAGTAACATTTTGTTATTGATTTTTGCTATCCTAAATTAACATCCCAGTTAATGCTACAGCTAATGCTAACATGAACTAGCAGCAGCTTCGCTCAGTCAGGTTGCCGGTGTAGACAGGCATGTAGTCAGTGTCATCATATCCCTCTCGCTCCTCCACAGTCCAAATATGGACTCTTGTTTCCGTTTCCGAAAACAAGATGGCAATGATTGTAACGTTGAACTTGATGCCTCAAACGGGTGCAAACATCTATGGAAAAACACTTGTGCACTGCAACCAAGTCTTAAAAACCCTGCTGCTTTTCTGTTATCATATTGGCTGAAATGTTGGTGCAATTGTTATGTAAACAAACAATATCATCAGACAAGATCTCAATTACGTTTAATCACATTGCATTTAATATTATAATTATCGTGAAATACCTACTTCATTCAAGTGTCTTCCTCTTTCTTCACTCATTATTTCCCCATGTTACCTGAGCAGTTCTAGCAATGGTAGCGCTCTGGCATTTATTGTCCGACACAGTGGTTGGTACAGTAACAGAGAGATTAGAGTGTGTTCACATGCAGAGGGCACACATTGATCTTTGCTGCATAGTAATAAACAGTGGACACTTTGTTGAATATTCATGACCCTCCCTGCTCCAAGGTGATGAGTCTGGAGGTGGACAGGGGAAAAACCTGTCATTGAGAGCGCAGTAGGGCATCATGGAGTACTGTGTCTCCTGTGGGTTGGTCCACTCTGCTCGCCCACCCTCCCTCCCTCTCTTCCTTTGCTTCTTCATTTTAAAAGCACCGCAAGGCAAAAAGCATCTTCACACACACAATGGAGAAAAATACACATTTGCGGTGTCAGGGTGAAGATAAGCATGTTTTATATATGAGGGGCACTAACAAGAAGTGGGTGAAATCACAAGATCACATGAGGGCAAAACACTTCTACCAAGCATATAATAGCATGTGCTAATAGGCTTGTTTTCAGCTTTCTGATGCATTAACAGTCTCAGTTCAAATAGAGCAACGATAATTAACGGATCTCTCTTCTGCCTGTCACTGGCACTGACTTGTATATTTTGAATAAACACCTCTGATCTCTTTAATTCAGCGACGTGCTGCAATATTGCCACCCCTCGCTGCCATAGCCTATTCTCCGTTTAGCGTGAGAAAAACACAGGCAATTGTCTTCTGTGTGTGACTGTGGTGCAGGCATTGTGAGAGTGTGACAGCAACACTTTGACGTGTGTTATCTCATAACCACCAGGTAATTCATCATGTATGCAGCCCCAATAGAGGCCCAGTCTTTTGTATTAAAAGCCTCTAGAAGACCTACAGTACACAGTGGTGTAAATCACCAGGACAGAATCAGGGCTGTTAGAGCTAGCCTCTGCTTTCAGAATGCTCCTATCTGTTTTAAAATATCCTCATCCTTCTATAATAAACCCCCCTCAATTACAAACAGCCTACTTTGAGAGGCACCTCACTAAACAGTTCAGTGCAGTTCATACTGAACTCAGATCAGCGGACAGTAGAGATCGGTACTTTAAAGGGGCTGAAGGCATCCTTGAGTTTACTTCAAAGTAAAAGTTTAAGAAGTAGAACGAATGCGGATGTGCTCATTCACTCTTTATACTTAGACCTACTTAATGCACTATAACTTGTATACAACCCATAAACATAAGCCGTGAGCCGGATGTGCAGCTCCGCCTCAAAGGAGGTCAGATGACATAATATAAAGAGTAACAACGTCTGCATAAGGAGGAACTTGGGTCGGATGGATTGGTCAAACAAATTCCTTGATAAACACAACAGCCACTAAAGTCACCGTCTAATACAGGTTATTATAAGCTGCACTCCTGGGTCACAATTATGTGGGCTATCTACGGATTAGAGTACCATATTTCCTCAATTTAAAGCTGGGCCCCTATTAATGACCGGCCTCATTTAGTAACCAGGTGTAAAAACTATTTTTAGTAAATAAAAGCCGGCCTCTTTTATAAGCCAGGTGTCTTACCGGTGTTATGTCAAAGTCTGTTCCCCCGTAAATATGTGTCCCCCTTACCTTAACCTGCACCAACCTGACCCCTGACCCCAACCAGTCCTCCTTTAAGTTGCTTAACATGACCCCAAACAGTTATCTCTACAAGGCCTAACCTTAAACTTAAATCCTAAGTCCAACCTCGGAGGTGATGCTACGGAGAACACCATTCAGGAAACATAATTTGACGTGTAACAGATTTCGACACAACACCTGTATTCTGAAGTTTGGCCACACGAGTTAGTACTGTAGGTAAATATGGTTGTTTCTCCTGCTGTCCTAGTCATTCTCTGTAAAGTCGAGCCGCTTACACACGTTCTTCTGGGCTTTTTAGTAGTTTAGACATTTTAAATCCTGCTTAAAATGAACATTCAGCGTGCTGTTCATTGTTTGTTTACATCCGAGTACTTCCAATATGGCCGACATCCGGGTAACTGGCTACAATTTGCTGTGTAAAACACTCTAAAAAGTGCCGGTCAGAGCTGCTCTGATTTTCTTTTTTTAAATAAAAGCCTCCTTCAAATAATAGCCTGCCCCTATTATTAGCCGGGTCCCAAACTGATTTTTTATTAATAGAAGCCCCGGCTACTATTTGAGGAAATACAGTACATTACATTTCCTCGGTATAACTACAAACTGTGAATGAGATTGTGAATGAGAAAGAATAAATATGAACAAAAAGAGGTAATGTGAAGGTGTAGTTTTCATGTTTTTGCTTATTACTTTAATTATTACTGAAGCTCTGGTGTAGTAGCCATAATACACTGAACATTAATTCACTGTAGATTTATTCAAAGTGTTAATTTTTCACTTCTGATTCACTTCAATCTGATCAGAAAACCTAAGAAATACAAAACAAAAAGATTAGAGCAAGCAAATGAGTGTGGAGGTGCGCAGGGATAGATAGGAAGGTGGGCTAGTAGAGGGCACATAGCCAGGACTGCTCCTGTGATCTATGAGCATCCCATATCCAACACCATATGCCATCCACCTCAGAACAGGTTTACTGACAAAACTCCCCATCCACACATGTAGGGCCGGGGAGCTTTCTAAACAAGAGGAGACCTTGCCAAACACTCAGGGCACCTTAGCAATGCTTACTGCTGCAAAGTAAATTAGCCATTTTTTAAGACATATAAAGCAATGGAAAATCATGCACAATCTTAATTTCTACACATGTATTTCTCTTCTTGCATGCCATTAGCACATTGTTGTGTTACTATAGTACGTGATTACTTAACTGCAGTTGGAGATATGCATGGATTGTAACAGTTAAGCCACCTTGAATTCAATAAGAAAGTCTTTAATCAAAGACTTTGTGCTATCCTGTAATTAAGTGAATAAAGAGGCTCTCAAACTTCTCCAAGAGCCTCACTTAACCTGCAGGCAAGCTCCCAAGAGGCTTGCATACCTCCTACTCATGATGTACTCTCCCAGGGTGCTCTGTCTCCATCTCTTCACCAGTATCCATCTCTTTATCAGTGTCTACGCACTGATACAGGTTAGCTATGACTACTCAAGACAATATATGTATGATTATTGTAGACAAATGGTACACAAATCCAGCTCTGATGCACGTAGAAGAATAAAACACCAATTACCATTAGCATGTTTAAGTCTTACAATGTGTCCATTGCCATCAAAGTGTCCCTCACGGTGGCTCAGGGACATTCTGCCTCCTCACTGAGTCATGATTCACAGTTAACAGCCCTTTATCGCTTTGAGTATATGACATATAGTCATAACATAAAACCATCAATGTGGGCACAAACAAATAAACATACTGTTAGATGTCTATGACTTCGAGCGTCATCCTTGGGAAATTGTCTGCAAGTAAATCAAAAGAGGAGTGGACTGGCTGCGTCTTCTGCATTCTATCAAACCTGTGAAGCCTTCGCTGTGAGTGGGAAGGCTGAAGCATTTGATTTAATACTTCTAGATACAAGGTGTACACTGTAAAAATAAAAAAAAATCCAGAAATTATTATTATTATTATTATTATTTTACATCGTTTTTCTTTTTTTTTTTTCGACATTAATGCCAAAAAACATAAAATGGAAGTTGAAATCTGTAACTTAATATTATGGGACATTTTTTTACAGTATTATTCAATTGCTTAATGGTCTTAAATGTTAAATCACAGTGAATTCTATGTAAAAAGAAAAAAATATATTAAATATGTAAAATTAAGGCAACTTTCTGTTTATTTTTTACAGTAAAACTTTAAATTAAATGTAAAAAAAAATGTAAAAGAAAGTTGGCAAACATTTATTTATTCCAAAGATTTCTCTGAATAGGAAGAGAGCAAAAACAGTGTAGCATGTGGAAGTGTCAGCGATGATAACTGGCCACCTTGCCGTCTCTTCAGATGGGCACAGAGGGGTGTAATGAAGCATGAAGCTGCTTATTTCAAATGGTAATCAAGAAAGGCTTGGTAAATGACAACTAGACAAAGCAGCAGCTCTCTATGTCTCCCTCTTGACTGTCAGCTCTTACAAGAGAATGTATCTGTGGATACAGGAATGCCTTTGATGGGAATATAACATGACAAAGCCACAGAGCCAAACTCTAAAACTCTAAAATGTCTAAATAATGCACTGAAAGGAATTTTGAGCCTTTTAAGATCTTGACATTCTTCACATGGCCTGAATTACAAAGTAAAAGTCTGCAAAAGAAGCAAGGAACATACAAGATATAACGTCAAAAAGCTGAAGTCTCAAAAAGCTGAAGCTTGTAGATTGGAGTAGTTAGACTTCAGATGAACTTCAGCACCACAGACAGCACCACCATTGCATACAGTGGTGAGCTTATTCAGAGAGGAGAGCTTCCTTCAGCAAATAGAAAATGGTAAATGGATCGCATTTACATATCGCTTTTCCAGCTAAGCAGGACAAAGCACTTTACAAAGCCTCACACACACACATGGCAGAGCCACCATGCAAGGTGTGGGCCAGATGATATTACAATCTACAAGCTGCAAGCAAGCTGGAGACTGAGAGAGCTGATCTTGGGATTCACACCTAAGTTGTTGAGTTTTTAGATAGTACAACAGAGGCAAAAAAAAGCAGTTTCATTCAAAATTTTGTAAAATGCATGCAATTTTGCTCTGCTACAAAAATGCTTGGTTCACAGCACCAACAGCCATGCTGACCACTGTCTCCAACTCAGAAGAAGCAGATCTATGTTCCAATTCACAGATGTATAAGCACACTGTATAAGCTGAAATTAATTATTGGCTTCGGTCTGTCACTGGTCCTCAAAATCCCATACGATCGATAAGCCTAAACTATCATGTAAATGCTCAACTAAAGTTTATTAATTAATTTTATTAATTAAAAAGCAGCAGTATTGCTTAATTGAGTCATTTTATTGGCAATATAGTTCTCTCTTTAGAGGAGTATAATATTTGTTTCACAGTATGATTTTTTTTTTTGATGGCCAGGTTAAGCAAAGTGCATCCATATTATTAACAGCTTACTTTTTGGTCTGGTATTGGATTGGTATCTGGTATCGACAGATGCTCAAGGTTGAGGTTATCAGTATAGAACAGAAAAAGTGGTATTGAGCCATTCCTACTAGGAAGGTATCCACCTCTTCCAATAACATATTTGAAGTATATGAGCGAATATGTGAAGCAATAGACATACATACATAACAATACGATTATTTACATTTTGCTTTTCTTTTTTTTTTAAGTGTCCATATTGACAAAGAAAGCCTTTTAAGTCTGTTTCAGTCATTACCATTGACTCTATAAAACATGTACTTTGTCTCCATGATGTCACCCTTAGGTTTCTTAAGAGCTGATGTGAAGCCTAACATGGGTGGCTCCGGTCATTGCTATCTTTGGCAAAGAGGTGCAGGTGTGAGCTGAGGTTCGTTAAATAAAGCCTGATTGTGAAACATGTCACCTACGACAGCAAATATCTGTCACTCAAAACAGTTTAAACTTTAATATAATTTAAATTGGTGAGTTAAATCAAAATTCACCACCTTACAGTTCAAGTGATCACATGATCAAGAACATGAAAATTAACTATAGAGGCTTTACAGGCTGTAAACATGTTTATTTCTGCTGTAATGTTCGGCATATTAAAGAGGTTTAAGGAGATTGACCAACTTTTGGAGCCAGCCTCAAGTGGTCATTCAAGGAAATTCAGGTTATAGCACTTCCTTATTGGCTTAATTTTTCAACCTCAGAGGTGGCCGCTTGGTCAGTATAGACCTTCCTTTCTTAACTCTGCAAACTAACTATGACAATAAGTGACAGAAACAATCAACCACTGGTTTTGACTCTACACAAAAACACCTGAAAAGACATTTCAATATGTATGCAAACTTGTACCCAGTTATCTGATTGGGCAGAGCAACTTTTGGTGCTGATTGATGGGTTCAGAGGATCAGTCGGCCATGGCAGCAGTGCCCTTCATCAGTCACTAACTAAACACTTGCCACAGGGACCGATTAAGCTGTGACACCCATAGGACACTCAGTACCCACCACAGGGAGGGAGGGAGGGACAAATAAAGCTGTGACATCAATGATACAGGAGTGGAACAAATGAAAACTATGAGAACTGGAGAAGTGACAGTATGTGACCAGTGCAGCTGTGACATCCGCTTTTAAAACCGCAAAAAGGATCAACAACATGAGAGCACTGCCTGGACTTCTGTGTTTTAAAGAGGGACAAGTAAAGTGCACACACGGACACTTGAATTGCAGGCAAAGTACAATAGCCAGGAGGGTTAAAGTGAAGCAGGGAGCTGTAAAGGATCCAGTCTTGACCCATATTTTGACCAAACTATCCAGGACAACCTGCTTAGCTTCATCCAACTGTTCTCTTATTATGGTGAAAGTGGGTCTTGCTGCACACAAACGCCACTCAGCGCTTCTCCACATCCACAGATACTCAACCCTAATATGCACAAACCTCATCTCTCATTCACACACTCCAAACTGACACAGCCATCATTCATTGACTCTCAGCTTCACATTATACTGAGTACAATGTGTGTGAACCACATGCAGAGAGGGGAAAGGGAATAGAAAACCAAATTACAAAATGCTTTCATCACTGACAATAAAACATAAGTGGATCATGGTCTTTTAAAAGAAGATTTTTATTCCTACCCGTGTGTTTGTGTGTGTTTTTTTTCAAACGCTGAAAAACTGAAGATCAAGTTGAAAGAACTAGATTGTATCCCAATGTGTGTCCGACACATTTCTGAGCTTTATCAAGACTATCAGAGGGTTGATGATAATCCTGGCCAAGAACATCTCCAGAAACTACTTGAAAAGTTTCTGTCTGCTCGTTGACGTCAACATGCAAATAAGAAATAGGATGATGAGTTGAAAACCCCAATAAATAGAAATGACTTTGCCTGGACCTTCAGTGTAGTACAAACCCGATGTGGTCTGACACCTCCTCCCATCTCTCTAGAGCACCGCCTTGTGTTGACTCTAAACAACAGATGGGCATGAATATGTCAAGTGGTTCTAAAATGCTCAACGATGTGCTACTGAAGCACCACATGTGTAAGTGTATTCATGCTCTCTCTCTCTCACACACACACACACACACACACACAGGTATAAACAGAGCCACTGACACACCTCAGGTCGAGGTCAGGAGCTGCCACTTCCCCTGCTCCCCTCTTATCTCTCACATTTGCACACAAGAATGGTTCCACTGTTATGTATCTGTAAAACTTATACCAGGATATAGTCCATTTTACTGGTTTAGATAGACAGATATAAGGAGCAAACTGTTCTCCATCTACTGTGGAGATATAAGGACCCCTGTATTAGATTTATCTGATAAAATAAAGAAAATAAGAACAAATTATGGATAAAAATACAAAAAATAGAGGAAATTTGTTCATATATTGCTTCCTGTATGAGGCCCCTTGTGTTCAAGTTACAGATGACTTCATCTTTGGATTTTATTTATTTATTTATTCAATCAAATTAGAATTTACATTTTTCAGATGAGTTAAGCTACACCACAATATTTCCATGTGCAGAAGTAACTCCTAGGGTACAAGCACCTCATCACAGCAGTTCTAGGATGCAACATGCTGAAATCAGAGAGAAAAATGGTGTCCATGTTATTGGCAGGAATACATCTAGAGAAATCAAATCAATTATGCCAAAAGAAATGTCACATCATGAGGATTTAAGACCAGTTTACACCAGACGGTCCATGTAAGCAGCTCAGATCCAAGTTCTATGCTAATTAATCATGTTAGATAAGTTTAATTGATGAAAAATAATGATTCAAAAGCCGCTGAGTAGCTCACAAGAACAGCTAAATGTTAATTCACTGACATAAAATGAGGTGAAGGGAAAGGTTCGAACTGAAAAACATCAATGTCTGCACTTAGGTGTCCAGAGTATGGGGGTACCATTACCTCCCCTGGGTATGTCAAAATGTAACAAGAAGCATGAGGATCAAAGCCTACCTGTCAAACCAGTAACAGCTTCAGCGTTTCCTTACCTTCTCTCAGCCTCGGCACTTACATCACATTAAAAATATATCACTGCTACAAGATCTTCTGACAACACCATCTGTTCTCTGTTGGCCATGATGACGGCAAAACAGGTTAATGGTTAATTTACTGCTTTTGCATGATAGAGAGACCCCCCCACCCCCACCCCCCTCCTCCTCCCCTTTCTTCAACACACAGCGAACCCAGCCAGCGTCGGTGAATCATCTGCTGCAGAGTCGCAGTCTGTCGGAGACATTCAGGGGCGCCACTTTCTGTCAGCGAATGAGGTATTTAGGGGAGGTGATTGCAACTGTTGTGTCTGTAACCCTGAGAAGGCTTCTCACCTCCTGGAACATGATGAGCGCTGACTCACAGGGTGGGAAAATGGCATCTGAATTTATCACTTACAAACCAGGCAATTTGGGGTGTTAAATTGTGTAAAAAAAAAAAATGTTTTTAAAAGTTACCTCAGCTTTTGTACAGTTAAAGACAACCTCAGTATCGTTCAAAAGACCCAATGTAACACATATTGACCCTCTGAGCCCCAACAAGCCGTTTCAGGGTGATTTTTGCTCTTTTTACATTTTACTCACAGTGGTCTTATTCACTGCAATATATAAGTCCTATGAAATGGACTAGTAGTGGGAACAATGAACAACTAACAACAAACATGTTTTTTGTGCAGAATAACAGTTACAATGCCATAGATGTATTTTTTTTTTTGTAAAAAGAGCAAATTGAATTGATCTGATAACATAATTTAAAAAAATGAAATTTTAAAACAGCACTTTTCCAAATGTCCATAACTGTCATGGACATTGGGAATAAATTGGGTCTTCACCTATTATACATTTTGAACTATTTTCATTTTTACAACCTCTACTTACAACCTCTCCTGTCCTCTCCTCTCGGCACTGTGTAAACAGCCTGCAGTTCTGTTTGATTTTCACTTAATATTTGTCACGTGACTGTTCGTCTCAGCAGAATCAATCATGGCTTCACTGTGTTGCTGAGGAGCGCAGAATTTGTTTTTATTTGTTTTTAATAAGATCTAGTTATTCCAAAACGGTTAATTTTTGGCAACGTTTTAAATGAGACATGTAGAATAAAGTGATTTTGACAGATATATCCCAATTTTAGGCTTTGTTTTGGTTACTTATTTTAACAGAAACAATATTTTAACAGTGTCTTTCTACAATAATCTTTCTTTTTTGCCATTTTTTAAAAGAAAACATACTTTTCAAAGCTGCCAGCGTGTTCAGAGGGTTAAACTTTAGTTTATCTCCTCACTATAACTTTACTAATATCTCATGTTTGATAAACAATTTGTACACTGCACATTCATGCATGCTTGTAGATTATGTACAGTATTTCAGTTTGCAGGTGTGAGAGATTTCCAGCCATTTACACTCGTGATCCGCATCCACAGCAGGAGTGAGTGTGCAGGGTCAGAGGGCTAATGAGTTAACACTGCAAGGAGGGCGACCAATCTTCTATACCTGACATTTACCAGCTTGAAAGGTGTAGTGGCATATCAGACACATAAAAGCGTGGCTAAAGGCGTGTAAAGAGGAGTAAAAAGGAGGGAATCTGCAGAGAATAACTGGTTGTTAAGCGGCTAAAAACATGGAGATAATCGACAAATAGTGCATCTAGAGCTGTCAGCAAGATACAGAGAGGGAGAGATGTATTATAGTAAGCTAACAGAAGCCAAAGAGAGTTCATGGAAGAGACAGTGGTCTGTGGGGAGACTTCTTATAAACAGGAGCTGGCCCTCTGACAGTGGAAACCAGTCCTGCTCCCTGTTGTTACCATTATCTGCCATGTAAAGAAGGCTTATTGTGGTTTAGCACGCTTGCCTTCTGGGACGCAAAAAAAAAAAAAGAGCCCTCAAAATGTTTCAGATATTAAAAGCAGGGCAACAGAGTGAAACAACGCCTTGATCTGCTAATCTGAGCTTGATTGCTTTTTGCCTTTGTTCACATATCAAGAGGAAATTCTGGTATTTTCCTCATTTAACGATGAGATAAGGATGCATCTGTTTGGAAACAGTTGGTCAGCTGGCTTGAATTAAAAATGTGTCAAAACAAATGAAGGCAGGTTAACCCCTCAGTGGATCTTTTTTCTGTCAGATGCTGTAGTGGGCTCAGTTTTAAAGCTACGGAGAAGATTTTGATATCATATGAAACTAATAGATGTAGTAGACTTCAGCAAGGGGAAAACTGACATGCCCATTTTCAAAGTGGTCCCCTGAACTCTGAACTTAAGATATCTAAATGCAAATGTGTTCTATGCATACCCTCAAGTCTCCCCTTTAACTGCATGATTTTTGCCCCAAAACTGAGATTATCATCTTTATTCTCCTGCCATATAAATTTCTTAAACAGTCTTAGATAAATTGCATAAATTGGATATCACTGGAAAGCTGATACTCTTGTGGACTTAATGAGACTAATTGTATTCATGTATGTTGTTGTTAGTCCCCATAGTAGCTATTTTATCGTAGCAAGAGCATTTTTTTTACTTGACTTCACGTATAAAATGAGCTGCTGTCACCTTTAGGATAATCACAGCCTCAGGAAACTTTACATCCATATTATTATATATTGTATATTGACAATAAGGGTGTTTTCTCAGTGGTTTCCTGAATAGAAATGCTCATCCTCCATTTGCCAAAAAATTAAATTCTTGCAGAAATCTCCAAAATGTCAAAGGTTTTTGATATCAAATCACAGCATGGATTTTCAAGATCTTGGTGTCTTGATGTGATATTAAGGATATCTAATGTCCCCAAAAACCTCAACTTATGAACATATTTAAGGATTCTAACGGAAAACCCATACCATAACCCATCTGACTTTGAGACGAGGGAACTGGAAGTGCAAACATTAATTTCCTGGTTTTACGACTCTTTACCTGCTGTGCTCTATATCAACAAGTCAATCAACTCGACTTAGAAAAATGCTGTGTAGAGAGCAATGCCTCTGGGATACTGGTAATTGGAATTTTAAGTTAATAACATTTTTCCAAAGAAGCACTCAAACTTTACAAATTTCTGCAAGTTTGATATATGTGCCAATAACGCCCCAAGGTGTAGGGGTGTGTCTGGAGCCGTGGAGTTTAAAAACTCTAACTAAGTTCTTGAAGCTGGCTGCTACAGCACAACAAACATTTGTATATGCCACAGTAACTTGGTTGAATTATGTAAGCCAAAGTGTTGGAGTATTGCCAATTTGAATTTTGAAAAACAAAAACATACACTACATTATTAAAGGTTGAGGAAACCGGGCTGCAGCCCTTTCCCAAAGTAAGGTTTTCGTCCTCAGATGGAGGCAGAACTGGCCAGTGTGCTCCAATGCAGTTTCCTTGTCTGTATGACATGAATAAGGCATGCGGGGTGTACGACGAGGCCTATCCTCTGTGTCCAGTCACTTATCATTAGAGAGAGTGACACGCACTAACTGCACCATGTCATAATTAGACACTTCACTTGGAATCTGGAGGAATAACACTTAAGACAAGTTCCTACTGCGGGGTAAAACACAAGCAACGGCTACTGCACTGCTCTCTGGAGTAAGGACCCTTAACTATTAAGTTGTTTCTTGAATCATATTTGTTTTGAGAGTGCACTTAGAGGTTAACTAACCCCTAGCTAGGCTCTGGAGGACAGTCAGTACAGACATGTTGTTGCCTTACCAGAAACAGGTCCTTTGTAGTCTAAAAGGGCTTAAATTATTTTCATTCTCAATTCATGTGTTATTTTTTAATTAATCAAACTATCATCTGTATCATATCAAAGTAAATAATGTCAGAAAAAAGTGAACAGGCCAAAATTATCCAAAAAAAGATATTCAGTTTAAAACAGAGAAGAAATTACATTTGACTGACTTGAAAAAAAAAGATGTCTCAGCACTGGGATAGAAACGTTTCCTTACATTTTCAGTGTGACATTCATGCTGCCATGCACAGTACAGCTGTTCTGGCCTATAGTGGACACCAGCAGGCTTTACTCCGGCTCAGACTGTCACTTTCCTCAATCCGCAGCTGTGGCTGAGGCTTTCTGCGGGGAGGGAAAGTGGCTGGTGACCCCTGGTAATGACAGGTCTGGATAGATTTCACAGGGCTACAACAGCAACACCTCATCCAGAACACAGACACTTGCATACACACAGTCCATGCACAAACTGTTCAGCTGGCAAAGAAACGGCAATACACCAACCGCAACCATTTAAATTAACCTGGCATATACAGTAGAATGTGACTCAATCCAAGCAAATTTACTGGATTACTTGAGAAGATTACTCTTCTTTTTTCTCCAAATGGCAAAATCTTCAGTTTGACATTATTGCGATAAGGGTAGACTAAGTATTAGAAGCACCTTTTAAATATTAGGCCTGACTGACTGCTTAGTAGCTTCAACCCTACCTCCAAATCAGCACCTTTTGATTTTGTTGTTCCTAAATTGGATGGCATTTGAGGAGCATCCGAGGAGAAATGACTGTCACAGCAAGGAAGAGACTGGAGGACCTGAGGAAAAAATGCGGATCATGGATTTCACCATGCGATGTGGCTGCAACCTGGTTTTGTTCCATATTCTGCTTCATAGCACACTGGGAGCATGTTAGACTTAGGCAGATTTTGTATTTTGGTCCTTTTTCCTTGATAGTTCTTCCTTGGTAAGTAAGTTCGAGCAGCTGCAGCTGGTGGAATCTATCCAATGGCCCACGATTGTAGTGAAGCGATGAAAATGACAATTAAGTTCCTAAAACTTTTTAAACAAAAACTGAACATGATGATGCAACTTATAAACGGACAACTGAGAGTAAAGTGCTACATTAAACGTTTTACTTGCCCACTGCACTCTCACCTTTACTGTTTTGTTTTAGATTGCACTTAATAAAAAAAAGGAATCTGACATGCAACAAAAGTCCAAACCAGTGATGTGGTTATGCTATTAAGACCACTTGGGATTTTGCTGTATATCATCAGTTGTTTGCAAGTCACATCATAGATTTTGATATCATATGAAACTAATAAATGTAGTGATTTCAGCAAGGGAAAAACTGACATGCCCATTCTCAAAGGGGTCCCCTGAAGATATCTAAATGCAAATGTGTTCTATGCATACCCTCAAATCTCCCCTTTAAAGATGATAATCTCAGTTTTGGGGCAAAAATCATGAAAGTTATTCTCCTGCCTTATAAATTTCCTAAACGGTCTTGGATAAATTGCATAAATTGGATATAACTGGAAAGCTGATACTCTTGTGGACTTAACAAATGTCCAAACCAGTGATGTGGTTATGCGATTAAGATCACTTGGGATTGTGCTGTATATCATCAGTTTTTTGAATGTCACATCACCTGGGTCACCATCAACAGTGGATGTCTATATTGGAGCAAAACTCCAGGTATACTGTAAATGGCCCACTAAGATGAGATCATGTTTCTTTCAGGGGAAAAGCACAGCCAGGAACCATTATATGAGTCCAGGTCTGAGTCTCTTCCTTCCAGGAAAGCTTGAGATTAACTATGACTCAAATACCGTCTTTTGAAAATTTCGGGATGGATTATCGGTACAAAGAAAGCAAACTGTCTCTTTCTCCCTCCGTTCCTCCATCCTCTCGTTTTCACTCCGATAGAATAGCGCGCAGGCAGAGTACACAGTGTTTTCCACTGAATAAACCACATGTGTCATCACAGTAGATCCAGTGTGTGATCAGAGGAGGGAGGCGAGAGGCACAGGAAAAACGTGGAAAGGTTAAGTGTACACAAAGATATTGACGAGTGACTCAGAGAGAAGAAAGAGGAGTGGAAAGCTGTCAGTTAGCGAGGCATGACTAAACAGAGAGAGATGGGAAAGACGGAAAAGGAGAAGAGAGGCATGTAGGTAGAGAGGGGTAGAGGTTGAGACAAAAGAGGGTTAAAGTGAGAGACAAAGAGGGAGGGAGTGAGGTAGAGTCGTGTGTCCCCCGTCCCCATAGTGTCTAGCTGCACTAATCAGCAACACAGTGTCCCCCCTGGGTGACTTAAGCCCCTGCAGAACAGGACCCTGGATGTCAACAACCCACTGATCCCCCGCTTCCTGGTGGGACACACACACACACACACACACACACACACACACACACACACACACACACACACAGACACACACACACACACAAGCAGTCACTCACTCGCTTACTTTGCAGCATACACTCCCACACAGGGTAGCGCAGGGCAGCGTAGGGCTGGCATCAATACAGTATTATCAGACCCATCAGGTGACAGGGCTATTCTTAGAGTTTCCATATGCACCAAAGGGGGGGGGTGGGGGGGGGGGGCACAGAGAGGGGGAAGAGGACGTGTGTGCTGAATTAAATGAAAGGTTTGGGTTTTTCCTGCATGGTCTATCTGATACAATTCTAACATGCCAAGTGTTTGTTCAAAGACATGTTGGTTGCTGTAAACATTCCTCCTGTTTATACTGTGATCCATTCCCAGCATAAATACACTGTTAAAGATGGGGGACAAAATCCTCAACACTTGTTCTGTGCAAAATTGTAATCCAAAGTTTAGCCAGAACTAAAATGAGGCATCAGCAGTTGGAGTAAGCAAATAAAAACAGTCTATTCACAGATATTATTGAGCAGATGAGTGGTTATAACAAACAAGAAATCAACTACATCCATCTTTCAGTTTTTCTATCCATCATCTACCCATCTAGGAAAGACATTGTCATATAAAACAAAATAATAATAGCAATCACCACATTTTATCAGTAAGGGATAAGTCTGATTTTGTGCAGCCCTACGTTTAAAGCTAAAAACCTTAACTTATCATTTATTTGTCCCATCTGTATTTATTTGCCATGAATAGAGACACCGCACTTTGCAATTTAAAAAAAAAACTGTTCTGCTTGAAAAACCAATAGAGGCACCAAAAACTGAAGTTGAGACCACATCTGTGGCACTTTTGAATTTCAAATTTTATCAGCCCATTAAATGGCCATTATCACTTCTTTTAATGTAGGCCTCATACACATGGGTCAGAAGGTGCCTGCTCCACGCACTATATGTGCAGAAGGTTGTTTTCAACCCAATAAATTGCCGGTTGCAGGTTTAATTTCTTACTTTAGGTTTAGGTGTCAAATCAACATGGTTAGGTTTACAGAAGGTTAAAATAAAAAATACATACTGAACATTGGGATATTATTAAACAATACAATATAAAACTGAATCATAAAGTTACTTTCCTTTGCACACTTTTAGTCAGTCACAGGAAGTAAACCCTGGTCTCCCAGGAGAAAGTCCTGTATTTTAGGAGTCACCCAACACCCTAACCTCATTGCATGGGTCACTTCCTCTTTCGCTAGTACTAATAACTACAGCCACCAAATGTTGGCGCCTAACAATAACGGTTTATACACCAGCCCAGCTGATCACGGCCTCCTGACCCTATTAGAAGGTGGATTCCATACCTACAGTCATGGAAAAAATTATAAGACCACCCTTGTTTTCTTGAATTTCTTGTTAATTTTCATGCCTGGTACAACCAACAGTACATTCGTTTGGACAAATATAATGATAACAACAAAAATAACTCATAAGATAGACAGTAACCAAAATCATTATCAAGAAAACCATGGGAAATGGCTAGATATCCGCTCTTAAATTAAACTCTTATGAGCTTTTTTTTGTTGTTATCATTATATTTGTCCAAACAAATGTACCTTTAGTTGTACCAGGCATTAAAACAAACAAGAAATTGAAGAAAACAACGGTCTAATCATTTTTTCCATGACTGTATGAGGCTTATAACCACTGATGAACATGTATTCAATGTGCATAACTGCACCCTGCATCAATCGAAACTGCATTACAAAAAAAAAAAAAAAAACATATTGTAAAATGTTCCCGATTGTTTCAATTAGCAACAAGCTTGGTGGTGCAAAAAGATGTACGTTAGTAAAAATATTGCCTTGTATGCATTCTGAAGTCCTATATATGTACGCAAAAGCACATGCATACAGAAAAAAACACACATACACAAAGAGAAAGCCAGTTGGGGATTAATATAATATGCTCCATTAGACATTGGTGTAGTGGCTTTGCTGTGGGGAGAATCTGCACTGAAACAGATTCATCAGAGCTACAGTGCTCTGGTCTGGATGGATGCCATTTGTATCTGAAGGCAGAACCTCCCCGCTACTATAACTCACAGAGCCCGCACTCACATAAATACAGAAATGAAATGTGCCCCCTCAGACAAACTGCATGGCTACTATGCTTTGATGTAGGACACGAGCGAACAAGCGGGCAGCCTTGCGCCACAATACACACACTCTCAAGTTACATAAAGTACGTACACACACACAGGACATGCACGCAAAAACATTAATGGAAAAACACTCTCCCTCTTTCTTGCCCACTCTCTGTTGGTTTCTGAAACATGCACAAGCAGTGGTAGCAAAAAGAAATGTCCCAGCCTGCTGTGAGAGTGCTCCACCTTTGCTCGCACTTGCTGTACTTCTGGTGCCCCCCTGTCATATTGTGTTATTAATAGCGTCCACTAAGCTTATAAACAGCTAAACTGAGCTAATCCGCCATGGGCACAGTACACTTCAGTACAAGTATTTGCCTTTAAAATATAAAGTGACAGTCAGAGTTAACAGTATGCATGTTTTGTACGTTAGCAGGGAGACATTACAAGTAAATGAACAAACATATAGACCAAATTGACAACACAGACACTGTATAAAGAAATGTGCTTCAAACTGCTGCAAGTCATCCTGAACAAAACCGAACTGAAATTGCAGGAGAAGTTTTCCATGTAGAGCTATAAACCGATGAAGATGTCAGGGTATGCATTTGGTGTGGAGCACAATGTTCATTTGGATTTAACATTGAGCATCATATTAGTAAAGATGTGTATAATCTGTATAATATTGGTAAAACACAGTAGCATTTTTAAAGTTACCAGCATGCTTATCAATTTTTACCAAAGGGCAAACTTCGGGCCTGAGGATAAAGCTAATGCAGAAATGCCTTAAACCTGCATTCTTTCAAATGGCCAGTAGGGGGCAACTACTCTGGCTGCAAAAAGAAGTTCAACCGTATAGGAGATAACTTGTACTTCTCACTTGATTCATTAGCTGCAGAAACATTTACTTAACTAATTTATCTTCTGATCTCTAGTTTCAAGTCTTCTCACACACAGGATGCAGGATGAAATTTTGCAAATTATAATCCAATTTAGAGTAAATAGATGATAAAGCAGAGTATGTATCTATGAATCTACCACCGCACAGTTTTGTTTTTGTCCCACAACTTTGACTCTTTTGAGGGTGTGTTTTTCAGTTCATGAACATTAGTTGTAATGTGTTGGTCGCCTTAAAATGTCTTGTTCACAGTTTGGTTTTACTCAGTTATTTTCTCCAAAACACTAAGATGGTGACAGCCAAAATGCCAAACTCAAGGCTTCAAAACAGTCATCCACAATCAAATGGGTAAATGTGTCAAGTCTATTATATTTAGTGTCCCATGGAAACCCTTGTGTTAAACTCAGTTATGTTGTACAACTTAGGGCATGATCAAGTAAGCTTTTAAAAGTTCTACACACTGCGAGTGTGTTGTGAGCCTTTCATCTTACTCAGTCATTGGTATCCAGTTCTTCACCCCCACCCCTTCTTTCCGGTGTATTTTGGAAATTTGAAGCATATATTAGTACTAGATGAGGATAAGACGAGTCTTGGCCAAAACCTTCTACTTGGACTAATGGGAGCCTCAGTACATTTTCTAGTTGCCAACAGTCGGTGGTGATAAATCAGATGTCTGAGCCAAACACCCCCGTCTTCTGCCGTGATGGATGACAGGGAGACAAAGTTGATTTCAGTTCAAAACAAATGAGCCACAAAAAAAAACAATTAGCTATAATTAATTCATTATTTTGTCAACTAAAATAATAAAAAAGACAATAAAAGAGGTTGCAAATAACATGACACGTGCATAAAGTAATAGTTGAATGCCACTGTGCAGAAAATGCCAGAAAAGAATCAATGATTGAATAATTTCATAATAATCACAGTATGCTTGAAAGCCAAAAAGACTAAATTAATTATAGTCTCAACCTGAAAGTCCAACATTTTCTCCCTCGCTGGCTCTGAAAACTCTAGTCATTGACTCCCAGTGTCTTCAATTAATCTGCACGTTCAGTGATAGGCAATTCTACCCATATTAAGTTCCAAAAAAGACATTCATAGATACCCAGAACTGTGAACTGTGTGTGTACATGTGTGCATCTGTACATACATGTGTAAACAGGTGCACAGGCACTGATTGAAAGCTGCTGTTGCTTTGTTTCAGCACTCCTGCTGTGTACATCTCATTTTATGCTGCTGTAATCACTGTAACACTCACTGAGCAAATATAGTGAGCGTTCACTGGCTCCATCAAGACAAATAGAGAATAAATTAGTAATAGTAATCAAATGTATATGCATGATGCCCAAGCTGGATGAATGAGGCATATTAACTCTTATATTTGTCTGTAGACAAGGAAACCAAGCTTCTGAGGAACACAAGACCTGCACACGGCTCAGCTGGCTTCTAGAATGAAGGTCTCCATTATGGAAAATGTTAGATTATAATGTCACTTTTAGGTGGTAATTCCACATAGACCTGATTGATTCTCTAAAGTTAGGCCAGTGTAAGTTCCTGCTGCTTTTTATTTCAACAAAAAGTGAACACAATCAGGTGGAAAGTGAAACCCAGCAGGACCAGAACTTAAACACCACATGGTCAATGGAGGCTAGAATGGAGTTAAATCCATTTTTTTAAAAATGTATTTCAATAAGTAACCAGATCAAATAGTAATTACAGCAGTGTTTCCCAACCTCTTGTGTGCCACGGCACATATTTTACATTAGAAAAATCACACGGCATACCACCAAACAAAAATGTCAAAAAGACAGTAAAAAACACCCTAAATATGTTTAGAACTACATGTGTCATCTGTCACAATTCCAACCCTCCTCCTTTATCTGGCCTAGGAACCGGCAAAAGTGACCCAAAACAGACTGGCGACTTTGCACATGCACGATTCATTTGCAGACTATTTTTGTCGGACGACGGAGCACGGAGCAGATCGTTCGGGGCAGGAAGTCGTGCACAGACACAAAATAAAACATCCGGTATATTTTCAAAATAAAGTACCTCAAATTAACGGCGGATTGTATTTCACAACTTGAAGACGTCATGATGGGCGGGGACAGACCTGAAGTCAACAAGTTAGAGGTTTTCACTCGTTTTTTCACCCCACAGACACCGCTCACTCCAGTGCTTGTTGTAAACAAACAGAGATCGCTGACTGAACACCTCCAGTAGCAGCACATACACACTGTACTGCTACAGAGCTAACTGTAGCTTACTGCCGCTAACGAGGTCGGCCGGCTTGTTAGCGCCATTTTATACAGTCTATGGTTAGCGCTCGTTAAGACGGAGTCGCTGGATTTGTCTCCAGTCATTAATGAGGAGATTTTGATTCTCTTCCGGTTATATCATTTGATTACGCGTGAATTCGCGAGATTCGCTGATACACTGCTCTCTGTTGGAAGAGCATTTAATTGTTCTGCCTCACTTCACGCTACTCACTTAGAGTACCAATCAGGTGAAATTGGATAATCTTCCATGGCACACGATGATTTCTTACGGCACACTTGTGTTCCGCGGAACAGCGGTTGGGAATCACTGAATTACAGTGCCAGCATCACTTAAAAATAAATCGACATGTATCCTGCACATACTATGGTAATATAGAGTATAGGGTTTCAAAATGCTGCATTGAAGCTAGATCTGGTGTCCTTTAAGTCCCTTTACATGTTTCTACCGAAAAACAGCCTAGAATCACATTTAAGGACTTTTCTGAGCAGACATCTGCACCTTTCCTTGTCAATAAACTAACCACCATTCATAAAATAATATCTGTAATGTATGTATAAATGTATACTCTATATACACAGGTTGATACCTTAGACCCACATTTTAAAAGCCTGCACTGGAACCTCCCACACATGAAAATTGTGCAAATGCTTAGAGGAATACTCAACCCATAAAATTACCATTTATTTCAATTATTCACTGTGTTTTACCTTGAATTCTTGAAGAAAAGCTTGTTTTTCTCACGTCTTCATGGTAAACAGAGAATCAACACAGAACATTTTTTACTGCATTTGATTGATTGTAAGAAAAAGGTTTCTTCCAGAGTTCAATGTAACACAGGGTGAATACTTTTTATGCAAATGGTCATTTTAATGATGGAGTTTGTGGTTACGTGGCTAAAGATGTCGTTATTTATGATATGACAATAAGTCGATGCTATTCCAATCTATTTGAATTTCTTCAAACACTTTCCCTCCATTTCCTTGTGTTCAAACTCTAATATAAATACACACATATAAACAAATTAGCACATGGCTTGCAACCTTTTGAGTACGCCACTTTCCACTGTGAAATCCAAGATGCAACTCTGCAGGATGTGGAGGAGGGTTAATGAGCCACTTTGCAGGATAAGCTGTTACCCTATATAAGTTTCTCAAATACAAACACACATGAAGGATTATCACTACTTTGCATGCTGCTGTACTATAAACTAATTATATTTATTAATGGTTTCACTGGAACACCACAAAACACATCATGCACATGGCTTCTAGTTACTTAAAAGCCTGCTATACCATGCGTCCATACCCACAACGGGCATTAAAAAGCGCTTCCTGCGCCATGTTCTATAGAGGAGGGGGGTTAAAACCATTATATATTTAACAGGAGAGAGTGCAAGAAACAGCTGTTGTACTGTATTCAGCTGTACCAAGCCAGCACAGCACACCAAGCACACATGCAGGCACATATATAGCATACACTCTTAAACAAACTTGCTGTGAGTGCTGTGTTACAAAGTTGTTGCTGTGTTTTGAATGCGGAAAAGGTAGATTATTTTTAAATGCTTGCAGTTCCTTAAGGAATACAGGTAAAGCTTTGAGATGGGCAACAACACAGACCTCTATTCAGTCTTAAAGGCTGCAGATGTGGGAAGGGAGGGCAAGGAATGTGCAAATAAAACTACAATATTACATTTAGATTTCATCTGTGAATCAAGATACACACACACACATTATTGACCCAGACTCAGCTGCACCTTTTATTATTACCAGAGGACAAACAAGTCTAGACTTGACTCTAGGTGGGAAATGATGGGGCTCCAATTAGAAGCGAAAAGCAGGACGATGGGTTTGTTTGCGTGCATGCACAAAGGTGCAAATGTGTGAGTAATATGTCGTGGGAGAGGTCTGTTGTTCCTGCAGAGGTCACCCTGGGTGAGGCTGGACTCAACAAAGGCATCAAGGTGTTGAATGAATCCCAGGTGAACACAGGTGTTTCACAGTAAAAATACACAGGTGGAATAAAAAGAAAAAGAGTCCTTGGGCACAGAAACACACACACACACAATCGTGCATGCACCAACACTGTAATGGAGGTACACATATTTCAGCGAAACACCCTCAACAGTTCCCATGTGTCAGCATTTGTTCTGTACTCCAGACACACACACACACAAACATGCACGAACATAACACCTGCTACACCTGTAGCTAGCCTCTTGCTGTGACAGCAGTAGTGAATTCATTCATTGAGATACAGGGGATCAACTCGTCTGGTTAGAAACAGGGGGATAAAAATAGTGAGATTTCTTATATATAAAGAAATTATCATATAATCAAAACACCACCTCGCTGCTCGTGTGTGAGAGCAGGTGGGACTTCCATGTCTGGGCATGCCGTTCAGTTATCAACAGCAGAGGTCGTGTCTCCCCAGGCTGAATACAAACAAACAGCTTTTCACAACGGCACGTCGCTGATAGCAAAAAGACGAGCTCGCACCGGAGCTGTGGCCTGGCTACTGTAATGTGGGACAGGGAGAGCGGTGAGAAACGAGGCCGGAACAGCTGAAACCCTCCATAGGTTGCACAGCAGCCTGTTTCAGCAAGTTTCTCCACATGGAACCACTCCCCAATTTCCTTCGCATGCATTGCATCAATAAATAACACCTTTCTGAGCCATGACAATTCCAATATGAATATTTCACTGTATTGTTTTTTTAACACTACACACTGCTGAATAGTTAATGCTTTTACAGCCTTAACCAAGGCCTCGGCACAAAAAGCCATTTAAGTCCAAAGACTGAGGTGGCAAGTCATCACTTGGCCTTCAACACAATTCACGTGGAGTAATGGTGTTTTGTAGTCTCTATGCAACAACTCCATCTTTCCTTCCTGGGGACTGTGATCATTTTCTTAATACTAACTGCAACCTCTCTAACCAGTAACAACCAATGTGTTGATCCATTATTTCTACAGACGATTTGCTGCGATCAGACAGCTGTATCATTAGATAAGGCGAGCATTGATGCGCTCCTACTACAATCTGCTATTTTGAGCAAAATGTTGAAATTCTGCAATGACAAATTAGCTTTAGCTCAGTGGTTGCCAACATAGTGAAACTGACGGACATCTTCATGCTATTATCTGTGTAGGTCTCTCAAAATGCCCACACAGGAAGTCCACAACGTTTTGGGTTATTTCCTTTAATTGGGTCGGATTACGTTCACAGTGCAAGTGAAGAACGGTACTACTGGGGCGCTCACAAGCAACCAAAACAAACTAATAAGGATTTAACAGCACCAGAGTTTGATGAAAATGGACTAAACTTTGGGTTGTGAAAGCGCCCTTATTGTCAAAGGATTAATCGCACTGAATTTGGGGACTAGCACCACAAATGGGTCAAAGACCTAGTTTGTCATGATCAAAAACTTGAAAAAAGGAACAAAAGCTAACACCTGCAAATGTACCTCATGTCGAAGGTTTAATAATGACAACATTTTGATCCTACTTGGATCTTCATCAGGTTGTCTCATAACCTTGTACCTACATAAGAGGGCAAATAATTACTCTCCTTTAAATCTCATGTCATTCAGCCACAGTTGTACTTTGTGTTTACTGCCCTTTAGTAAATGGTGTCATGCTAAGGGGATAAAATAAAATAGGAAACACTACCTGCCAAATATCAACATGTTCGTATTACCATTTGGGGCATGTTAGCAAATATAAATGAGAAAGTAGCTTATGTTCACTTGATTCAGAATAGGGGGGAAGGATTTCCTTCCTTTTCTTGCCCTGCAGAATATGATATGGTCTGGAGTGGTAAAGTTGCCTGTATCAGACTTTTACCACAAAGGCAAAAATGAACCATGCAAGCAATTATTTTTGACTAAATCTTCATTTTTCAAGGAGAAGAAGACGACAAATGTTCCCTCGATGCCCCCCTTTAGAAAAGCCTTCAGTGATTTCTATTTAGTGAAGCTTAGAGCAATGGCTGTATGTAGCACATCATTTAAGCCTTACAGTACATGTTGTCTTGCACTATACATCACGCTGAACCACGGGGCAATAAGACTGGGCCAGGATATGACCCTATATCTTCTATGTGATATACTGAACCATAAATGGGGCCATGATCCTTCTCTCACCATGACATGATGTGGATAAACCGGCAAGACTCACCACCGTCCACACAACATTCATATTTACTGGGACACGATGAACACCTTGTGTTTTGTCACTGAATTAAACAACGAGACAGCTTCAGTTTTTCAACTAAGATTATAGCCATGGACATGATTTGACAGCAGCTGACATGTTAATGTTAAAGAATAGTGTCATGACTGACCTCTGAGTTTACTCGAAAGACATAGAAAATCTCCATATTGCAGTAAATAAATTCCATCACATATTAAGATTAAAAAACTACTGACAACATGCATATCTGGTGCTTCACTGCATTGATGGCTTTTTTGCTTATGTTGTCATTTTACTTGAAATACCATTAACCCTCAGGTGTCCCGTCTCCCACTTTCCCCTTTATTACTACATAGTACTACAGTGTTCAGTGGTCTGTTCCTTAATCTATTTTTATCCCAGCACTTCTAATAAGATCAGCTCAAAACACATATTAATATAGAGTGTCTGAGGAGGCAGTTTTCTGAAGAGCTCAGCAGCAAGGAGTGGCATGGCGCAGGGTGTATATGACACAAGGACCTTGGTGGCTCGCTGAGTGTCCTTGTCAGTTACTCTTACCTTTCCTCACAATCAACGTGGCTGCCAACATCTCGCATCAATGGGGTAATCAAATAAGGAACGGCGCGAATCAGTAAATCTGACAAGTGGATTTAGCCGGGACCCGAGTGGACGGATGTACCACCAACATGGCGACACATTGTTTGTGATAACGTTACATGACAAGCACCCTGCATATATTTTATGCTGTTGGACGAAAATTTGAACCTTTAATATCATTAGCAAGAAAACTGCAGTTGAGCTCATTTTAGATCATCACAGATGGATAATTTGCTTCAGCTATTGTAGTCTTGGAAATAAGAATGGGGGGAAAAACATTGCTCTCAATGAAAATTATATTACTCCAGCCACAAAATTGGATTAATGGTGATGGAGCAGATTGATTTCTCAAATGTAGAGCAGGCACACAGTGTGTCTTACGAACCTGCATGTTCTTTAGTCATCTTAAGACCATTCAAGCTGCGAGACAGTCTAATTTAATAATTAACAGTTTTATCACTGTGAAACAATTCTCTTCTGTGCGGAACAAAAAGGCCAGAATAATGAGGCACAGACTGTTTGTCTTGCGTGGAACTTTTCTCCTTGTTCGACAGTCCATCTGTCTGGGACAAAACATGATGATTTTCCTTTTTTTTGTCTGAGACGGTTCAACAGTAGCCAAGGCTCAGATTCTCCGTCAATGCTCATTCTATTACAAAGTCTCAGATTTGGCATATTTTGCTCTTGCTCGCATTGATCCGTGATTGTCGCACGTCCCTATTCCAAGTCTATTCTCACTGCTCAAAAAAAGACTGCTGATTTGGTTAGCAAGAAATGCAGGCACCCTGTCCCAACCTCCTTTGTCAGTGTCAACAGAATCTAGAGTTACTGTTGAGATATTAGGAGACCTTTTCTTGCTGCCGTGGTGAGTTAGAGGGCACCGGGAGGACATTTGGCCCCCATCAACAAGACTTTGGCATGCAAAAGACTGGTCCTGCTCATTCTAAAAAGGATCAGATTTTACTGACAGGTCATTTTGGAGCAGGTCTAGGGGACCCGATGTTGCCCTTGCAGGGAAAAGTGATACAGCGCGAGGAGGAGGAAAAAGGAAATAAAGTGCACCACAAACAGATAAGAGGGAGATAAGGAGCCCACCGCAGAGCCTATGGAGGATTAGACTGTTCGCTTAAAAAAAGCAACGAATCATCTCAAGGTAGCAATCAAATACCCAATGCAACAGTCATCTGCAAATGCACACCTTATCAGATCTTGCACAACCAAGAGAAACCCAGTTTAATGGTTGACTTCCTCTAAAAAGCGTCCATGTTTTGCTCTTATAAAAACATGCAATATGTAGTCATTACATGGCAGAAACCAAGCGTGTAGACAGCCAACAGCCGTGCTCTTTTAACTTTTATAGACAAGTGAAGAATGAACATGCTGAATGCCCCGGGGAGACAGCTGCAGCAGGCGAATCAATCAATCACAGGAGTTGGTTAGAGAAAACAAGATACCAATAAAGCGTACTAGTAAACAAGTGCAAAGCACATTAAAGCCAAACAAAACTCCATAAAAATATGTTATTCATGCCGCCTGTTTGTTAACATACAATTGCATTAATTTAACCCCTTTTACACAGAACACCCACACAAGACACATTCAGCTAAATACACATTCAACCTGAGTCTGACCCATTCATGAGACTGCTGTCACAGGTTAATCCGTCTGTAGCGTTTAGAGACTCTGGTGTGCTACTGCAGATCCATACACTTAACCACTACACAACACAATTACATTACATAAATACCAAATAAAGTTTCAGTTAAGTTCATCTCTTGTGATCCCTTGTCTTCTGTATGATCTTTATCTTGCATCTTATTTTCAAAACAAATAATTTAGTGCTTGAACTTGTGAAGCTATTTGCTTCAGAAACATCTGTTCATTAAGTACGGAGCAGGAGCCAGGACCTGGTTGGCCTCGCTTAGCATAAAGACGGCAACAGAAGAGATCCACATCTGCACAGCTGGCCAATCACTGATGGTTTCACAATGAAACAAACAAACATGTATACCTAGATATACAGTAACCTTGTTCCATCAGTGCATGTAAAAGTATCCTCAGATTACCAGAACAGTAATTGTCTTTTAAACTTGTGGAGTGCCCATTCAAGACACATCTGTTTTTAATGGGATGATTGCTTGGCTTCTGGCATTGCAACTTGAGGCCTACTTATCCAAGACTTATTGAGAACCACTTATCCAAACAACTTCATCCACATCACTTTGGTCCTGATCAGTACATCTGCCATGACATAGTTGCATCCTGTAGTAATACTAGATTAAACACGTCATTTGCTATTATTAGGTACTTGGGATCAGAAAGTGTTCACTTTCAAATATTGTAATTTGCTTCAGTGTAACACCTCGATGACAAAGGTGTGACCTGCCCTACTCTGTCTCTGATTGGCTTTCCCTGATATGCTTGCCCTAACCTTTACCAACCTCTCAGCTCATGTCCTAACCCAACCAACCCAACCCAATGAAGGCAGCAAGTACTCCCTTATCAGAGGCAGAGTAGGGCTGGAAATGACTTCACCATCCCAGGAGAGCAGGAGAATGTGCTGTACCCAGCATGCCGTTCTGTGGTGGAACAGTTAATAGGGTTCCCGTCTCAGTACACGACACAGTGTACATAATGCACTATTAATATATGTGTCCTGTAGACTCAAGAGCCAACACTCAATGCTGCACCTCGTTGGGTCCTCAGCGATACACGCGCCAAGTGTGAAGTCAATGGGAGGACAGAAATCTATACCAACAAACAGACTCCTTCATTTTGAGTTTCTTAGTCATGAAAGCTGAGCATCTGCATCCAACCCTAGTTAGGAGGAAGGTCGGCGTGTTGATCCATTCAGATTAGGGCTGCAACGATTCGTCGACGTTGTCGACAAAAATCGATAATAGAAATAGTCGACAATGAATTCCATTGTCGACTATTGTCGCCAGACGTGTTTTTCCAACAGAGTGAGGCATCTCACTTCATTACAATCTCTGCCGAGCGCGAGCGGTAACGTACGCGCTTGCGGCGTCCAACACAGCTACACGTACCAAAACTTAGAAAGTTTGGAAGCATTTTAGCCTGGATACGGCCAATAAAAAAATGACTTGCAAGGTTTGCAAAGCAGACCTATGTATCACGGCAGCACCTCGGTGATGCACGAGCATTTAAATAGAAAGCACGTCGGGCTGTTGAACCAAACGGAGTCTGACTCGCCTCGGTAAGATTCAAGTAACATTCAGCCGATACGTTTTGTTTATAAGCGCTTTTTTTCGCTTTAAAAGAGAGCTTTAACGTTATGTCTGACGAACGTATTTTAAATGAAATGCATGCAGTCTGAAGCAGAGAGCCACCATGGAGCCTTTCTGCAGAAGAAGCAGATGTGCAGCAGCAACAGGCTCCTCACTGAGTCAGTACTGGTGCTGGTCTGTGATATGAGGTTCCAACAGGTGAGCCCAGTTCAACCCAGACTACATCCAGAACCCAGAACCAGTTCCACCCACTTGATGGAGCAGAAATACAGTTTTATAAAACACATTTTCCTGTCCAGAAAAAATGGACAGAGGTTTATTTATTTTTTGTATGAATCAGCAGCTGAATTGTTGAATAAAATATGCATTTTTCATTTAAGTACCCATCTTTCTTGTGTTTATTATCATTTGCCACATATTTAAAGCAACTTCATGCTAAATTTAAGAAAAAATTAATAATTATCCGATTAGTCAACTAATCGTTTCAATAGTCGGTGACTAGTCGACTATTAAAATAGTCGTTAGTCACAGCCCTAATTCAGATCAACTGAAAACCTGGATTTACCCACATTGGATTGGATGAGGACACATGACCGTTTACTGCGTCTATCGCAGAGCAATTATTATCTTGAGCACAAACATTTGTCAGCTCCGAGAACTCCAAGAATCCATCCTGTGAAAACATTAATTTACCTGCAGAACGATTCATATTCTATGACATTTCACAAGTGATCGCGTCCCTCCACAGTGTATCTATCACTGTACGCCATTTTAGGAGGACTTTCTCGCTTTATTATGAGCGGGTTTGAACGGCACAAAGAGGCACTGCATTTGCTCACAACTGTATCAATAGCAGGGGTTTAAACACGGTTCTCGCTTTACACCACGAGCGGGGCGGTGACCTCTGTGAGCTGTGAAGATACTCTGACAAAATTGTGACATCTGTGCGTCATTGATTGTTCACAAAGACTCTAATTTCTGTCAATGTGTCATGTGATTCTCTTCACCTTTCCTCTCCAATTTGCCCTCGTTTGTCTCCACTGGGAAACCTTCACACCTATCTCCTTCCCTTCCTGTTCTAAATTTACCACTCTTAATATACACAGCGAGGACAACGTACACACTATTATTTTACACTTAAAGCAACATTATCACAGTCGATGTCATTATTCTTCCATCTCAGTTTACTGCCAGTGGATTATATGAATGAAATATTCAACATGAGGTAACTTCATCTTACAAATCAGTGTAGAGTATTATAGTATTTCCACTGCGAGTGCCTCGATGGTTGCTTCCCTATTGATCTCTTTGGAAATAGTGAGGAGGATATATCACAAAGATGAATAGCATGGGGAGGTCAGATAATTAGGTCAGCTGTAATGTTATATTCTGTTTCCCTAAGTGCTTAAAGAGATTTTGAAACAAACCACAAAGTTTCGATTACAGTGTGTATAAGGGGGAATACTATGGGGATGGAGGGAGTTCGATTTTTATCTATGTTTCTCTGTTACACCATAAACAGTCCAACAACATATATACACATGCTCAATCAAAGTGGTTCACTGCAAACTACCTCTTACAATACTGGTAGAATATTAGTTTCTCCACTTTCGTTTTTTCCTTTTTTATTTCTGATTGGGGGCCAAAGGTAGGCCTGTATTCTGTGTAGGCAGGTGTAACTTAACTACATGTTATTGTTCACATAGATATTAAACTGTCATTTTAACAAGGTCATTCAGGTCATGTTTCACATCAAGCTGTGAACTCAATCACACTTCCTGCCAAACCTCAGCCATCTACAATCATGGAAAAAAATAATAGACTCTTGTTTTCTTCAATTTCTTGTTCATTTTAATGCCTGGTACAACTAAAGGTACATTTGTTTGGACAAATATAATGATAATGGCTAGATATCAGCTCTTAAATTAAATTCTTATGAGCTATTTTTGTTGTTATCATTATATTTGTCCAAGCAAATGTACCTTTAGTTGTACCAGGCATTAAAATGATCAAATGCAATGGAGAAAACAAGGCTGGTCTAATATTTTTTCCATGACTGTATAACCTAAACCCTAACCATCTAAAACTCCATACATTTGATTGGTGGAATGGAAGCATTGTCTGAGAGATTAGATTTAGAGCAAGGGCCACAAAAAAAAACAATTTTGTCAGTTTAATTATCTTACTTCTACTAAAAAAAAAAATTCAATACATTTTCAGAAGGCTCTGTTGTCACTCAACATCTAAAAGTTATGTTTGCTGCAGCATAGAGATGGTGTTTACTTCAGTTTAAACTAAATGTGGTCAATTGTGGTAAATACGTCTCTGAAAATGCTTCTTGTATTTGACAAAACTGTGGGAAAACATTGTTTCATCATTTAGAAGCTGTTTATTTATCAAGTTGTGAATATTTTTGTTGCATTGAGAGACTCAAAGTAAGAAACAAGTATTGTGTTTTGTGCTCCACAAGGTTTTCATAATCCATCCATTTTTTATTATTATTCATTCACATTTTATGTTCATTTTCAAATAATAGAGAAAAGACAGATTCTGTTTAAATTATCAGCCATATTTAAATGAAGCGCTCTTGTAGTTTTCAGACTAATAGGTACAAAGTTCTTAACCCGCAGTGTAGGTAAAGGCATTAAGCTCTCTTTTAACAGCTGATCCTATAGAAATTTGAGTTGAGCGATGCTATGTACACTTCTCAAAACTGCATACAAAGACATTTAGGCACATCCTTATCAGACTTGCTGACTCTGGGAAAGTAGGGGAAAAAAACCAGAAACTTAGCCCTTTAAGAAAAACCACCCAGCTTGTGTTAAAATTTGGCAGATGACATGATTGAAGCCAGCAGTGATACTGATATACTGCATACTTGTTCCTCCCTTACCCTTATGGTCACTGCTGCAAGTCCATATTGTTCCAGTCAGCTTCTTTTCGCTGAGATTTTTTTTTTTTTTCCCAAATCAATTGAGTTGATCAGTCACAGATTGGTCGCGCTGGTCACAAATCAGAAATGTGTCATGTGAAACAATGTCACAATACTTTGTTAATCAGATCTGGGGTAATGGAAGGTGTGCAGAAGAAAATGAGCAACATATTTCTGTATACGTGATGAGGTCGTAGAGTTTGTCAGACGGTATAATTACTCAGCAAAAAGGGATTTCATTTAGACACAGCCAGGGTCCTTGGTTATTGCCAGAGCGAGGCACTGTGAAACACCTTGACTGAACCATTCTGTTTCTCTCTCTCTCTCACTGTGCTGTACATACAGCGTTTAACTCACTCCCACATTCACGCTGCAAAACTGTCCCCACTCGGGGAGGTTGCTACAGGCTCAGAACCATCATTAGAGCACCATGTAAACTCTATATGATGCAGCAGAGAAAAATATCCATTACAGAGACGACTTTCTCAAAAAAAACCCTCTCAATACACACAATATTTACCGGGAAAATGGTGTGGAGCAAAACTTGCATGTTCATGAACACAAAAGAGACCAACAACAGCATCAGTCATTCAACAGTGATTTGATTTCAGAAGACACTGAAAAATGACGTCATCCTGCCGTCTGATGAGAAGATCCTCCAATTTGTCGTTCTAGAGGACAATACGTTTTGTTGTTTATTCCTGCATAGCCAGACCTATCAACAGCACAGCGCTGGTTCAGCACTGAAGAATATTCTGGCTGCACCCATTATCATTCTGCTATTGGGGAAAAAAGTTTGAAACAACCACAGTCTCCTTCAGCGGCATTAAGCCCAAGATGCAGCGACGGTGCCTATACAAAAAAGATATCGGAAGGGCAGGAGAATGCCGTGTAAAATATGCAGCCTCAGACTCATTTTGGTTTCATTTGGAGACCCATAACCGTAACACACTGTCTTGTTTATTTGTTCTTAAAGAATAATCATATGTTGTATTCATTAATATTTATTGATCTTTCTAATAAGCATGTATTGTTTTTGTATTAGCTTCTGCTTAGTTGACTAGCAGAGCATAGGGCTGGGCTGATACGGCCTAACGTTCTATTGTGATATAGGTCACTTCAGTGTTTCCCCTGGGATTTTTTTCAGCAGCAGGGGTAAAGCGTTATTTGTCCCCTGGATGATGTGCATACTTTAAAAAGCCAATTTAAAAAGCATACAAAAATATTTCCCACAGGATTTTCTGAGACTATGATGGTGGACCTGAACAAAGTAGGGGAGTCCCAATTTTTTGGCCCTAAAAGCCTAAATTTGGTGCCTCTCGCACATTCTAAAGCCACTATACCATCTTAATCATTGCATATTTTAATTAATTATTGTAAAGGAGAATAAGGGTTCTTCTGTTTTATTCAAGCCATCATATTTTGACAGTCTTCTTGTAAATTATGTGGTGGACTCTGCTAAGACATCCATGTGCTCTTATTTTGAAAGCTACATGTGTTTGCTTTTATTTTGAAAGCAGGTCTAATACGTTGTCATGACATCTCAAGTGTTTGACAACAGTGTTCTATTCTATTCTTCTGCTGTCGTCACTGCTACATAATTTAAAAAAATAAAACAATCCCCTATTCTGAAGTAGCGGCGGGCAGAATATAGCAGCGGCGGGCCGTCGCTACTACATGAATATAGCGGAAACACTGCACTCCATACCTCAAGAACCATATTGTCAATATGACCACATAGTAAAGTCTACTTTTGTATACTACATGTGACCAAATCAGCCTCTCTGCTGTAACACAGCACAGCCGCTGGTGTTTCAAGAGTGATACTAACAATATAGAAAAATATACATAATGTCATATCGGCCAGCCCTATTCTTAAGTAATTTCTTGTTTACAATCATTGAGGTTTCTGTCGAATTAACGATTCTTCACGTTTTATTTCCCACCACTATCTCCAGTCTGAACTATTTTCACAACTGATCTCGAAAGGTGAAGTAAGTTCCATGCAAAATTGACCATAACTAATTGCATGACCTTTGTAAATCCAGCAGAATACATAAACACATCTCCACCTATTATTTGCATAATCCTCTCTTAAATGCACATAAGTAAAAAGGTGTTAAGACACACAAACCGGGATCTATAGTACAGTTGCTCAACCATCCTTTGTATCTAACACACATTCCATTTCTTTACCTCTATTAGCTCCTCTAACACGTGCATGACTGCAAGACAGAAGGCAGAGTAAATATTGTCTTTTTTTTTAACAAACAAGTGTTCGGAAAAAGAGTAACAATGCCACTGTATATTGATGGAAAAATGTTGGGATGACAAACTTCCCACTTCCCACTAGTCTACAAGCAGCAGAGCAGCGGCATTATTCAGTCCTCACCTCACATCTGGTGATTCTCCGTCTCTCTCTTTTAAATACTCGACACTTTTGTTTGGTAATAGATTGGCGTGTTGAGCCGTTATATAACTATTAAACAAAGAAACATAAAGAGAACACAGAGGGGTTGAGTGTATTGAGACAATAAAATATTTTGTCCTCCTTTAATGTCTAGTCTGGTGTGTTGGGGGTATGATCTCTTAATGCCTAATAATGTAAAGTAATGTTGGATTTTTCTCAGTATTTTATTACATTGCATATCTTTCCTGGTTGTATAAAGGTAAAAGAAGATATTAATGAATTAGTGAATAGTTATGCATGGTCCCTGCTCAAATAAAGAAACACAACATTAAAAAAAGGCAGCCTTGATGTCCGGCCTTGGAACTGGTGAATCGTGACTCTGTTACTCTAAGAGTAGGTCTGTCAAAGTGACTACTTTATTAGCTATTATCAAAGAGCAATTCTTACATCACATGTTGGGAAAGGTGTGGAGGCCTGACTGCAAATGAAGAGAAGAGAAGAGAAGAGAAGAGAAGAGAAGAGAAGAGAAGAGAAGAGAAGAGAAGAGAAGAGAAGAGAAGAGAAGAGAAGAGAAGAGAAGAGAAGAGAAGAGAAGAGAAGAGAAGAGAAGAGAAGAGAAGAGTTTGGGTGTCACTGTGGATCCACTGCCATGCGTCAATCTTCTTGGCTTCCTTACTTGGCCTCGAAATAGGTTCATATTTTATGCAGGACAAATAATACGGAATAAACTCCAGAAGCATTGCATACATAATGAAATAACCTCCTCCTCTTTGGCATGCTGCTGCATAAAAAATAATTGGAAGAGTGGACCACACACACATAGACATGCAAACATACTCTTTCTCTCTCTCTCTCTCTCTCGCACACACGCACACACACACACACGCACACACACACACACACACACTACAAAGTGTGACCTTCAGGTTTGATCATCTGCAATGCAGTGATTAGTTTTATTGGTGTGGAAGCAGACTGCATTGATAAGACTTTTTCCCTGCTCATATGGACTTCACATCATCTGTGCTCTTTTTATATATCGCAGACTGTCCATGTCAATCATACTGTGAATCCATGAATTAATATCAGAAAAAAACTATCTACCCCGTGTTTAACCCGTCTACTGCCTTCAAATGAATGTATGAATATATATGTATGTATATGTATATAGATGGACTATTTTAAAAGTGCAACCAGCGTAGTAATTGTGTATTATGTCCAGGCCTGTCATAATAATTACAATATCGACTTATAGTATGATATATGGGCATAACTACTACTATTTTGGGTGGTTTGTTTACTTAATAATGTCACAAACACTTTAGCCAACAAACAGCAGGTTTTAAAGACTATTATAATGATATTACTGAGACATGTTTTATTGTAATTTTTTGTCTGTTGCTTGATTTATTGATATTTTTATCACATTCATTTGTGAACATTCTTAAGAATTAAAAGTTATTTGCTTGCTGAAAGGGTGTACTTGCATCAAAACGTTATTATATTATCATATTAGTGGCATAAATTCATCTTAAAATGACAATAATATTGTTTGTCGCAATAATTTCTCAGGCAATATATCATCTAATATAGCAGAAATACTTATAGTAACAGGCTTAATTATGTCCAGACATGTATCCAGTAGCTTGGGAAGCACTCAGCTGGGACTCACCGTACACTTGTTCAGCGTGCAGTGCCTTGCGTAAACGTCGCTCCACAATCTTAGCAAAAGCTGTTGCTTCCATATCTGGCTGCAAACGCCTATACCGGATCAAGCTTGATTTATCGCAATAAACTTTAAAAATGTAATAGTAAACATATCCTTTGCACTGCTGCTTTGGTTTCCCCACCCCTCATGATGTCCCACAGAGTTTGACACAACCTTTTAACCCGATCGCACGAGCATGGCCACCTTCTAACACACATACGTCACCTGTCACCTACTTGTGAAGACCCCGCCACCATCTCCCCACCAGAACCTTCCAGCACGCAGATAACCATATCACCACAGATAGCATTGACACTTCCTCAGCCGGCTGGAGGTAACCTACCAGAAATGTCAAGTGCTGTCATGTCATGGCTAAATGGTGTTTGGTGAAATGTGTACGCTCCCTGTATGACATGAGGGAGAAATTGAGAGCATGCATCAAATCCCCGAAATAAAAAGACAAATATTTTGCAGCTTGTGAGTTTTAAGCAACATGTTTGTACAGAAGTGTTTTAGTTTCCACTATGTCCCCCGGTGCTGTATCTGCCTGCTCTCTGACACTGTACCTGAGTGCTTCACCGTCTCTAGCCTAGTGTGTATAACTGAAAACAACTGGCCTTTCTGCACAGGAAGCCGAGCACTCACCACCACAAACAGGTTACTTAGTCATTGCCTACACCATCATCTCTCCCACTCTCTCTCTCTCTCTGTCTGAACAAAGGACAATAGCCACAGGGGGGGACAAGCAGTTGGAATTGAACTTCAAGACAGGGATGTGCAAGAGGTGGAAACAAAACTAAGAACTTCCAAAAGGTCATCATAAAAATGTTGACAAAGCCATGCAAGTGGCCGGGAATAGGAAGGCAACAAAGTGTTGCCGGGTGTGATGAATGAGACGGAAGCTCTGGGGCTAATGCCCTTTTTTTTTTTTTAAAGCAAAACTGTTTGGAAGTGTATCACTGCCCCTAAACAATGTACACAAAACGAATGCATACAGAGAGTGAGAGAGAAAGAGAGACAGAGAGAGAGAGGGAGAGAGAGAAGGGGAAAGACAGAGGCAGCAGCAGCACAATACTGCCTGCTGCACTGCAGCAAAAATCTACACAGCATACCGTAGCCACCACACAACCTCCAGCACTGCACAGAACAGACCCCTGTACGGAGCGAGGGGAATGATAGAGTGATAGGCAGAGTGAGGCGGACAATGCGTGTGTGTGTGTGTGTGTGTGTGTGTCTGTGGAACATGTTTTTGTGGTAAACATGTGCATTTTCTAGGATATTCAACAAATGGCACGAGTCATATCAATCACAACCAGAGAAGGCTTTGTACGTAAACATATGCAAGAAATACAGTTCAAACATGACACGCAGAGTCCAGAGCAACACAACAAACAACTGCTGCTGCAGTGAATTAGGCCAAATTTCACTCTTACTCAAGATTTCAAAGCAATAAAATTCTTTAAACACTTTAAAGCAAGTGAGGCCCAACTGATATATCACTTTGTGTTGACAAAATGTTGACAAGTCCCCTCAACCAACTGCTCATTAGGCACAGCTTATCTTAGTGAGCATTCAGAACGAAAACAGTCCTGCGTTAAAATCATTTTTAAAAAGGGGGTGGGGGGGGTGGGGGGGTGAGAAGAAGAAGAAGTCAAGTTTCAGTTATAGAACCATGAGTTTGAGGGTTCCTCAGACACCAAAACACTGCATTGAGGTTTATAATACGGATGCATTAATACCAATAACTGATAAATACATGCGTGGCCTATACCAATAAAATAACCAATCATTTTTCATATTTTTGTTAAGTTAAGTTCATAGCCTGTACTTTATGTGCACCCGAGGGTAACTAAGAAAGGCTGAAGTGGATGATTTAAAATTCCAGAACTCTGACGTAAATCTAACTTACATCAATATTGCTAACACAACAAAAACAAAGAAAAGTTCTGACTCTTCAAAAGTTCTTGTGTAAAAAAAACTTCCTGGTTAGGTGTTATAAAAGACAAGAGAAGTATAAAAAGTAAATAAATGTATGTAAATACTGGCAGTAAAGTAGTTACCAGGGTGACGTGAGTTACGTAAAAAAAGTAAGTCACAAAAAAGTCGTTTACTTTTGTTTTCACAAGGGACACAAAAGTCTGTCACTTGTTCGTCAGCAAGATTGTGGCAGAGGACAGTCAAAAGCATAAAGTCATATTTTCTTACCTGTACACACGTCTTATATTGATGGTTTTGAGGGGAAACCAGTCTGGCTTGTTCCACCAATGAAAGCAATTTAGCTTCATTGTATTGGCCAATAACTTATCGGCCCACTTTATATCATGTAGACCAGGCATGTCCAAACTATTCCACAAAGGGCCGTGTGGCTGCAGGTTTTCGTTTCAACCAAGCAAAAGCACACAGTTTGACCAATCAACTGTCTGAAGACTGAGATCAGTTGATTAACTGAGTCAAGTCTGGTGTGCTGCTGCTTGGTTGGAACGAAAACCTGCAGCCACACGGCTCTTTGTGGAATAGTTTGGACATGCCTAATGTAGACCATGATACTAGGAGGTAAGATTTATTGGATTTACTGCTCTGGTAAAGCGCACAACATATTTTCATTTTTCATTACAATGATTGAAAGGTAAACAGTAAAAAAATATGAGTTACAAGGTATCAGGAATGTGCATTTTTATGCATTTGTTTGGCAAACGTAGCACCTCGCTGGATGAGGTTGCCTGTTTGACTTTATTACTAATCAACAAAATTGATAAAAATAGGTCTCATTGTTTTCAAATTTAAATGCAGAGACTTCTGCTGAGACATCTCGACCAAATTATAGCAAAATAAAAGACAAATTAGAGTACAGCAACCACTGGACAGCTACCACAAAAACTTGTATTTAACTTAGCCAAAAGGGATACTAAAAGTGAGTGACCACAACCTGGCCACTGAGACACACCTGACAACCAGAAAACAGTCACTTCTGTAAACAACCAAGAAAAAGAGATAGAGCAACATGCACTGCAGCCTGGAAAAAGACGTATAAACAAAATAAAATGTAATTACCATGAACGAAACTCTTTGTCAATCCAACATTTACTTGTGAAGAAATGATAACATTGCCATGGCAGCTGCAAAATACAGCATGTCAGAGCAGGTCACAGCCTGGGGGAACACCAAGAGAACAACATGTGAAACTGCACTGAGCTCTTTCAGAATCTGACTCCTCTTTTTATTTTTAATCAATCTTGTACAATTCTCACTATCACACCTACACAGTCAACAGGTAAATCATACTTGCAAACCTTTCACTGAACAATGTGAACCTTGTATGCTTCAATGATACTGTGTCTTTACATTGGTATGACCATAATAAGGCAGAGAGACAGAAAGAGAGAGCGTATCCCGTCAGTAGGGAAGACACTCAGATGATGGACAACAGTAATAAATGAGCTACAGGCCAACAGTGAGTCATGAAATTATATCAGCAATCAATCATAATCAAATCATTAAAATGTACTTCCAGCACAGGAAAGACGCAGGCCCGACTGACCTCGCTCTGTGCTTCCCTCTACCAGCCGCTGCTCTGAAACAGAACAGCAGCAGCAGCAGAGAGCCATCACTTGAGCAGTGTGTGCCTCTGGCTGTATGATTTGTAGTAACACGTACTGTGGCTCAATAACACACGCTCACACACCATGTTTGGTCTGGTGTGTTTGATAAAGGTTAAAGACGCCACATCCCTGTCATCGGAGCTGCGGGGAACATGACCCAACCTTCTTGTCATATAGTACAGAAACATGCTAATGTGACTGCATCATATTCCACTCCGAGGTGATGGAAACAATATAACTGATAACATGGACTCACACACCTCTGCTCGGGAATTTTCTACATCAGGTAAAACATTAAAAGGCTCTATTAGCATACAAATAAATCTTTTTGTCTGCATCGAAATTACAGTAAGAGAGACTAAAAGTAATGACTGCCATGAATGTTGATTTCTTCCATTTTTTGGCATTAATCCATTTCTATAATCCACTTCAGTGGTTTGTTTTCTTCACAAAACGTTTGTTTTCTATTGGATTTATTTAATCTCATCTGCATTTCTTTCCCCACTTCTTTTTCTTTGTATTTCTATCAAGCCTCATCATGCATGAAGTTTGCCAACTGTCGTCATTCTGTGTACCTGCTGTGCATCGTGTTCTCAGAGCCGACTCGACTGTTTATGATTCCAACCTCAAAAGGAATAATTCAGAACCAGATTGAAATACATTTTTTGTCACTTGTTTGAGTATTATCTTCTGATTTAAACAGGTTACAGCAGCTCTGACGGATAACTTGTGAGCCAAATATCACATCCACTCTCCGCAAGTACACATAAAAAGTTTATAATCCACATGCCACAATTTTGTTAAAATTACAACCCCAAAAAAGTTGGGACGCTGTGAAAAACGTAATAAAAACACAATGTAATGATTTTGCAACCTATTTTTAATTGGATGCTGTTCGAAGCAACAACGGCGGCTTTCAAAGAGGTAAAAAGACAGGAAAGCATTGGTATTTCTTCACTGAAAGAAGAACAAACAGTAAC
Organism: Centropristis striata; assembly: GCF_030273125.1. Taxonomy (NCBI): domain Eukaryota; kingdom Metazoa; phylum Chordata; class Actinopteri; order Perciformes; family Serranidae; genus Centropristis; species Centropristis striata. Next base: position 16,431,541 of record NC_081526.1, read on the forward strand.
ACTGAACGCTTTTCTCAATGGAAAAGTTGTTTTTCGCTCTACGCCCCACTGGCTCGTGATAGACAGTAGAAGACAGATGGTTCATCCAATCAGCTGCCAAGTATTATTTGAAAGTGCCTGTCCTCTTCCACAGTTTCCAGCGACGGCATCTCAGATGGTTCTGTGCAACAAAACCATCTGGCCAAGAGGTTAGGAGCTTGTTGGAATCATTGTTATATACAACCGGATAAAAAAAAAAAAGTCCATGTAAAACATAAATAAAAAATAGAATGAATCCAATTTAGAATTGAGAGTTTATTTTATCAGATTGGAAATAAAATTAAATCTTGCCTAATGTCAACTGTGATCGGCTCCAGCTCCCCATGACCAGAGTTCAAATGGACAGTTAAGGGTAATGGATGGATGGATGGATGGATGGATGGACAGACGGACGGATGGATGGACAACATCCAAACTTTTTTGGAACTGGGGTTGTGGGAAAATATGATGGCAGAGTTAGCTACAGTACTAAAATGTGAGTCAGAGGGCTCTGCATGAATACATGAGCTGAAAAGGGGAATTTTAAAAGAAACTGTATTAATGTGGTTGGTGATGAGATGGCTGGCCAAGAAATTATTTTGTAGAAAAGATACTGCTTTCATTGATTAAACACTTTTTTCATGTTATTTACATCAATTCAAGCATAGTTTCTAAGATTATTCATATTCAACATCCTCTTCAACATCTATTCTGTTAAATGAATACTGCAGTAGACTGAATTGACTTTTGCTCCATTTTCTGGACACAGCCACCTGCATGCAATGCTACAATTTGTATATTTCTTTACAGTACCTTTTCACCATGGTCATCTTGGGTGACACTGTGTTGAAGCCCCCCAGAAAGAAACATTAGCAAGATACTTTTGGCATCACTCAAAATAAATTGGTGAGTAAAACCTGGAGGATTTGTTTGTATCTGCATTACCCTTTAGGCTATTTACAATGATGTGGTCATCTCTGCAGTGTGACTCTACTGGAGCTGTGCCAATGGCTTTGGTGAGCTACTGGTCATAGGAAACAAAAGTGATATACCTTTAGATACACTTGTATAGTGTTAAATTGTTTGTTTCGTTGCAAGCATAAATCATTGTGCCTGCGTTACAGTAATACACACATCTCTGAGAGTTAAAACAACAACATTGCTTTGGGTTGGATCCAGAGGAGAGGAGAGGAGAGCAGAGGAGAGGAGAGGAGAGGAGAGGAGAGGAGAGGAGAGGAGCATGTGTATTAGAATAGAAGCAACAAACCAGTCTAATGTGTGAGAAAGTGTATACCGAGTGAGGTAAAGGTATTAGAAAATAGGGTGCTGTTTGTGGGAACTAGACAATGACTGGAAGCATGGCAAACAGCACAATAAATGCAGTGAACAGCTTCTCCTTGCATTAAAAGAAACTTAAACAAGAACATGAAAATCAGTCTATACAGACTTTATAGCTCTGTATAGAAACTTATTTTTCAAGAATGAGCCATTAATGAGCCATGGCAACAGCCTAGCTTTCTGCCTCTGTGTAGTGACCACTGCAGTCATACCTTTACAGTCTCTCAGATAGAGTTACGCTGACTTGTATGGCAGAAATTATAGTGCTCTGTAGTTTCTTTCAGCGGGACATAAATACCCACTTTATAAAAACACAAACACATCTCCACTATAATTATGATTTTCCGCTGAATAAAGGGGAAGGGCTAAAGTGAGAGCGCATACAGTAGAATAGTACAAAAAAAATCACTCAGTTACAAAAATAAGTTGTACCCATATTAAGTCTATAGCCCTATAGAACTATAGCACTAGAAATATATAAATAGAATTAAGTATGATGTTAGAACACTCATAACAGAAACTATTGTGCAGGAGTCAGGAACTGGTACCAATTTAAGACCAGCTCTGGCAACATTTCCTAAGAACCACACTCTTGTAGATGAGTCACTGATCTCAAACACAGAGGAAAGCTTACCACCTGCTGTGTTCGCTTTCTGAAGTTTGGCTTTTTATAGTGAATGCATAAACAGCCACAAATAATGTAAAATGGGATATCAAAATATGAAGGGTATATTTTATCCTTCTTTTTGTTAATGGTAAACAAAACAAAACAAATTTTACAAATATGGGACGCAATAAAAACATCAAGATGCCAATTTGTGAAAAAAATCTAAATTCATGCTTTGTCAGATCTGTCCACAGGACAACAAGCAAACAACTTTTGAAATGCTTGTTTTCTAAATGGAGGTCAGATCGATCAAGGCTTTGCTTTGCAGAAGAGAATCTTAACGCTGAGGGGCTTTCCCAACACACCTTCACACAACTTGAGTTGATGATGATTATATTGACATTATATGTAATCATGCCACATGAAAAAAAATGTGATCCTTGTTTGGTATGATCACACCATTAGGCTTCTTGGGTTGGATTTTTTTGTTATAAAAGTTCTTACAAATGTCTATGGGATTTTGAATGAGGTTTTATCAATTCTGAAACACTTCAGCGCTCTATAGCTTTTAGGAAACTGATCGGATCACAATACTGAGCTTGAGAATTAATAACATGCTACATGTAGTTAACAATAGGGGTGGGTGATATGGGCAAAAAAAGTTCTCTATTTTTATTTTTTTTCCGATAAAGGTAATCTGACGATATGCTTTAAAATGTGATTTCTTTACCAAGAAAAGCTGTTAAAATTCTTCTTGCTTACCAGGACATCTATGGATGGACACAAAGTTTCAGAACAACAGCTCAAGTTTATTCTCTTTCTAAATTTAAGCATTCAAGAAACTTCCAGTTAAACTTCCATGTTAATGGGAAACATTCAGGTTCTCTTTCCTGAGGTAAACTGTGCAGCATACAAGCATGAGCAAATAAGTGGCACATTATTATTTCTTAATATTGTTAACAAAGTGACTTTTCATGCATATCTCATCTACCGTCTATGCGCCTTTTGTTTGTTTTCTTTTTGAAATATTATAAATACTCGATCATGTAAAATTGCACATCGTCAAAACAACGTTAACGATATTATCATAGACAAAATAAATCACCCACTTCTAGTTGACAACTACATTACAGTGAACTGTCCCAGCATTTCATACCCTGAGCTCTTTCTGAGGACAAAAGTCATTCACAGCTCCATTAAAATGTTCTCATTAACTCAATCAATTTAACACAGAGCCATTCTGAGACTTGAGCATACATTTTTGATAATGATGAACTTCAAAAAGGCGCATCTGTGTCAGCTTTTCTGTACAACTGTGTACAACTGTTCAAACTTCTGCTCCCATAAATCAATAACCTCATAGTCTAACTGCATTATTCTCCCTTGCTCTTCATCTCAGTCTCTCATCACTTTGTCACTTTACTGTGAATCACAGCGCAGTGCATCGGCCCTGCACAGGAGCTCAGCGACTCCTGGAAAAATCCCAGCAACTCCACAGCAGCTATCATGTGTCCAATCCTCTGGGGGTCTTACAAGAAGTGAGCATGAGGATGTGTCACATAGGGAGAACCTGCCTTAGAGTTGCTTTATACAGCCCCCTGCTTCTCACACAACACAACGCCTTCACTCACACAAGTTGGGGAGGTGTCACACAGCTCCTACTATTAAGGGCAGAGGATGAGCCAAATTACAAGATGATTTATGGAGCCTCCATAAGACACAGGGCAGAAAACCAAGTGGGGAAAAGCACAGGATACACTGCCCTGATGTGATGGCTATTTTGAGATATACCTCAATTTCCCAGTGTTCCTGGAAAATAATAGAGCTTTCAAAATTATGCAGGCCCTCAGTGAAGCCAATTATAAACTACTGAGGTCAGAGACATTAGTAAGTCCTTGAAATAAATGTTATTGGCAATGAAAATAAAATAAAAAACTCGCACCTGGGTCTTAAATTCTAAGTTAGTACGAGTGTAGCATTTGCTTTGTACTACTTCCCGGCTGTTTTAAAACTAGTAAGAGACAGTTTTTAAATGAGCTACAATTAGCTTAACAAGCTAGCTTCTAGGGGTGCACATCTCTCTGTGATAAACGATTCGATTCGCATCTAGATACACGGGTTACGATTCGATTAAAAAAACGATATACTTTTATTACAAACCGATTCCATTCAAATCGATGAATGGAATAATGTAAAGAAAAAACGTTCTATAACCTTTTTTTCCTTTCATGATCTGATACTTCCCCCATTCAGATTTATTATGGATACTATTAAATTAAAAAAAAAAAAAACAGTAGAGAGTCTGTCTGTCAGCAAGAAACACTTATTAAATTACATTACGTGTCATTTAGCTGACACTTTTGTCCAAAGCGACTTACAATAAGTGCATTCAACCTGATGGTACTAGACTTAGACCACAGGAATCAAGTAAGTTCATAACTTTAAGAGCCAACTGTCATCGCTACAGGAGTGCTATATGTTAAGGAAGAAAAGAAGAGAAGAGAAAAGAAGAAGAGCATTTATATATATATATATATATATATATATATATATATATATGTTAGGTGACCATGACTTAACCGAGGTATTGTTGGAAGAGGTAGGTCTTCAGCCTGCGGCGGAAGATGTACAGGCTGTGTGAGGTCCTGATGTTGGTGGGGAGCTTGTTCCACCATTTGGGAGCCAAGACAGAGAAAAGTCTGGAAGTGGTTTTGAGGCAAGTTGACCCACGCAGGGTGGGGGTTGCCAGCTGTTTGGCTGATGCAGAGCGGAGAGGACGGGCAGGGGTGTCGAGTTTGACAAGGTCCTGGATGTAAGTAGGACCTGAGCCATTAGCAGCAGAGTAGGCAGAGTCTTGAAGCGGAGAGCTAGAGTCTTGAAGCGTATCCACGCAGCCACCGGTAGCCAGTGAAGGGAGTTTAAGGTGGTGCGAGGACATCCACTGGGAGATGTCGGCCAGACATGCAGAGATACGTGCTGCTGCCTGTATTTAAGACTGGGGAAATGAGAGGATTAGCTGGGTGTCGTCGGCATAGCTATGATAGGAGAAGCCATGCGAGTGGATGAGGGAGCCAAGGGAGTTGGTGTATACCGAGAAAAGGAGCGGACCAAGGACAGAGCCTTGGAGGACCCCGGTGGTGAGTGGACAGGGTTCTGAAACAGAACCCCTCCAAGTTACACGAAAGGTGTGGTCCTTGAGATAGGATTTGAGCAGAGACAGGGCAGAGCCCAATACTCCCAGGTGGTGAAGGGTGGAGATGAGGATCTTATCCATCGTTTGTCATTTCTATACAGTCAAACTTCTGGGATATTAAATAATTAATTTATCACCAGGATAGTCTATATACAGACTCAAATAATGGGCTAATAAAAAAAGCATATAATATAAAGAAATTCCCGTGTCCCTGAGCAGGACACAGTTCACAGTGTTAATACAGAATGCAGGTTGTTATTCATGACATGATTCCAAGTGTCGCGATATGCGATCCATGACTCTACAACCGATTCATCTAGGAATTCATGGCTGATTTGTATCGATTGAGGAGGCTGCTACCGACGCAGCCGTATCTCTCACTTGTTAAACCGAATATCTGGTTGCATCGGTTTATCGTTCACAACCCTACTAGCTACCTGAAATCAGTCATTGCTCGATACCTTTAAAAGATGCTGAACACAACATTCAATGTGCATCAATGGTTCAGAGTCTGAGCAAGGATTGCTCCACATGGCTCTCATTCTCTTCTCACATGCGTACAGCTCTAAACATCACTTTTTAATGCACTGGGTACTTACATCTCTGTAATGTGCTGCTAATGTTCTGAATAACACCTTTAAAAAAGGTACTGACCAAAACAACTCAGTACAAAAAAATACTTTTTTTATGGTTTTGCGTGGAAACTGCAAATGACCCATATAGTGGTGAAGTTAAGTGGTAGTGCATTTGATGGAATTTGCATTTCAGCATGTATTGTATTTGCAGAAAAATTGTTGGTGGAGGTTTTTTAACACAGCTGGATGTTTCAATTCACATGATGGGTACCAAATGAAAAACTGGTATCGGGATCGATTCAAGAGTACTGGTAATTGAACTGGTATCAGCATTATTTTAACGATACCCAGCCCTGGTCATTTCAGGCTGAGGGAACATATAAATTGACTGCTTGGCTGTGTTAAGACTGACTACAGTGACAAAACATAGCCTCCTATATCATTTTAACAGATCAGTGTTCAGAGATGCAGCAAGTATGCCAACACAAATCTAGCTCAACTTCACCACAACACAAAGCATGTCATACAGCACGAAATGGTGGTAGCAAATGAAGTGCAAGCAAACATTCTTGGTAGATTAAGTGCAAATGCCATATTTACTTTAGGATCATCTCAACAGAAGACAAAATAATGGCCACCATGATAATTTCATTCCTGGAGTGTATTTCATAGTCTCAACAGTGCCACAGGGCCTGAACGCACGCTCAGATTGCGCTGACCTTAAATCGTGCTTCAAGTAATTTCACTATAATTTCTGTTGTCTGGAGATTAAAAATAGAACACAGTGGAACATTTGAGGACTGTGGTCAACATATTACTCATGGCTAAGGGCAGGAGAGTTAATAAAACTGGCAATTGAGAAACAATTTATTACACTATCTGATGTTATTCCTTCAGATCTGACAAGACTGTGCCAGTACCCGTCCACAAAGGGCCAATTTCATCCCTCTGTGTCAAACATAACTCAAAACAGCCACAAAAACAAAGCTGCCATCAGAAATTGTTGGATGGAAAAAAAAAGTGCTTTTGAGGATGTTGCCAGAGGTTTCACAGTGTAACTGCTTAAAGTATGATCTCATGTAGACAATCTAATGGAACAAATCCAAATTAAACACTTTCTCAAAGCGGCCTAATTTTGCTAAATCAGCATCCTTTGCAGTAATCACACCGTAATTCTCATTCAGCCACATGATGTCCCTCACAGCAACCGGTCACACCACAGGTAGCCATCTGTATCTATGATCCAAATCATAAAGAAATCAGCTAATCCTCACTCCTCACTCACAATCTACTTGCAGTTCATTCTGAAGATATTTGTTTTGCCTTGAACAAGGCTGCAACAAATATGTTGGTTATTCAGTATGCTTCTTAGCACCTACTTGCTTAAAATTGAGAGTGTTGGTGTATACCAACATTCTAAGCAAAGCAGAAATGTCACATTTTCACCTTTAAATGTTTTTGCGCATCTTTTGAGAAAGGAAAGATGTATTAGGGGTCTAACAAAGAAAGACAGAAAGACATAACCTTTTATAATGGTTACCAGGGCAAGCAGTTTATTCAAAATGACAATATTATCTCTAATGTCTTCAATCTTCTAAGTGCAAGTAACAATAAAAGTAGCCTCTTTGCACCATTAGCGAGAAACCCAAATCCATTCTCTGTGTTTTAGCTATATTTGGAATTTGGAAAGACTGTAATTTCACCATGTTATTATCCGATATGGAAGCAAGTATTGACCACATGAACGGACTAAAAATGGATCACGTTAGTCAAGCTGGCTTTGAAGAGCAAACAGATCAGGTCAAAATCAAGCTCAATAATAACAAAAGTCATCGCTGACATATTACACTCAACTTTCTTCATATTCAGCAAGGTTACTAGAGCCAAGCAACATGATGATATACATCGTCGTTTAGCTAAACTACATTATGGCAATTTTACATAATTTGGACGACGCTTAAAGTTCTGATTCTTGCTTATGGGTGTGAAGCTGGAGCGATCTATAGAGGCACCGTTTTGCTGATATGAAGTATATAAAAAAGGTTTTTACCAAGTGGTTAATTCATATAGATTTTTTTTAAATTGAACTACAATAAAACATGCTATATCGTGACATGAAATCGGCTATATCGGGATAGAACATTTTGGCCATATCAACCAGTCCTATGGTTATAGCAAACATTTAACCATTTACTCATTCAGCCGTTACAGTCGGAGCAACATTCATTGAGAGCCATATGTCTGGCAAATTTACTAATGTAGGTCCAACAGTCTGTCTTTATATAGTTCTAGTTTGAACCCAACTCCTGAGGGGAATGTCTGGCTGTTAATACTTCCCTTTGTCCATCAGCTAGTTGCTAACTCTATCAGTTTGCCATTTGGTGCTGAGCAGATAATGTATAGTCGGTTTATATTACTTTTTCGAAAACAGCTGCCTGTTGCAACTGGAGATGATGATGAATGAGAGAATGAACCAAACAAAGCTGTTTAATCGTCAGCCGTAAAAAAACTAAATAATTATCCAAAAGTTGCAGAAATCTGTAGAGAGGACCTGTAGAATCAGGTTAAAAATACCTGTGGGTTTGTAACTACAAACAACACTTTCACATTTACAAAGCATTTTTATCCTTGGTTAATAATATATATATTTAAAGTGGCTTTAAATCCCATAATACAATTGACATTTAAGTGCTGAAAAATAACATAATGTTATCGTTTTGCTCATGTGGTTCTTCTACAAGGATGTGCGGGGAAAGACATGTCACAACCCACGGCATCATTGCATTTTCATTTTGGCATGCACACCTTCACTAATGAACCTCTAATTACAAATGTCAAACATCAGTGTAGCAGACCAACAAAAGATGTTATCCATCCCAGAACCTGTTAGGTAACTGATCCGTTTCACACTGTCTCCTCTTCTAGTGAACATTAGGCCTCAACTTGAGGAAACAGAGAGCATCTCCATGCACGGCCTGTGAAACCATCCACCTGCAGACTCAATGGCCAGTCACCCATTGAGGAACCCAGAAAGGACTGCATGTCCCATCATTCCTCTTACCTCTGCAAACAGGAGCATCTGGGAAGTATCCTTTCTACAGCAATTTTTCTCATCCTGCCCTCTTTTTTCTCCTCTCTCTTTACATGCACTATATACATTTGCCCTCTTGTCTGAACTGATTTGTATGTAAACTTGATTGTCTCTCAGAGGGAGGTAGAATAGCAGCCAGGAACCTGAATCTCATCACCCCTGCAGGTCATATTTCTCAAGAGCAGGACAGAGACAGCCCAAATTAATTCACTGTGGAAACTGATGATGCCGCTGCCATTATCACACCCAAAAAAAAGATGAGAGCGAAGCAATGTTTCTTGTTGACCTGTGACATTCCCACTGCAGCTACATGAAACTCAATCTATTTTTCAAAATGATCACAAAAGCACAAGAGGAATCATATTTCTGAGGTTTTAAACATGAAGAAAAACAGTCAAGGTTCAAAATAATTTTACTTCATATTGGTTTGACCTTTTTTTCCCCACGTTTCTACAGGATGGGTGCATCTCGGCTATTTTTAGAAACAAAAAGGTTCATCCGAGTGGCATGTAGTTTCGAAGAAGTCCTGTTTTCAGAATGGCCCTCATAAATGTATGATCATTTTCTAAACTTGTGAACTGTAAAGTGTGTCTTTTCATCTCAGCTGGGATATGCCATGTGTATTATCAGAAAAGCTGCTGCAGTTTAGTCATTTACAAACTTACTGCAATGTTTCTGTATGAAACCTAGCAACATGCCACGGTGGTTGGAGGAGGATATTTTTAGCCAACCCTGCTGTTATTCTAATTGTAGGAGTTCTTGTTTGAATCTTACCATCCCCTTTAATTACACTGCTTTTTCTTTGTTGCCACAAATTAAACTTAGCGTGGGTATGTTACACAAATTAATCAAGAATCTTTTAACTGTAGAAAAATCCTTTAAAACTAGGCATGATTGTGCTGAATTTCAGATATATTGCTCTTGCTCTGAGGTGAGAATTAGACAGAGAAAAAGACACCAGCAGCATAATCTGAGTTATTAAAATGAATATGTAATTTCACCTCACACTATAGATGTCTCTGCTCAGCAAAGGATAAAAAGAATATTTTACACTGAAGAATGCATAAACTTGATATGACCGCAAACAACATAGACATATGAACAAGCGTCTCATGAAGGGGTCATTAAACATGCTGACACAGTCATTGTTCTTTAAAAAGGTATTACCAGTCTAGTCATAAACCTTTCAACTGCAGTTCATATAAAAAATTGTTGCCATTGCCCAGACAAGTGATTTTGTTTTATTTATGTCTCTACTTACGCTTAGTTTTTATGATTTTTTTTATGAGCCACAGTAAATTTAAATCCATAGATTTATCTAAATGCTTCATGAGCCACAAATCAAAACATTTTAATTTTCAGAGTCCTCAGTTATAAGCACCTGTACAAGGTTATGTCTTCCAATAGTCAGTATTGTTGGCCATGCCAGAGACTCTAATTATCTTTGGTCACTGCTTCATGAGTGTGAGGTCAAGCCAGAGCATACAGAGAATATCCATGGAGCAAACAAGAACAATAACATTACAGTGCTGAAGCTTCGGGCCGGCCTCCTGGCTCTGTCACACACATTAAAGTTGAGTTTCACTTGATATGCTATGAACCATCCTCACGTGGATGCCTGGGTGTTCTGTGACCTGTACTGCCACTCTGCTGTCAATGAGCCGCTGCTGTGCTACTCTGAGGAAGCCACCTACTGACTTCCCACATCCACTGCAATTCTACTCCTTCAGCAACCTGGATATACGTCTTGGACATTTACAGAATAGAACTATACAATCTAGATCTACAAATCTACTATACAAAAGTCAGTGAGCACCCATTAATTGTCTTTATTACACATGGCAGTTGGTGACATAACATTTCCTTCTCACGTTTATTACGAAATGCCCTCATTATATTCCTGTCATTCATCGTAACTATATGACTCATTCAATGACGTTCTCAAAGTTTTAAGATGAAGTCTATGTGGTGATTTGCACAACCATCAATGCTGCACAGGCTGCAGGCTGAAACTTACTCGACTCCATTCTTTCCACTCAGCTAGTTCATCACCTAATTGACTTAATGAAGTACATTCAGTCAGAGACATGTACCAATGCTTGGACATGAGAGTGAACATTAAGGGTTGGCCAGCATTGCCAGTTGTACCAGACCACCAAACCTTAGGGCAATCTACTATAGATAAAGCAAAAAAACAGCTAGAAGACAGTGACACGGCTGAAAGAATATTATAAAGAACTATAAAGGCATCGTGGGACTAAAGATTAAAAGTGGACGTGCAGTTTTACATGATGGCAAATTGCCATATGTAAAGAAAGTGAATAATTCAGTTATGTGCTACAACTTTGACCCAGATTGTTCATTTGCATCAGGAGATGCTTAAAACTATGTGCAAGCGATGTCAATATCATGCATTACCCATTAGCCATTAAAGGCATTATGTAAAGCAATTTACATGTATTGGTATTGCCAATGTGTAAAGGGACCATATGTAACTTATAAACTGAGACCTCCCCTGACTTTCTCTGTTGTTGGTAACAGCCTGTGGACTGATTTCTGTGTAAAAGATTCAGGAAGGGTTTTGCTGGAAAAATGCAAAGGATTTGATGTTTATGTAGACTTTAGGGTGCTTTGCCTCTCTTTAGCTACCCTACTAGCAAAAGTTCAGAAAGCTCAGACATGGAATCCACTGAAGCTAACAAATGACCAATACACACCACAACAGAGTCCAACACAATGTCCACATAGGCACAGTCCCAAAGACTCCTCCTATTGGAAGAAAGCTTGATTGTTGACATTGCACTTTTATAGCATACCATAGTTTGGGATTAGGTATCAAGTACTTTCAAGTCAAAAGACTCCAGTGCCAGTAAAGCCACAAGTCATTGCAGCAGGTTAGTTATAGATCAACATGATGATACATCAACACAGTGTCAACCATTTAGTCTTTTGTAGGTATCATCACTGTTTTGGCTGATGCCACAGAAACACTACATTTAATAGCATCTGGCTTCGATTTAAAACCATGTGGGGTATTTCAAGAAACCATACATATATATTTTGAGCATCACAGCAGCTGAGACGAATGCATTACCACTCAGTTTAAAACAACAGAATAAATATTCATTTACTCTCCAAATTACTGTAGGTTGAGAGAGATAGAGTGGCAAATTAATTATGAAATGTGATGGAAATGGAGACAGACCTTAAAGATAATAACAAAGCAAATGAATGAACACACAACTCTCAACAGAAATATAAAAAAGCATTACATTCTATACCTCGATGGGAAAGCATCAGAGGCTCACAAACTGTAAGAACTATATTTATATTAAACCATCTAATCATTAAGCCATGATGCATCACTTGAGAGTGATGTCCCTAATTTTGTTTATAATAAAAGTTTTCATGTATAGAAGCACACAAAGACAGTCACCTAATAGACAAATTATCCACACGCATATATCCCATACAAGCAAGATGTACATAGATACAAAATAACAAAAAGATTATATCCCCACTTTGCCCCTGACAGATAAATAAATATTAACCTATAATAGTCAAAAACCAAGTGCCATCTGCTGGAGCAGAAGGTGCTTAAAGAATCAACACTACGTTTAACCTCTTCACATGCACTGATGATGCAGAGTGAATAGGCCTATGTTTTCTTTTAGTTTTTGTGTGTGGGAAGAGATACAGATAACAATGTGACTTATAAGACACATGTCTCGGTGTTGACAAAGACTGGCAGTCTTATTGATACAGCCCAGTTGGCTTAGTCTTTCTGTGTTCTCAGTTATGTTGTGTTACTATAAATACAGCCAAAGAGCTGGAGCACTATATCTAGGCCTTTGCAGCTCGGGCCTAGTGAGCATGACACTGGAAACACCTGCTTTTTCTGAAAGACGGCCACACAGAGGATTCTCTGTCCTACTATGACAAAAGGTACCAGAAAATCCTGTAAGGTTGTATGAGGCACCTCTGTAGCTGAAACAAATCTGTTGTGTGATGTGTTTGACAGTGTGCATTCAGTGAGTTAGCAGTTTTTAGTCATAAGAAGCAGTACTGCACCCCACTGACACAGTCTGCATCCTGGCCTACTTCATTTCCCAGTAAACTCCTGGCTCTACCTGCTGCTTCAGCAGAAACCTTGACGACTGTGCCCACACCATCAGTTTATGATAATTCAATAGCGAGCCCCCACAAGGTAAAATGTGGGCTACTCTCACTTTGAAAGGCACATGGCTTCAAATCTCAGACACCTGACAGTTGAGTCCCAGCTTTGATCGATTGGCTGCATAGTGTTGAGCACCAGTTAGGGAAGTTAGTGTCCTGCTGCGGCTTTTCCACTGAGCAGCAATCAGTCAGTTATCACCCCCAGAGTCTACTGTGGCTTAGCTCCAGATTGTGACTTTCATGTAATCAGCAGTTTGTATATTTCGAACCTTTGCCAAGACAAATACATCCAAGTTTGAAAAGAAACTTAAAGGTTATGTGACAACACTCACCACTGTTTATGGGGATATTTCCATATTCTTTAGAGTCCTCCAAACATTTAGAACATAAAAACAAACATTTCGTTCTTCTTCTTTTGGGGTTTTAGCTTGCCTAATTTTGCACTACTGCCCCCCTCTGGAGTTAGTTAACTCCTGAGGTGTGCAGTTTGTCAGAAATCTCCAATATGTATGGATTTTTTTCTCATTACATTTAGTTTTCTAAGTTACACAATTTCGCCAAACAAACATGGCGTCCGGTAATGACACATCTCCTTTCTACGAACAAATATGCGTGAAATCGATTAAGCGTTAAATGAAATTCTAAAATATAAAATTAAAATATAAACGAACTTTATATTATACACTTTATATATAAATAAAGCTTTTGTATATTAATACATTTAATTTGTGCTTCTTCAAGGCTACGATATGCCAACTAACTTAACGGTTAAATTTGTAACTTGAGAAACCAGTATAAATCGTTTTTATTGTGTATCCCTCTAGATATTTTTGTCGCTGATTTTTAGGAGAGTCTTGGAAGAATCTATAAATGTCTACAAATGGTTGGAAAGTGATTTCAAAACGACCTGCGAGGTCTTTCCAAAGTTTACCTTGTATCCTCTATGAGGAACGTTACTGAACGTTAGCTCTGTGACTCCTATGTAGTTCATCAATGTTAAATATTAGATTGATTATTGCTGTGTGAAAGGCACAAACTGGTGGCTTGGTACTCATAAAGTTATACCTGGGGAAACATAATGGTTATTAAAAATAGAGTCTGTGGTTGATTGTAGTAACACTGTTTTTGTCGTTGCTCCTGCAGTGTCAGCAAGGCAAAATAGTCCCGCTACAGTATGATGATGATCTACTATACTGCAGTTGCAGTGTCGAGGAACTGTACTGCTGCTGAGCACATCATCTTCAAACCCACAACATGAGGTAACAAGTAGCCCGCACTACATGCTGTCCACCTGGGGCTTTTCTTTCATACCTACAACAGCCTGTTGAAATAAACATCCTCTGCTCACTGAAGCTTTACAGTCTTACGTTTAAAACATATTAATCGGCTACTGCCTGTTGGTGTGCTGCTGAATGCAGGGCTTAGCTTATACATTGCACAAAAAAAGTCCAGAATCTGAATCGAAACGATGTCGACTGCTCAAGTGCAGGATTTGCATTAGTGCAGTGGAGCCCGGTTCCTTTCTTACATGCCCTATTCGCACCTCAGCCGTTTCTTCAACACAAAATCAACTCAAGTGCTCGTTTAAAATCACATTTCGCCATGCCCGCATGATGTATACCTGGCCTGCAACAGCCGAAGGATAGACATGAAAGAATAGTCTGTCTCCTCCGGCTGGCTCGCTGAAAACACAGCGAGTAGCCCATTTAATCGAGAAGTGGTGTTGCAGAGGGGGGAATGCTGCTGCAGTAAACCCGAGGATGGAATAATCTGGTTAGGGGGAATCATGTTGGGCAGAATAACTGTGCGTGGATTTGATCCACTGAAATAACATCTAGCCCTTGTGTGTGCGTGTGTGAGCGAGTGTGTGAGCGCTATTTAAAAAGTTAGGAGATCATGGTGCCGTGGTGATGCAGGGGGGCTTTTGTGTGTGTCTGTGCGCTGCGCGTCCCCAAACCTGTGCTCGCCGATAGTAGCTGCACAGAATAAGTTGTTCCCCCTCCCAGCGCCTCTGCATGATCCACTCGCTGCATGAATATGATTGCAGATCTATCACCATTACAACAAACAAACGAATAACGCAGATCCACACACGCACACACTGTCTCATACACATAAACACACGCACGCACAACGCCGGTTCACAGCGAAACGGAGGAGTAGGCATAATGATGATGAGCTTACCACTTGGATTCTTGTTTTTCTTAAGACTCTTGCCACAAAGACACTGCAGCATATGCGTTCCTTTGCTGAAAATGTTCCAAAGAAACCACATTGATTTGGGCGAAGAGCAATCCAGTGGCTTAAACACCCAGATATAGATGAGATCCTTGCGGTTGCATAATAACACAATTGGATCAGTTCTCCAGGACAAGGCTACCAATTGTACCATAGAAAAATAGGTATATCCAAGTCCTATGCGTTTTCATTCACGTGGCAAAATATTCAGTATCTGTCAGACTTCGTAATAATGGTGTGTTTTCTTCTTCTGGCGTATAAAGGATGCCTCCTCAACTAGTCGATAATAGAAAATATACTCTATAAATTGCATGTGTCGCACCGGGAGGAGACGGGCCGCCAGTAAACAAACACAACTAACGTGAAAACAGTAAAACACGGTGGATTTCCGAGGAGAAAATCATTGCCTATTAGTTCATCACTCTGAGGAGAGGAGGGTGGATCTGCACAGCATCAAAAGCCAAGGGAGGATGCATCCTATGCACAGACTGCTGCAATGATAGCCCCAACAAAACACCACATTGCCGGATCAAGTCCAATTCGTTTCTCCTATAAAGCAGCGGCTTTGGCGAGGTCAGACAACACCAGCCTCAGTTTTCATTTCTTATAGTCCCACACTGCAACGTTTCTGTTAAAAGCCAGGCTTGGGTTCTTGGTGTGTGTCCGTGATTCCTGGAGTGTGCGTTTCTTCCCCTTTTGTAGGGTATTCTCCTCAAGCCTTTTTCAGCACCACGCCACTGGCATCTCCAAAAGTACGGTGCGCCTATACAAACATTTGCATGAATTTCCTTCAGCGTCGGACCTCTGTTAGAAATAGACGGGGAGGAGGGGTTAAATTGAAAGATTGGCTTTCCATTACGTAAACACGTGGTTTCTGCGCCGTCATTTCAGTGATGCTCTCGGAAATTTTTATGATCCGGCTGAGACTATTGTCCCGAGCCGTTTCAGCTTAAATTCTTGGAAATGACAGTGTCTGTGAAGTTGATTTTTATGTATAGGGACATGTGTGCACTGCACCTTAAAGAGTCCACATTTACAGCCCTCATATTTATACCATTTCTTACTTGACGTGTCATTTCTTTGCTCTCCTTAGTTCTTTAAGTTGTTGCAGCTTTGTGCATCCAGATGAGACATTCTGCACAAAAGCTGCAAATGCACAGGTGTTGAGACTCACCTGTGATAGGTTGGTGGGGATGCTTCCCTGTGCTTGTGTCAAGTCATCTTAGCATTAGTGAAGCAGGGCTGCAGAGAGCAGAGTAGCCTATAGGGCACTGCAACAGATCACTATTACTTCAGCATGCTGAATGAATTGAATCCAGCATAAGCTGAAGGAAAAGTGTATTCACAAGAATACAAAAGAGTGCTATTGAAAGTTTAAAAATCTCATTAAAACAGTTCATTCTTCTCAAAAAAGTGAAATAATTTATCATATGTTTGACATTCAGATGTAATATTATATGTTTACATTTATCTTCTCTGTTTTGTTCCCTCATCCCCGAGGACAAGGGGCCAGCTAGTGTTGCTCATGACGACTGTTTCCACTGTATGACTTCTTTTCTCTAAGGATTTAAAGGTTTTCCATCACAGACTAAGGCAGAAGAAGACATTGTTCTCCCCTGATTATACCTGCCCTTCCCCAGGCAGGGGTTGTGGAGAGAGAAATTGTTTGTCTTTGGTTGAAAGACTGAACTTTGCCTGTAGACACACACACACACACACACACACACAGATTTTACATTTGATTTGGAACCAGCTGTGTTTTTCCCTGTTTGATGTTCCTCTGTTGTATGTGTTTTTCATACTTAACATCTAGTATTTCTGTCAGCGTGACTCCCTCGCAGCACAAATGGCAGAAGTCAATTTGTCTGCCAGTGCTTGGAAGTGGACCCATTAGTTGCTCAATATAGTGTTGACCCCACTCACAGGTGTTGGATACTGTTTGCCAGTAAGCCGTCTTCGTTAGACTGCAGTCCAGAGAATACAAATGACTAGCATTATGACCCCAGCAATAACAAATTACCTATTTTTGAACTGTTTTTTTCTTCTTTCCTGTAACTTTGAATGTATTAGTCAGGGTTGAGTATTGAATTCTTGTTTATATGGTGATTTGCTCTAAATATGAGCTTAGGGAAAATATGATCTATAGAAGGAAACATCGTAACATTATATTCATGTACACCCAACCTCTGGAGATAATTTATTTTTCATAATCATGTCCATTTATAGTCAGCCAATGAGAGGTTCCAGTCGAACTCTGCATGGAAGAGTTCTAATCAAAAGCTTCTTTTATCCGCTGTAATGTTGAGTGAGCAAAAGCTGAGGTTTGTGTAAACAATATTAACCACAGCACAGGAAGCTTGGTGAGAGACTGGAGGGGTTCATTAGTGGGGTTGTGTTGTGTGTTCATCTCTGAATTACAGCATTAATCCACTTTAATGACCTAGTTTTGTGGCGCCCAGGTCTTGTCAGTTGATAACTGGTTCCTCAGGGATGTGGGCCACTTTGAAACAAAATGTTTCCTGATTGACTTTCTTTACATGGCATTATCATTTTTGCTGTGTCACTCTTTAAAGGCCGACTGTAAGGAATTGCTTATTTATTTTAAAAAGCAGTCAATTTTTCAATGCCTGATAGAGTTTGAACATGTCAGGTACCTGCTAACGGAATTTACTGAGCATACACGTTTATCAGGTGCACACACACACACACACAGCTATAGTAACTACACCTGCCTCAAACAAGTGGTAAATGCAGTTATTTAATCACTTTAAACAATTTACACGTGTGCGCTGTCGACTCCCATCCACATGTGTCCTACGAGGTCAGACGCACTCACCGGGGAATGAGCACAAGTCGGAGCAGTGCACTGCAGGCTCTCCAGTTCTCTCCCTCTGCAGAGGCCTCTCATGTCATCCTCCCTATCGATCTGTCTACTATAATGTAAAGTATCATCGCACCCTGGAGGATATCGTCTGACAATTTTGTCAGGGATCATTAGAATACTTCTTTTTGATTGCCCCGGCTGCAGCCAGCAGGAAGTGGCTCCCTTGTGAGTTTTTAACAGCCTCTTTTCTCCTGATGGGGAAAAATAACTTTTAAGATGCACAGAGATAAATGGACTGGTTCCAGTTTTACTCATGGTCTCTGTAGTTTTACTGTACACATTTAAATGGGCTCACACATGGGGGAGTGTGAAGATGACATGAACTATAGGAGTGTTACCATTTGGAAATATACAGAGCGATTCATATCATATTGTCTAATGTAAAAATATATTAATATTTAGAGAAGCATTTGATAACACAGGGTATTTTAACTATTTTTGGACTTATTTGCAACAATCTGCACACACGTATAATATGTTTATAAATTGGATGAACTGCCCCATGAAAATATAATAGTAAGCGTGATATAAAACAGATTCCATTCAAATAAGTTCTGTGTTTTGGCTTAAGATGAGTATTTATCACTGTTAATTGGTAACTTTCATGCTGCCTTCCGAATCATATTCTTTTTATTCTTAGTATGCTCTGCAGTACTGTTGCATGCAATATGCATACAATTGGGGCATACTTCTTCCTCGTGACCTTTCGCCTTGAACTTGAACCCTCTAGCTTTTATATGTTGTGCAAAGGATTGTGGGTAAGACTAGACAGAGAAGCATGCCAGCGTGCATACTCCAAAGTACAGCTGGATGCAGTAGGGCATCCTGGTATTTTTGGTATACTGCATATGAGTGGCATAGTAAATAGTACAACATCACCAGTACTCTAACAAGAAAGGAGTAAGTAAGTAGGAGAAAGAATTCAGTTTGCCTTTTTTTCCAGTATTTCCTCCAAATTAAATCAAAGATTTAGCATACATAAATAATCCTGAAAAGTACTGCAGTTTTCACCACAGACTGATAAAGCATCATTTCATCCTAGATAATGATGATGGGACTGTGATTTATTAGTTATGGAAAAAACAGTGGTTGCAAGATTTTCAGATAGTTTACTTACTATAATTTTGGACAGTATTGAGGCTCACTAACACTAAATTCTATTGATTTAAAGCAGTGTTGTTAATAAGGGAGCATGAAAAACTGTGCATTGCCATCAAATAGGGCACAATACTTCTGTGTAAATAATAGTTCTATCATATTATCAACAATTTCGACAGTTCAGAGTGATTCCATGCTGTCTTTGACGTAAAACGTTTCAGAATCATTTTTTTAAATTTAGAAACACCTGCTCAGGTCACGGGCAATGCTTTAAGCGATTTCTAGACTGGAATCAAATGTTTATCCATGTTCAATAGCAGTGTTTGAAAGCATCCGCTCCCCTTCACCCAGCATGCCCACAGCCAAGACCTCCACCAATCAGAGAAGGAGAATGAGCATTGTTTGGCACTGCTTGGAGCAAGTGTTCGCTAGCAAATGAACAGCTGCTGGAAACCAAGTCATGACCAAAGATTTCATTCCAACTCAACACACACACACACACACACACACACACACACACTCACACTCACACTCACACTCACACTCACACTCACACACACACACACACATATTTACAGTCAATAAACCTAAATTCTTGTCTTTATTCCCAGTGAATACCGCCTGACAAGTTGATGATGTTCAGGGACAAAGTTGAGAGACCGGATCCACTGTTCTTCATTTGGCTCTTCTGCTAGACAACACTATATTAGGCAACTTCCTGTTCAGCACAGATTTGCAGATATCAGTGAAATTTGTGCCTCCTGGCCAGCTGATATGTTTAACACCTATTACCATCCAGCTTTGATTCACTGTCAGCTACTGCTCACTGGTACTTGGCTAAAACGCAACGCCATATGTGATGTTTAGACATCAGCTCTAAAACCTCTCCAGTGCACCCACATTGTGACTAATAGGGCAAAAGACCAATAGAACAAATTGAGAAATCCCACACACATAATAACCAACTCCTCTTTAAAATCCATTGTGACCAACAATATTCATTATTTCAGAGAGATAAGGGCAATGACACTGGCCCAGTGAGGATTCAGGCACCCTCAACCGTATAGTAAGCCAACCCACATTCAGTAATATATATAGTATTAGTTATACAGGCTAATTCCATCCAACAGAGTATAAAGCATGGTGTTATTGCCACATAATGATGATCCAAGGCCTGCATCTTTATACAATATAATTTCGCCTTTCATCTGACACCATCTGAGTGTCGTGATATACAATTTTACAAAGTAGGACAGTATAAAAACTGTATGCATGGCAAAAAAAAAACCCTTAACAGCTACATTCAGTGACAGGAAAATTATGACGTTCAGCATTTAATGGATTTATATAGTACTGTGGCATTCCAATAATTTAAACTTAACCTGCTGCTGTCCCCAGAGCAATGAATAAATACTCAGTTAGGTTGTCATATCAGCATTAACAGATTGCCCATCAAAAGTCTCCCCTTTTCCTCCCTGAATGCCTCATGCTGCATTAGTTTTGGGCCTCATTCTCTCCTCCCAACAAACTTCAGAGCCAATTTCATAGATGATCAATAAGCTCAATTTTCTGTGATATAAGGAGCAGTTGGAGATCTAATCACTTTGCATTGATTTCAAGTGCTTAATGAATCTGTTGGTGTTCTTTTTCGACTCCGGTGTAGCATTTTCTGTTTTTCTGACAAGTCAATTTTCCCACGATTGACAGCCTCTATAAAAGAAGTGGACGTAGTCACCGTGACGTCACTTGTTGGTTTGTACACTATGGTTTTGAAGCGAGGCTTGAGTTATTTTTGCCTACATCATTGCCATTTTTGCAACATAAGTGACCATATTTGGATGAAAGGGTGGAGCCAGGGAGGAGGAAGCTAAATATTAGTTTAATGGCAACCAAAATCTTCCAATTTACTTGAATTGAAATTACACTGTGAAAGGATGAAAGGATGAAAGTTCATACAGTGTGCCATGGTAGCAGCCTGTTAATCATAAGATAGCTACGTCTTGGAGTATAGCATGTTTTATAGTCTATTTTACACAAAATGGTTTCATAGTTAACAAAATTAACATCATGCTGTGTTGAATAAGACTTGAAGCTCTCGATTGAGTCCATAAACTCATCAGGAAAATGTTTACTGACGCAATAAATCAAGTAAGATGTGGTAATTTTGTGATTGGTTGGGATGGTTTTGTACAATGTGACTTCTATTTGCCAACGGTGGAGTCGCCCCCTGCTGGCCATGACAAAGAATGCAGGTTCAAGGCACTTCTGCATCAGCTTCACTTCTTCAGAATCAGAAGTTGCTGCTTGGTTAGAGCTCTAAGATCATCCATGGTTTCAACGCAGTCTTACAGTACTGTCTATATTTGGAGACATCTGTCACTATGACTTGTGGTTGAAATATATGTGAAGGGTGGATGTTCTCAGTTTTGCTTTAGGGCGAGGCAAGAAGTGCCTTCGTTGAGTCGTCAGCCAAAGCAAGAGGAAGGGCAGTGAACAAGTGAGCGGATGTGAGTAATGAATGCTACAGTGGTCACTCTCATGCCAGGCATCGTTGGGCTCTGCTGCCCTTCCTCTGGCCTTTCTCCCCCACGCCCTCGTCTAATACAAACACAGACATACCCATGTCTTAATCATGCGCAAGGCCGTAAATAAAGCCCACTCTCAAATCATGCCCTTTCATAATCACCTCTCTGGGAGTTTCCTGTCCAGTGAGGATTGGCATAATCAACATATTTGTTTCCTTACCATGAAAACATTTTCCATTTTTAGCCTCTCCAAACTCTCTTCTGTCAGTTTTCAGTATAGTTTGAGCCTTGTGTGATTTTAACAGGTTTAATATCGAAGTAAATTAATTTTTTTTTGTTTTTTCTTTAATGGCAGTGAAATGCATCGCAGTACTCTATATGGCTGCTCTAACATAGTATAGTAACATAGTCAAGCTCATGAACATACAGCCATGTGCGGTCATGCAATTGATTGGGTCCTGCAGTGCCAACAAGATAATCAATATTTCAGCTATTTCACCCCCTCTTTAGCCACTGATCTGCCACGTAGTGAACCATTCTGCTCTGCTCTATACACTATCTTTATCCTGTATGCCATGTTCAGATAGTAGAAGTCACTGTAACAGCAAGGATTAAAGATTATCTTGTACTACTCGTACCAGAATAAAATGCAACAAGTAGGTGGAAAGTAAATGTAACACCATCTGGTTATTTTGAGCGTCAGGCATGTTTTCTCATGGACTACTTTACTCCACACTGGAGGGTTCAGTCTTTTGCACCACTCGACCAGTTGAGTTCAGGAAATGTGGAAACAATCAAACTGGCTGACTTTGATTTAATATATAAAGAGATTTGGCTGATCACGCAATGCCTTAGTATGTTTTTTTTCTCTTTTTTTAACTCTGTCACGTTTTCAACTGATTCCTTATGTACATTTTCTGTTCAATAATATGGATATTGATATTCTAAATATATATTTTGTTACGTATTATACTGCCAGAAGATGTCTCTTTATTACACACATAGTAGGTGTATTCATCTTCATCAAATAGTCACAAATTACCTTTAGATCCTCTCCATATCACTTGAACACAACACAAATCAGCAGTAGACTTTTTTATAATTAGTCCACACTTTAAACAAGCAACAGTAAAAGATTTACACAGAAAAACACAAAACAAAAATATACTGTACAGCATTCACTCAAGAAAATTGCAAGTTAATTTTTACACATTCCAAAGGCTGTAACATGATGGCTTACTTTGATAAAAAATATATGACACATTCTACTAAGTGGATACAGAATAATTAGCTCTAAAGTGGCTCATAGGTTTGGTAAAGATTCTGGTAAAGTATATGACTTCAGATATATTTCCCAATTACACCGAACACAATTAAAAGGTTTTGTATCAATTAAAAAATGAGAAAGAATTAGTAAATGTTCACAGAACAAGCAAACAATAAAACTATCAGGATCATCTTGTCAGATATATGGTAATTGAAAGGAATTGTTTGTTTTTCACAGGTTTTAAACTAAGATCCAAGGACAAGGGACCTTGCCAGTAACCAAGACACTGAGATGTTCAGAATAGGTGAAGTTGCCAAGGGAAACGGGAGAACATTTATAGTTGTGAACAAAACCGAGGTTACATTTAAGAACACGAATCTGAGCAAAAATCTGTGTTAGCTTCCTGCAGTCGATTAGTCCTGCATGTTCTAGGACCCGGGCCTCACTCCACCTAATTTGTTATCCCCATAACTCATTCCACTGTTATGTAACAGCACTGTAGGTCTTTTTTAACTTGTAAAGACTGCATCTTTCATTATTTATACCCTTTCATAGAACAGATCTATCTGGGATATAGGCCTGTATGGGTTTGAGCATTAAAATGGGGCAAACTTCCTGCATTCAGGAGGAAGTGCAGCATATGTGCGCCAAACTGTCATCAAAAGAGCCACTTTTAGAGGGATAAAGCCTATTTCCGAGTCAAAGCATCCATTCCTCTGTAGCGCAGCAGCATTAATGGTGCACCGGGGCTGAGAGTATAGTGCCTTAGAGTCGTTACCTATTCTACCATCCATTAGCTGAAAATTGTGTTGACTTTAAAACTACTTTCGATAAATCAAGTGTGAAGGGTTTTCAGTTTTTGTTGAGTTAAGATTTTGTCACTGTTAACCAGGCAGGCTGTATAAGTTGGGGGGGTTTACACCTAGAAAGGAGCATGTGAGAGAAATAAAGGGCTGGTAACCCACATTATAGTCAAATGTGGAATATTTACAGTGCGTTTTCTGATACCATTCATTATATACAGCATACTCTATGATAGTAGATTATGGCAGATCACAGCCAACTCCAAAAGAAGTAAGCAGTGTTTCCGGAGATGTCTCTAATGTCTGTTTCTATTTTTAAAAAGGTCAAGACAGTGTTTATAATGCTTCATCAACACCAATCTGATAGATGATCACTGAGTGCGGGGAAGAAAGCTTTTAAGGATAGAGGAGAGGGCTTCTGTTGGCAAAAGCTTCCTGGCCCGTTCACAGCACATCGCTTTGCAAGCCTGTTGATCTGAACGGTATGAATAAAGTGTTGCATTCAGGCCAAGAAACTGTATAAATATTTGGAGAAAGTGAATGCTTAATTGTTCCAACAAAACCATATTCTGCCATATTTCTCCTTTCAATTTTTCTTTTGAAGTGGGGTTGTATGAGGTACTATTCCGCAGTCAGTGTATTACCTGTAATAGATGGCAATCTGTTTAAGTGTATGCTATGTTAATCATATTTTCAGTGCTTTTTCTTACTATCAGATAGTCCTTTTCCGATGGGGAACTGAAGCCACTTATGCTCTCTTCAAAGCCACCAGACTCCTCTGACAAAAAAAGTAATTTTAGCTCGCAGATCCCAGGAGTTGCCAGTCTACTGCTGCCTTGATTGGTTAGTTAGTTTGTATTATTCTTTGACTTTTATGAATCCAAGCTAACCCTCTTAATCACTCTAGTCATACAATAACCTTAACAAGCTAACTAATCGAGGCAGCAGTAGACCAGCAGTTCCTGTGTTCTGCAAGCTAAAAGTACTGCTTTTTCAAAGGAGTCTGGTGGCTTTGAAGAGAGCGTAGGTAATGTTTTCCCCATCAGATTGGGCTGTCTGAGGGCCATGTAAAGCTTTGAAAATATTCTAAATATACAGGTGCATCTCAATACCTTAGAATATCATGGAAAAGTCCATTTCCAGTAGTTCAAGTCAAATAGCCCCAACCAAGTATTGAGTGCATATAGATGGACGTACTTTTCAGAGGCCATCACCTACTTTTTAAAATTGGTCTTTTGTAATATTACTTTTTTTTTTGAGACACTGAATTTTAGGTCTTCATTAAATGTAGGCCATAATCATTTTAATTTGAAAAAAATAAATAAATTAAGTCTTGATGACGTTTCATTTTGTCTGTAATGGATCTATATACTGTGTTATTTCCACTTTTGAATTTAATTACTGACATAAATAAACTTTTCTACAATATTCTAATTTATTGAGATGCACCTGTAAACTGATTATTTATTTTTTTAGCTTTGCCTTTATGTATGTGGCAAACACATTGCCACTATTCCTTTAAAAGGACCTGATTAGATACATGAATTATATCCTTCTTACCAACAGCAACCCTCATTGTTTAGTTTAGTAACCCTATCGAGCAGGCTCAGAGTTGGTGTGATGCAGCCACCTCTAAACAGGATCTTCTCATGGGACCTGTTACCGTAGTCACTTTCCATCACACAGATTTTTGAAAAAAAACTTGATCCTGACCTTGGGGAAATGCACAAACTTCTCCTGCTGATCTGACTGTGGTTCAGGCCACAGGCATTGACTC
The DNA here is from genome assembly GCF_030273125.1 of Centropristis striata. NCBI lineage: Eukaryota > Metazoa > Chordata > Actinopteri > Perciformes > Serranidae > Centropristis > Centropristis striata. The sequence continues at coordinate 16,457,131 of NC_081526.1, forward strand.
TATAATGTGAGCTCTAAGGGGACTCATGGTATTTGTTTCAATCAACAGAGACAGGGTGTGTAAAAACGACTTGAAATGACCCCTTATGTCTGTGATTGTTATACTATACAGTGTATGCATTACAATACATCTCCATTCTCATTTAATATGTTCATCTACATTTAAGTTTTAAAAATAGCTTAATTTGAAAAACATTGCACACATTTATGCACAAAAAGACACTCACACTCAGTGTTCCTGTTATGTTGATATGTGTATCAGGTCTTCCTGTACTTATCCTGTCCCAAAGAGACCGTCTTATTCCCACAATGGTGCAATAGAAGATCCACCAGTGCACCTGTGAGACTTCCCTGTAACTGGTAGCATCCCTTGTCATTAAGGACATGAAAACAAGCTTTATTGTTTTAAGTACATCATTATCTCCCTTCTTAACACACTTGTTCCCAAAGAGTATAATTTAGTATGATAAGGAAATGATTTCATTCTGATTGGTATAAAATTTTGAAATCTGGTGCTGACATACTTTGGGCAAGAATCTATTAGTACAAATAAAATCACACCTTTATCCATAGTCAAAGTCAGGGTTTTTTAAAAGTAAGTAAGACTGTGAACACTGTTTATTAGATATCTTCCATATTGCATATCATTAATAGTCAAGTTGCATTATCCTTAACTGCTTATCCGCACTCGGGTCGCGGGGGCTGGAGCCGATCCCAGCTGACATTGGGCGAGAAGCGGGCAATTTAGAGTCACCAATTAAACCTAAGTGCATGTTTTTGGACTGTGTGAGGAAGCCGGAGTACCCAGTGAGAACCTACACTGACACGGGGAGAACATGCAAACTCCACACAGAAGAGCCGCAGGCGGGAGGCGAACCGGCAACCCTCTTGCTGTGAGGCGAGAGTGCTAACCATCGTGTAGCCCCTGCTATGAGTTAAAAGATACTAAATCATTGATTCTGCTCATTGTAGTTTCTGAGATACAGCTATGTAATTATCATACTATATTTAGTCTTTTGGCCTGAAATATAATTAAAAACATAGAAAAAACAATAGTTTGCAAAAAATAATTTTGGATATTTTGAAAGGTTCCATGGTCTTTTGAGACCAAAGATTGGACTCAGTGGTCATATTAACATCTAGTGTTTGTTGTTAGCCAAACACTGCACACCAGCAGAAAGTAGCACTCTTTTCTCACCCTAAAGGTTGGTGGTGGCAGCATCATGCTGTGGGGGATGCTTGTGATGGCGCAGGATCAAATAAAGTCTGCAGTCTACAAGAGAAATGCAAGTTGAGAGAAGTTTTTTTAGGTGAGGAGTATAGTTGAGAGTCTATGGTAGGAAAATGGTGTTCCCTAAAAGATCACCCATGCAACTTGACAGAATATTGCAGAAGTGTCCAGATGTGCTGAGTGGCTGCAGACCTTTGACTGTAACTGCCAAAGCTGCCTCAACTTAAAATTGACTTGAAAGAGAGCTAATACTCATGCAGTCCTTGGTTTTATATGTATAATTAATTTGGGTCACCTTGAGATTCACTATAAGGATGAACAATTTCTTTCTGTTCAGTTCTATCATCCACTTAAAGATAAACATGAAAAGTCAGTCGTTTTATCTGCACTGTAAACAAAGGTTATGGAATAGCTATATCTCTGAAGCAATCTAACAAAAGTGAATATAGTTATGCAGTATCCCCACTAGATCCCCACTACAAACATTAACTAGGAATTTTCTTCCTTTTTATATGTGATTTAAAAAAGGAATAACAAAGCAAAAATGTGGGAGCTTGAGAAGCACCTACCAGTCCCTATTTTATCGACCTTGTATCTGCCATCTGACCCATCAACACGTCTCTCCTTATACAACAAAGTAACAAATTGAACTGGAAATGATTTTATGGCCTATAATTCATTCATGAGGGCTCTTCCTATGCACTGAGATGTGACCGCGCTGGGGGGGGACAATTAATTGGCTTGTGAGGGCATCTGTGAGGAGATGTCAGACATAAAGAATTGCCCTTTGCCGTGGCAGCTTTGCATCAACTCCTGCAGTTTTACACAACAATATTACTCTGTAATATACATAAAAGTATTGGCATGCAATATTATTTGTGTAGTTATAGTTGACTGCATAGGTATTGAATATTCAGGTATTAGATATTAATATTGAGTTCATTTTGCCAGTCTGAATCTTGTTTTACTAACCATTGAATTGAATACGGTGCTTGCAAAAGGCTGACATAATGATCTATAACAGTTTAATCTATTACAGTTTCATGAGAGCGTTGGTTGTTCATTCTGGCGTGGGATTTGAATTATTAACAGTTGTGATCTCAGTTGCACTAAAAGTGATCTTAGCCGGCTCTCGTCAATAGGGGGCAGTGCTGTAATATAGATGTTCATTCATGAAGTCATATCACCTCAATGGGATTCATTCAATAAATCTTTGATAATACATTACATTGTGTTGTATTGTCCCAAAAATATATTGGATACTTTTTATCAAAATTTAATTTAACATGATACCACTGCATGGTATACAATGCTCTGTTGTGTATTTATTTTAGTTTAGTTTTATAACCTAAAATAAACCTACATGTCTGTGTCATGATCAGGCATTGACCTCCAGTGTAGTTTATGCTAGCAGATTTTCTGTGCAAGTCTTCTGTATAAACTGTGTTTGCACTGAGTCTGTTAGTTTAAGTTTCCAAGTTACTGTTACCAAGACTGTAATTGTCTGCTTGCAGCAAGAAGGAAAATACAGTAACACAGCAAACACTTGACCTCATTAACTCAATCCTGTCTCATTTTTGTTCAATAAGTCGAATGTCTCTACATTTAATTTAAGTATTTCACGATCAACATGTTCAACAGATCCACTGATCTTTGGGTCTAACATTTTGTTTGATCAGTGTTCAGAAATTAGTGTCATCTTTTTATTTTCCTTGCAGGCATGAACCGTCTAAAATAGCACAAACACATTTTTTAAATTCAGTTTGCATCCCGGTTCATTTTCATCTGTAAGCCGTGTGAAACAGTGTCTTCACACCGCAGCTCATTTTACAGTCACTCTCTCCTCCGTCTCCTCACTAATTAGCCTATCTCTATGCCCGTATGCGTTTCTCTGTGTGGAACTTGCTAAACAAGCACATCGTTTGAAACCATTCATCTCCGCTCTCACTGGCAGGCTGTCATGGCAACCATGTATGACTGGCAGAAAACAGACTGCAGTCTCTGAGCTCCAGTCGACCCGGACGCTTCAGAGCATGAACACACTCTTATGTGCAGATGAGGAGTTGTGATATTGAGACACCCGGGCAGCCACAGACTGTGAGGTGAGTCAGAGAGGCCCACGGGACTGGGTTAGGTATCATACTTTAATGTGATTATTCTGGACCACAACATAAGTGGAAAAAAATGGTACATCATTAAAATGTGTGTTTCTTTTTGTGTTTGTGGTTGCATTGCACTTTTGTTTCATGTTTTGTCTTGGCAGGACCTTAATGGCTCATCTGGCATATCAACCTATCCTTCCTGCTGGAAATAAGTATCTCCAGCAGAAATGGGACCAAGCTTCATATGATTTACACAGGAGAAAGGTAAGGACCAACATGTATTTTTGTTTGTGACGTGACTTTATAACTTGCCATCACTGTTTTATCCCATGTTTTGACATACATGTTTTATTCTAGTCACAAAAACAACTCAAGCAATCTTTTTTCCAATCTATTAGAATGTGGATTGGTTTTTAATACCATTAAGTGTTTTATACGTGTGTTTTTTTTCCTTTTTCTCCTGCAAGGTGAAGTCAGCTAAACCAACAATAAGCACGACTCCCCCAAAGACCTATAGCCACCTAACTGTCAAGCTGAAGAACCTAAAGGTTTCTATCATGTCTCATGTTTTCAACTCGCATCATGTCCACAGGGTGGCAGCAGATGTTTCTGTGCCAAAATCATCCAGTGAAGTCTCAAACTATGAGATAGAATAGCTCAGTGAATATTTGAACCTTAATTTAAAATAGAAAAGTGTATAGTTTAGCCTGAAAACTTTGTTCTTATTCTTTATGATATGTTTTTGCATTCAGCTTGAAGAGGAATGGAAGATGAAGATTCAGAGGGAAAACGATATGCTCATGGACAAAATATCCAACATCATGAGGACCACTGGAGGAGTCGACAACAGGAATGATTACGACAGAAAGAGGTTAGTTAAGCTTTTGGCAAGACTACGAGTGTAAAAGTATATTTTAAAGTTAAGTGTATTGCCAAGAAATAGGGTGGCTCTTGAAACTAAAAACCCAGGTGTTAAGCCTGTGTTTACTCTTCACTGCAGCCTTGGCAAGGAGAAGCGACAGCTGGAGTTGCTCCGTGTTACCAAGGAGAATGAAATGATCCTGCTCCGTCTGAGCCAGTGCAGGTCTCACTATAATGTGAGGAGCTGGCATGAGGACTGGCTCAAAACTCTCAAGGTGATGGACAGCATAGCACGATACCCACAAGGAAATCAGAAAAAGGTTAATATCTTCTTTTGTAGATCAAGTGACATTCATTTATTAAGCAAAGTGTTTCTGCTCTCATGATGACATGTATCGTGTGATTTTTTTTTTATTGTGTAGCATTATAAAGATTTTATTTTATGTGCCAATACCAGGGACAAGACAAACCCATCAAGGAGCACAGTGATTGTGATAAAGAACAAAAGATCATTGTTGGCGCAGCCACACATAGGACTGCAAGCAACAAGGCCAACTGCAAAGCAAAGACTGAGAAGAATTATAACAGGAGAGAAACCTGCAAGAAAGAAGGCACAGGAGCAGAGACAGATCAGGACACAAAGACATATCCTGAACCAAATACAGCTGAGAAATCCCTCTCACCAGATACATCTGAGAGTCCTGGTTCTTCTGACACCACCCCCTGATGGATCTGAAATGTCCAACACTCCTCACACACCTAAACCACTCAAGCAGGAGACTGCAGGTCCTGCTTTTTCCACTAAAAGCTGTTTTGAATAGGAGTTGTATATATAGATAAAACTAGCATAGATACTGTGTATGATAATTAGTATTGGAGTTGGGAAAAAACTAGGGACATTTACTCAATTACTTTACTTGTACTTGTTACAATTTGCGGTAATTGTACTTTACTTGAGCATTTCCATGTTTTTTTTCTTCTTTAGAAATGATGATGATGTGTTATTATTGCATAAGATTTATTTTCTTTCTACTGGGGGAGTTCACAAGCTTCTTATCAAGCTAAAATTGTATTAAAAGTAGCTCAACTTTGACATTAAAATAATGTACACAATTATACAACAATAATTATAAGACATACACATATTATACATTATTGTGAAATGGGACATTCTAATTCATGGGTAATTTTCCTTTTGGTACTAAAGTATGTTTTGGTGCTAATATGCTTTAACTCAAGTACAATTTTCAGTGCAGGACTTTTACTTGTAACACGGTATTACTACACTAGTATTGCCTATCATTTTTACTTCAGGAAAAGGATAGACTACTAGTCTAGTAGTAGTAGGCTACTTTCTATAGGCGGGATAAATTCATGAACTCAATATTACCATGATTCTGTTGTAACATTCACAAACACAATACATGTGTTTATTTAATCATACGTAATAAAATGGTGGATAAATTAAGGAATCAAATTAATGTTTGTGTATTGTTTGTATATTTATTCTATAATTATTTTTACAAAAAACAAAAATCTGGGGTTAATGTGGAACCGTTTCCAGCATGTGTTTCCGCACGGCGCAGTTTTGTAGAACACTCCTTGCAGAAAGAAGCCGCGGATTTGATTTTACGCAGCTAACAGGCTAGCACCTACTGTTTTGTGCTTAGTTTGATACATTGCTTTTTTTCTCTTTAACATGACACACTTTTGATAGTCAGAGCGACAATTTTAGAAAAGAAAAATGAATCTCGATAGACTTCGAAAGCGAGTACGGCAATACATTGACCAGGTAAGAATTTAGATGTCTTTTTTGAGTTTCTGTGTTGCTTGCTAATGCTAGCTTGAGAGCAAACCTAGCGTCGCAAACCTTCATAGCTTGACTGCTTTACTACTTTTAGACAATCACCCAGCCAGCCACAGCAATAAATACATATTTGAATGACTCCTGTAATGTCTTTTTGTATTTGTTTACAGCAACAATATCAAAGTGCTCTGTTTTGGGCCGACAAGATAGCGTCCCTGTCTCACGGTGAGTGAGTGCCCGTTCGTGCTGTTTATGTTAGCCTGCATGATAGCGGACCTAACCTACCAATCTGTCACCTAAAGTTACAAAGCACATGTTTTTATATTTGGCGCAAATATAAGGTATTTTTGTGTTTTCTTTATCGTCGTTACGTACAGTCACAGCTGAAGATAAACTTTATTTTGATGGGGGATAATACAGTGACGTTAGCAGTAACGGTCGTTGTGTAGCCTGTCAGTGACTCTAAGGTCAGATATTAATGCCCCTTGTCATTTGTTTAAAATGCAGAGGATCCCCGGGATATCTACTGGCTAGCTCAGTGCCTTTATTTGACCTCACAGTACCACAGAGCCTCCCATGCCCTCCGTTCAAGAAAACTTGACAAGGTAATTGCAGGTCATGTATGCGTTGTGAATGTGACTGATACGTGTTATGGCACAAATCCATATGTGAACGATGTGTGTGTAAAACTAAACCAATCACTACAGTATCTGTATCACTATCTCCGTTAAGTCCCAAACATTGATCTTCTCTCACACAGTTGTACGGAGCTTGTCAGTATCTTGCTGCTAGGTGCCATGTAAGTAACTGGAAAACACACTGTTTCAGCTGTAAACCATCTTCTACATGTTTGTATATCCCACTGTAGATGTAGAGAAACAAGATATTGTGCATGCCTTTGATTTATCCTTTTCATACTGTTTTGTCCAGTATGCTGCCAAAGAGTTCCAGCAGGCCTTGGATATCCTGGACGCAGAGGAGCCAGCTACTAAGAAGCTGCTGGACAGGAGCCTGAAAGATGACAATGGGACACCAGAGTCCACCAAGGACTGGGACATGTCCCCTGCCTCGGTAAGTCTGGGCTGCCACTGAAATACATGAGACATATTGATTACAATCCATAGTTTGAGTGCTACAATTAGATTCTACAATTTGGTTTTGAGTGATCTAATCTTATTACTCTGTAGAGCTGGCTATAATTGTTTAACACTGTTACTGCAAATATATAGCTGTACTGTGCCATGGATTTTATTTTTGTGTCTTGACTTTTGGCTGTGTGCAGCTCCACAAACACTCCTATAGCCAACTACAATACCGTTTTATTTATCTTGTTTTTTAAACTATCTACACAGTGAGTAAACTTGTACATTGATATTGATTGGCAAAGACTCTTTAAGTCCTGCTCACTGCAACAACATAAATACACATATTAAACAAATGTAAGCTCGGTGAAAATTGGAAAACAAACCATTTTAGGAAAACTCAGGGGAAACGCAGGTTATGAACTAAAATTTAGGTATATTTTCAGACACACCATAGTTACTTATCAGATCATTGTTTTTATTTCAAGATCAGATGTATTTTTGATGTTTAAATATTACACAAAATGTATGAGTATATATTTTAGTTATCTGCTCAACAAATCCCCTGCAGTACTGTCTAGGACAGTATAATAGATTGTATTTAGTGGTAAAAACTATTTCAGTCTTACTCTGTGTGTAGATATGAATTAATAACCACTGTAATAACACTTGAGTGCAGTGGATGTTGTTTTGAGCAGGCAGGTTATATTGGCAAAAGATATCCTCCATGTCAGGATGTGGCTGTTGTTTAAAATTGCTGACTGGGTCCAGCCTTATTAATGTTGCGGAGAGAACTTAAACACTAGATTGAATAATGTGTAGGAAGTGTCACAATTTCAATTATTGAAATCAAAAGCAGGGTTGGCGACTTCGAAAATTTGACCATATGATCAAAATAAGACTCCATAGTCCAACAATGGCATACCCTTCAGTATAAAAAAAAACGGAAACATGAATTGAATTGAAATGTGACCTTTTAAATCAAATGTCTAATCCAATTGTGACATCCCTAGTTATGAGTAATATAGACTGTGCCCTCTTTCAGTTCCCTGTATTTGCTCCCTGAAATATTTCAGATCAACAGCTCTATCTGCCTCCTGCGGGGTAAGATCTATGACGCCATGGACAACAGACCACTGGCCACCTCCAGCTACAAAGAGGCCTTGAAACTGGATGTGTACTGCTTTGAAGCTTTTGACCTTTTAACGTCCCACCACATGTTGACTGCGCAGGAAGGTGAGGCCGATCTGTGGAGATGATGTGCACTGACCTATTTATATCTACCAATATTTGACATCTATTATCATTACAAGATTATGTGAAACGTGTTGTTCATTTTTCAATAGAAAAAGACTTCCTTGACTCGCTTCCTCTGAGTCAACAGTGCACCGAGGAAGAGGAGGAGCTGTTACACTTCCTGTTTGAGAATAAGTTAAAGAAGGTAGGGGTCCTTTTACTCCTAGAAATTATTTCATAGTGTGTGTGCTCACTATGAATTAAAGGATAAGGCTGATGATGTTCTACATTTTTCTTATTGTCAACAAATCGTACAAAATGACCAAATCAAGCAATGAGTTAATCAGACCAGCAAGTATTGTATCCGTAGACAAAGCCTTATATAATGTATTCATCTAAGCCAAAGACACATTCTTGTCCTAATATAATTAAAAGCACATTACTGTGCCAGACATTGTTCCACAGAATTGCATGTTCCCTCATTACAATGAACATGAGCCTTGCAGTTTGTTTGAGTCGACTCAAATCAAATAATCAGGTTCTGCCTTATCCTTTAATTTGCGCTCATAGGGAGCTACCGACCAGATGTTGCTCTCTAGTGTTGCTGAGCTTCAGGGTTAATTTGTATACAGTCAATTTTTATTAAAATGCAAAGAAACCCTGCATCCACCTTTCTCACACACACGCTCTCCTTGTCCTTTCCACTGCAGTATAACAAGCCCAGTGATTTGGTGGTGCCAGAGATGGTCAATGGTCTTCAGGACAACTTGGATGTAGTGGTGTCTCTTGCTGAGAGGCATTATTATAACTGTGATTTCAAGATGTGCTACAAACTCACATCAATGTAGGTGTCTTCAGGTTTCTTCTCAATTTGTTGTTGATCTTTGTCTGTTGAATTCTTCTGAAAATGATGGAGGGATTTATAATGAGCTACTCTGGAAATGTGAGGTCTACATCCTTCATAACAACATACATTATACACCCTGTATTCTAGATTTGATGCATTCTGCTTTTCCCAACTTTTTGCAATCAGGGTCGTACTATATTAAATTGCACAACAAGATAGTTCTCAGTGGACTCAACACATAACCTGCTTCATTTAATACCACTCTTTGCCTTTACTCTGGTTTTTAAATGGCTGTGATTGGAAAATCAGGATGTAACATCTCACATCAAGGCGATAATGTCCTTCTTTATCACCTTGTTCACATGCACATCTTTCTAGCAGCATCCCTTTTTGCAAATGTCCCTGTCATATTGGAAGAACAGAATTGCATCGATGTAGCTTGAAAACTTTTGTGTGGTTTACACCACTGAAACACCCAAATTAAGGTCACTTATAATTGTGAATTCAAAAATAATCATACATATAAAGTGTAGCAGATGATGCTTCTCTTGCCAAGTATTGTAGATTGGATACATACATTTTGACTAGGACACATAGATTTTTAAATATTGTCTGGCTTGGGGATAACAGGTCTCTATGAAAATGTTAACAAGTTACTGCAGTACACTGTCACATTAAAAATGCAGGACTACTTAATGCAGCTCTGTTTTTGTACTTCAGGGTGATGGTTAAAGACCCCTTTCATGCCAACTGTTTACCGGTCCACATAGGAACTCTGGTGGAGCTCGGAAAATCAAATGGTAAAATATGGATGAACCATTGTTTCACATATAATGTTTTGTTTGATTACTGAGCCTACCCATCATTTTGCTTATTTTTAAACTTTTTTTCTGTTCCTGCAGAGTTGTTTTACCTCTCGCACAAACTTGTAGACTTGTATCCCAACAACCCAGTAAGTGTTGCAGCCATAACTCCATTCATGTATTTGCCTTTTTAACATATTTCCACTATTTGATAATCAAATAAAAAAACCTTCATCAGGTATCCTGGTTTGCTGTCGGGTGCTACTATCTCATGGTTGGCCATAAAAACGAACATGCTCGGCGATACCTCAGGTATGTATCTGCACACTCAAAAGGAAGTGCACAATGTGGGCGGCTTATATTTAGGTGCAGTTGAACATAATGGGTATTGTATGTCTGCTGCAGCAAAGCCACCACGTTGGAGAGGACGTATGGTCCTGCATGGATTGCCTATGGCCATTCATTCGCAGTGGAGAGTGAGCATGACCAGGCCATGGCTGCCTACTTCACTGCTGCCCAGCTAATGAAAGGGTAGGTATATGAAAGAGTTCTGAACCACACACCTTTTTTCATGTAAAAAAAGAAAGCCGTCTTGTCAACCTATATCACAGAAATTAGCTCAAATTTGTCTTTCCAATGAAAATTGCCAATTTTGTCATTTTAATCACACTTTTGACTTTTGAAAGGATTGAAAAAGAAAAACAGGTTCAGGAATGGCCTTTTGAACTGGAGAAGCATTTGTAGGAACTTTGGAAACTAAAAAAATAATTGTTTAATTCAAAAATCTAAATTCTGATTTAACTAAAACGAGATAGGGATTTTGGTCTTGTTTGATTTCTCATGTTCACTCTCATTCAGGTGTCACTTACCCATGCTTTACATCGGCCTGGAGTATGGTCTGACCAACAACTCTAAGCTGGCAGAACGTTTCTTCAGCCAGGCTCTTAGTATCGCTCCAGAGGACCCCTTTGTCATACACGAGGTGGCGGTGGTTGCCTTTCAGAATGGAGAGTGAGTTATGCAGCCACAAACACACACAATAACACCTCGTACTCTAGTTTGACAAAGGTACCATAAATGATATGTGCAATATCTGATATCTCACAACTTTGCAGAGCCAAGGAAGAAATATCTGCAAAAGTTTTGTTTTGTTTTTCTGTAACCAGGGTTTTCTGTAAGCTAGGAAAGCATGTATATATATACAAAATGAAATGACAAATTAAGTAATGCACTTGATGTATATTTCACATACATTCATATCTGGTTTACTTATTAAAAATCCAGATGTGCTTTAAAGATGTTTTTCACTTCTGTTTTAGCTGGAAGACAGCAGAGAGGCTGTTTCTTGATGCAATGGAGAAGATCAAAGCCATAGGGAATGAGGTAACTGCTAATTTATTTAATTGAAAAGGTATGAATGTGTGAATCATGAATGTCTTGAAAACACAACAACTTTTTAACAGTTACTTCATTATATTTTTTGCTTTTTTAAAAACATTTTATTTAAGGTCACGGTGGACAAATGGGAGCCTTTGTTAAACAACCTGGGTCATGTGTGTCGGAAATTAAAGTAAGTCTGGAGCCAGTTTTATTGTGAAGTTTTTCTATTTCAATGAATGGTCGTGAATAAGCCCTGGAGTGTGTTACACTTGCACTTGTTTTCCATTCTAAATTCATTGTCTATTTTGAGTTGGCACATATAGTACTTGTATGTGAGACTAAATTTATCCCAAGTGGATGATTAAACATGATTGGGGATAGCATACCTCTAATTGTTTCATTCTCCTCCTTATCCTGTTTCCTTCACCTTCCTCCTATAAATTATTATATATTAACTATCTGTATAGGTAGGGGCCCTCATTGAGAATTCATGAAAAGACCCTTTAATGAATTATGGATGACCATCACTCGATGTCGTTGGTGCGTCATTGATGCATCTATGACGCACCGTTGAGGTTGTAAACAAATGAAAATGCAGATTTGCTGATCTGAAAATGTTTTTGTGCACTTATCAAAAATGTACTTTCTTCAAATGTACTACTTTGACAAAATATATTTGTAAACATATACACTACTGTAGACATTATTAGGATGTGTTGTTGAATGTATTGATATGGACTATGTGTATTTCGGGGTTCGTTTCTCTAGAAAGTATGACCAGGCTCTGGAGTACCACCGTCAGGCTCTGGTGCTAATCCCTCAGCACGCCTCCACCTACGCTGCCATAGGATACGTGCATAGCCTCATGGGCGACTTCGAGAGTGCTATTGACTACTTTCATACGGTAGAGTGCCTCTTAAGTCTATAAGGTTTTTATTTCTCGCTTTAAAATCTTGAGTAATGGGTATTTTGCAAGAACTGCCTTTACTAATGGAAAGTGCGAGGAGATCAAAGTAGAGTGTCACTGAATGTCAGTATATTAAAAAAAAGTTAGCTGTCTTTTTTTTTAAACAAGAACAAACATAAGTTCAAGGGGCCTGTTCCATAAAGTGGGTTTGCCTAATAAGCTGGAGCTTGAACTATGTTGAATTCACTTTATGTAACTGAATCAACTGAAAATGAGTCAGACGAACTGAAATAAGCTAAACTTGCTTTAAAACAGAATAAATAAATACGACAAGTGCTAGTAATTTCTGCCCGCTGCACCAGGCTGAAATGAAAATAAAGACTTAATAGATAACAATATTGTATGGTAAAAATTTTTGACGGTTTTGTTGTTTGTTTTTTTATGACCAAAATAAATGTGTAAGGGGTATGATTAAAGTATTACCTGTGATTGGATCTTTGTCTCAACAGTGATGTTTTAAAAAAAAAAAAAAGAAAGTTTAGATTTGTTTTGGTTTCCTCCTGTGCAGGCACTTGGACTGAAAAGGGACGACACTTTCTCTGTGACGATGCTTGGCCATTGTATTGAGATGTACATTGGTGACACAGATGCCTATATAGGTAGGATACTGCACTTTGTTAGTTTATATAAAGTTTTCTTTTGCTTGGCTTTTTATAGGAATACTTGATTTAAAAAGTCAAATTCATAATTCAAATGTAGAATTGTTAATATTTTTTGTTCTTCTAATTCAATTCTGTACTAATAGTTTTTTTCTGAGAATGAGTATTATTTGATATATATGTCCTACTGAGGAAAGACAATTCTTGATAGTGTATTAGTGGGTTTATCCAGAGTAAGTGTGAAAGAGATTTTATTTTTTACCTGGGTCAGCAAAAATGTTCCTTGTTTTGCAAATATCCAAATGAATTTTCTGAGTCACCAGCAAATATTTTGAGCCTGAAAAATGTTATTTGCTTCCACAAAGGCACAGACATCAATGACAAGGTGCGGGGCAGCTTGAACACTCCAGCGCTGATGAAGATGCTGAACACATCGGAGCCTGGTGACCTGATGGCCACACCAAGACTGGAAGACACCAGCATTTCGTCCTTGGAAACACCACTATCAAATCAGGACAAGATGATGCTTGAGACACCTCTGCGACTGTCTTTGACCCTGGAGTGCGACATGTACGAGAGCGACGTGATGTTGGACACCTTGTCAGACAACAGCACATGATCTCATCCTGTCAAGAGGTGGAACTGTCATGGCAACAGGTTGTCAAAAGAACACATATCCAGGCCCAAGGACATCTATCAAACCGCAACTACGCCATCTGTCCTCCACCAAAGGTTTCCTGTGGATTCCCCCTCTTGTGTATTAGATATGGTTGTTTGTGTAAGTGTCAAAACATAGAACAAGCCAGTGTGAACATTATGATAAAAGTGCAGGTGAATTTTTATACAGCACCTGCTGTACGTCCTAATAATTTTGCAAGAATGCACTTTAAAAGGGGAATTAACATGTGCCTTGGTTAAGGGGTTGCATACTTGGTTTAGCATTGGACACTGGGAACATGTGGCCCTCTGACACTTGATTGAACAGCGCAAACACAGCTGCACACCTCACATCAGATCTAAAAGACTAACGTCACTTATTACTGCCTATGGCAGGACCCTCCGTGTTGCTGAACCTGTGGATTTACAAAGTGAATAAAGAGCCAGCTAAATACAAGCAGTTTTTGATGAAAACAGTTCTTGGTAATTCCTACAATAAACCATGCATTTATCTTAAAAACATTTTAGCATATCTGTTTTGTGTTGATCAGAATAAAGTGGTTGATTTGTAAAACCCAAAGAACACATCATAAAGCCAAGAAGACTGGGAAACTTTCTACCTATAGTGTCATATCCACCACATTACTGAAAGAAATGCATTGATAATGCAGTTTACAATGTAAATGGATGAGTTAGTTTACATTTAAATATTTTGGTACGTATACAAATATTTTCTAGTTCAGTGATTTTTTTTTTTACAGTAGAGACTGTCAGGGTGCTTCATAAAGTTGAGGAAAGAAAGCAAATATACATAAATAAAAAAGGTTGAAAAATATTTTTTTTAAACAAAATTGAATTATATTATAATATATTAAAATACAATTAAGGTTGAATAAACTTTATTATTCTAAAGTAATTTAGAATAATATATAACATCAAAACGTTATTTTTCATACCTGTGCTTCTAACTTCCCACTAGTCAAAACATCATTAAACACGTCATAAGCTGCAAGTGTTAACCTGAACACAAAGCCGCTGTGCGTTAATATCTGCAACAACAAAAATTCGGATCTAATGTTTGAATAAACCAATCATTTTTTTATTTTTAAGATTCAAACCGCATGTTACACTGTGGTTTTCATTCTCAAGTAAATTCAGTCAAGAAACTCCCGAGATGATTGTCCTGATATTTTCCATATAAGCTGTATTTATTAGCAGGTATATAAACAAAATATCACTTGCAAGTTTAACAACAATATATTTTATTTGTATAGCGCTGTAAAAGGTACTCAAATACACTTTACATAATAAAAGCAAAATAAATAAACGATGTAAACAAAATTGGTACAAGAAGAAACAGCTAAACTAAGGATAGTAAAAACATTAACACAACAATGGGTTAAAATGGAAATGGTAAAGATTCCTCTTAATGCCAATCTATTAAGGGAAAAAAAACATCATGTAATGAACACGTACTAAATCAGACCATCCTCTCAAATGTCCGTTTGAGGGGAGGAGTGATGTCTTCCAGCCTCACAGATCCTCAGCATCCCTCCTGTGACATTCAGATATTTTCCTTTGCCTCCCGGATCTTTTTTTTTCTTCCAATGGAGAGCGGCAGCAGTAACGTCAGGAGAGATGGGCTGTACTCCCTCTAAGTCGGCCGTCGTTTACACCCAGGACAAGGTGTGCCGGGACCTGGACACCTGCTCCACTTTTGTCCCCAGCCTGAAGAGCTCCGTGTCGACACCAGAGAGACCTCGGCTGTTTGTGGACACCAGCAATGACAGGCAGAAATTCCTCAGTGGTGAGTTTATGGTCACTTCAATAAAACAATACGTGTGATGAAGGTGTCCACTAGGCCTTTCTTGTTTCCAGTTAAAAAGTTCGTTTTCTTGGCCTTTTTGTTTGCCCTCAGTGCCCTGCCGAGACGTCCACGGGCGGTCAGTGAGCCAGCCCTCCTCCCCTGAATGCTGGAGCTCTGCGGACAGCGCCACCCCCGGCAGCTCGCACTCTGCGGACCGGCTCACCATGAAGCCCCGCTGCTCGACTCCGGAGCTGCACGGTGACCCGAAGGACTAAAGGACTGCTGGACCGAGGCACACTGGGACATTATTTAACCAGCACCACAATTGGGAGTCGATTTATTTTTACAACACAATGCCTACAGTTTTTATGCAGTTATGATGATGTTTTAATCGAAAGAAATAAACGCGTTTCTGGAAAAAAAAAAAAAAAAAAGTGTTTAAATGGTGATCGTTGTGTTTTTTAGTTTAAAAACAACAACCTGTACAACCATTTACTAAAGCAGTGGCCTGCGTGCGATGGTTGAATTTGACATGTTGCACATTTTATTTGACATATAAATATTTGCAAAGAAGGTACGGGTGGAAGTAGGCTACATTTATTTAAATAGTCTACTGTAGCCCAGCCTACTTGGTGAGCCACTTACTCACGTTTCCTTTGCTTTTCCGCGAGTTTTAGAATTTCAGTAAAATTGTTTTTTATTGTTTATTTATTTTTATTAACTGTTTAAATAACACATTATTCCAGTTAGTATATAAAGTACGGCCATCAATGCTGATATTACTATGATGTAAATTTAGCCTATTTATTTATGAGAATTAGACAGAAAAGCAGTTAAACAATCCTGAATAACATTTGTATTACAGTCGTGAAATATTTTATCCGAAAATGTGGTTTACACAATCAAAGGATTGTCTAAAACCATTAAACTAACTATGGGAGTGTATGAAAATTAAATTGTTAAAAAGTTTTTTTGTTTTTTTTAAGTAGCCTACCT
The DNA here is from genome assembly GCF_030273125.1 of Centropristis striata. Classification (NCBI taxonomy): domain Eukaryota; kingdom Metazoa; phylum Chordata; class Actinopteri; order Perciformes; family Serranidae; genus Centropristis; species Centropristis striata. Next base: position 16,473,505 of record NC_081526.1, read on the forward strand.
TTCCTTCCTTTATGTACGAGTACTTATTTTCTCATCTTTGCAGCAGACACAGTTCAGAGTAGCATGATATCAAAGCTGTCTGTCTAAATCTCGCTCCACTCGCGATAACACTCTACTCTCGCGAGAACACAGCGGCTCAACAACACGGGCGAGAGGGAGATGGAGAGAAATGAGGTCTGAAAAGGACCAAATGACCGTGGACAAGGAGAAAAGCGTCGTGGAGATACAGTTCAGAGACATCCCCAGAGATCAGGAAAACATCCCCGGTAACCTGAAGCAGAAAGAGGAGAAGAAAGAGGTTTTTACGAAGGTGGGTAGCCGAGCGTGCGGTGTGTCGCATTGTATACGCTGTGTGGAAAACAGACATGGAGGAGGCATGAAGGGAGCTGGGATCATTTCAGCACCGCGGACAGCGACAGCAGGAGGGAGGATAGATCCACAACCTGTCAGCCAGACCCATAATCTCACACTGTTAGAATTCACATTCCCCTCAAGCTTTATTTAATGTAAAAAATGACTACAAAAGATAATCACAATATAGTGTGTAATCCTGTCCACATTCTTGCATCATCCATAGTGCAAAACACGCCTTCTCTCTACAGTTACGCCCTGTAATCCAGGTTTTAGGCTCCCAAATATACATTTTCTCATTATATTAAGAGTTGCCAAGGTGTCATGTGAATCTGAGTAATGCTGCTATTAAAATTAATTGTCAGTATTTATTACACTGGCTAATACTGGAGTAATTATTTAGTGTATAAAGTCAAAAGTGATTCCTTTAATATACTTATTTGTTTAAACTAGCTTTATTTTGTTTATTTTTCTGTTTACACCCATTACATTTTATAAAATCCCTTTACAATTTTTTATTCAGTCAGATAGTGTCATATCTGTATACTGTCAGCTTGTTCTAACACTTTTTTAATCCAAAAATAGTCCAACTGAACACTTCAATCAAAGTGAATATTTCTATGTGTCTTGTGCACACATTGTCCCACACATCCAGCCTGACATACAGTGTGTGGTATCATTGGAAACTTTCAGGCTGCCATTTGAATGAAAAACATTTCTGAGAGTTTGAACAGAGGTTTTTTTTCCTACTCATCATGAGTTTATAATGACTGGCCCATTGACATGGCAGCAGTTTAAACCTGCCTGGTAATCAATGTCTTAAAAGAAGAATCTCCCAGTTTGTTACTGCATGTAGGTTTTCTCATTGGAATTTAATATCTGAAACTCAAATTACTCTGATTACATCATCAGGGTTATTTTAGATTCCCCCCAGAGCTTCAAGAAGATATAACACAACTACAACAGGTGGTTTAAATCTCTGATACACTCCTTTTATGAGCACGATGTATTAAAAAAACACACACAAGAGATATCATTAAATCTGACTTAACAGTCTTTGATAGTACCATTTGTATATGAAGTAAACCCGCTTTTTAATCCCAAGGCGGAACAGAGCTCTTTCCATTAAGTAGTTGTCTTATATGTGTTTCTGTTAAATCTTGAATCAACAACATTTTAAGAATAGATAAACCCTAACTTCCCCTTTTGTAGAAATATTTAATTACCTAAACCGGTGATTCTCAAAGTTAGAGTCCCTGAAAAGTACATTTATTCTACTTTTCTTTTTTTGGATTAAGACTCTTTAGTTCAACAGATATTTAATTTAAAAATATATAATATTTCATAGAATATGTTGTAATCTAACAAAACTATGACTCTCCTATGTAAAAAAATAAAAATAAAAAAATAAAAAAAAATGGTATATTTCTTTCTTGTAAACAGTCCTTGGTTGAAAATAGATCGAGAACTTCTGATTTACACTATCGACAAGTTTCTTCCTGCTGAACTGAATAAATAATACATAAATGATTGATTACAGGTGGTGATCCGAAGGCTTCCACCAAACCTGTCAAGAGACCAGCTGGAGGAACAGCTCAGCCCACTTCCGTCCTACGACTATTTTGAGTTCTTTCCAGCTGATCAGAGGTAATCATGATCCCCATTTAAACCAATCAACAAATAACTTTTGTTGCTTTTTCTCTTAAAAGAAAATGTTTCTGACTCCTCCCTCTTTCTCTTTCTACAGTCTGTATCCCCACCTGTTCTCCAGAGCTTATATCAACTTTAAAAACCCTGACGACATCCTTCTGTTCAGAGACCGATTTGATGGCTACGTCTTTATTGACAACAAGGGTATCTCTCTTTGTTTAATCCCTGTTTGACTTTGGCGTCCACAAAAGCGGACACACAGCACAACATATTCTGACATATTAAATGCAAACAAAGATATGTTTGTTTTACAGCTGCAAGCTGAATTTTATAGACCGAGAGGTGGCTTTAGAGCTTTTGTTGCCATTGTTACTATTTGAAAGCTGGTCTGTTAAATGATGATCAGCTTTTAATTCAATATTTGCTCAGGCCAAGAGTATCCTGCAGTGGTGGAGTTTGCCCCCTTCCAGAAAATCTCAAAGAAGAAGCTGAAAAAGAAAGATGCCAAAGCTGGGAGCATTGAAGAAGGTACAGATATTCTTCCTGCATGAATTTGAGAATCTGAATATTCAAACACATCTTCCTAATACATTATCTGATTCCTAAACCCCTTCAGATCCAGAATATAAGCGGTTCTTGGAGAATTACTCCTGTGATGAGGAGAAGTCTATGGCCAACCCTGAGACTCTGCTGGGAGAGATAGAGGCCAAGACCAGAGAGCTCATAGGTACAGTACCATAGTAACAAAGTTATTAAGATTCACACGTATATGAAATCAGAAAAAAAACATACTGAACGTCTGTGTACTGTTTTTTGTCTCCATTTTTTCCTCCTTTGATTGATTTTAGCCAAACGAACAACGCCACTGTTGGAGTACATCAAGAATAAGAAAATTGAGAAACAGGTAAAAAGGAAAAGTGCTTAATCAAAAAAAAAAATCCCCCAAAACTGTTTTTTCTAACAACTTTCTTTACAGAGAATAAGAGAGGAGAAAAGAGAAGAGAGAAGAAGAAGAGAGCTTGAGAAAAAACGGCAAAGGGAGGAGGAGAAGAGGAAGCGACGAGAGGAGGAAAGACGCAAACGGAAAGAGGCAGAGAAGCAGAAGAAATTGTCTGATAAAGACATAAAAATCAAGGTGTGGCTCCATCACTAAAGATCGTTTTTATCCTAAAATGTTACCCTAGTTGTTTGGATGTTGCAGTAGCATGTAGTGATACTGTTTTGCTGTATTATTTGCACATCCAGCTCCTGAAGAAGAGTGATAGGGACGATGACATGGATTCAGACCGAATGAAGGACAAAAGTGACATTGGGGAGACAGACAGAGGCAAATGGGATAAAGCTGGAGGACAAATGAAGTCCAAGGACCCCAAAGAAAAGTAAGGATTTGTTACCTCTTTACATTCAGGCATATTTAGGGTGTAGAAACATTCTCACTCACTGCTAACTTCAATTTGAGCCTTTTTGTTGATGAGTATATCTTTGTCTTTTTTTAAGATCCCTATTTAACCCAAAATGTATTTTCCATTAAATAATGGGTTCCTTACTTTCTGAAAGAAGGCTGTAAAGGACCTGCAACAAAGCATAAATATTAACATCCATCAGTGGAAAGAGCCACAATGCTTTGCTGAGGAGATCAATAGACTTTCACTTATAAACCAATTTCCATATTACAATGAAACATCAGTCCTGCAGTTTTCAATGTTAAGTAAGTGACTTTATTCCAGCAGGTCAGGGGTCCCGCAGTCAGTGGGAGATTATTAAGTAAAGAGCTACTTTAAACAACTGAGAAGGTGACATTTACAGAGTATAGATACCAGCCAGAGGAGAGAGACAGAGATGCACAGCAACAACAATAATAGCACACTATAATGATATGTGTGACTCATGATAATAGAAGTGTTAGTGGTGAATAAAATTGAATCAAAATAATAGCAGTAATAGTGGTGGTAATCATAAAATAAATAAGACTAATAATAATAATAGCAGCGAAAAAAATATAATGAAAATAACAGCAGAAGTACCAATAAAAGAATAAGACGAAGTACTGTTTAACAGCCTGCCGATAGCCAATATTCATTTTATTTATTGAATTGGATAATTGCTGATCTGTATTGCATGAAAATTGTATTTCCTAACCACTAATAAAATGATTAATGCATAACTATTCAATTAAATAAAGGGAGCTGCTTCAAAACAGGGGTGGAATCTGCTCTCACTAAATAATTGTCAATTTTATGACACTAAATATGACACTAAAAACAACAAAATCTTTTGTGTTATTCATTTATTTATTTTGTAAACACGTGGTGAAAGCATGACATGGTGTGAAAAAAAGTATCACCTTTAACCTTCAGGAAAAATAGCTTTAAATGTGAATTAACTATGTCATGGTAGAAAAAATACACTAAACTGGTACAAAGAATTCTCTTAATATAAGCTATGTCTGAGTAATAATTATGTATCTGGTGTTTATGCAATCTCCTCCGTGACCACTAGAGGTCAGCCTGAAAGTGACAAGGAGCAGAGAGAGCAGCACGTCCGCAGACAGAGAGATAAGGACCACCGTGGGAAAGACGAAGAGAGGAAACGACAGCGACACCACTATGAGTTTGATAAGTTCATGCGGCGCAAAGATGAGACCAAATGGGGGAAGGGCTACTGCCAGGACCGAGCCAAGAAAGAGGGGCACCATCACGGCTATTCCTACTGTCCTGACGGTGGAGACAAGCTGGGGAAGGAGGACAGGGAGGACCTGGGTAACAGGAAGGAACGCCTCCGAAACAAGGTGAGCGAGAAGGTGAGCATGACATGGAGGGGAAGGTGAATTCCTTTATCACTCATTGTGTAGACTTGTAAGTGTGTTCCGTATTGTTTGTTGATTTGTGTGGTTTGTCTGTTTTCTGCATATTAAGATGGTAATGACCACGGCCAAGGAAATAGCAACAGTCCCTGCTGCTGTTGAAAAGTAAACAAAACAAACTTAAGAGCAAAGTACAGGCCGATTACTTTGCAAAATACTCTTAGACTAAAAATCTAGGAGCCATACATTTAGGACTGGCAAGCCCATTTTTTTAAAGACTTACTCCTAAATCACCAAATAAAGAGTTACTGTTAATCTTAAATACATCAGCATGACAGTGTTACAATTTCATTCAGTAGATCTGTTTATGCATAGCAACACGAGATTACAACACATGCAGAGATCTAATCAGAAGACACATAAATAAGTGCCATGGGGTTACGTTTGAGGTTGTGGGTGCAGTCAGGCAGTGTAGGAGTACAGTGCAAATAGTGCGTTAAAGATTTTTTTTTTCCTCCCCCCATTTTATATTAATTCCCAGTCATCCATGTCAATTATGCATGGAAGTGTTCACAGAAGAACTGGCTCTTTAGTCTCTTCTCAACCCCTTAGAAATAGATTTATTAGGGGGAGATAGCAGGTCAACATTAGATGCCACATAGACGTGGTGTGAACCATCTGAAAGCTTGGGATGCAAAGATTTGATTTAGATGCAGCTCAGCAGTGTGATTCAAGTTGTTCTAGTCATTAATCTCTAATAAAAAATTACATAATTCATCAAATAATTAGACACCTAAGTTTCCCATTAAGGATAATCCATAAAGGATTTAGCTTCATGATTATTCTACCATGAGTCCACTTACTGAAGTGTGTTTGAACAGCGAAACAGGCGTTTTCTTTACCTGCTCTCTCAGTGCATGCTGGGATACACTTCAGCCCTGTGCAACTTAGGCACAAATCTGTTACTATAAACAGTGCTTAACAAATTTATGAGACCAGCAATTTGTGCCACAGCTGTCCTCAAATAACAGCATTAGTAAATACCAAAATCATTTTTTATGTTTCTGTAATGGTTAATAAGCAGTATATAGAAGCTCTTTAACAGAAATAAAAATTTTAATGCTAAAATATAATTATTATTATTATTGTTATCCATGATTTTTCAAATTTACTGTTTTACAAAATAACTGTAAAAATAGTAAAGCACATTATTATTTTTTAAGTAAAGATGTAAAACTATAGTTATTTAATTGCATTCCTAAACATAAAGATGAATTTTAGTCGTTGAATTTTATGCTTGATTCATTTCTGACTTCTCAGAGAAGCCCAGTGAGTCGTGTAGAACCTGATAATGTAATACATTCCCAATAATGTAATAACCCCGATAATGTAATTAAAATCTGCACTTGAGTCCATTGAAAATGTAATAAAACCTGATAATGTAATAACTTCCCGATAATGTAATAAAGTGCATTTCCCAATAATGTAACACACTTTTTTTTTTACCAATAATGTAATAAAGTATAACATTAATGGGAGGTTATTACATTATCAGGTTAGCCTTCATTTCACATGTCCTGATAATGTAATAATTCCCCAATATTGTAATAATTTAACAGCAGACCACCCATTACTTGGGTTTAAGTGGTGATACTGTGTAGGTAACACTAGATCAAGAGCTCTAGCGCCACCAACAGGTCAAAGTTGAATGTTTATTAACTTTTGACCCGTTCATCCGTTTTTCCCAAAGGATGTATCACTGGAACCCTTGGGCCAATCCAAGCTCAATGCATCCTCAATGGGTTTTTTTGGCCATATTGGATATTCCGCCATCTTTGATTTAATCAAAAACCTTCCATTAATGTTATACTTTATTACATTATTGGTAAAAAAGTGTATTACATTATTGGGAAATGCACTTTATTACATTATAAGGGAGTTATTACATTATCAGGTTTTATTACATTTTCAATGGACACAAGTGCAGATTTTTATTACATTATCGGGGTTATTACATTATCGGGAATTTATTACATTATCAGGTTCTACAAGTCGGCTCAAATGTGGGTATAAAACGGTGAATTCAGTTTGTTATTTGCCAAATAAATAACAATAACATTTTAGGTTTTAACAAGCTTTTGAAAGACTTTTAAAATATTTATATTTTCTCGTTGTTATGACAGGTGGTCTAATAGATTTGTTAAGCACTGTGTATTCAATATATGTGCTGCTTGTCTCTCCCATGTCCCTGCTCTCTTGTCTCCCTGCAGGACCGTCCAGCCATGCAGCTCTACCAGCCCGGCGCACGCAACAGAAAGCGCATGAGCTCAGGGAGCAAAGGCTACGACTGCATCCCCGTGGGCCACTCGCCCGAACCGGGGCCAGAGCACTGCTATGAGGCCGTCACCATGGCTGTGGGGCTGGAGAAGGGGTTCGAGAAGAGCAAAGATGAACAGTGAGCAATGAGGATGTTTATAGAAAATACAGATAAATTATTAAGTTGATGGTGACAGGTTTGACAGGTTATCACTGAGCTAAAAAGTAATATATTCCATTGAGGGAGAAAGGCACTTCAAACAGTCTTTTAGTCATTTCCTCCATATCAGTTGTAACAGAATTCAGAGCTTTGAATGTTGGCTTTGTTTTTGGTGGAGCATGAACATTTTTAGTACACACTAAATATTTTAACCGTCACTGTTAAGTATTCAAAGACTCCTTGGGATGAAATATACTGTGAAACGGGGCAAACAATAACACTTACACTTACAATAGCACAACTGTCAGTGTCAAACAGTCCAGTGTCAGTCTTTGTTGTCATCATATTTTTGAAGTTGTGTTCCTGTAACAGGCAGCTCACCTGGTATCCATTGACACACATGACCTCATCCTCTGCAACAGATCTAAGCCTTTGTAGACCGTGCTGAACCTGGATGTTTTTATGAATAAACCTATAGATTTTATTAAAAATTAAATAAAATGTAAGTAGAAAACAAACAATGGATGTAGAGAAATTCACAGATTAAATCCTGTGTGTATTTTTGTGTGAGCGAATGAGAAGAAGTAAGAGTTATTATTGATGAAGAGGACAATGTTTTACTGCTTTTTCCTTGTTTTTATGCACCTTATTACATTTGGTCCATCTTATTCTGAGGTGATGATCACCCACGAGCCAGGAAGAACACACTCTCTACGTTTCTATAAAGCATTTCCTAGAAATAAAAGGTAGCATTGCAAAGTGTGACACCAATAAAAAGACAAATTAATTTTCTATGCTGTGTGCATGATTTTCTATTCATTCTATCAAGTAAAAGTAGATTAAAAAAGGCCACAACTATTGCTAAAATATTAAGTCTGTTTTAACAAGCCTTCTGTTACTTTTGCACATGACCTAACATTTGTCTATCATACCTCTTGTATCATTTGTTTTCTTTAAGTTGTGAGACAATAAAAGCTCTTGTACCGTTATACAAGACTAAATCAATGTTTCGGTTATTTTGGTTGCTGACAGTTTGGGTGAGGCAACATTATGTCTTCAGCATGGTGCACAATTACATATAGCAGATATGAGTCAATTGTGGAAAAGTGTGAATACACAGCAGCATCTTGCCACTAGTGGGTGTGCCTAGGTGTTTCATGAGTGATACTGGAGACGGTTGATCCAAAGATAAGATAAAATTCAACTTTCTTTTCTCTCTAAACGTCAGACAAAGACGTGCAACAGATGTTTTTGTTACTTGTTGTAGATAATGTTTTTTCACAATGCTCTGTATTGCTTTGATCAGAATTATCTTACAGACAGACTTTGGCCCTGTCACCCAGATAAAGCAGAACTTCATCATCAACAGGAAGCCAGGAAGCGAACAGCAGCATAAGAACACATGGCATGAATCTCGTGAACAACAAGTTGAAATCTCACTTCACTTCGACTTTGTGTGCATGTGTGAGTTTAATATCTTGACGTTTAACTGTTATCTATTCCTTGAGATGCTATTTAATCTCAGTATTTGCATTGACGTCACAGATTTTTGTAACATCTGTCACGGTTTCCTTCCCATTTTAGTGATGGCAATATGAGTGATACAATGAGTAAAATTGAAAGAGCTGTTTTCATCAGGAACCCCCAAAGCTTTCAGTAGTTTCAGGTGTGTCATCATTCAGGCTTCCTATAAACCCTTTGTAGTGTTTATACGTCCCACGAGTACAGATATTGATTCAAAGATTGCAGAGATAATTTACACAGAACAAGGTGTAATATATATTGTATATATAAGATGTAACATAATTATAACGAGTAAATGTGTTTTCTCCATCCTGTGAGCATGACGGTCCTTTCTACGAATGCAATTTCCAACACTAACGGATGACTGCTGCTGCCGTTGGTAGGATGAAAATTGTCACATGATCCATTTCCTCTCTGGCAATATACCACGTTGAAAATCTCATTTCCTCAGCAGTCACAATATCTGAACCTTCATCTACAACTGACACTCCCATGCGTACCTGCCTTTTGTCATATCTGCCTCTGCATTTATAGGTGAGTGTTTAACGGATTTTTACTTATATTTGTCAGGAGAACTAACATTATTAATGTCTTTGTATTTTAATGTTAAAAATTGGCTTGAAATAGGCCAAAAACTGCTCCATGTATTGGTTGCTTAATAATTGTTTTTTACTATGTGTACTTTTATCTAGGGGAAGTGAAAGATAATGGATTTTTTTTTTTTGTTGGTTTCTTTTTTGTTGTGTTTTTTACAATTTAAACTTTTTTTAACACAAACAAAAACAGCACAGTGGCTACAGGAACTAAATATCTAACTCCAAGTTTTATTTACAGTGATAACACATAACTGTTTGGGCAAAATAAAGGGACATTTTTAAACACTTATTTTATATATTTAAGATACATTTATAGTAATTTGTAACCCAATATTATCGATTTGCTTATGTCATAACGGAAGTACAAAAATATTTTCTGATGTGTTAACAAAAAGTACTTTCATGAGTGTCATCCTGATCCTTGATGTAGTATTAGGTACTTTCCATTGCAAAACTGCTTGAGCAAATCAAAATGGTCCAGCATTGCGAGACTGCAGGTTACACCATCCTTTGGTTTGTGGCAGCCCTCACCACCACAGCTGCACCACGCTCCAGAGAGAGTGTTAGTTTTCCTTTTTAGTGTTAAGGGGTGAACTTCCTCACAAATATAAAATTCAGTTTTGCCTCAACTGTTATTTCAAGTCTTTTGTCATACAATCATTGGCAGTTGTGATTTTACTTCCCAAGCCCTTTCACATGTCAATTGTGCACGAGCTACTCACTGTGGCAGTTGGCGCTTCACCACAAATCAAGCATGTGCTTCCTGTGTGAACTCCACCCAACACATGTGCCACTGGCACGCAAACAACAACACAGACAAACAGAGTCCTGATACTCTGCTGCCTGTTTCACACCTTTTAGATCAATCGGTTGTGTGCAATAGCTAGAAAGATTGCAATCATCTGCATGCACTACTTTAGAGAAGATTCTTTATTGAACAACAACAAAACAATTTCATGATATGAATTGAGATCATATCTCGGCTCACAAGCCGTTGTTAATACTTCTGTTCAACACAGGTGAGGAGCAGTCATTTCCATCCAGTCATGATGGGCAATTCCACCATCTTCAAGCTCGACAACACCACCAGGTCCCTGTTTATAAATGGAGACCTCAGCATTGCCATCTCTGTCATCTACATGATCGTTACTTTGATTAACTGGGTAGGAAATGGCCTTTCCCTGTGGCTTCTCATCTTCCGTACTTCTCCCAAGACCCCCTCCATCATCTTCATGATTAATCTCACCCTCACCGACTTGGCCCTCGGTGCCGCCCTGCCCTTCCAGATCGCATATCTGCTTCAAGGATACAACTGGAAACTGGGAGCCAACATGTGCAGGTATTCTTCATATGTGCAGGGTGATATTCAAGTATTTATACAGAATGTTTTCAACAGGAAATCATGGTCATTTGTGAGAACACTTTTGACTTATTCGCCTTTTGTTTTTATCAATATTTTTTTACAGCAACTCTTCCACAGTCCACCAGTTGGAATAGTTTGAGGTTTGGTAGTGATGGCCATGTTAAAGAACACAGTAAATGGTGCTCTCTCTCAACAAATTGTAATAAGCCATGCTCCAAACATCTTTCTTTCAACCAAGCGCTCCATCTAGTTGGGTCAAAAAAATGCAACTAATGGTACATGAAGCTTAATTTGGACATCACTACAATTCAGGAAATACAGCTATTTGCTTTAAGAGTTAGATGAGAAGATCAATGAGTAAATGCTAGATCCCCACCACTGAATGGTGTTTTTTCTAGGATGGCAAAGACATGATGTACCCTACTCTGCCTTTGATTGGCTTACCCTGGTATTCTTACCCCCACCTAAGTCAATCTCGCTCAATTGTGCCCAAACCTTACCACTGTTTGGTGGTTGGAAAGTGACAAAATCTGGCTATCAATACCACTAAAGCTCACTTATTCATACTTTTTGTTGAATCTGTGTGAAAGCATTGACAAAGTTATGTTTACAGGTTATTGGTGAACAAAAGGTTAAAGGCCAGACTATTTCTTGGAATTTTTTCAGTCTCGATTGGTTGCCTGGTGGCCTCATAGTGGCCAAAATAGTGTATGGCCATTATGCACTTACCAGAAACTCCTGGATCAGCTGGTGATGGTCCACCACAGTCATCAGGGCGTATTGGCAATTTAGCAATTTAGACTGATAAATTAGCCCATCAATGGCTTCTATACTCCCACAGTATAGTGGTAAAAAAAAAAAACACATGCGTTTCCTGTTTCTATCACAATTGCTGCAGCTTCTTGCCACCATTTTCACAAGTCTGAAATAGGAAATAGATCTCACCCCTTTCACTTGGTAGGCCAACTTAGAAATAGTTCAGGAAATAATCTCCCATGAAACCCAAACTTGAAATTTTTTCACTTAGGTTCTTGTAAGGATTGAACAAACAAAATATAATGTGTTAATTACTGCTGGCTTTAGCTTTATGTTAAACAGATTGGAGAATGATAGTTTAATAAATGATATACTTCTCTTCTATGTGTCTACCCTACAGAGTCCTGACCCTCGTCTTCTACACCAATATGTACTGCTCCATCCTGACGATGATGGCCATAGGAATCGACCGCTACCTGGGCATCGTCAGACCCATGCTGTTCAGGGAGACCAGGGAGAGGAAGTCCATCGCTGTCGTCAGCTGTGTCCTGTTGTGGGGTGTGGTACTGAGTGTCCTGTACCCACTGATGACCACAGACCTGACCTTCGATGTCCCTGAACTCCAGATTACCACATGCTTCGATATACTGAAGAGTGACATGCTACCGACCAAGGCTGCCTGGGCCACCTTTGTCGTAGGCATGGTGTTCGTCCTCTTTCTCTTCCCTTTCTGTGTCACGACATTCTGCTACGTCAGTGTCATCCGCAAACTGGCCAGAGATTCCAAGACAGCCCAGAAAAAGAGAGCGATACGTCTAGCCATCCTTGTTCTCCTGGTCTTCACTATTTTCTTTGCTCCCAACAATATTCTCCTGTTGACTCACGCTGTGCTGAGACTCTTCTATAAGCAGTCTATCTATACGGCCTACAAACTGAGTCTCTGTTTCAGCTGTATCAATAGCTGCCTTGATCCCTTCATTTACTACTTTGCTTCCAAGGATTTCAGACACAAGGTGAGACAGATTATGAATATGCACAGCCTGAGTAGTGGGGACTCAATGAAGTTAGAGAATAAAGAGACACTGTACTCTGCACATTGTACTTTCGAAGGTCCAGTGAGAGAAAACAGCAGGGTGTCTCTGGTGCCAAAGCACACCACAACATAGAGAGACTGAATGAGAGGAAGAGGAAAAAAACAGAAGTGACAAAGGTGTGAGAGAAAGACAGCAATGTGCCAACACTGTATGTCTTTTAGTATCTACCACAAGCAACATTATAGTTTTTTTTGACAAGCTATGTAGCATGCACAAGTCCAAACAAAATGTGAATAGAATGTTTGTGTTATATGAGCCTTCTCTGAACAAGCTGAATTTTTTACATTATGTTGTCATATATCTCTGTAAATAGTCTATATATACTGTGTTTGACTATAAACTGATATAGTTGTTTTTTGTTGTTGTTGTTGTTGTAATTAGTTTCAGATACCTGTACTATTTTTTTCCTTATTTACAAAATAAATGTATTATTATTATTATTATTATTATTATTATTATTATTATTATTATTATTATTATCCTGGACATGTTGAACCGATTCTGTGTCCCTAGTTAGGATAAGTGGTTACAGATAATGAATCAATAATGAATGTTTTTGTGATTGGATATTGGATATAAATAGCTCACAGATGCCCTTACAGTTTTAGGACCTTTTTATACAAGACAAGTTTTGTGTACTGTTTTACACATATGTATATAGAATTTGGCTAGAATATCAATTTCAATATTACTTTTTCTTTCTTAATGAAAGAATCCAAATATTATACAAGTAATTTAACATTTGAAAGCTGAGGGCCCTATAGCTCGATCACTACTGAGCAAACTAAGTGTACAGAAACATTGATTCATTAATGGAAGTGAAACTGTGAAACAAAGCCATGTCAGTAACAAGATGTAATTGTTCATGGTATATGAATGTTTTTTTCTTACCTTGTGGACAAAATACATTTATCATCAAATCAATGTCTTAATGTCTATTTAGGAGAGACATTTTTTTTTTTTTAAAGTGTCTGTGGTGTGACTTTAAATTGGAAAATTAGTATAACGATTATCCCTAGAGTTCAAAGTGCCTGACCTGGAGCCTTCAATCGTTTGCCTTTACTCATTAGTCTATAATTTTCTGCAAGTGTTATATACATAACAGACATCCTACCACATCCTGTTTAGTGAGTCGTCGTTGCGTGAGGAGGCAGACATCAGTGTATTTCTATTCTAATTCACCGCGACTGATGTTCTGTGTACCTTTAAAACGAGACATTATGTCACCAACGTCTGCATTTACTTTGAACCAAACACAAGGACAGAGACTGAGACTGACAGCTCAACTCACCAAAAATCTTAGTTAGCTACTGAACTTTCTTTATCTATAGTTATCTCTGTGAATATTAACTTTAAAAAAACACCTGTATAGTCTATATAAGCATAATTTTTTGTGCTAAATCTTGCTGTTGAAATGCCACATTTGATTGAATAATTTAAATGAGGCAAGTGTTAGCTACTTGAGTCAGGACAGCTGTTAAGCAAAGTTGAATGCTTCTTTGTACATTTATATATATGCGTATATGCTAAATGTACAAAGAAACATTATAGCGTTAATGTGAGTTTTTTCCCCTATTTATGGCAAAAAAGGGGATTAACTGTTAACAGTTTCCAGCCTGATATGAGTTGGCTTTAATAAATTGATGTTACTTACCATTATGGCTAATTAATATTACTTCCCGTAATTTTTTAAATAACAAATCTGAAACATCTAATTAATGTATTAAATGTCCAGTTTAGCTTACTTGACGAATTCTAAGGCTTGCCATCAAAACCCAGCTAATGCTAAAGGTAGCTATTAGCTAGTTAGCAAACAACAGAAAAATATCCAAAAGCAGCTGTGTGGTGAAACAAATATTTTACCAACAAGGTAAAGAACCCATAACTAACTTTTTAAAATCTGAGGTACTGAAAAAATGAACTTTTAAGAGGACAAAAGTGGATACAGACATACAACATTTGCAGTTAGCAGGTAATGTGGGGTCATCCCTATGTTCCCCGGGTCCTTTTCCAGAAAAAGGATCCTATGTTCCCCGCAATCTATCAATCTTAAAGGTAGACTCTCAGCATGGCCAGCAGGCCTACCGTCGCATGGCCCACCTTAGCTCAAGCAGCCCAAAACTTAAATTTGTGCAGCAGCTACTTTCTGGTTACTTTGCAGTTCATTTTTTTGCTTTTAAATCTAGGATTACTCATGTTTGTATATTCCCACCCCTAATCATATTGTCTTGCATCGAGGCTTAGTTTTTTCCTTTTAGGGTTAGGGTTAGGGTTAGGTTATTTGCATACTTGCGTCAAACAGCCCGTAGGCCTACATAGGCCTATTTGCCATGGAATTTGGCAGTAATGGTGGAAAAAGTAACAGACCAGGGAACATAGGACCCTTTTTGGGAAAAAGCAGGGGGAAAGGGTCCTATGTTCCCCAGTCTCATACAAAGAGGGGAACATAGGACCCGGGGAACATAGACACGCTCTCATTAATGTTACAATGAAAAAATGCATGAATTAATTTAAAAAGTTGAAAATACCTGTATGACATGCTTAAATCTAGTAGTTTTAGCTAAAAACTGTTATTTAGTTATTGAAAAGCTCAAATGTTCTGGTTGTCAGATGTTAAAAACTTAGTTATGTGTCTTTTACCCTGTTGGTAGTGCATTTCACCACACAGCAGATTTTGGACATTTCTTAGAAGTGGATTGTTTTCCCTCTGGTGAAAGAGATGTTAATCACACAAGGATAAACAGCACCATCTACTGGACAATTCAAATAAATGGGTTTATATTTGATTTCAAAGATGATGTGAAATTACGTCATGCCACATTTGAGCTTTATTTTTTTAATTATATAGTATCTATATTACTAGTATAGAATTGTATTGCCTGCTCTAAGACAATGCAGTGCTGGTCATATGTGAATCAGCATATTTACACATTTGTTGGGCACTGAATAGAAACCATTACATTTAGAAATGCATGTGTAGATTAAATAAAGTAGAGAATAGGATTATTTAGAACAGATTCTTTATTTTTTATTTGAGTATGGGTGTCAATAGGTGTTGCTTTATGTATTTGTTTTTGTTGTATTTCAATTGTGACATTGGTATCTATCTTGTGGTCTGACATTGCATTGTATTGTAATGTAGCATACATTCAATTCAGTATCAACTATAATATTATTATAGCCCTATAATGTACAGTATATACAGCCACCACAACAAAAAATAATAACCAAGTGATTAATATTTTGTTCACTGCATTTATTTGTATTATACTTAATGCATTAGCAGGATGAAGAGGGTTACCTTTAAAAGTTACCTAGAGTGCCAGAAATAGACTGTATGTCCTTGATTTATTAATTCCTGTATGTGTTGCCACAGAATAATTTTAAATAAGCCTGTAGGCCATTATTAGCTGATTGACATCACTTGTACCTGCTGAAACCACCCATCATGACAAACCTTTGGTCAAAATCACCCATATTGCAGTTCATAGAGCATTCTAAAAATAATGCATATCTGATTATACCACTGATCTAGGTTAATGCTTTATAAAGGATCGTTTAAACAGCCTTTCAATTTAAGAAACAGATCAGCTCAGTTGTTAAGACAAGCTTCTTTTTAACTATAAAATTTCCTCTGGGGAAATTCTGAAATGGCCACGGGGGCTACTTCCGGTGTGTGTACACTATGATGAGATTCTTCAGATATTTCAAACAATTAATACTATGATACTATACTATATACAAGGAGCACACCTACAACAAGCATTCCTTTTCAAGTATTTATTTATACAGCAAGCTTTGCCCTTTAACCTCAAAATGTTAATATCGAGCACTGGTCCCTACAGCTATTGCTGGGTGCGATTGCCCCGTGGCCCTAATAAAGGTTCCTCGGTGAGGTTAAGGCTTATTTCCTTCCACATGATTTTGAATGAGTAATAGGATGACACTTGTTCATCGTTTTAAAGGAAACATCTCTTATATCTTAGGAAAAAGTAGAAATAGACCATTTTTGATGCATTCTGCCATTTAAGGGGTGCGGCTGAGTGGCTCCGCCCACATGTGAAACGTCATCACGTATGCGTCATTACGTAGGTGGTTGTAGCAAGCAGCCGTCTGTCAGTTTCCTGAGTGGAGCAGGTAAGCGATATACTGCATTATCTACTGTAAGTCAGTGTAACGCTCAGAATAGCAAATATTTTTTTTTCAATGACATTTTACATTCAACCGTGTTACTTCTTTTGGCGTGAACTCTCAAAATCCACCCGTTACAGTAAGCTAACGTGCTAGCTGCCAGCTAACATTAAGTTAAAGTTAGGATAGCAGAGTTATGACCTAGCTCATTTATGTCGTACGTTAACCTATATTTATTATATCACTTTAACATTACATGATTAACTTCGACTGCTTTCAGAGAAGCGAAACATTAGTTGTGCAAACCACAGTAAACACACTAGTAGTGGACAAAGTCGTTACACTTCTGCTTGAGGTTAAGTCACTCTGGATTTAGAGTGAGTGGAGATTTAAAGACTTTACACCAGCTTATCTTTTTTCATGCTTTCAGTGCATAATTCTGTCATGGAAGCATTAAAAATATTGACTCTGGACTGCAGGTTACGATTATTAGCCTTGTGCATAAGCGTTAAAAATATAAAACAGTAATGCCCATTAGAATATTCCAGCACACAGTGGTGGAAAAAGTATTTAGATCCTTTACTTGAGTAAAAGTATGTTAAATCTTTACCTGAAAAGAAACTAAAGCTGGCAGCTAAATGTAGTGGAGTAAAAACTACAATATTTGCCCCTCAATGTCGTGGAGTTGAATTAGAAAGTTACATAAAATGGAAATAATCAAGTACCTCAAAATTGTACTTAAGTACAGTACTTGAGTAAATGTACTTAGATACATTCCACCACTGCCGGCACACAAAATAGTAAAGCAGCAAATCATTTGGTTTGAGTAGCAGGGACCAGTGAATGTGTGGTGTATCTTATTGATGAATTAATTTACTCAAATGAATAACTGAAAGTCAAAACTGATCGTGTAGGCTAATCATATAAGTTCCATGTGGATCTGTCCTCGTGACGGTGGATATCTGTACAGCTGCAGTCATCTGACTCCTTATTGCTGAGTCTTTCACATTAAACTAGGCCACATCTGTAATGTTTAACTCTGGTCTTCACCTTAGGGGCATTTCCACCATGGTGCTGAACCCGGTCATTTCCAAGCTTGCTGGTAAACTGGTCGTGCTGGCAAGTGCTTCTCCGAGGAGACTGGAGATCCTCAGCAATGCAGTATGTTGCCCTCTGTTTAAAGTCATAGAAATGCTGTATTGTATTAAGAGAAACAATGTTGCTGTTGCTGTTTTTTCACAGAGAGCATTGTTTTTTTTCTCCCCTCTCTGTAAACCATACCACTCAGTTATTTTTATGTCAAATTTTTTTTTTTCTGTCTTCCCTTTCAGGGCTTACGGTTTGAGGTGGTACCATCCTGGTTCAAAGAAACTCTCGACAAGGGACTTTTTAAAGCACCTCATGAGTATGCTGTTGAGACAGCGAAACAGAAAGCCCTGGAGGTGGCCAGGAGAATGCCCTTTGTGAGTTCAGTTTCTTTTTGTATGACAGCATATATCTATCCGGTTGAATTGCATCTTAATAACATATTGTGTATTAATTTGCTTTAGAAACACCTGAAGACTCCAGACATAGTGATTGGAGCAGACACAATTGTGGTAAGAGAAAGTTGTTGTGTTTCATCTGCTTTCACTCTGCAATATAAGCTGTATGTTGTTTGTTTTTAAGTCGCTCTTTCCACAGACTGTAGATGGCATGATTTTGGAGAAGCCCGTGGACAAAAATGATGCTTACAGGATGCTGTCAAGGTGAGTCTCATTTACATTGTTTCTCAGGCAACATTTGAAACTTGCAGGATCTTGTTTATAGGTTCTCTCTTTATTTTTGTCTTCCAGCTTGAGTGGTAAAGAGCACAGCGTCTTCACTGGTGTAGCTATTGTACTCTGCCATGAGAAAGAAAGTAAGTCACAACTGAATAATGGTTAGACTTTCAGTTTGTTTTATGTGGAAATTTAATGAAGTAAAAACCTGGTAGAACACATTCAGTTCCTTTTTTATCTACTTGTACAGCAAGAATATCATATCTGTAAAGAAAAAATATGCAGTAATATACTTTCATACTAGTTTTTTTAAAATATATATGACTGTCAAAATAAAGTGTTTCCAGTAGTGGACACGTTTCATTTCTTAACCTCCCTACCCCCCAGATGATGAAGTGGATTACCAGTTGGTTGACTTCTACGAAGAAACAAAGGTGAAGTTTGCAGATCTCTCAGAAAATATGCTGTGGGAGTACATCAATAGCGGTGAACCCATGTGAGTGTGAACTTTCACATACTAAGTGATGGCCATTGATTGGTGTAGTAACGTAACAGAGCACTTGTTCAATAAAGGTCATGCAACTGGATATGAGCTTCATGAACCTGTTGCTTTTTGGACTTTGAGGCCTCAGTTTTGTTCCAGCTGTGTTTGCCATGACCTTTTTGAAACCTGTCAGCAAAAAATGATGTCTTCACTCTGGTCAGCGAGTGTACTGCTTGATGTGTTCTGCATTTGAAGCAGAAGTAGAAGTTTCATGATATAAACAACCACTTGTATATGTGTGTATGTGTGCAAGTTTTTCTTCTACTTATCTGCCAGTATATGTTGCTGTAGAAGTGACATGTTTGTGTCTGTGTGTGTCAGGGACAAGGCTGGAGGCTACGGTATTCAGGCTCTCGGTGGGATGCTGGTTGAGTATGTCCATGGAGACTTCCTTAATGTTGTGGGTTTCCCCCTCAACCACTTCTGCAAACAGCTGGACTGTATTTACAACCGCTGTATTTCCATCTCGGACCAAGAAAGTGCGTCTGGCCTGTTGACACACAACGGCACTCCAACTACCTCGACACTCACTCAGCCCCCGCATGACTTGCCAGCTCAGTCCGGCCCCAGACCGAACAGCCCATCTCCCAATAATACACACCATACCCAGAACAGTAGTACGACCAGTCCTGCCCATAAGGTTAGTTTTTCTCACCCTATGAGCACAATCCGTTACCCTTCTGTCATAATTTAGAAGTAACAGTCTCCCCTTTTATAGGTGAAAAGAAGAAGCAATGAAAGTGAAGTGGATGAGAGTTCCTGGACATTGGTCAACAGCCTGTCTAAACATGCTGGTGATAGAAAGGTCAGAGACTCTGAAAACTCAGCATTACCACTGATGACCAGCAGAGGGCATGTGATGAAGCTCAATGTGACAGAGCATGAGGACAGTGAGCTGCAAGAAGACTTGCAGCGAATCGTTGACCTGATGGATGGATTCAGAGCCTCAAAGGTAATCAGAGATAAACTGTGTATTCTTGTATTTTTTTAAAGGGAAATCTTGCCTCCTTTTTATGTGGATGTCCAATCAGGACTCATGGTAAATGTAGTTAATTTAATCCTTAAATTAATCAGTGCATACTATATGGACTATAAGGAAGATTTGTCCTGCTTGTGAAGCCATACCTACATGTACCAGTTCACTATGTTACACTTTTTAGCATTTTAAGTCTAATAAATGAACAAAATAAAGTCACCAAAATGTCAAGAAAGGAGATATTTGGAATTCAAGTTTCTCTCTTTTACCTGATGAAAGACCAGCTTAATTGTGTTGTTAAATAAACAAATTGCACTTTTTCAACAACATTAACCAACTCTTGTTTGTTTGAAATAAATTCCTTAATTTGCAGAGTGAGAAGTGAAAGTGTTCGGTCTCTACAGGCCACAGCTACAAAAACTGAGCACTTCATAGTTCCTCCTGACCTCCAGCTATGTCACTGTTTTTCCTTTTAATGTGCTGTTTTTTCCATAGTGAAATATAAAGTTTAATGATTGTCAGTGTTGCAAATCACTTTTAGAGGATGTGCTGTAATCCAAAATTTTGAACTTTTCCTTTAAGACTCTTAAAATGAACTATTCTGATTTTTAGTGTACTTGAGGTTCCACTGGTATAAAAATACAGGTTTTGTTTTTAATGAACAGAAATGTAAAAACCCTGTTAAGATGTTGCAATGTTTTTTTTTAAATCTGCAAGCATGTGTCATTCTGCCTTTCTCAAAATGTCCCAGGCACTATTTACGGCATCCAAGATGTGTGTGTTTGACCTGCTACAAAGCAGGCCCCGCCTGGATGCAGCACAGGTGGCCCAGGAGATCAAAGCCTCTGTGAAGGGCACTGAATGCCTGCTAGAAGCCTGTGTGTCTCTGGGACTTTTGAAGAGCAAAGAGAGAAGTTAGTCAAAATCTGTGTATACCATTGCACATGGATCACTCAAAGAGATAGAATATTTAACTTAAGGTTAATCTCTCATGTTTTATGGTGTCTCCACTCCCAGCATGCCAGAAGCCAGTGTTCGAGAACACA
Organism: Centropristis striata; assembly: GCF_030273125.1. Taxonomy (NCBI): domain Eukaryota; kingdom Metazoa; phylum Chordata; class Actinopteri; order Perciformes; family Serranidae; genus Centropristis; species Centropristis striata. The sequence continues at coordinate 16,494,575 of NC_081526.1, forward strand.
GATCTTGCAACGCGTTATTTGCTGTCTGATGCTCCTTTTTCACTGCGGGGCTACATCCAGCACTGTAACGAAGCAGTGTGGCCTCTTTTCTCCCACCTTGAGAGTGCTGTGCGGGAGGGAGTCAACCAGCGGGAGAAGGCTTTTGGCAAGACATCCAAGGATATGTTTCAGGTGATTATTATGGTTATGGATAAAATGTTAGGGGAAAAACATTTGAAAATATTTTACAGATTTTTTCTTCTTCTATGCCATCTGTTAAAAGGATACTTTCTACAGCAGCCAAGAAGTCCAACTGAGATTCATGAATGCCATGGACAGCATTGCTAAAGTAACAGGAAAAGCTGTAGCAACCGCCTTTGACCTCTCTAGTTTTAAAACTGCCTGCGACCTCGGAGGTGAGGAGAGAACGTAACATTTTTAAAATTGTGTCTTATGAGTAATAAACCATTCTTTTACATATCGCCTTTTTGTTGTTTTTTTCCCAGGATGCACAGGTGCCATGGCCTACGAGTTTACTAAAGCCCATCCTGAGTTGTCTGTGACAGTTTTTGACTTGCCAACAGTTGTTGACATGAGTGAACAGTTCCATCCTCTGCACACAGACAACAGGGTGTCATTTGTAGCAGGTCAGTTTGTGCATCTGCATCAAAATACAATCTTGAATGTTTTTTTTTTATTACAAAAAGCTGGCTAATACATTGTAATTAGCTTATTCTGTGGATCTGGGTGACTATAACTCTTATTCCTCTGTGTGAACAGGAGACTTCTTTAAAGATGAGTTGCCCAAAGTGGACTTGTACATCCTGGCGAGAATTCTCCACGACTGGTCGGATGACAAAGTGCATATTCTGCTGAGTAAAATCGCAGATGCGTGCACAGCAGGTAAAATTCTTCTTTTTTATGACATCTTTTCACTAAACAATGACTGCTAACATAACTCAAATATATTTTTAATATGTGCATGCTGAGTATAATGTTCTCAGCCATGTGCACGCAAAAAAGTCTGTAGTTTCTCATTTCCACATTGAGATCGTAGAAACTGATTTAGTGCTGATTTTCTTATAAAAAATCAGTCACTGCTTTTCAGTAACCTGCAGACTCTTTTTGTAACATATAAAACAACACTTTGGCAAGAAGCTGGCTAGTTGAAAGCCAAGCCAAAATACCAACTTTATGGTACCAAGTTTCCCTTCTTGATGTTCATTCTTTGCCTAAAGCAAAACAGTGCAAAGCAGGGAAGAGATTTACAAAACGACAAAGATTGTTATCTAAAGTTTTGAATCTACATACACATCATGCACTTGCATCGTGCCGCCAGGCTGTGGAATCCTGCTGAGTGAGATCTTCTTGGATGAAGACAGAAGGGGCCCGAGTCGTGGGCTGCTCCAGGCCCTCAGCATGAGCGAAGGGAAACAGAGGAGCGCAACAGAATACAGTCTGCTTTTGAAGAGCCACGGTTTCATAACCGCACATGTCAGACATACGGACAACCTGCTGGACGCTATGCTCTGCATCAAAGTGTGACAACACCTTTAACAATACTATAATGAAGATTTTGTGATATACTGTAGGTACTTTTTGCCAAAATCAAGGACAAAACTCTTGTTATGATTGTAAGTCTCTGTGAACCAATGCAAATTCTGTTAATATCTGAGGTATTAGACACAAAACAGAGTATGTATGGTATGTTTTAGTGGGTATTTAATAATTTTCCTATACACTAAGTTCTTGAAAAATCTCCTCTGTTGGGCCTTAGGATGTGCAGTGCTCATAGCTGAGACCATGTTGGACGGACAGAGACCTCACTCTGCTCTTCAGTCTCTGAACATGCTTGCCCAGACTGAGGGGACAGAGAGGACAGAGAGCCAGTACGCTGAATTGCTGAGCAAGCATGGATTTGGGGACATGCATGTGGTTCACACTAAGAACTTCCTTGATGCTTTTATTGCCATTAAAATGTAGCTTCTGAATCAAGAACACATTCACTCATGTATTTCATTCATTTGAGTATTACGGACAGTCTTTGTTTACTTTTTGGCCTTGTTATCTGTGCTAGAACAAATAATGGAGTCCCTTACATAAGTGAAAGTAAAGCCACTATAGAGTTACCACATTTTTCTTTAGGAAAAGTGTTATAGGAAAATGTAATAAAGCTAATAAAGTAAAACTTCTCATAATACGTCATGACCCTTTTGATGCTTTTACATTATGTACCTTAAATAAGAAAATTACTTTTTTTTTATATAACGGGAAACTTGATATTTTTTAAACATGTTTTTCTGTCTCTGACAAACAATTTTTTTTTTTTTTTCTGTTTGTCAGAGTGGGCTCTAATGTAGTCCTACAAGGCAATTGCTTTCCATTAATGTAGCGTCACATCCACTGTCTGGTTCAGATTGTTATTAAAAGTGTCTGGCACCGTTATTAAAGGACTATACAGAGAAATATTTTATTCTTTGCCCTGGTACAACTTTATTTTAAATATTAATACATGGTTAAGTAATAGTTATTTAACCTTGAGTTAATTTTCATCTTAAATAATATTTACCATTTTTATTTACATTATTATTTGATTTAGCAGTTTTATGCTCCACACATAACAAGTGCAGGAACATTGACGACACCCTGATTACAGTCTGTTCTGTGGTTGTTGGCTGCAGCACTCACTTAAAACTTGACCAATGTTAAAAATTCTGTCCCCATTAGTAACTTAGACATGTAAACAAAAAAAATACAGTTCAAAGTACAGAACATTTCGTTGGTAAGCTTCAATTTAATTTCAGGCAAAGGTGGAGCTAATTTGAATGGTTTCATATATTCTGTTAGGAAATTAAGTTATAACTCTATATGGTAAATTATTATGGTGTACTATTTTTTCATTATTCTTTTTACATTGACACCTATGATACAGTTAAGCATAAGAGTAAAATATCTTTCTGTGATTGGTGCATAGCTTCCTCATTCCTCATTCACACTCACACTTTGGTCAGCTGGATGAGAGTTCATGCTGCCTCTTAAACACTCTGAAGTGTCATATTATGATGATGCAATCTGGATGCAATGGGGGAAGGATGATTTATGAAAATATAGCTACATATAAACAGCGTTATCGCCTAAGTCGGATGTCATTTTTGTGCACTTGATGTTTCATCTCTTCCCGTTGGACATGACTTCATGCTTGCTTGTGGGAGGCTGGAGGAATATTGCCAGTGATGAGGGAGGCTAATCTTTCTGCAAGAGCACCCTGTCAAACAGCCTCTTAAGGCATGGGTGGAGCATTCATTTTGGTGTTGTGTGCACTATTTAAACACGGCATACATTTTTTTGTTTGATCTTAATTTCTCCTCAAACTCAGACTACTTATCCTCTGACGTTAATCTATCCCAAATTAAAGCTGCAGAGAAAATACTTTGCTTGTCACTTTTTTTTAACTTACAGTAGACACAGCTTAGTGATATTTGATACTTGTAACCCAAACATTTATTTTGCACTTGAAAGAAATTCCCAGCGCTTCAGCTCCTTGCTGTGTCACTAAACCACCTCAAGATGGCACCACAAACCTGCAGATCTCTGCAGAAAATTTAGGAGAGACACACACAGCTCCCTGTTTTGTTAAACTGTCTAATTCTTTCCATTAGATGTGAGCTACAGAGATCATTTGCACATTAGGTAACAGTGTGCGATCAAAATGAAGGTTTATGTTGCCAAGCTTGGGGATTAATTAATGCTTTGTACATCTGGTTGGGTGGGATAGTCTCTTAATGCATAGAAGCATATGACACCATCCCTTAATTCCTAACAGATATACCTCTTGGATTTCAGTTTTGAGGCTGCGAGTAAAGCAGCCAAACAGCTGATGGGAATGTGGGAATATATCTCTGGCCAGGATAAATAGCTCTTATTCTTTGTGACACTGAAAGTGTATCCGGACTACTCTTCGTTTTGGATCCCTCTCTTAAGTATTTTCCTAGAAGGGTAATAAGGGTGGTCATGTTATTCATGGCTATTTTCTTGTCAGTCTGGGCTCAGGCTCTTTGTGACATCTAACTGATTTCCATTACTCAGATTGTGTTCTTTCGATGAGGAGAGACAAGGGGGGAGGGTGGACTGAAGTTCAAATATGACAGTGTAAATCATACGAGCTTTGTTTTATTGTTAACATACACTGTATGCATCAAAAACACAATATATTGCAGTACTTTCCTGCCACGGTGATTGTGAAAGTCTGTGTTGATTCAATAACTTTAGATCTTTATGCACATTGCGTTGTAGACACTAAATTGTTTTGTGGCAGCAGAATGTCAGGCTCGTGAAACACAGATGAGCATCGCAAATCAAACAACACAGTCTGTGTTCCCTTAAAACATGATGAAGCATTTCCACGAAAGGATCTGCATATCCGTTCAGTGTCCCATCTGCACCCGCTCACCCTTAAAATGCCTCGACTTTTGTGTACGAGCATCAACAGCAAAGCCTTTTTTGCGAGGCTTTCCCTAATGAAAACCATTCAAGTCAATCAAGTTTACCAGAGACCAAAGGCCAGTGTAATTTGGGAAAATTGCTGAAACTCCAAAGTAATCTTCTGTAATGTGATCTTGCCTATTGAACACTGGCTGTACTGTACGTGTCGGATAAGAGCTCAGTCATTTTCTTCAAATGCAGTCTTGACAAGCAGCATGGATATCCACCTGCAAGTAATCATCATTCTAGTGTTAAGTGCTTTGATATTAAAATGACTGATTTAAGACCATTTGCTGCTAGTAGATAGAGATTTAAAAACACTTCCATATGTTGATAGTGAGGATAAGCTGGGTTTGTGAACTGGGGGGGGGGCTGCATGTTGTGTTTACTGCTGGAGCAGCCAGTGAAAACACATCATGGCTAAGTCCTAACCTCAGTTGAGAAAGCAGACTATACATTTAACAAGAATGATGTGATAAAAGCGAGAGTGCAAAGTTTTAGTATATGAATGTCTTTGTCTTTATTTAAGTTTCATGCAACTTCTAGTTTAACCACTTGGGGGCAACGTTGGCTAAAAAAAAAAAACTTCACTGACTGATTTGATCAAGTTTTATTGTTTGTTGACACTCATATCAAAGTGACAGGAAAGGACAGACAGTTTCACTGCTGATATATTTGAAATTTTGCAAATATCCATGTCCAAGGTTTTGTGTTATCGTAGTTGAAAAATAAATAGTATCATTGTTTATACCGGAAGCATCTCTGTGACTTTGGGAAGGATACACAGAATCCAAATGGGTTGCATGCAGAATAACAAACAGCCTCTAATCAGTCAGTTTTCTGAATTGCCTCTCAAAACTGAACTCATGCTCAGGCACCTGTTTCAAAGACCAGGCTTGTTTATCAAAGTCCTCCTCTGTCAACAAACAGAATAAGTGCGATGATGGCTGGCTCCTCAACCCACATCTGATTTCAGCAAATGTGCAATTGTTCAAAGTGAGTTGTGCTTCATTGATTTGTTTCAAGGCAGAGGAAAAATAACCTCAGGGCTTCTACCAGTTAGAAATAACAATGGAGTCCTTCTCTTCTGTTTGTAGTTTTTTGGCCTGACATCAGAACATGGAGGGATTTTCACTGCAGATTTAACTGCTAGTTGGGACTGTGTGAAAGAGTACTACTTTTTACTGGACATGTTGGTGTATAAGAGCAGTTAATTACAGTTATTGTGATTTAATGGTGATTCAGCATCGAGTTTGAACTGATTTATGTCTGCTTTTCTTTGCGGTGCCTCATATTTAAACATTTCTTGACTTGTTTGGCTTTAGATGATTTAGATTAATAGCTCCACATTTTGGGAAATAATTGTTTTTTTCTTCCCAAAAGTTAGAAGCCAAGATCGATATCTCTTTCCCGTGTGTGTGCTCAGAGTTAGGAGGTGATTAGCTTAGTTAAGTTTGTCCATCACTTCTAATAATTACATTTTTTTGGGGGGTAAAATCTTTGCACAAACAGCAACATAAAAACAAGTTGTGGTTGTGAGGGGAGTGGAAATATTTATTGGCACAAAATAAGTAAATGTAGTCACTGTGACGTCATCCGTTGGTTTGTGGTCTATGGTTTTGAAGAGTTTTGGCATTTTTGGTAGTCATCTTGATGTTTTAGAGTCAGAAAAGATCATATAAACCGGTTATGAGAACACGTCCCTCTAGCATCCATCACGATTGCACACGCATGTCAGTTGCGGAAGGAATCAGAACTTAAATTAGCAAGAAAACTTTATTAACAGGAGTGTTTTTTAATCTGTTTTAACATGTCATGTTGTGTGGTGTGTTGCCAAATCCATGAAGGTACTTAAAGTCTTTTCAAACATATGCATTACATTATTATTTAATACATTAACAGATGTTTTTAGACTTGCCTATCCCTGAGTGAAAAGTTGTTATAATATCGAGACAGCATTTTGACAGTAGAATTAAGAAATAGTTCAATTTTTTTCGCAACTAATGTACAAATAATTGGTCTATTTGAACAAGAGGGTGAAGCTGGGGAGGGGAGCTTGCTGATTTATCAGAATTTAACACTGCGCCATTTAGCTAGCTTGATTAGAATAAGGGTGATTTTTTTACAGACTCAAGACTTAAGAAAGAATGCAGGCTAAAGGCACTTCAATGGAACTTGTCAATTTTAAATTACTGCTTGTGTACAATCAAATTTCAATATGCTAGTTAGTTAGCTTTTGACTTTTTGAAGCATAATTCTGAACACAGCCAGGCTAGCTGTTTCCTCTTGTTTCCAGTCTTTATGCTAAGCTAAGCTAACAGCCTCCTGGGTTTAGTTCCACAAACATGAAGGTGGTACCCAATCATCTTATCAAACTTTTTACAAAACAGTATATATAGCATGTTGAACTATTTAAATAAACACACTAACAAAAAAATATTTTCTGTAGCCTACCATATGTAAGGCCTTGATATCTGATCATTCATAACCTCCCACTTGTGTTCAGAATTATGTGAACATCAGTGGTGTAATAGCGGACACACCACACCATTCAGATCACAATCAGAACCCGTTTGGCCCCCGCTTAAAGTCAACAAAAAGCTCATTAACATATGGAAATATTTGTTGCGGTCAAATTCGAGAGACTGTCTCCCCTTCCTGTCTCCATGTGATGTGTGAGGTGTCACTCAGAGATACAGTAGGGGAGGAGACTCTCTGTGCTGAAATGGTTGGTGACAGGGCTTTCATCCGACCCACTGAGGGCTCTTTGTTGTTATTTTGGGAGCTCTCATGGGTGCAATCTGAGAGAGCAGCAGACAGACGGGTCTCATCTCTGCACGAGCACACACACACACACACACACACACATGCACACAGGCAGAAATGCACATGCACACACTAACAGGCACCTGCATATACAAAAAAAAATTAATGACATGTTCACTGTCATGTCAATCAAATTGGCTGCTTTTCTGGAGGTATGTGTGCATATGGAAAACCCATTAATTCTCAGTAATGAAGACATAATTAGAATATTTCAAAACATATGACTTATTTGTTCCACATGCTGGAATATAATTTTTATGGCAATGTCAATTTCTGCCATGAAAAGAGAAAAAAAATATCAAAAGTGTGTCAAAATAATTGTTGTTGTTTTTTTTTTGCCAAAAGTATGAGAAAAGAAATCAAATTCTTTACCTATTATATCCTAAATTAAGATAGTAAGCATTAGTAAGTCATGGGTTTGGCTTTCTGATCTTTTTATAACTTAACATTTTTTAATGTCTCATATCAAACAGATTTTTTTCTTCAATATTAATAGTAATAATTATTATCCATTTAAAAACTTAGGTACATACTAAGGTGTGTTCTTATACTTCTTGGATGTGAGTTATTTTAGTTTTTGTAAGTTGAACTCTTTCTGTCACTTTAGCCACTTTTATTTTATTTTTTATTCTCTACGGTTGCCCAAAAAAATTGAATAAAATGTTGTTTTTTTTAACTCTTTCCATGAAATGATTGCAATTATGTGATTTATTCTTGACAGATAGGTTTTGAGATATCTTGACATATTTATAAACCAAATTAGCTGTAACCAGTTTTCAGTGAGTAATCCAGCAAGAAGAATTTCTGGATGTTCACAAGTGTAAATCAAGTGAAAAGTAAGGTTATTTTCCTATTGACTTGTATACAATCTTGATGGGCTCTTTTTGCAACCAGTGGAGTCGCCCTCTGCTGGCCATTAGAAAGAAAGCAGATGTGTTGGCCAGGTTTGGATGTTGCTGTTTTTTGTTGATGTCTCAACCCCAATAAGCTACAGTTTGCTATGTAGCTTGGTGGTTATGATGAGCTACATCGTATATTAGATTTTAATACTTAATAGCATAAAAAACAAAATTATGGCAGCTCCTTTTTTTTGGATGTGTTTGCAGAAAGTTCAGATGCAGATACATTTAAAACCTTGGTGCATAAAACTAAAATTATAAATATGAAAAGATACCACCAGAGCTTAGTGATACATTTTTTGTGTGTAATTTAGGTAAACTTATCCTTTGAAGGATTAAAAACTGAAAAAAAAACAAGCCTATTCCTCGCTACACTTGTGCGTTTGAAAATTACACTGCATGAATGAAAATGAAAGCCTCCAGTTAACAGCTTAAGTCTATTTGATATCACATTCAAACAGTAACAATGATCATAACCTCTGACAGTGTAAGATGCAAAACAAATGTTTAGCCTATCAATGGTTTGTGCCGATAAGATATTTATGGGGTTGACAAAGTTGTCTCTGCGTCTGTCTTGTTGTCTGTTATCACGAGTTGAAGGTGCTTCCGCAGCGGCCTCTGACACAGATCACAGGCAGCCGCTGTTTAAAACAAGTGAGAAGATATATTCCTCTCACTGTGCGATGATGACCCTTGCTCTTAACCCCCTCCAGCAGCAGTTCATCCTCCAAACAATAACAATCAATTCCCTCCACATCTGACAGAGCCGAAGAACAACTTATAAATGATATGCATCTCCTGCTGGTCCCATGGCAACCGCCTTGACTTTATTGTTGCGTTTCTTTGATCCCGCCAAGCTTTGATTCATTTCTCTTTCACCCTTTTAGCTAAACATATCATGTGAATTTGAAGCTTTGTTCCTGACAGTCCCCGTCTTACCTCGCTCTCTCCACAGGCTCCTGACGCCTCCCAGAGGAGCCGCGGAGGAGGAGAGGAATTCCACTGGATTCAAAGACTTCTCCAGGTTTCTTTTGACTCTTCCGCCTGCATTGCCTTCCCCCGCTCCTCATGTTGACCTGTTCCTCGTGATCCCCTGCCAAACCATCTTCCTGGCCCTGGGGAACTGTGGCTGCATGTGCACAAGCATGCGCATTACATGAGGGTTTTTATTCTCGACATCTTCCACTGGTGGGTTCCTCTGCATGTCCAGGCCTTTGATTCACTCAATGAACTTTGTGTGTTTTCCATCAAGTTTGTTGACAGAGCTGCAGATAAGTTGTCTATCCTTATTGAGAAATTTATTGCAGTCATTTTGACACAGTTTTAAAACTCGTCTTCAAACGAGCGGGACAATATATCTGAAGGACTTTCACCAAACGAGAGCGTAATGAAAAATGAAAAGTGTGTGTTTTCCCACTGCCATCTGGTTTCAATCATGGCAATATCCTAAACATGACCAGTTTCTTGAATCGGCTACCCCCAGCTTGCCTCCCAGATGTTAGGCACTCATTATTCCGGTCAGGCCTCTCTGACAGCTACATGAAATCTAGCTTCTTAACCAGTAACCCCAAATAGAAGTTCACTATTCACTTATTCACTTCATAATCACTTCACAATAGTTGTTAAGACTTATAATGTGGCTCATAATGATTCAATTTCTATCAGAGCTCACGTGATGTAACCAAGTCACTAATAAGACCCTAAGGAAGTCCCTTTTTTTTTAGGTTTTGACCAATATAGTGAAAGACTTATAAGACTTTTTGTGATTTGATTCAAGCACAACTAGAATCTTACTGTTAGAAAAAGCCATCACACGAATAACTGGACATAATTCAGCCATTATGCTCCAAACAAAATTTCATAATGACCAACACAATATTTTTAAATCTGATGAAAAGGGGACGATACTACTTTTAAGATACCTCCTCCTTGTTTTGTTGTTGCCACCAACAACACGCTCAAAACCCAGTTTACTGTTGATGCTATGAAACTCAAGACTGGTAATTCAAAAGGAAATGTAAGGTATTACTGGGTCTTATAACAACATAAGGGATGTATATTTGATTTCTGTACTTATTTATGAGTCTTGTGTTTATAATTTTGGACATAAGGAAAGGAAAGCAAAGGAATTCTAACCAAAACTATAAAAATAAGAAGTGTAAATTAATGTAACTGATCAACTTCAGGAGGATTTAAATGTGTCAGACTAAGAATATTTAGTATCTACTTGAGGTTTGGACAGCCATAATGTAGCCGTTGAGGTGTCAGTGCTGGATATTTTAAGTTGTGCATTTTAGGGTTGAGCTCATTTTTGATAAATCATGTGCTTGCAAATCTTCATATTTTGGATTGAGGGGAGAAGCCATTAAAGGTAAACTACGTTTATCATTTAAAAGTTAATTGTTTGCCATAATAGCTGTTAACAAATTAAACTACTGTATGGTCTATATGATCGCCTGCCTCTGTCTGAAGCCATATGCAGTATGAAATCAGCACAAATCAGCACCACATTTCCCATAAACTTCACTACTAACTGCTGCAAAGAGGGCGTCGCCACTCAACCAAAGCCCTAAGGGATAATTCTAGCAATTAGAACCCAGACCTTACAGACAGCCTTACTGCATGTAGCTCAAGTAAAAGCTATTAAAACACATCCTTTCATAAACTCACACATTTAAGTCCAGTGACAATGAATGAAAAGTCTCACACTATAAATATGTAGCAGTAGGGATGGGATGGTGGACTCACAGAGCAGATTTGGCACACACAGTTTCAGTCCTTCACTTACCCACTAAGTATGGGAGGCTGTAGCTGGCATACCTGTTTTCTTTAATGCATGCTTAGTACATACTTTATGAAAGGCCCTGAACATCTGTGCAGGTGTTATCACTTATGCTCGCTAATTAGACCTCTCGGAGTTGGGCTGAGCTGTGCTGGGAATGATGTAACATCTCATGTACAAATCAGAGAGATAAAGGTGTGAGTTGTGTCACCCCAACCAGGTGCATCATAGCTAACGGGAGCCCAATCTGAAAATCCCCAACACAAGAGAAGAGGTCTCATCAGGCACAGTAAATAAAAAAAACACCTGTGTATGGGACAATGTGATTTATTCTTGACAGATAAAGTGTATATCCTCTCAAAACTTTTTTAATCAATCTCTTCCAAAGATATCACAATGAAAATGAAACCACAATTAACAGAGGATTGTGTCTGAAAACTAAATTCTTCCAATTTCATGGGCGACCATGTATTTTCCAAGTTTTTGAGATATCTTGACACAAAATAAACCAGTTTTCAGTGAGATATACAGTAAGAAGAACATAATTTCTGGGGAATTAACTTCTATACAATCTTGATGGGGGTTTTTGCAACCAGTGAAGTCGCCTCCTGCTGGCCATTAGAAATGCTGTTGGCCAGGTTTGGATGTTGCTGTTTTGTTTTGTTTTTCGCTGTAAGATGAATTTGTAGAGTTTTAAGATAGTTATGGTGCATTCAGGTGCTCTTCAGATTGTGTCATTCCCCAATCTAGGAAGTTGTTCTTCCTAGAGTGTGTTTGAGCTGTAAATGCAGAAACAACAGGGATGCTACAAATATCAATGAATAACTTCTCTAATAAATAACGCTTACAGCATAATACCATAATAAAAATGATATGTGAGCAAAAATCGGATGTACAATATGTGAATTACTTCAATATTAACACTCATCCTCAATGTTTTTGAATTTATGACGTGCATACCAACATTTTGCCAACTTTCCGAATTGCTCTGATTTGAGATGGCTTTTTCATGAATTTTCCAATTTGAGAATCAATTTTCCCCATTATTATAGCACCACATGAATGCAGGGTTAGATTTATTTCTTAAAAGTAATGATAAACATATTAATTTCTAGTCTGCAAAGCAGCTCAGTCTGACTGGTCTGCCACAAATGTGTTCTTTGAAGTAATGCAACAGAATCTCTGAATCACCTCATGAATGCACTGGTCCTGATTGGCTCACACATGACTCAGTGCTGCAGCTCTTCCTCTGAAACATAAGTCTATAAGGAGCAAAATATTGCTTTCCTAATACTCTTAGGGGCAATATGTCATTGTAATGTATTTCAGCATTTTCTTTGGTAAGTGCTCATAGTGCAGCATTTCACAGTGCCAGACTATATATTTAAGATAAAACACATAAAATAACTAAGTAACTACTTTTACTATTTCCCCCTTCCTATTCATACACTACTAAATAAACAGCTGATGATTGATACATTTAATTTTGACATTAACAAATAATTGACTAAACACCAACGTATGTTTGTTATTGTTTTCTTAATTTTCCATAATAAATGATCAGAGTATTTAACAAACAAGCATTGTTTTGAGTCAGCTCTGATACAAATATTTTCATGAATACACCATCAAAAGTATCAAAATGATTCCATCATAATCTAATATCTAATAACTAATGTAATACCCCTCTATTATAACCGCAAAGCCCTTAGGCCAATAGTTTGAAGAGCATGACCTGAAATATATCACTTATTAAAACTCCTTACACTAAATGACAACCATGTGTGTAATAAAACAAGTTGCAGCAGTAATGTGATCATTGCTTTTCCAGATATTATAAGATAGAAGAGCAGGACGAACAGTTTAAAGTTAGATGACTTTAAACTGATGTTTCAGTGATGACTACATTCAGCTATGTGGAGTGTAATATGGCTCTAATGGGTTACACAAAACCACAATCATGCTGCTTTATAAACTGAGAGTCATCAGCGTTGGCGAACAGAATGAAACTGATTCTAATGTTGATGTATTACAGTGGAGATGTTATTACTTTAGGCTGTAAGATTTGTTAAAAAACAAGAGGAAACAATGTAGATGAGAGGAAGAGAGCAGAAAACATTGGACAGAAACTTTTGCAGCACCTCAAGCTTGCCAAACATGACTTCTCCTTTATGAACAAGGTGTCGGAAGCTGGAACTTTTAATGATTGGCACATCGTAAGAAAATGCTGCGATCGAGTCTTTCACCGTCATCAGTAATTTTATCACACCTGACTCTAACAACCCTGAACTGCTATTAGTCAAATTGGAATGTCAATACTGACTCTACCTTCACCACAGTTGTTGTAATATGAGTTTTATCCAATGGAGGGCAGTATGACTATGATGACAAGCATCATCACAAAGGCTAAAAGCCCAAATAAGCTCTGTTCACCACTCTGCTACACTGCTGTTTGGGTATATATCGCTTGATATATAAACTAAATGGTGAATTCTGTCTTCTGCTATTCAGATGTGACATTTTAACAAGTTTAGATTGCTGTGATTACAACTGTTGAATAAAGATAGAGTGTTGTGTTTTGTATACTGCAGTCAGCTTTTGTAACAAAAGTTAATTTTTCTACATATTCTTCTGATATTTAACTTAAAGGTTGTTTCCCCTTTTACAGCATCATTCTCTGATCCAGTAAATACTTGAGTAAAATACCAAGATAATATTCTCTTTATAATGTTGATGGATCAATAAAGTCCAAGAGCATAATTTTACACACTGAACCACGTGATCATTTCTCTACTATCATGTTTAGTGTGGCTCATTTATATATTTTTCTCCTGTTTTGATAAATTCTTCTCACCTTTTAGACAATATTCTGCCTCCGGAAATAAGCATCTAGCAATATTTTCTAACTAATCAATGTTTAATCTTTTGTTTTCCATTCAACCAAATATTTCTTGTGTGTGTGTTTCAAGCAGTGTTTGAAGATCAGCGGTGCAGCCCGGGGACGGTTTGGGGGGGGGCGAGTTGAGCCTGGACGGCAGAAAAGCACCTGAGAGGGAACCTCAAACCTGGGGGTAAGACCCACACCATGACCTCTGCAGTTAGAGCAAAAAACACAAAGAAACAAAGACTTTCGCTAAGATTACTACGACACAAAAGAAAGGGACTTGTCTGGCCCTCTGTGCGCGCCATTGTGGTGGAGTAATTTTTAAAATGTTTCATGTAGTCACTGATTTATAATGGGTTTGATTGTGTTAATTCCTGTTGTCAACTCCACTTCCGTTATATCCTTATAAATGCTTTAATCTTGCAAATATCCCATCCCAAATTAGTTTTTTTTAAATCTTAATTTTCTTACTGGCTTATTATTTTAGCATAATCACAATATATTTCCACACGCTGAATTCTTACTGTACCTCTTCTGCATTTCTCCTAAGAGCTACAGCAAACAGCTGCCTGATTAATAAGTTAGGTCCTCTAAATATGGCTCAGAGTCATGTATCTTTAAAAACTACTTAATAATGGTAATCAAGATTATCAACAACGTACCAATTATATCTTTACACTTTCCTCTCTTAATTATGTATAGTTCTCCTTCACCGTGGATAAAAGGGCTGCTTTCTCGGTCTCAGGTGGATTGTTCATCTTAAGTGTTTATGATGGTGTATTTGTATCACAGCTAAGCTACGCTCCCTTAAAGTGGCAGTGAGCTAAAAGGGGGCCTGCGCCTCTTCCGTGTGTGAATCAACCACAATGGAGTAGTTCCTATGTTTTATTTATTGATATGTTTTAGTTGGGGGAAGACCTAGCATTCATTATCATAAAGGCCTCTAGACATCAAGTCACACACACACAAAAGACCCAGCCGTCTCTCACACACACACATGCAAGATCAACTCAAGATGAGCAGGTCGCTTTAGTGTAGAGACTCCTCGCCAGCAACCATTGGTAGCTTCAGTGACAGAAGCTGACAGTGTCAAAGTATCTTTGTCTCTCGCACATAAACTGTCCCTGAAGCTGTCGTTGTGAGAGAGATGTAAAACACAGGCGTTTTTTTTTTCTTCATGGGGGGAAGTTGTTTTCATTCCCCCCTTCTAGTTTTTTTAAATATGTCATATCTTTTCTGTCAGGGCCCTGGGGCGCCTGGTGGTGCTCGTGTTAGAGGAGGAGTGCGAGCATCCGCAAACCCAGCGGAGTCTGACCATATTGTACCTGCGCTCGTCTTCATCTCGCTTATTTTGTCAAAAGCTCAAAGCCGTGAATTTCAGACAGCCGTGTTGTCATCTGATCTGTGTGAGTGTGAATCTTCGTGTGTGTGTATGTGTGAGTAAAAGGAAGACAGCCAGTAGGAACAGATGTGGGGAAAGTCAGTAAAAACTCAATATGAACCCTGCAGAGGCCTTCCTCTCTCTCTGTTTAATTATTTAGAGTCAAAGAAAAGAGGCAAGAGTAACATATTTCCACAGAAGCTAGTGTGTTCGGCAGGAATGAATAACATATTTATCTAGTCTCATCTTTGCCAAATAGCCGGAAATGGAAACAAATACCTTCAATTGGATTCTTGGCTCTGGTGTTTTCCTTGAGCTGCTGGTATGTGTACTCATGCAGTCATATTGAAAAATTCCTCAGGACCAAAAAATTATAGAAAGTGCTGACAAGCAGGATTTTTCATGGTATCTACATCTAGTACACTTGGCAGTTTCAGGCAAAGCTTATCTTCTCTCTCGTCTCATGTGACGGGAGGCAGAGAAAGAGAGAGAGAGAGAGCAAGAGCAGGAAAAAGTGCTCACCTATTTAATTTGATTAGAGATTAGAGGAGGAAAAGAGTCACATTTCCTCCCTGGCACGTCTCTACTTGGCGCACTCTGAACCTGATTTTATAAAGAGATGTCACAGCCAAGCACCACGGTAATGCCTGTAATTACTCTGAACTCAAATAAATAAATAAATTTGCTTTTCTTTGTGAAAGTCTGACAGGTTTTCCAACATCCTTCACTGGAGAAAAAAAAAATCTCAGTGTGTGTGCATCTGCGTGTACTTTTCAGCAGCTGTGTATTTGCATGTGTCTTTGTGTGGGTGTGTTTACATATAGTGAGGCACTTGTAAAGGAGAAATTCAGACAGGATGAAATTTTGACAGCTACAGTATAGCTTGTTTTCCCCTCTCTTCTTTTTTGACTGTGATAATCTCCGCTCAGCCGTGTGCGCTGAAGGCAAACCTCCGTTTGAGACTGATAAGGTTCGAGGTGCAGCTTTGTAAATAATAAGGTTAGAGTTTCTGCACAGTTGCTAGTGCTGCGACTGATCTCGCTCCTATTAGTGACAATTGGCTGTGACCTCACCTGCTCACCCATGCTGTCATCACTGAGGGTGTATCTACAGCAGCAGTAGCAGGCGATTAGATCATCCACTCTGGTCATAGAAGGAGACATCCAGACAAATGCTGCTCTGCTGAACCAGAGCAGGTCTGATGCATGTTGTCATGAAGGTTGGCTCCTTGACTTTTTATATTGTTCAGCTGAAAAAATGGTTTCATATTACCTGTTTTAGGAGAAAAAAACTCTCAAAAGCTCAAAAAGGAACCAGCCTATTTGCACGTGCAGTCGTATTACCACTTGAAGTGGCAGAAGATGTTTCCATTTGAACAGGTTTTCAATACCTTTAAGCTCTTTAAAGTACTGATATAAAAGATTTAAATAAATGTCCATTGCGGAGTATGCTGAGGGAACACAGTGGGGACTGAGCCTACGGCCCACTTTGCATTTGTGATATTTTGAATTGGGTGACTGTGGCGATCACCAAATATTTTGATTGTGGATTAATAGTCTCACTATTTTCTGACATTTTATAGACAAATGATTAATCGGTTAATCAAGAAAATAATCATCAAATTAATAGATGTGAAAATAAATGTTAGTTGCAGCACCTAAAGGCCGAACAAATAAAGAAAAGTGCGACGACTGCAAACAATTAAAACTTGCAATAGAGCTCTTTGTACATTTTCTATAACTATTTCATCCGTTGAATGCATTTCTTTTACTTTAACTGAACCATAAAAACATTACCTTTCACTATATAAGCAATTTATTAACTACTTTTAAACACTGCCTTTAGCTAGATACTTAAAACAGTTAGCCATTACTTTGAGCTAGCAATTTAAACTGGATTTTCAGTTCAACTGCTTGACCTGTCTGCTCAATATATTTTTAACTAAAAGGTTTCAACTTATCTGCTGTGTGTGCTAACTAATGCTTACAATAATTGTCACACATATATTGCAATTGTTCAGGTGTTACAGCTAATTCAATGTGTAAAAAAATGTTATTTTTCCACAAACCTCATGTTTGCAGAGGTACTCTGGGCCACAATACCAAACTCTGGACTCTCTGTGAGCCTCTCCCTGCAACCACATCTATTCATCCTAATATCTTCATGCACCCCCTTTCCCCACAGTTTGCCCCTGCCCTGGGGGACAACACCATGGATTGGGAACTGAATTAGGTGTACCTAATAAGATATTTAACCCCTTTTAAGCCTGAAAATATAAACTTTATAATCAGGGTTATTTTATTCTGGACGTGGAAACAAATTTATGACAGAAATCCTGTGTTACAACATGAGCATTTGTCAGGCATGCAAAACAAAATTATGCTAGCAGTTCCATTATGGGAAATGTAGGATTTAGTGTAACATACATAAAATCATAATATCTTCCCCTGTGAGTCTCTAAATTTTATGGCAGTAAATGAGTAAATTGATCGAGAACCTTACACATCCTAGCAAAGAAAAGTTTAACAATACTCCTTTTAATTATATGGATGGTGTAAGAATACAATCAATGTAAAAAAAATTCTCTCTTATCAAAAGCAGACAGGGATACTTAAAAGATATCATGAATTACTAATCAATAGCAGTCCTGCAGTTTAAAGCAGATAAAAAGTAATTTTACGTGATAAAAAGAAGCACAAAGAAAAATGACGTTGCTTTCCTGCACTGCCTGTTCTATGTTTAATCCTTTATTGATGACATAATACACCACAGAAGAAAATAGGATATTGAAAGGATAATTTCTGTTAAGGCTTTAGGATCGAAAGCAAAAATATTACAGTAACACCTTAAACAGAATCAAATCTTTCTACCAAGACATCAGATTCTGTCTACCACGTCTGAGTAATAGTCATGCTGATATTTAAAGCCTTCCAAACCTGTCTCTCTCTCCCTCCATCATCTCATTTCTCTGGTCAGCGAGTGTCAATCACCAGCCCCTCACACAATTCGGCAACAAATATCTTCATGCTCACAGCGGATCTATATGCCACCACAGTGTCAAGCAGTCACACCTCTCTGGCAAAGCAGATGTTCAGGGTGTTCTTTACCGTCATAATCAGGGTGTGCAAACTGAAGCTAGACAGTTTTTTTTCCTCCAACACAGCCCTACAATGTAAATTATAGATGGTGAAACAACCTTTAAACATGTTCATTAAAGACAAAAATCAGCTCATAAGTATTTATTTCAAGCAAATCTCAATACAACTCCCCCCGCCCCTCCCCTTTCGGCTCCGTTCGCTTTTCCCAGTCAACTGGTACGTGTGAGGGGAAAGAGAGAGACAGTGCCTCAGCAACCTTGACTGGAGACAAGCAGGAGACACATGCGTGACTGGATAGACTTTGCCTGTGATGGCTGTTAGCTAGCTTTCCACCAGAAGCCGCCCGCCTGCCTTCCTGCCTGCCTGCCTGCCTGCTGATGTGCTATTACTCGCTCTGGAAGAGATGCTTGTGTGGAGGATGACACATTATTATCCTTTAATCTCGGTCTCAGCTTGTTGAGCATCAAATTGAAATATCCTGAACAGATGTAAAAACACATGTGAGCCTGGGCGCACAAGCTGTGCTGCGCTTTGTTTCATCTATCCGTGATGTGAGCCTTAAGGAGAAGCTTTTTAAAATTTCATCACTATTCAAAAGGATAATTAATACGTACCCCCAGGCTTTGATTATGCGATACCCAGTGTGTAGTGCTGGTGTTGCCATAATGAGCCACTCATCAGTGCTCTGCCTGTGCCTCCAACAAACATACAGTTTGCATAAGGTACTTAAGATTCTGCTAAGGCACCATCATGCTTGTGTGTGCATGCACCTGCGTGTATTTATATGTAGCTGCTTGTATGTGTGAATGCATGTGAAGTGTGAGTCCCCTTCTAATTTGCAGCACAATGCTATAGGTTAGATCACACTGGATGTTGCAGTTTGTTTACAAGAGGACCCCTGTCAGATTGTCAGCAGATAGCTGGGCCCCTTTCTATAAAGCCTGCAACTGCCTACACCCACACACTCACAGGCAGAAACACACATACACACACACACACACTAGAGCTTGTTCCCAGCCTAAAAGCTGGCAAAGAGATGGTAGTTGTCAGCGAGTGGGTGCCGAGGCGATGCAGCAGCAGAGATGGACAGGCAGGTGGAGACTGACAGGCCATGGAATACGAAGGGGAATATTGGGAGTTCACACATAATGAGACCTGTCAATTTTAATGCCTCAAGGCTAAGCAGTGAGCAGGCCACGACTGACGACTAAGGCAGCCATTTCTTCTCAGGAAAAATATTTCAGGGTAATCTTTCACCCTTGACCCTGGCCAGTCTCTAAACAACACTGTTACCACTGCAATTATTCTGTCGTTGTATGGATGTAAGTGCTATTTTCTGAATGGTAAAACACACAAAACTGATGCCACTAAGAATATAAAGAACCCTGTTTTTAAGTGTGACCTACTTGTTTTTAAGGCTTGCAATCAGTTAAAAATGTTTCTTCAGGTTTATCACTGATCTGTAGGTGTCAGGTGACAGATAATAACACATCACTGTCACAGGGGCAGGATCTCCACTGACTCCCTGCTCCCTATACAATGTGCTGCTTCTGCTTAAAGATACCCAAGGACCCTGGTCCAAAGTAGTCTGGTATATGGGGAATAGAGAATGTCATCAGAGATTTGCCCAGGGCCCCAGATAGCCTGTGATGCCGCTTTACCCTGTTAGGAATTTAGCATGTTCACCCGGCGCTGAAGTGACACGCGAGAGGGGCACTGGGACCTGCTGACAGCAGACGGACCCGCACAACTTCTCTGTCCTTAAATCCAATTCCATGCTTGACACCAGGCAGAATTAGCTTTGGACAGGTGAGTGATAAGTTCCCTGGGTGCTTTTGCCAAATAGATCTGAGCCATCTTACAGAGTAGCACTCGCCTCTGCTTTCAGACGTTAAGTTGTTCCTACAAAAACAAATTGAGCTATAGAGCATATGGTAATTACAATGAGTGTTAAGGATCTCTTTGATAAAGCAAGACAGACATCTTTGTCTATTTAAAGTGATGATCTTATCAATTACTAATCAATAGCTCTCCTGCAGCTTAAAGGGGATAAAATATACATTTTCCCCTGTAGAGCATGCTCCTGAGAAAATCATTAGGTTTGGCCGTCTTGCTTGTTTTCAAGGTTACTGCTTTATTGACTTGTGTAAATGATCATTCACCTGGGACGAGGCTGGATTTTGGGGTGATAAATAATGAAAAAGGAAACAATCAGAAAGGAAACAGGATAATTAAATAAACACATTGGAATCCTGATAATCACAGCCTTTTATCCCCCCTTCTTCTTCTCCTCTCTCCTTTGCCTTTTCCCCTCACCTTCCCATC
Organism: Centropristis striata; assembly: GCF_030273125.1. Lineage (NCBI taxonomy): Eukaryota > Metazoa > Chordata > Actinopteri > Perciformes > Serranidae > Centropristis > Centropristis striata. The sequence continues at coordinate 16,515,231 of NC_081526.1, forward strand.
GCCCCCTCTCTCCTCCACTTCTAATCTTTGAGTGACAATCATGGTGATACTCAAGGCCTTCCAAACCCCTTTCCCTCTCCTCCCTGCATCCCCTGGTCTCTCTGGTCAATGGGTGTCAATCAGAGCTTGGCCCTCACGCAGATTGGCAACAAGTATCCTCGTGCTCAGGAAACAATTATGACTGGGCTGCGGTGAAAATGGATTCCCGCGTTGACTCTCCACACTGCGCTGCTCTTCTCCCGGCCGACGGGGTCCTGCCATGGGAAGCAATTATCGCTAGATGCCAGCTGACAGCCCGATTCTATTGCCAGCGCCATCAGCCCTCATCCTCAGGCTTTCTCTAGGCAAATAGCATCCTCAACACTCAAATCAAACCTCTTACCAACCATTGGCTTCTATCAGAGATGGATGGTTCCCTTTGTTCCCCTGGACAATGCAGTGGGAATAAGGCGTACACAGAGGCGGACAATAAAGAGCTGTTCTGATTTTCCAAGCGCTCATCTCAAACTGCTCCATCTCTCCTATGTCCAACCCTCAGAGAGGCTTTTGCAAGGGTGGTGTGAAGGAGGTGGAGGCGGGTGTAGCAACAAAAAAACTGTCCCAGATTTAAGAATCAAGAAAAGTGAGACACAGACACTTTAAGGAGTGTTGTAGTCATTTTTATAAAGGCTTCCACGGCCCTTTTTTGTCTATTATTATTTATATTAGTAATTTGGCACCAGTTATTTCCAGTTGAGAAAGATTATCCTGACATTAAAAAAGGCAAAAACTGAATTCAAAATGTGATGAATCCATGTGCTAAATGATTACTCTGAACTTGAAGCATGATCAAAAACAGCGATTAATTGGCATATTAGTTTAAAATTGCTGTATAAAAAATAATAAGTGAGTTAACTTGCCGAGATTTTTAGTCAGAGTTTGTTTTGGAATTGAAAAAGACAGGAAACTCTCTGGAAACGGCTAAAGATTGATGTGATGGCTTAAGAGGATGAGTGTAAGATGAATGAGCCTAAATTAACGAAAACGGTACAATTAATCGTTATAAAAGTCAAACAGTCATCTGCCACTTTGCTTATTAATTGAATAAACACATCAAGGCAAAGTTCAGTCAATCCTTTAATCACTTTAATTAATGCACATTGTTCTATTTTCCTCTCCCTCTCTTGCTCTAGCTCACTCTTTCCCTCTCCCTGTGTACCTATATTTGTGAAATAATAAATTAATTAGAATACACACTGCCACCAACTAATTATCATGCAAATAAAGCAGCAACAAAGCAGAGTGGGACTGTTAATCTGTGCCAGATCGTGGGTGAAATTCCCCAATGTGCTCAGAGATGTCCATCGTGCAATTAGAGAGAAGAGTGACTTGGGATGGGGTGGGAGAGGAGAAGAAAGCGCGGCACTAAAGGACGGGAACGGCTGTCACTTACTCACTGTCAAATTAATTCTCTCTTCTCTCCCTTGTGCCTTTGTCTCTGGCAAAGTGGCTGCAGTGTCTCCCTCTTATTTTGTCTTTGTCTCTCTCCACGTCTGAGGAAATGCAGTGCAAACACTAAAAGCTCTACTAGTGCCCCATAAAGGCTGCTGTGTTTATTACAATCCTCAATTCACCAGTTCATTTCTGGTGACGTGCAAAACCAACGCAGGACACAAACACATAGTTAAAAGCAAGTACATCTCCAGCCTGAAACAACCTTACCCTGCTTCCTCCTTTGCTCGGACAAACAGTCATTATTCTTGTGGCCACTAGAAGGCTTTGCCACCTAAACACCTCAGCCTGCATTCTCTCAAAACGTCCAGCAGGGGTCGACACCTTCGGTTGCAAAAGAGGTCCGGTCCTATCCATACCTCAGTAGAAATGCTCTTGGCAAGATTATGGTCTCAATCGCTAGTTTCAGCTCCTCTCCAATTCAATATGATACTAACTGTGTAAATAATGGTCCCATTTAGAGGAAAATAGATGATAAAGCAGGGTATGATTTCAGGCGTGGTTACCTTGTGATTGACAGGTTGCTAACATGGTGATGGGCGTGTAGTGCGATGTCCTTTGTTCTCAGCGGATCCACCCAAAGATACACCTTTTACTCCTCCCAAGACCAAATATAGTCTATTCCGGTTTCAAAAATCAAATTGAGTTTTTCTTGCCATTTGGCTGGACAGTCTCGAAATTAAAGGCCAAATTGGACAATTCTAGGTATCTGAATCTCATGTATGTGACTCTAGTTTGCATCCTGTCACAGACCTACAATTAACTTTATTCCCTCTATCCACGATCCATAACTTTGACCATTAGTTGTCTTAACTTAAAGGATGAATGCCATTGCAGTCAACTCCACATAAACACACCATTCAAAGTTGTCCTGTTCCTCCTGGCTCACCAACGGGTGACCCAAAATTTACTCTCATTTTGCGAACTAGTTTTTTTTGTTTGGTGTTTTGGCCTCACAGCATTTGCATTTTTTCAACACTGTGTCTGCCATTTTCATAGCTCTCTTATTGATGCATGCTTACGATATGGCACCTGGCTGCTACTTTTTATTACAGTCCGGTCCTCACACCCTGCAGGCAGTGGCTTGGGGTTACACACGTCCAAAATCCTCCCAAGGCACAGCAAAATAAGAAAAGACAAGCAGGTGTCTGCAGATATAGATAGTGCCACACACTTATAGTGGGTCATAAGTGATGATTGAGAAATATTATTTTTGTCTTTACATTGCATAATATATTTGTCATAGCCATGAGCTCTCCCTAATGTTAACCAGTTACCAATACATACTTTTTTTGGATCAAAAGTTGGGTGAGCACTTTTAACATTTCAAGTCTATTGGTGCAGATATAGTAGAAAGTGATTTTTTTTTAAAAACACTGGCATTGGATGTCAAACAAAACAAACAAATGGGGAAAATATTGTTCATTCATCTTAGCCCTGGTCTTGCAGAATGGCTTTTTTTTTTTTTCAAGTGTTGCTGCTACATTTACAGGATATGCTCCACTGGCTACAAAAATATCCAACATACCCTTTGCAATAAGGTGTTCTATTTAAGCTGTCCACATTCTGCCCAATCTTGTTTTGTGCTCCTGCCATCCTGCTTATTTGCAACTCTTCTGCAAACTGCTGTTCTGCAGGTGCTGATGGTCATACAGCATTTAATAAGCCCCACATGTGCACTCCAGCATCCACCTTTAGGCTCTGCAGGCTCTGCTTTGCTGCTCTTGGTTTCTACTCGGAGGATTGGCGAGGTCAGAGCCTCGGCGGCAAATATCAACTCTGCATACTTTTGACTCACATAATAAATCCATTCCACATGAGTCGTCTGACTGCATTTATGTTTAAATGCATCCACTGTAATCCTATTACCGGACATTTTAAACTGGACAAAGACATCCAAAGAGGGATTTGTAGTTGATAGCTTGTGTTGAACCAGCGCTGCAGTGTAGTATTCTTTCTTTGTTTATGAAGCCCTTCATAGATTAAAGACACACGCACCAAATGCATCACCTGCTGTGTCAAACCAATTGCACTTTCAGTGAGTGCCTTCAACTTTCAGGCATTAACCTACTTTAGAAAACTTAAGTTCTTACAGGTAATTACTTCCATTGACGACCCCCACACAAAGATAGTGATAATCCTATAAAATAAGCTGCAAAGAGGACCTTGTTTAAAAATTCAGACCCCATCTTGATTCATCCCTGGTGAATTCAAAGCACACATCAAGGGTGCTCTGCTCAGAGAATTAAAATCAAAGAAAAGAACCAATCAGATGCACTCTTTTTTTTCCTCAGTGGCAATGTAGGGTAAATATGCCACAAAATAAGAAAACAAACAAGAGCAAAAGTGCCTTATTATCAGCAGCCCCATTATCATAACACCCTAATTTGCCTGAATCCGGTCCTTATTAGGCCCAGAATTCTCTCTGTCCCCTGTGGGTAATGAGAGACCAGGCTGGGATTCTTCTCCCAGCTCTGACATGTCTTTTATTACTCTTACACTAAATGGAGGCAATGATGAACATTTCAGTCGTGTGGTTAGTTTCTGTGTACCCTTGATGTCAGAGGGGAAAAGTGGTGTGCCCTCTTTTAATATTTGATTGTTTTTTCTGTGTAATTTGGTCCAATTCATCATTTGAACCTTTCATTTGCTCGCTCAGTGACATTTGTCTAATGTGGATGTCCTGATTACTGGACTCTGATATTGTGTTCGCCTTTGATATTAGATATTAGAATTTCTTCTCGTCCCAATTCTGGCCACAGCGAGTGCACAAAAACTTTCCCCTCACTCAATTTCAACTTTTGCTAATTTTGCAGAGAGCGTATTAGCTGCGCCCTGCAAATGACATGGCTAAATTATTCACAATTTATTCACAAAATGATTATAAGGGCATAGCTATATAATCTAAATATTTGTTTTTAGCGTTTGGTGGCGTTTTGATTAGTGCATGTTTTGAAACAGCTGGAATTCTTGGAATGTATTCTTGAAAAACACATGCAAGCTCGGCTGGGCAAGCTGTGAGCCGTCCAGGCTGCCAGTGGCACCAGAAAGGACGGCAAAGCCCGATGAACATGTTTCACAACAATTAATGTTATCCGGAGCATCGAGTCTGGGATGCGAGCTGTCCATGAAATAATAAGCTGCCTGTCAAGCACCCCGTGTTTATAACGTTTCAGTGGCTATTTTGTAGAGCCAAACATCAGCCTTGTTATAAATGCCGAAAACAGAACAAATTAGTATGTAAACGGCTACAAAAACTCCTAAGAAAATCATTCTCCCACATCGGAAGGAAAGAGGGATCACAATCTTCAAACTATTCATTTTCGTCGATCTGTTTTATTTTATCTAAAAGAAAAACAAAAATACCCCATCAATTATAAGTTAAAAATGTGAGGGAATCACATTCATTATTTTCATTACACACACCAACCAAATTGCATCAAGCTTATGAAATATTTCTTCCTCCTGTTCAAAGGCTTGTTAGAGCTTGTATTCAATTACAGCTGAGGCTGTAACATGCTGTCAGGTCTCTTTAGCCAATCATTAGTCAGGGACTATTCCTCGCTGCACAGTCGGCCCAGCAGAGTCAAGCCGGCGAGCGAACGACAGGCCTAATTGTCGTTCGGTGGCTAAAGGTCGGCTAATGAACCAGGGGGCTGACGGAGGCTGTTGGTGCGAGGGTGGCAGGGTTTTGGGGGGGGGGGTGGGGGGGAGGGAGCTGCTCTCAACACACAGAATTTGCTAAACTTTCCTCAGATCAAAGTATGCAAGAAGCAGGGCATTTTAGGAATTTTTCAGCTCCAGATTAGGTCTGTCTGAAATGTAGCTTCGAGATTTTAAAAAGACAGGAAACGGAGCGAAAAGATGTGTGAATGTGTGTATGTGTGTCCTTTATATTGCAGTCATAAAAGAGACTATTATTATGACTGTATATTCTGTTAGAGCAGGCGTAAAACCATTATTCTGATTAACATCAATCACTTTATTTTTTACTGAGGATCAGTCACTGATATCTGACCTCCAGCTAAGACAGACTGGTGTTTAGAGGGTTAAAAGACAAAGCTGTAATTATTTCCCCCTTTTTTTCTTCCTGTGCAAATGACTTAAAGTACTTTCAGCAGGTGAGCTCCCTCTGTCACTCTCTCTCTCTCTCTCTTTCTCATACCTTTCTCCAACACTGCAGCTTTAACCGAAGCACTTTATTCTGTATGACAGGGCAATGACGTGAGAATGGACCCGAGTAACATGCGACTACTCTTTGAGCCCTGTTTTGGCAAGGAAACAAAGGGAAGCTTAGGTTAGCCGAGACAGTCACAATGCTGTTGATTCCCTTTAGGCTTCAGGGGACGGGTAGCATGTTGTGAGAACCTGCCATAGCTTTTTAAAGCTGATGGGGCAGAACTACTGTACAGTACCCACAGCATCGACCCACTTTTATAGGGAAGTCAAGAGTATGTTAAGGTTATGCTTTAAACGAATGGCTATGAAATTATTTGGGGAACAAAATGACAGCCAACCTGCTAAGGATTAATGGTTGTAAGCATGCCTAGCCTATAAAAACCCCTGATTGAAAACACATACAATCACCCTAATTTTGTGTGAATTTCCCATGATCAGTGATGCTAAAGTAAAGTATTTTACAAAAATTCTGGGATAATGTGCATTCCAGTCTTTTCCCCACCTCTCTTTTAATACATTCATTCTAAAGCATTTAAAGGCACAATATGTAGGATCTGTCCATTGTGGTTTGTAAACACAACATCCAAAGTTGATCCCTCCTCCCCGGGTCAATCAGCGAGTCTAGTGATTGCCAGTGCAGCTATCTAATGGGCACAGTATCTGTGTGCAAACAGGATAATTTTGCTGAGCTTCCCCAGCTCCGACTCAGACGCCATTGATTACAGTGTCAGCCGGGGCAGAGCAGAGCCCCAGGGGAGAAGATACTGAGGAGTGACAGCTGGATGCAGAGGCAGAGCGAAGGCCAGAGATTACAAAACATCATGCCGATAACATTATGGTCGAATAGCATTGGGCTAGCATGAGCGGATACTTCCTACTCATTCTAGATATTAGTTCTGAAAAAAGAAACAGTTTTTAACTCACTCTAAAGCTCAGTTTCACCAGGGAGAGTTTAGAGCAGAAGGTTACCTGTGAGTACTTAGAACAGTAGTTAAACTGTTGACGAGTACCAAGTTTTCAGATATCTGCAAGTCAGACACAAACAAATGCTTTCCTCTGCCATGTTGGAGCATCCTTTAAATGCTGGAATGGGGAAAGAACTATCCTGGTTCCAGACCTCTGAATAACTGGCCCCATCTTGATTGGTTCAGCTATTTAAACTTGTTTGGTTTTGTGTTCAGTGACTGCAGTAAGGGAAACCATATTGACCAATCATGGTTTGGCAGACAGAATTGAGAATGGAGATGTCACCTTCCCACAAAGATAGCAAGCTACCTTGCTTCAGCAGCAGAAAAATGTTGTTCTAAGTCAAACTAAAGAAATACTTTAACTGCTCATACAACATGATGGAATGGTGCGTGAATGAAGTGAAATGAAAAGGCGATTCAGATCAATTATCAGGATGAGAAAGAATGAATATGAATATCATGTTTTTCTGATGTTTTCCTGGGCAGTTTGTTATTGAACAAGACTAGGTGAAAACCTAGTATATGTCTGATTGCATTTGGTCAATTTGATTTTGTGGTCAATGTGTTACAGGAATAGTTAATGGTAGTTGGCACAGTTTTTTTGCATTGAAGGTGTTTGCAGCTGTAGGCAGCAAAATAACTTTAATCTTGAGTTGTATTATCCACAAACAGCTAGATATCCGTTCACGGCGTGAGATACCTTTAAAATGAAATGAGTGAGGTAAAAGCACTGTTCTTATGGGGCCATGACAACGTGTTTGAAAACAGGCGCATGCTGTGAACATAGAAGAGGACAGTGGATGAGCAGCCTCGAGCAGCCCCGCCCCTGAAAAGGGGTGATCACTCACTTACTCACTCAGTCACATACACACCCTTGTGTGGGGCTAACCTCAGCAGGCAGCCAAGTAGGCAATCAGGAGCCACAACCAAGTCATTCACAATCAAGCTGTGAAAAGTATCAACCTACTATAGTACTATTTGGTCTGCTTACAGCTACTGCAAGTTTTAAGTCAAATTCTCACAGTGCTACTACACAAATATGTATACATATTTGTGTAGTAGCACTGTGAGAATTGATATATCAAAAAGTGTGTCTTCCTGAGGTGTTTAGTTTTTCCCCATTTACTCAGAGAGCAGCCCAAATAGCAGGCCTCCTTGTGAGTTTGACTATGTCACTGCATTTCATCAGAATACCCCAGACTCACCATCAGTCTGAAACAGTTCAAATAGCTCAACTCAATCTCTCAGCAGCCGGCGCAGAGGCACGAGGCCTAATAAGCACATGCTAAATGTGATAAGCTGCTTTGTAGCTGTGTTTTGCCTGTTTTTTTTCACCATTCTTTTCTTCCACCCTGGTGATTTACTCACTCCAGGCGATGTGCAAGTGCGCTTTCTGTTCAGCATAGACGTATACACACACCACAGAGCAGTGCAAATAGATTTCTGTCTCAATTGGTCCCTCGGTGTCACAGTGGAAAGATACTTGGACAGAAGACGGGGTGAAAAGGGATTTTTATGTTAGAAATATTCGAGTGCTAAATCACAGTGTGTACTCTGAGGAGGTTGAGTTTAGTATTTTTAAGAGGCCCCTGTTGGAAACTGTGACTGGAGGCTGAATCCAAAAGCGCAGCGCAGCTCAGCACCACTCATGAAAATTCATTCACAAGTACCTGAGCAGAGGTCAAACCAAAGTTTGGAAAATGTTGCCAAAACATCTCTAACACATGAAACCCATTTTTGTCATAGGCGAGACAGATAGGTGCCATTTGGTTTCAGTTACAGTCTTTAAAGTAGATGGAAAAAAACGTATCTCCTGGTTAAAATTGTCTTGCATTAATATCTCTGTGTGTGAGTGTGTGCGCGTGCGTGCGTGCGTGCGTGCGTGCGTCTTGTTTCATGTATGCAAGTGCTCACATCTCACTCATGTATAAAGACAATGAGCCACTTATAAGTACAGCACTCTGGCGTCTCCGTCCCTCTTACCAAGGGGCACTCTGACCAGCTGGCGGATCGCACAGCCAAAGAGATGAAAAGCAACTCTCTGCAACTCGCCGGAGTGGTACTGATGGAACCTTTTAAGAGCAGAATTGCTCCAGTGAGTGAAAACATGGCCAACACTCTGGCTGATGTCATATCCCAGCTGTTACCTCAATCAGAACAGGTCCCACCACGACTAAGTGAGTCTCAGTGCGACGCATTCCACGTAACACGCAGTTGCTCGACAAAGCACAGAGAGCTTTTTGAAGCTCCATGTCTCGCTGGTACTCTTGTGACCCCGCTGCCAACTACCAGGTCTCCAAAGGCCTGCTGGTTAAAAAGAGCCAGGCTCCATCAGCACATGCTTAGACTGGTGATGACTCCCCTCCCCTTGTTGCTGTTAGTCTATCAGTGTTCCCTTGTATTGCCCTCCATTTTCCGTCCTCCATAACAGACGGCACTCCCCTGCAGCTGTTGAGAGGTTGTCCCTGATGTCATCTTAATTGTGCCCTGCCCCCTCTGTTTAGCATCCGTCTTTCAGCATGTGTACCTAAGCATTTTTGTTTGATGACATCTTCTTTGTGATTTTCACAGTTCAGGCCGTTGATTGACCCCCTTCTTTTTTTGCTAGCACCGCTATGTGGAATGTTGATTGTGCAGTGCATTGTGTTATAATGGCATGAGGGACTGGGAGTCCGAAGTCGGAGCAGTGAGTTTGCTGTCTTCTTGTGTCAACAGACATTTTAGCCTCCTTCTCACCAAGAAGGGCACCACATGGCCAGCGCACACTTGGAAAGGACAAGCAGTTATTTGGTTTTGACAACCGGTGCCAGTGAGACCTCAGCCTGACAGTCAGTGTGTGTATTTGTAAGTGTGTGTGTTTATGAGAGTCTGTGAATGTTATTGTCTGAGGTTTCCAGAGAGAGAGCACCGGAGCAGAATGGCCAAATATCAGGTATGCTCTCTTTCTTTCTCGCCCAGGGCAAGGTAAGACATGTTAGCATTCATAGACACAAAACACTAGAGGCCAACTAGCTGAAAACAGGAAGGAGAGGTGGACAAATGACATGCACAGCACAGTGAACCTCATTCGGGGTCAGGGCAGGGGGACAAGGAGGTGGAAGACAGGGGAATATGGATGAGTAAAGCAGAGTAACGTTTGTTTGTGAATACATCTTAGTGTGCATCATGGGGCCTGGAGCTTGTTGTTTCACTGTTAAATGAGTGGCATTGTTGTTTTTCTGTGTCATCAAGTATTCAGCACTAACACTCGATGGAGTGTCACGTCAGAGATACAGGTAAGAGAGAGAAAAAAAAGAAGAAAACAGAGCGAAAGACGGAGCCAGAACTCCTGTCAGCGCTGACTTGATTAGGTATCACAATCTCACAAAGCAGAGTTTACTTATTTACACTAACACTCCTCGACAGTTTGTGCAAATTCCTCCAACGTTGCCAAATGCAAAAAATATCCGAACCCCCAAACAAGAGGAGACTCTATTATTATTTTAATTATGCTCTTTTATGTTTCGTTTCCCCCAGCTGAAAGTCGGTAGAGGAGCGCTTGAGTGAGAGAACAAGCGTGTGTGTCTAGTGTTAGGAAGCACCCAAGTGATTCTTCAGCAGGTACAAAAGCTGGCATGTAGGAAATAGCTCTTATTAAAGTCAATACATATACATATTCCTGATGCATAATTTATGGCTACTTCTGTAGCATTAGAGCAAGCACTGGAGAATAGCTTCACACACTACCACAGTTTGGGATTTTTCAAAGCGTTTAGAAAAGGTGCACAAAATATGCCAAAATCAGGGCGAGGATAAAAATCTACTATGTTTTCGAAAAGCATTTAAACTGTTCAACTGAGGTCACTGCAACACTATTTAAAAAATGGGATATAATGCACATAGAATATATTATGCTAACAAAGTTCCTGTTTGTAAGACATTTTTAATATGACATAACTAACAAGCCTGCATTACAAGCACGGGATAACGTTAAAAGAACTGCACAGAGGAGAAGACTATTTCCATTTTGGTATAAAGTAAAAACATTCTCGTTCCCATCTCAGGTGTTGGCTGTGTCAGACAACAGGTTAATGGGGCAAAACAACTCAATTAAATAAGTCAACAGTTTGTGGTTCCCATCATTAGCGGTGTAGCCAAGCAGGCCGGAATATTGCACATTCCAGACTAAAGCAGGCCATCTGGTCCCCGAGTGCACAAAACATCTCTTTCACATTAAGTGTTTATTGTTTTCTTAGATTGATGCCGTTAATATCAGCCTTTCAGAATGACAGATTAGCATCACCTCCTAATCAGCGCTATTAGGAGATAAATATCAGTAATTTAATCACTGCAGCAATTTCTTTTACAATAATAAGATTTACAAATGCAAGCGATTAAGTAATTAGCTTACATCTCTGAAGATTACAGTCCCCTGGACTTTGGTGCATCTGGTTATCTGAAGATTACACAGTTTCACTCCAGTCGGCTGCCTTCTCTCTTTGTGAATGAGGTTTGTGCTTGACCAAAGCGTAAAGCAGTTTGCAAATGACCCTCAAATCCCTTCAAGTGATTTTTTTTCCTTTTCTTAAGTGCACCATTTTCAGTGTGGACATGCAGCACACTAGCACTGCACACACAAGGGAGATGAATGTCTTGCATTTATTTCAACTGAAAAATTATATACACTTGATAAAATAAAGCCAGGCTGTGGGGTGACATATCTAAACAGTTATCAAGGATTTCTTTGTTGCTGGAGGAACACTGGCCCTTGGGCTACTCCTGGTTTCAACATTCTAAAGCTCTACCTTTTTTATTTACTAAGTAATTTGTCGGTTAGTGTTAATTTCCTAAATGCAACATAAAAGGAGTGCCGTGCGGTGAGAAAAAAAAATTAAAGGGGAAAATCATAAAAACAGCCGAGAATCAGGCAAATTGCTTCCATGTGTCTGTGGCTGCCAGAGCTAAAGGAAGCGGAGCGCTGCCTAAATGCCCCTGACCCGCCGAGACTGGGCCAATTCAGTTTGAAAGGCCCGGCTCTCTAATGAAGGCCTAATTTTTATTGCCACTCCATTGACTTCAAAGCAGTTCAGGTTGCCAAACATAATTTCACTGGAGGTATTTTCAGGTGCACTGCAAATAGTTCATAAATAATTTCCCCATTAGTCCAGGCGATGCAGCTTTTGGGTGAATGTTCCGTCTGTTAGGTCCCTGCAGCGCCACTCCTCCCTCCTTCTCCCAGCCTCAACACCACCACTACCAACAGCACACCAAGCAACAGCCCTGCATCCTTCCTCAATCCCTGCACCCCCGTCTGCTCCTAACCTTAGTCCTCTAGGAGCTTAAGGAGTCAAATACCGCTTAGTGGCTCTGTGAGTTTTCTCTTGAAGCAGTGAGACATGCCGGCCATGGCTCGGCGCTGTCAATCCCCACAGCCAAGGAGACACGGCTCCACCATTACAGGATTAGTGAATTAAAATAAATCCAACCCGAAGAGGCCCAATCACCATTGGCTTATTGCTTGTGACCATGCTGTCACTTTAAATGGCTACCTGCTATCGTGCAGGGACTGGCATATAAGATGCAACATTGCCATAATTTCAGGAGGCGTCCAACACTGGAGGCTTTGTTTTCATTAACTCCATCAGAAGGAGCTCATGATTTGTGTCAATTTAAATGAATAACATGATTTAACCTACGACTCTGAGCAGAATTAATATTAATGGATGGTTGGAACTGTATTTTTGGCTTATATTAGTTGGCAAAGGATTTCAAAAGAAACCTCCAATTGCTGAAGCTTATCTTTATCATGTAATATATCTGCACCCGAAATGGGCACTACATTGGTAATAACTTGTAAACTCACATAATCACATAATAGGAATCCCTTAATTTGAGATAACAAAGGCACCAAAAAAAACAAGACATTTCTGTCATTTTTACGATTATTCATGAGAGCCAGAATGACACTGTGTCATCAGCGAACACAAGCACTAGCTAGTTTGGTTTGCATGGCACAATCAGAATAAAAATTTAAAAAATCTCCTTAGAGCATCATGTATTCCAACTGAAAACTGAATAACACTTTGTAGTGACCAGAATATTACAATGAACTTTTGTGAACATAAAACACAGGGTTAAAGTGTAAAAGTTCAAAGATGAAAACTCACAGTGCATAAGGAAGCACCGCCCTTAAGTAGACCGTGCTTTATCGTCTATTTTTACTCTAAAGAGGACCATAATTTACAAAATCAACATCATGCTGTAATGAAGATGTGAAACTAGTGATTGAGATTATAAACCCATTATGAGAATGTTTATTGAGGTAAGGCAAGGCAAGTTTATTTATAAAGCACATTTCAGCAACAAGCCAATTCTGAAAAAAAAAAGTGTTTTATACAAGACATCAAAAGCCTTATGACAGAGGGCGAAAAAAGGACATTTAAATTTCATGTTTTCTCAAAAACATTAAAACTCAAAGAGAGAGGGGAGAAAATAGATAAAACTAAAATAAAATAAAAGTTATACAAAATTGTAGAAAGTTACAGTGCAGAGTTATCTAGTTAAAAAACATAAAATAAATGTATTAAATAGGTAATATCTCAAGTCAGAAGTGGGGTAATTTTCTCTTTTGACTTCCTAAAAACTGACTTAGTTTTGTAACCAGTGGAGTCGCCTCCTGCTGGCCATTAGAAAAAATGCAGGTTTAAGGCACTTCTGTATTGGATTAACTTATCTAAAATGTTATATAAATGCAGTCCAGTATAGCTTTGGGTGCTACTACAGTTTCTGTTTATCATACTGAGTCTGATCACATGGTTGGCGACCTCTAACCTCCCTGTAAAATGTCTGGGGAAAAGGAGAATTTCCTGCACAAGTATCAATACAGTATCACATTACTTCAGTATGATAATTAACATTAACAAAAGCTAGCCTTATTAGGCATTCAAAGGCACCCATCCAAGATGTGGTGTATTCTGTCATATCAACATTTTAATGGATAGTGAAAGCCTCCCAGGATCCTGCAATCACAAGCCTAATTCAAAACAAACTAATAATAAAAAGAATCGATGCCATCAAAGCACACATGTTTCCCATTTCCAGACCTTCTCAGAGAAGCAGTGGAATCTTGTGGGGCCGTGCTTTGACTTAGCAAGCCGTTAAACTAGTTTTTCCCTCTTTGTCCAAGGCTCTGTAAAGAACTTCATAAAAAACTATGAACCTTTTGATAGGTAATAACGCACAGGAAGCCGCGCGGGCCAAGATGAGTTGGACAAATCTGGAATCGACTGGGCACCAAATGTAAATCTCACAGACAGGAATACCAAGCTGCGTGCCCATTAACTACCACCCCTCCCCCCACAACAAGCCACATTTCTCCTCCTTTTTTACATTTAGATGTTATTATTGTTCTATAATTGCGTTTCCTTCCCTGCAGCAGACCAGATTCTTTGAAGAGGGAAAAATGGAACACTTCTTTATTTTTAAGGAGGCAGGTATTTTTCAATAAGCTGGGGTGTTGTCTTTGTACACATAACATGTTTAACGTGAAAACAGGCCATAAATCACAGCAGTGATAACTGATTACTCTCAACTCCTTCTCTTTCTTTCTCTCTCTCCCTTCCCGAACATATGTTTGTGCTCTGTTGCTGAGTTTATCCATCTGATAGCCTCCACCCACCCCCACCCACCAATTCTGAAACAGTCTACTTTGTTGTTGTGGTTGTGACAGTGCAGGCATGTGTTTGTGCTGAAAGTCTGACACGGGATGGGGCATTTAGATGTGTGCAGATGTACAGTAGTGTTCAAAATAATAGCAGTCCAATGTGACTTACCAGATCAATCCAGGTTTTCAGTATATTTTTTATTGCTACATGGCAAACAAGGTACCAGTAGGTGCAGTAGATTCTCAGAAAACCAACAAGACCCAGCATTCGTGATATGCACGCTCTTAAGGCTATGCAATTGGGCAATTAGTTGAAAGGGGTGTGTTCAAAAAAATAGTGTGGCATTCAATCAGTGAGGTCATCAATTTTGTGAAAAAACAGGTGTGAATCAGGTGGCCTCTATTTAAGGATGAAGCCAGCACTTGTTGAACATGCATTTCTCTTTGAAAGCCTGAGGAAAATGGGTCGTTCAGGACATTGTTCAGAAGAACAGTGTACTTTGATTAAAAAGTTGATTGGAGAGTGGAAAACGTATCAAGAGGTGCAAACAATTATAGGCTGTTCAGCTAAAATGATCTCCAATGCTTTAAAATGGCAAAACCAGAGACACGTGGCAGAAAACGGAAGACAACCATCAAAATGGATGGAAGAATAAGCAGATGGCAAAGGCTCAGCCAATGATCAGCTCCAGGATGATCAAAGACAGTCTGGAGTTACCTGGAAGTGCTGTGACAGTTAGAAGACGTCTGTGTGAAGATAATCTATTTACAAGAATCCCCCGCAAAGTCCCTCTCTTAACAAAAGGCATGTGCATAAGAGGTTACAATTTGCCAAAGAACACATCAACTGGCCTAAAGAGAAATGGAGGAACACAGTACACAGTGAAGACAGTGAAGCATCATGATATGGGCATGTTTCTCCTACTATGGTGCTGGGCCTATTTATCACATACCAGGGATCATGGATCAGTTTGCAAATGTCAACATACTTGAAGAGGTCATGTTGCCTTATGCTGAAGAGGACATGCCCTTGAAGTGGGTGTTTCGACAAGACAATGACCCCAAACACACTAGTAAAAGAGAAAAATCTTGGTTCCAAACCAACAACATTGATGTGACCTTAATCCAATTGAGAACTTGTGGGGTGACATCAAAAATGCTGTTTCTGAAGCAAAACCAAGAAATGTAAATGAAATGTGGAATGTTGTTAGAGAATCTTGGAGTGGAATAACAGCTGAAAGGTGCCACAAGTTGGTTGACTCCATGCCACACAGATGTGAAGCAGTTATAAAAAACTGTGGTCATACAACTAAATATTAGTTTAGTGATTCACAGGACTGCTAAATCTTAGAAACAAAAAAGTTTGTACAAAATAGTTTTGAGTTTGTAAAGTCAGTGGCAGACACTGCTATATTTTTTTAAACACACCCCTTTCAACTAATTGCCCAATTGCACAGCCTTAAAAGTGTGCATATCACGAATGCTGGGTCTTGTTGGTTTTCTGAGAGATCTACTGCACCTACTGGTACCTTGTTTGCCATGCCAACCTGGTAAATCTGGTTAGTCACATTGGACTGCTATTATTATGAACACTACTGTATCTTATATCAAAGGATCAATGTAAACTCCACGGATGGAGTTCAGGACAACCAGTGCTACACCAGCTTCTCCACTGATACACTTAATTTGCCATAGGGTAATGCTTATTTTGCTTATGATCTGTCTTCTAGCATATAAAAACACCACATGGACATGTTAACAAGGTTAAAAACTTGTTTGCATACAGTATTACTCATCAAAACCATATAGTAGAGACGGCCCAAATAAAGCCTGGCTAGTGACCCACACCACCTGTGAATGTGTCTGCCTGTCTCGAAAAGCAGCCATGCTGTTAATAATACATATCTTTAACCTTTATATAATTTTAAAAATCTGAGTTATGTAAAAATTTCACCCCATATGGAGAAATTATGTAGACCAAAACTGTTTTTGTGCCAGGCTGCAACATGATTATTTCTACTTTAAAGTTGGTCATTTTAACATGGGAGTCTATGGGGAATGACTCACTTTTTTGAGCGAGCCTCAAGTTGCCATTTGAAGAACTGCAGTTTTTTGGCACTTAAGCATTAGCTTCATTTTTTTCAGCCCCGTGGGTTACTGCTTGACCAAAATGCAATGTGTGTATCCTTGAGGTATAAAACAAATATTCAAAATGTTTTAAAAGTTTTTTTAATCCAGCATCAGTTGCCTCCATATTTACTAGCTTGCAGTCTTCTTCTTCCCTGCTTTGCTGCCACACAGCTGCATTTCTCGGGGCATTACCACCACCTGTAGTTCAATGCAGTACCATGAAACCATTGGCAGGAATGTGAATAGCGTGCAGCTGTTTACGGAAAATATTAAGCCTTTTTTTAAGATTAAGTATATATTTGTGACCCATTTTTAAAGATTTACATCTTTAGTGTGAACAACTGGACTCAGGGCCGGGAGGCACAGAGGGCAGTGCAGTCGGAAAGTATTAAATCGGACTGACACATTGTTGCTTTTGGTCTTTTTTATGGAATTTGCTAACCATAAAAAATATAATATTACCAGCTTTACCCTTTGAACACTCATGGTATGTTTTGAAAAATGGTGGCTTGGCAGTAAAGTAATGTATGCTTTTTGAGGTAAATGGCTTAAAACATGTAAAGTCACACCATCAAATATGCATTAATAAGCTAATTTAAAAAGTATTACTAAATGTAGGTATTCAGGCTAATCTGGTTGTCCGGGAGAAAGTCGAGCATAATAGCCGTGCAATAGTCACTCGTGAAAGAATTCAGATAAATGGGCTTTATAAACAGCTGTTGTTCTTCCTGCTTCTCACATTGCTGCTGTGTTTATCTCTGTCAGCCTGGTGTTTAGGATCTGATCAATAACACAAGACTGATGTGTCTCATGATTCATGACTACAGCCACTCTAATTCCCTTACACACACAAACCTTCATTAATGAGTTGTTATTGGAAGAAAGAGAGCCCTTGGTATCTGTTAAACACACATGGGTCCTCTTAATGAGCTCTCTCTCGACACACACAGTCGTCTCTCTGTCAGCTCTCGGGCACAGTCCTGCCCCGAGGTTCAAACTTAACCCACTCTCCCGAAACACGGTGGAGGAGTGCCATTGTTCCACCGTTTGTGGTGAAACTGTTCTTATAGCTGAGACTATAACTATAACTGCATGCCCATGTTCCTTGAAGAAAAATAAAAAGCACCTGCTTTGGCTGTGGGAACATTATTCCTCTCCGCTGCTGGGATTGAATGTGTCCTTGAGTCAGTTTGATTTTTGATGGATCGAGATGTGTCCAGACTGGCTCTCTGTGCTCTTGCAAGGCCCTAATCCAGGCCCCAAGAGGCCCCTAGCTGTGTCCTTCATCCAATTCCGCCGACTCCCAACAGGAAATGAGGGCTTCAGGGGGCACTGGTTAGGAGACTGAGTCACATGGAGGGGCACAGACACACTGCACACCCAGAGCAGATGTTAAAAGAAAGAATCCAACGATAATATTTAATGGATCGCTGACGGAAAACTAGGCAGTTGCCAAGAAAAGCATTTTCTTTGTCTTTCGCACAATTACTTTCATTCTCTGACATAAATCAGTTTGTCTGAACCCAACATGAAGCTCAGAATTTACACCCAGGAATTACTCAGTTTTCCAAAAAACATTTCAGTTCAAAGAGCGCTTAAAAAGTTCGGGGGGCTTTTGTCTTTTTTATTGAGAGGAAACCCTTCCCAAGCAGAAGCAGCCATTAGACGTTCCGGACATAATTAATCAGGGAGAGCAGCACGACACTGATCTGCATCAAACACTCCCCATTTCCAGATATCTCCTCCAGATTTTCCACTAACACTTTCTAATCATAAATAATCACACACAAAAAAGACACTCAATTAGATTAGTCTCCAAAGTCCTGGCATTATGGGGGAAAAAAGACATTCCTCTGGTCCTTTGCTAACTATCAAGCTAAAACGTAATTGCTCTCTGGTGACTTCATACCAGTTGCAAGCTCGGGGTTTAACTTGCCTTATTAGGGGATTTTCAGAGCGGTGTGGATTGAGTGTATTGAGTTTAGACTGACTAATATAAAAGAGGAGAGAGGAATCATCCATAGATAGGGGGATGAAGATTAGATTGGCCCTTGTTTTGATTATTGTGCGTCACGTTGTGAAGTTATCGTCTGCAACATAATGATGTCTGGAATTGGGTTTTTCCATTAGTTAGTCAGATTTTCGGGGCGTAAAGGCTCCAGTGAATAACAGCGAGTCTTCAGATGCCTACTGAGAGATTATATGATGTTGTAGCTGCATTTGATATGTTATTCAACTTGCATGTTTAATCCATATGACTGACCAATAGAGTGGTTGCCTTTTGCTACATCTTAGTATGATATTAAGATAATTTCTCAACACCATGCAGTCCCATCAGTGTATGCCAGCATATCCCTGACTGCTGCTCCCATGCTTCAATCCAACCCCTCAAAAAGAAAAAGAGACTCATGACATGTAACACAAATTACAGATTTGTTGATTAAAATGATGCATGACTATATTCCATTTATAACCCAAATCAAATGTACATTTTCCCCATACATGTATTGTAATTTTTCAGTTTAGATGTGTGGGTTGCCAAGTGTTGGTACCCTACAGTGCAGGACCGCGGGTTAGACACTCAGTGGAGAAACTTGTGTTTTGTTCAATGTAGTGTGGTTGGAAAAATTGGTGGGAAAATAGTAAAGGTTGTTGATCGGTTGGTTAGTTAACAAAACTGACGTATCAGTGACGTATCATTAATCGTTAATAAACAACTTCTGGTGAACGCTAACAGTTGCAGTTTGCTGGCTTCTTCCAAAGGTGACAATAAATCCCAATGCAGCAACACAACACTGTGATGTAGGCCGTAAGGCACCACGCTGACTAATCCTAGCGTTCAGGGCGTGATTTGTTCAGAACTGCAGTGGATCCATAAAAATGTGTGACCGAGCCCACTAGTTTCAGTTAAGCGCTTTGCTAACTTGATGGTGAATAAAACAATTTAATCTTGCGCCTCTTCTAGACTTTCCAAATGTTACCAGAACAAATGGATCAAAATAAACAAGCAACAGACGTTTTTTATTTACCAATGTTAGTCTACGGGAAAAAGTCTGGAAACACTTTACAATAACCAACTAAGTTATGTTAAAGGATGGTTTATAAACCAATTATTAACCATTTACTACATATTTAATCTTAAAATATTTTCAATCAATTTCTTAAATGTATATGAATCTTTTCTAAATCATTAACATACTTAATATGGTGTTAAAAATGCTATAATGAGTGCAACTTAAACTATTAATAAACTAATAATTATAATTTAATTGTTTCTTAATGGTAAAGTAACTATAAACTTACATTAATATACCATCTATTTGCCATTTATAAATGATGACGTTAGTTAAACATTAATAAATGATCTATTTCCCATTCTAAATGGCCTGTATACGTCTTATAAATGATGATTAAAGATTAATAAACTATCTGTTTACCATTTATAAATGATGGTTATTGTAAAGTGTTACCAAAAGTCTTTGTGGGCTCTATGGCATCACGTGATGGACCTGGAAATTGTAATTCCACCTTTTCGTCCTCAATCCCGGCATCTGAACCCATTAATTTAGACACCTTGAAGTCAGAGATAGAGTTACTTTAAACTCACTTTAAAATCAATCAATCAATCAAATCAAAACCAAAATCAAAATTACTTTATTTATCCCAGAGGGGAAATTCAGTAAGTCTGGTAACTCTGGAAGAATGAAACAGTCTGATGGCTGTAGGAGCGAAGGATCTTTTGTATCTCTCTTAAAAGGGCCACGTCAGTTTTTCTCTCACTAAAAGTCTGCCTAAATTCTCTTCTTTCATATGATACCAGTGTCTTAGCTGTAGCTTTACAACTCCACTACAGCCTCTGAAAGAGGTAGCTAATGGGTTAATTAACATTGTGGCAATGGTTTGAATGTAACAGATGTTCATTTATATATATAAAAGTCCAAAACTTTAGCTTTAATTAGAAAAGACAGTAAAAGCAGTGTGTGATGTCAGACTCTTCCTATCCCTGAATCACTCTATAAACAATGAATCACACTGTAATTTTATATTTTCTGACTTTCGCTACATAAAAATAAGATTTTCCACTATTACACGATGACTACTAGCTGTATCTTTTTCTAATTTGTTATCAGTATGCCGTTTGAAAAGCTGCTCCCAGGGAGAGCTTGAACACGTCACCAGATCCAATCAGTGATAATAGGAGTGATTGGGGTGGGTTTGGAAGGGGTGTGGGATTGTTATTGGCTGGTAAAGGAATCAAGGAATCACTGCTCCGAAAGGAATTCCTAAACCCAAAACCCAGAGTTTTGTTTCTTCCTCTGCCAACTGAGATTACTGCATAAGGGTTTTTCGTCTTGCCTCGTCCCCCTAGTCAAAGAAATTGCATTGACCTCTTCTATCTATTGCTTCCATATGCGAGCAGTTATCTCTCTTGCAAATGGAAATGAGACCCAAAATTGCAACAAATGGGGCCATGCCACTGAATGCAGATGTTCTCTGCTCCTCGCCCAGAGTACACATGCCCGATCAAATTAACTTTAACCCCTCCGCCGACAGAACAGACATCTCTTTTACAAACCCTCCGCTCCAGCAATTTGTTTTGAGTCGAGGCCCGAGGAACAACTGTACGTCCACACGTGGTAAATAAGAAGTGATAGTATCAAACACCTGGAGCAGGCCGGGTTCAGCGTTACCCCTTCTCATGCGTGAGCCCGGCTCGGCCTCCCGGTCAGTTCCTTCTCTGCTGGCTGCGAGGGGGAATCTGCTGTTTGACGGAGAACACCTGCTTGTGGGGTGATTCTAGGGGGTCGGGGCTGAGAAACTACAGTGATGGAGGGATGAAAGAGAGGGGTAGAAGGGGGAAGATTGTGAGAGGCTAACAGGTGCTTCCTCTCTGGGACTCTGGGAAAGGCAAAGCTCTGGTAATGTATGTAAATGGGAGCAGGCTCTTCATGCCGTTATCCCTTCATCAACTCTATCTCTCTCTCTCGCTCTCGCTCTCTCTCTCCACTCCCCCTCCTTCTGAATAATAAGAAAGCCCTATAAAAGTGGCCTCACAGATAATTTACCAAATTGGTTAAATGTTGCTGAGAGCCTGGAGTGTTAATATGCTTCCATTCAGAGCAGGCAGAGGTCAGAGGAGTCACTGGTTAGCAGGAACCAGACAGAAACAACAGCGCTCTGATGATCCCATCCCACACAATGCCCTTTAGGGTTGTTCTGTAATGACCAGCATGTCTGAGCACATTTAGCACTTCATATATCCACACTGCATATGAACTGTGTTTTGTTTACCAACACACACACACACACACACACACACACACACACACACACACACACACACTTCTCAATGGTCTTGATGCCATTCGGTGGGTCATTTTGTGCATTCTTGCATGTACATTTATATCTATAGTGTATATTTCTTATTTTCTTCCCTCCGTGCCACCATCTGCTCTCCTTTAGGGACCCTGATTATGGCTAATGAATGTTTCCAAGCCCAGTCCCTCATCTATCTCCACACACCCAAAACACAGAACATGTCCCTGCTATTTCTCCAATCTGTGGCCCTTTTTTTGCCTCCACACATCTCTCTTCATCTCGCTCACAATACACAGCAGCAGCAGCAGCATCACTGCAGCTAAATCCATCCCATCATTTATAAGGCTGTCAGCTTAATGCACACAAATATTACATACACGTAGAA
The DNA here is from genome assembly GCF_030273125.1 of Centropristis striata. Taxonomy (NCBI): domain Eukaryota; kingdom Metazoa; phylum Chordata; class Actinopteri; order Perciformes; family Serranidae; genus Centropristis; species Centropristis striata. The sequence continues at coordinate 16,537,345 of NC_081526.1, forward strand.
GGCATGTGGAATTGGAACATACAGGTGCTAACTTATTTGGCTGGGTCTGTTCTTGGTCCAGGCTAATGAGGAGCAGGTGAGTGGCTGTTGCTTTAATCAAGTGGAGAGTGGGCCGGGCACAGATTTGCAGCTTGTTGAAAGGCCAGTCGTACACATGGGCTTCATTATGGGGTTAGGGGAAAATCAGTCAGGAACAATTGTTTTCCCACTCGTGCTGCTAAACTGGAATAGTTCTCTCTCTTTGTGTCTCACACACACCGACACACAGCAACCCTCAGAGAGCTGATCGATTCTACTAGAGTCTGCTTGGGAGATGAAAAAAAAATCCTGAAGCTTTTTGTCTGTTGTCTGAATACTAAACAAAGGATTAAATTAGTGTGTCATTAGTGAAGACTAGAGAACATTATTTACTCTGTCATATAACAAAGTTCAAGTGAAGTTTAGCAGAATTTGTTACCAAATAATTCTCCTTAAATTTTAGACTTCATGCTCGATCTGTAAAATTAATTCTCTAATGTTTTAACATTTCAGTAAAGCCCAACAGCTGTTTTATCACATCATTATTAACTGCCCAATAATATTATAAATATATATTATGCATTACATTTGTTTACACATTAATCTACTGCTATACACTTTAATTATTCAAATGTTTAATCATCATTAAAACTATAAGTAAGTTAACACATTTTTGTTCATTCTTATCACCAGATATATAAATAAAGCCGCCATGTGGAATTTTTACCTCAACAAATAAATCGCGAATAAATATTTATTGCATTATGGCAGACTATAACAGCTGTGGAAAAAAGTTACTAATTTAATTCCCTGCAAACTGTGCAGAGTGATTTATGGCACAAAGAAGTAGCTTCATCCACCAAACCTAGAAATGACCTGACTAACCACCTTAGACGGAAAATCACTCACGCACACATCTGCAAGTGTTAAAGACAAGTGATTAAATGATAGTTAAAGCAACTATATTTCTACAATCATCAGCATTAAAAAAATAAGTATTTTTTTCCCAGAGAAACAGATGATTTTTCTGCATTTCTGGTTAGCTGTCTTTCAGTTTATGTCTGTTTCTCGAGCATTTATCCAACTAGTTGAATATCAACAAAAAGTTCCAATAAAACAAGTTACTGTAATTACTTAATTAGTGGAATAAAAGTATTTTCTACTCATATTGTATTTGCTTTGTCTGCTCATTAGGAAGTCAGTACAATCACAATTAGCATTTTTTTTAATTGGCTATATTTTGCCATGTTTTTGGCTGCACAGTTTGTCGACATTTGTACCATAGTTATATACATTTAATTAATTATATATATTTTTAAAGTGCACCTATGTGACACAGTATTTAATTTTGTTTTGGACCAAAAATGCAGCAGATCTTTGTCTCATTCCTCTGTTCTGGGATAGTGAGCATGTAACCGACACATTGTACTGTAAATTATTTCTTGCTCACACAGCAGCAGCCCTACGCACAAATCAGGTGCTGAGTTGAAATCATTTTCTGAATAAATATTTTTGTAGAGCAGAGTTTCTCTTCAAGTAACAATAGCATATGAAGCAGATGTTTCCTTTGCACAGATAATTGGTGTTCACTCTGAGAACTCAAAGGAATGCATGAGTGGACGAGGGTTCGACCCGTCTGTGGGACAGCTGACGTGAAATACTATCGCGGGACTCAAGTCGCCAACAAAGTCATCAAATTTCAAATCTGACTGCTGGTTGCTTTGACTAACCAGTTTAAAATAAATTTACTGCACTAAATATATTCAAACTGACTACATGACAAATTCTGCAAGCAAGATTTGTCCCACTATGAATCAAGCTTTGAGTGACTAAAGTGGGATAAACAAAAGGAAACAAATTATGTTGGTGGGCCACAAAGAGCTGTTTGTGATTTATGGACCACTGGGGAGGTATAAAAGCACATTCACGCAAATTATTCTAACAATTCAGACAAACGAGCAAATAACTTCATGTTAGTCTTGACGGGGATATATGACTATTTTGGAGTGTTTCAGCATGGAGCCCCCTCATTTCCAGTTTAAATGGAGTGATTCTTAAGAATTATGACGTTAAGGGACTTCCATGAAACTGAGGAGGCTTGTGTTTAAAAAGTTAACATCTGCATTTGATGAATAGCTCCAAATATGCTCTAAATATGTCAAGTAAATAGTTACTTTAGTATTTGACAAATTAACATTTGATTTACATTTTCGTTTGTAGATTTATTTGATTTTGTCAGTACTTATAATGCCACTGCTGCTATATTTAAGTGAAATGTAAGATATTATAAAAATTTGCTGCAACAAATCATTATGTTTCTGAGTCACACCTTATTTGTTATGTTGCCTTGGCGGTTGCCGCAGCTGAATATGTAATATTTTAGGTTTGTTTATTTTTTGTGAGTAAATATGTGGAAAAAATCCACAGAGACAAAAGTCATACTCATCTATCCTTTTCTTTTCCTCGAAGATTTTTCATCATCCAAACTCCCACAGCTTTAGCAAGGCCACAGAGCTTTTGCTCAAAGCTTTTACTCATGCAAACCAAATCACTTTTTCTGTTTACCTTAACAAACTCACTTCGCATTCAGTGTTTTTAAGTATTTGTATTCACAAGAGGGATGTGTAAAGCAGTGCTGGCTTTCTGAGTCCAAACTGTAATGACTACTCAGTACTTAAAAATCATACGATTTACCCCCTAGTTGAACTTTTTCGGGTGAGATTTATAGGAAGTGTTTGTGTGTGTGTGTGTGTGTGTGTGTGTGTGTGTGTGTGTGTGTGTGTGTGTGTGTGTGAGAGAGAGAGAGAGAGAGAGAGAGAGAGAGAGAGAGAGAGAGAGAGAGAGCGTGTGTTTGTAAATTTGCATGCATACATGCATGCCTGCGTTTTTTTTTTTTAAACTCAACAATCTCTGCATCCAAAAAGTTGAAAAATTAAACTCGACCCAGCTCTGCAACCGCAGGACTTCTAGTGAACTTCGGGAAGGTCATCTCGGAGTAAACGCGAGGCCTGGTTTTGCATAAAAGTCGAGGGCTGATCTATGACAAAGCTGCTTAATGTGTCACTCCACTGACAGGCTCCCATCAGTCCTCATTAAGTCCAGCCATGTCAGGGGTGTCAGCTGGAGTCTCTCACCATACACCAACACCCCTGCCATATGAAAGCAGGTGACAGGAGGAGTTACTGTCAACTCGCACCAACCCCTCTGTCAGCCGTTATGACTGGAAAAATATGGTGCAAAGATGCAATAACAAGGGGTGTTTTGACCAGTCATTGGCACAAAGCAGGGAACAATTAGATGTGTATTTTTTTCCTGCAAAGGTCTTTCCTCGGAGGCAGGAGGCTGTTAAGTTCTTTCAGAGACACCCTGCACCTGTAGTGCTTCTCTGTGAAGCGAGGGCAGGCGTGGGAGTGCGAAAAGAACTTCTCTTTAACCTCTGAACCCTGACCTTCACACTGTTTCAAAGTGTAAAATGGGTGGCTGTGGAAGACATGGCTTGATCAAGAAAGCACGGGAGAGTGGGGAAAATGAAGGAAAAGCAGCAGTTAAGTTGATGCTTGTTAGCTGCGCCGGGAGAAACGTGATAGCTGTGTGACACTTGAAGCTTTCTGAGTCAAAAGGTGCGATTTTATTTGGATTTTTATGGTGCTTTTAACATGCATGAGGGAAGGTTACTTGCAGAATGAAACATGCTTCCCATCGCACTGCAATGCTTTTTACACTGTGTCGCTTTTATACTTTGCTGCGTGACAATCTTGGGTCGAATATCATTCGGTTAACAGCAGAGAGATGGAGATGCACTCAGAATGTGCCTCTCTGTTGCCAGTAGGTGCAGCTGTAGTTCAAGCCTGAAAAAGAGTGAAAGAGACGAGGGGGAGTGGGGGGGATTGATGTATGGTCTGAGTTTAGTTAGAGTTAATTGAGGAATGATATTAACAGACCATGAACATTTCTGGAGAGCTGTTTTCAAGCTAAACCTTCTGTACCATAAGGAGCTGGATCACTTGGCAACAGACATGTTAAGGGGGACCATGGGAAACATTTTCCCTGGTCTCCCATTGAGCCTGATCAGCTTTCTAAGTACTGAGAGAGAAAACAGACGCTGTTGTCTGATTAGTCAGAGTGAGCATCAGCGGATTGTTTCGCTTGCAGAGGAGAGAGGAGGAATCCTGAATGAAGGACGGTGGTCATGTTTCCGTCAATTAGTTTCTATGCACATTTTAAAGATTTGCATGAGAAAAGCTTGATGGAAACACCACAATTCGATAAAATTTTAAAAAATGCACATAAAAGTTTTTAAGTTCCCTTGAGGTGGCTTTTTGTCTAAATAGTTAATGCGCTTAACAGGAGATGGAAATGCTTTTCACGAATAAGTCCTGACATGGTGAAAATTTAACTCCTGATCAGCTGTTTCTGCTCTGCTCTAAACAACCCAAAAGAAGAAGAAGCTGTTTCTGCTGTCGGCCTCTACTTTGTTTTCTTTTGCAGGTGGCCAAAGTTGTCTGATTAACTTCTTTTCTGTTTTTTGTTCTTGTTCTACTGTTTACTGACAGATTAGCCTATAGCAACACATTACACTGTCATCTTCTGACCAAAGTACATTTTTGCAGCTTTGTTTATTCGTTTTAAACCAGTTGATGGAACCTGCAACTGCAAAATTTGCATTTTCTTTAATGGGACATTTCAAAATTTTGTTTTAAATTCACTTCAAATTTAATGGAACAGTTAGCTCTTCTGAGGATTATTTAACTTAAGGATTTAGTCTTGGTGTGTGCATGTGTGTCAGGTGAATTTCTTTAACCTCCCCAGAGTAGGAAGTTTCACCAGCAGGCTCTGCTAGTCTACTTCCTGTGGGTACAACCACGTTTCCTGTTTGGCTGGTGGCCCCCTTTGGTACAGTCCTATATGATGTATAACGTACTGAGCAGCAGAGTGTCTGTATAGGCTGTGTGTGTGTGTGTGTGTGTGTGTGTGTGTGCCTGCCATGCAGACCATAAAGCTGTCTTAACTTAAGCAGTGATTAATACACCCATCACTTTCTAAATGCTACCTGCCTGTTCTCCAGCCTCGGCCTCCACAGAGCAGACCAATGTTTGCCTTTCCCAAAGCGCCCTCCCTTTACGACAGCGCCGGGTCAGAGGGAGAAAAGAAGCATTCTGTAATTTGATGATTAGTCTGTGGACTCTTTGGGGTGAAAGAAAAGGATTGGCCTCATTAGCTGTAATTGTCTAATTGCCTTTCATCTAAATAGCGCATAATTTTCACTTCACGGATTATACAAATACCATAAATGCGCCTCTGTGTTATTTGTGTACCTTGCATCTCACCTCCGAGCAGGAAAGCAAATTCTGCTGTCAGGGCCTGCTGGAGCCAGAGAGTGAGTGTGTTTAAATAGTGAGACGTGGATGGATTGGAAAATGGACCAAAGGAGTACAGTGACAAATAAGTCACTCCCATCTACAAGCCTGTAGCTTGTGTTATGGCAACCAGTTTTAATTATTACCAGCTGCAACAGTGTGTGGCTGGTATTGTTTTCACCTTCTGAGTCTGTGTGAATGTGGCAAAATATGGTCCTGGATACATCTACTGTAGCAGCAAGTACAATAGAAACCCTGAGTTCTGTTTATATGTCTGCAGACAGATTTTTTCACCATGATAACATCACAACGATGCAAGATGCCAAGTCACAAAAAGGTGTGTAGTTGGATCAAAATGAAGGCCAACTTCGACCAGGTAATTGGATTATTGGATTTTTTTTTTTTTACCTGTGATACCAATGGTGCATGGTTTGCTTGACCCTCCCCCAAAAAGGCTCAGCTTAGCAATCAAAACTGGGCATGAAACGTCTCTCCAGCTTTGTGCATTCTGAAGCATAAGAGACCCAATATCTAAAGAGTTTGTAGGGTCAACCCTTGAAAAAAAAATGAAAAAAATCCCAAAATAAAAACACTAGAGAAAAAGTTTTAGAATGGATTAATTATAAATTAATTAATTCATTATCCTTAACGGCTTATCCGCACTCGGGTCGCGGGGGGCTGGAGCCAATCCCAGCTGACATTGGGCGAGAGGCGGGCCGCAGCCTGGACAGGTCGCCAGACTATCGCAGGGTTGACATATACAGATACAGACAATCATGCTCTCATTCACACCTACGGGAAATTTAGAGTCACCAATTAATCCTAAGTGCATGTTTTTGGACTGTGGAAGGAAGCAGGAGTACCCGGTGAGAACCCTGACACGGGGAGAACATGCAATCTCCACACAGACCCTCTTGCTGTGAGGCAAGAGTGCTAACCACTACACAGTGTAGCCTTATGGATTAATTAATTAAAGTTTATTATTTTTGGTTACATGAATGTTAATTCCAAGAAATAACATTGATTTACCAGCTAGATTGTCATTTCAACACTGTTCCAAATATTGCCATAATTGTGGTGGTACTATTTACTTTGCAAACTGCTTACACTGTAGTGAAGATTGAAAAGCTTGACAGGTGCAGCAACTGTAACTGGGCCGGAGCTTAGTGAAAGCTCAATTATCCTATTGCTGTGATGATAATTTTTTAAGCTTTATTTATAACTTGGACCTCAAAAAAGCAGGAATAAGAAAGAAAACAGTGGCCCCTGACTGTGTTAAGGTGTGTGTGCAGAGGGGTTCGGAGGGGGGTTGCTTATGCATTAACACAGACATAAACAGATCAGCTTGTCTTGTATACAGCCTCACTCCGAGTCCCTCCTCCTTGTGTGTCAAGACCACAGGAGGCATCATCCCTCCGCAGAGGAACAGGCGCTGTAAGTGAGCAGTCTTTCCTTCATTCACACCCCCCGCCTCTCCCCCCTTCCAAAACAGAAAACACACTTATCTATGCCGGGGCCACCTGCCAGTGCAGGCCTGTCCTTTGTGTGGATGTCTGTATAAAGCCTGGGATTCTGTTACCCTGCTCCCCTGGGAGGGCAGACACTGCTGTAGGCAGCCAAGCTGCTGATAGACTGGATGCTTGAACAGGATGACATACAGGCCAGTCAGTCAGTGACAGAGAGAAGTACATCACTTATTATCTGTGCAGATATAGACAGCAGTGTTCAGTCCCTCAACACTTCCGGGTGAGTTTCTGTCCCACAAGCTATTGTACATTTGTAATTTCACACAGAAAGCTTGTTCAGGTATTCTCTCTAGAAACATGCTGTTATTTTACCAAAGATAAGATAAGTAATTTTATTTTGCTTGACATTCAGTAACTGGATCTGACTGGCTAATGAAATAAGTTGCTATTGAGCGTGAATAGAATTATTTTTTTTGTTTGTTTGTTTTTTATTTATATTTTTTTTTACTGATTTTGAACAGGTTGGTACATGACAGGTTAACGTCAAATGAGACCCTCCATAGGCCATAATAAAAAATAAACATCTACAGTTTAAGGGGGTATATGTTTAGGAGAGGGTACAAAAAGGGTCATAATCCTTCACAAAGGTAAATGATTGATTCTCCACAACCATTCATCCGATCATATTCATACATGGCGGGTGTGTTACTGCTTACTAGAAGTGTGTTATGCACACAGTGTTGGAATTGATCCTTTTGTTCTTGGAAATAGCCTGGTCCCAAAAAAATTGCTGTTAGAAAATGATGCGTTTTCTAGCATTGTTAGTGGACTAATAACTATGTCATGGAAGAGCAGTGTTGAGCAGCAATTATGTACATTTCAAACTGGCATTGCACTAGTTTGTCTAAATGACATTTGGACTCGAAGTGCCTGCTAATGAACATTGGTGTCTGTCAATAAAACAAAGAATATACCAGCAGTCATTCATTGAATTGAACCTGCAAATAATGTTGGATTTCTATAATGCAGTCTCCTGTGTCCCTCTGAAACAGTGTCGAATTGCCACTGATAAGACTACGAAAACTGTCAGTTTTAGCTAGTGATGTCACTGGCATGTAGTCAGTGTCGGTGAATGCGGAGGAGAACTGTCCGGGTTTGAGCTGAGTTGACATAAGTCAGTGGGTCTGACTTTGTTTGCTGCAGCAACACTATATTTGAAGAGACACTGGAGAAAAGTCGTTGACTGAAATGATAGAACGGAGTTGGAAACAAAAGCAACTTGACAGAAAGCAGAGAAATTGCATTTTCTCTGCCAATATTGTGTGTGTATTACCCTCTGTGGATAAGCATTCAAGATTGTCAAAAAAAGAACAACTCACCTTGAAGGATGAAGGTATTGCTTCATTGTAGAGATATCCTGAGTTTGTAGGCCTTAAATTCAGCCAAGTGTGCTTTTGAAATGTCATGTTGGACAATCAGTCATAAACAATAATGAATTATATGGCACATGTCAGGACCTCATTAGTGGTTCGTGTTCCTGGGTTGTTCTGTGATGTTGTGGTTAATTCTGTTTACACAGTTGTTGGAGTGCAGACTGATAAAGGACGTTGACGTCTCTTTCAGAAGGCTGTGAGTCGACATGCACATACTGTAACTCTAGAGATGGAGACAAACTCAGGCTTCAGCTTTTAGAACAACTGTCAAATGTGATTTTAGGAAAGTATTTGGGGGCTATTTTCCCTTAAATTAAATAGAATTATGTAATCATTGTGGAAATCCGGCAGGAGTATATACATAAGAAGTGTAATGACTTTTGCATGTCTGCATTAAGGAGTTTCAGTCTCAAAGGTCTGAATGGAAAATGCAGCCCATCTGCTGAACAAGGCAGCGGGGATAGAGATGATTACATCACAGGATCATCTATTAGTGCTGTCATCTGGAATTCACCGTGGGACCACAGTGCAGCGAGCCGCTCGGCCTGGACCGGCCCGGACCGCTTCATTTAGCGGCACATGGCGATTACAGCGGCAACTGTCCTTCAGCAGATCAGATGTGCAGGAGGTTGGCAGTCCTCGCCGAGCAGCACAGACGACACATTTTGATTAAAGCATCTGTTGCATTATGATGGGCTGGTCCCTTTTTCCCCCCTAGTATTAATTTTGATACCTTAAGTGAACTTGTATTTGTACTAGTACTTTTTGGCCAAGCGACTGATGCATTATGATAATTTAACAGCTATTGAATGACTTACCATTGAATTTTAGATACATTTACAAATAAAGGACAGTATATAGATCAGTCAGACACAGCGCTTTTTGCTGTGTCTTTCTCTGTTGTTGTTTTTTCTGCGTAACCACCAAATCTGTACTTTTTTCACTTGTTAGATAGCATAAAAGATTGACAGGCAGGGGGCACTTGCTGTGGCTGTGATTGAAGGTGAGCAGTTGTTCTTAAATAATACATTAGACACAGGAAAACAAGGATCCGTGTGGTTACATGAGACCCTTAGGAGGGGGAACGATCAGGGGAGGAACTTATCACCAGCTAGTCCAGGATTATTTGTGGGGTTTTTTTATTAAAAAGGCATAGAAAAATATTCATTTGAGGGGCCTCAACATAAGAGTATCATTTAAAACTAATATTCCAACTTTAACGCAATTCCAAAGAACTTTCACCATGTGTTGAGTTTGGCGCCCCCTGTGGACAGGGTTTCCATGAGCATCTCCTGCTCGCGCGTGCATTTGTTTTGGAAGTAAGTGAAAGAAAGATGCAACTTATTTCTTTTTTAAACACAGCTGTCTACAGGATGCATGCAATGTGGACTTTTGCGGCTATGTCAGAATAATAACTGTAACATGACAATGTTGAAATAAGCTTTGTCTTAGCGACCGTAAACATAAACTCATATATTGATCATGTATGATGTATTTCTTAAATAAAATTGTCATATTACATGATTGTCTAGGAGGAAGAAGAGGGCCAATTTAAAATCAGTTTTGAATCCTTTTAAATCCTGCAATTCTCTCCATCTGCTGGATGGCCGATAAAGGTTGACTCGTGTTTTTGCCCATGTTCTATCACTGTCCATTGTAGCACAAAATATATCTTCAAAAATTAAATATTATAAAGAAAAATCTCCTCCTGCTTCCTTTTAACTTGCTAACATACTACTCATTGCCAAACTTTCCTTGTGAATGTAAATAAAGGTTCTTCCTCATGGCTTCATTTGCTTATGTTGGTCATATAGAAGCATCAGTATGAAATTAAGACTGTTTCATAACCCGTAAAAAAAAAAAAACTCCTTGTAGCTGCTTTAAATTTGTATTTTTGTGTAACGTTTCTAGTTTAATAAGTTATTTCGAAAGTTGTAGTTGTAACACGTATGGTTGGGAAATGAAAAAAAAAATCAGTGCAGCTGCCTCTGTTTTCTATGTTTTTGTATTTTCATGCATTCATCAATTAGACGCCCACGCCATATTTCTTCAGATGAAATTGTTCTGTATCTCTGAACAAAAGCAGTGTTAATGGCATGAAAAGTGCATGTGTTTTAGTCCTCGCTGAGTTATGTGTCACTTCACACATGGCGTTTATGAATTCCAATATTTCATGAATTCTGTGTGGCAACAAAAAAAAGCTCCATGAGCTACATTTACTGCATTTCTCGTCTATGAGTTTCCTCCTTTTGTCAGCTCGTGAGTAGTAAGCTGCTCGGCCCACTAACGAGGTTCTAGTGGCTGTTGATTTGAATAACAACATGTTAGTTACTGAGTGCAGAGAAGAACAAAGACCTTTTCCTCGTTACTGCTGGTGCCTGATTGTTCTCAGCCTTCCTCTGAAGACGGCTCCTAATATCATCTCATAATCTGCCATCCTCTCCTCCAGATGCCCCCGCCGCCACTCGCTTTCATGTCTGACTGTCGTTCAAAGACTAATCATTAATGTGATTTATTTCTTGCTGTGTATTATTTTGTTCCTCTAATTTGTTTGGGTTTTTCAGCATGGGTGTAAATCAGAATCAAAGCGATTGCCACTGCTTTTCCCTGTCACCTCTGTTAATGGCCTGTCTAGTGGAGGTTTGCACTGAGAAGAAGCAGACCTGCTGTCTACCTAAATCACCTTTCCATCCTCTCCCCTCATCATAAACACAAAGAGCCCATTGGCTACGAGCACAAACACCTTCTCTGACTGACCCCAGGCTATAAATCAGCAGCTCTGTGCAACTACAGGGCCAAAAAAAAGTGAGAATCGGCGACGCTAGAAAACAAAATCATTAATCACCATTAGGTTTGCAAAACTTTTGATTCTGAAAATATTATAGCTTGACACTTTTACCAACAATATGGTTTGACACTTTTTAAGATATAAATGGGAACAAAATGGCAGAAACACACGTATCCCAGAGATGAGGAGGCTTAGAGAAACAATAGAGCGGGGATGATTGTCATCTGTCCATCATGTGAGGAAGGCGAGCAGCTTTTTCAGGCGGCGTGATGTGTAATGTGATTGGACAGTGCTGTGACAGCGAGCTGTGACCTTCAGCTGCCTGCCGACTCCAACCCCACCTTGCAGGGTTCTGGGAGGGATGCCAATGTTACTGATCAATGGGGGCATTGGCACTCATCATGTCAAATCCACTCCGTGTCCATTTCCCGTCTCTTTTGTCATCAGGCCTGCGCTTTCCTTCCGCTAGTCAATCACTCTGCGCTCTGAACCGAGCTGTTCACACGTCAGAGAAAGAAGTGGTGTTCACCCTCATTTTTTATTTATTTTTGGCTTACATGTTGGGTGTTATAAGGCGGCTGTTTTTCATCATCTAAAAGCACTCTGCAAACTATACACACAACTATGCAAGTAGTACACACACACACATAGAAAAAGAAAAAAAAACGCCAGCAGAGAATTATTCGTGGAGGCACATTGCCACAGCAGCTCTAAATGAGAATTTCACCAAACAAACACAATCAGGCCCCTATTACATTTCTCTTTCATGATGCTGAAAGGAAATGCAAACGAGATTAGATAACACAAAGGCCACAAGGCTCATTTCTCTCCTGTGTCTGGAGATGGCTAAATGCTCTAATTCCCCTCTCCGCTCAGCTCCTCAGGCCAAGTCCCCCTTTTGTTGAACCCAAACCAACTGCATTAATGTAATGTAAAATTGCCTCTCGCAGGAACGTGTTTTTTTTTTCTTCTGTTTTTTTCTTGCACTTTTTCCCCCCTCTTGTTTCTGTTAGACTCTAAATTAACTGAGCACAAACCACTCTCGCTTTAAGTGGGCATGGCATTGTTTTGAGCCATGCAATTATGGAGAGATCCGTCTGTCTGCCAGGAGTTTTGATTCATGGTGCAGCCTTGGCAGTTAGAACAATCGGAGGAGTCTGAACAGGATCTAATGGATAAGTTTGGACTGAGAACAGGCAGCGAGAGAAAAGAGTCCTCAAACTGAGGGCTTTAACGTCACAGCTGCTCGCCGCTTAACAGCAGCAGCGATAAATGGCAGCTACATAACTTCCCTTTGATTGGAGCAATCAGCCTGAAAAAGTTTCCCATGTGTCGTCGTAGCCGAACTGAGAAGGTGGAGGGGAAGCAAAACGGGAGTGGGCTAATTTAGATTAAGAGGCACGCAGAAAAGAAGAGTGAGAGACTGAATTTGAGAAAGAGAAGTGCCCGGGTTACAGCCAGGACACAGGCCACAGGGAGGTTAGTATGTCTGGCTACAATTAGCCAGTCACAGGAGAGATTGAGATGATGCTTCGGGGAGCTATTGGTCCTCAGTCATTAGTGATTATTCAGTCAGAAATTACTGACTCTGAAGGCAACGTGTGGCCGCGTCTGCTAGTTTACTAACACATGTTTCCTTCCTGCACTCGGAGCCATTCAGCAAATCTGAAAATACTTCATACAGGAAATATTTTGATGGAGATTTTTTTATGTGGTTTTGATTCCCCTCAATTTTCACATGGCAATACCAATGAAAAAATGAAATGAGGCATCAGTGACACTTTCTAAATTACCACATACACATGAAATTGAACTTTGAAGCATAATTTGCTCCAGTTCTTCTTCAGTTTGCCAAACGCCATTCTGAGAATGCAGATTTTCAAAAGCGTGGCAGCAGTCTGCGTTAATGTGGGTTTGCTTAGGAAATCTTATTAACTCTGAGCACTTTATGAGATGTGGTTACGATTGTTTAATTAAATAAGCATTAGGGGGTATTTTCAAACTCATAAAGAAGTTATTCCATTTCCTCTGCTTTCAACAATCCCTGAAAATTGTGTGATAATTAAAACCCTGTAAGTGTTTCATAACAGAGAGCACATTTAGCATCTGACACTCTCATTTTGCACAAACACATACAGTTTATGGAGAATTACAGCTGGCCACAATAACATTTTTGTAGGTCGGCAGTTATTTTATTTCAGATGTTTGCTGAAATGACCAAAGTTAACTTTCTAAACTTAATACAAAAACACAAGAGAGAAGACACACAAGGACAAACACGCCCACCTCATGAGTCTTTTATTAATCTCTGTGTACATTATGACACCACGACAAACACAAAACAGTAGAACTTTTAATATAAATCCATCTACTGTGTGCTGGGTTTTGTCAGCCCCTCAGTGAGCCACTGCTTTATTTGTTTGTTATTGCAGCTGATGTGTAACGTGGCGAACAAACACAACATCTGCAACTTGCCGCGCTGTGCAAGGCACCTTCAAAGCCGCAATCATGCTGTATCCGGGGATTACGTACACACACTTAATACTCAGGCACACAGATGTACACACACAAATGGGTCCACAAGAATGCAGTGTGTTTGCAAGTTTCTGCAAAAAAAGCAGGCAGAGTTGAATGTGAGTGCTAGAGCTGATGATTTTACTAAAACTATCGCAGGGATTATTGGGAATGATCATGTGGTTTGCTAGCTTTGTGTGAGCTCGCCTCAACGTCTGAAGTTGCAAAACTTGCAGGTCCAGATGTGGCTGCAGCTCTCACCTCTTCACCGTCTCCCACACCTGATTTATATCCTGCTCTTACAGCACATGTGAGCACACCCACAAATACATATGCATTGGTGGAAACTTAGTACATTTACTCAAGTACTGTTCCTAAGTACAATATTGACGTGCTTAACTTATTTCCAGTTTATGTAACTTTATACTTCTACTCAAATATTGTACCTTTTACTTTTTACTAAATTACATTTAGCATTTAGTTACTTTTCAGGTCGAGATTTAACATGAAACACACGATAAATTGAAAGTGATTAGACATTTTATCTAGCCTGGCTAACACCAGACCAAATCTCATTGGAGATTAGGTCTGGACACTTGCCGTTCATTTCTCCGTAGAGGAGGTGTGGTTTACAATCCTCCGGAGCCGTTTATTGGGAGCTTAGAATGTCTATCAAAGCGTCAGGTAGCTCTTAGCCAATCGTATCAGTTATACCAGATGACGTAGTAGAGCAACAGAGATGGATGTTTGTTGTGTGTGTGTCTGTGAGAGAGTGTTGTTTGCTGCGTTGCTTCTCCAGTTCTCGCTTTCTGCAAGATTATTTATTTTCACGCTTTATTCCCCCTCATGTCATTCTGCCACACACATCCACTGATTTTATGGGCAACAAACAAGCTGCTGCGGGTCTCTCGGCGGCTCCGCTGTCCCCCGGCTGGTAGCGAGATCACCGGTGGTGACCGGCGGTCTCGGCGGTCACCACCGGCGGAGACCGCTAATAGCCCCGCTACCGGTGATCTCGCTACCAGCCGGGTACGACAGCGGAGCCGCCGAGAGACCTTTCGCCTTTCAACTTTCGCTCTAAACTATTTAAAACACCATCTACAGCTAAAGAGAGTTTCGCGTCTGCAGCAGCCATGTTGGATCCGTAAAGCTTCCAAGTGCCGAGTAGTACGCGTCATCGTCTCACCGTCCCTCCCCGCTCTGTGATTGGATCCCTAAAACAGGGCTAAGATATCCCTCTAGTTTCCAGACCCCGCCGCAGTTCGAAATTAAATTTGAGCCAGGCTATACCCAGGCTACATTTTATCAACAAAATATTAAGTACTTCAAATGAGCGCTCTCTTTACTAAATTAAAACACTGCTTACATAATCAATACAAAATAATCTAACATTATATTTAGAAACAGGAAGAGTGGGTCCATTTTGCATGATAAGCTTACTTTTGTACTTTTGTACTTTTTCTTCAGTAAGTTTTGAATGCAGGACTTTTACTTGTGGTGGAGTAATTTCCAGTGGTGGAAAAAGTATTCAGATTACCACACTGTGAAATTATTCCATGACAAGTAAAAGTCCTGCATTAAAAACTTACTGAAGTAAAAGTACAAAAGTATCATCATCAAAATGTACTTAAAGTATCAAAAGTAAGAGTACTCGTTATGCAGAATGGACCCACTCAGATTATCTTTTATATTACAAATATATTATTGGATTATTACTATTATTGATGCATTTATGTAAGCAGCGTTTGAATTTTCTCAAGGCAGGACTCATTTAAACTACTTAATATTCTATTTTGAGGTTTAATTAAAACATGTCTAATCACTTTAAATTTATCATGTTTTTTATGTTATCTTGATGTGAAAAATAACTAAAGCTGGCATCTTATTGTAGAGGAGCAGAAGTATAAAGTTACATAAAATGGAAATACTCAAGTAAAGTCAAAGTATCTCAAAATGATACTTAAGTACAGTACTAACTAAATGTACTTAGTGACTTTCCATCACTGGTAATTTCACAGTGTAATATAGAACTTTTAGTTAAGTAAGGGATCTGAATACTTCTTCTACCACTGCACTGGACCCAGAAACACATCATAACCTCTGCAAAATGACTTGTGTCACCATCAGAATTGTGATTGTGCCGTCCATTAAGATTTGGAAGGCCTAGAAGAGCTGCACAATTAAATCATTTTATTCCCATTCAAGTTAGTATGAGTGGAGAGCTGTGTCCTTAGTGTTAAATGCAGGACTTTCACTTGTAGTGGAGTAATATTATAGTTATACTTTTAATTAAGTAAGAGATCTGAACACATTTTCCACCCCTGCACACATGAGAGTAGAGGAGGCACATGCACACACCCCCACATTAGCTCACGCATACACACTCACAAGCACTCACAAATAAAAACAAGAAATCAATGTAACCTGTAATTTTTACAGGGCTGATTTGAGTGTGTGTGACAGGCCAAATCCAATAGCTGCAGCAGGGCTGACAGGCCTGACATGAGTCTTGCCTTGCCGGCCCCTCAATTATGCATGGCCCAATGTTTCCCCGGATCTTAATTGAATCACACTGTCTCAAACTTGTTATTTCTAATTTGTTGCATTTGATTTCTGACATCAGCGCTGCTGTGTCATGAATTATGCAAACAGGAGGACCTTTAATTGTGAGTGTTATTAAAACAAAACTAATTGCAGATGATTAAAATGTGACTAGGAAGCAGGATGTCGGGGGCTTCACCCTGACACGGTTTTGCTACTACTGCCAAATAATGATTAGGTCTCACGGCTGTCTGAGCTGTTGTTGTTTTGTGGTTGTGAGTGTAACCTTGGGTGGAACATGTCGCATGGTTTAATGGAGGGACATGATGGAGTCTGTTGGTGGACTGCAAGCTCCGCACAGGGCCCTGTGGTGATATAATGTGCCATGATGACACACACTGCATTTAACAACACACAGGCTGGCATGTAGAAACACATTAATGCATCCACACACAAGAAGAATTGGTATAATTCATCATTTCAGCCAAATCACACAACTCCTCTCACTTTTATTGATTATACTTCATGCATTTTTATTAGTTCTTTTTCCAGAAATTGTTTGACTGCCGCCTTAAATACATAGAAAATTGCTTTCAATATTGCCACCTCTGAGGCTGACAGTATACAGACACTGACATAAAATGAGATCCCTTTAGAATTCATTCTGTTTCAGTGTATTGTCAAGCAAAAGTAATAAAGCATTTTGATTAGATACATGAAAGTGCAATTGAGAAAGCCACATAAAAGTAGAATAAGTCAATATGCTTGAAACATTTCCAAATGATTAACAAATAATGGGAGAGAAACAAAGAATTTAAACTGGTGGGTTACATTTTCTCTTTTCTTGGGTGAGTAATAAGCTTTTTGTTCCTCACTAGAAAGTGCTCTTTAAGCCCTAATTTATGCAACTATGAGCAGCTGAGCTGAGCATGATTACAAAATAGGATACCATGTAAAATAATTGTGCAATTATTTCAATAAAGTCAAAAGCATGCATGTGTAAGGTTGTAAGTGGTAAAATGAACCCTCCTGCTCTGCTCGTAAGAGATATAACAATTGAATTGTGCCTGCAGGGCAACAGCTCAGCACCTGACTGTAAGGTAGGGATCCTCACGGCTGTGTTCCATACGGGACGTTGGAGATGTCTGGAAGTCATTTCCACATGCGAGGAGGGAGGGAGGGAGGGCACTCTTTAGTTTCATGAATGCTCAATCAATTCAATAGGACAGCTTAACTTTCTCTTTTTCTCTCGGAGCACATTTATAGGCCCACAGGCATTCACAGGCTGCATTCAAAGACTGACTGTGCCTCATACAAAAGCAGGGTAATTTCACCTTTGGGGGGCAACAGCTGAAATCTGTTGTAAAGGGGAAGGCATAAAGGAAACAAGCCAGTCAAAGGGTGTTTTGGTGCTAAAACAAATGTGATCGTACTTTATTTTGTTAGGTGTGCTATGACATAGGTTTTTATCTATGGCTCTTAGTAACATTAGCAGTGTGTCCATGTCGGTCTGCTGGTTACAGTTTTTAACAGTTCATGGTCTCCAGAGGATGAAGCCTAGTGACTTTGGTGAACCCTTGATTCTTCTTTTTGCGGTCGACATTTCTTGTTCTGAGTGAAATATCCCAACAAATATTGGCTGGAATACCATGAAATTTGGTGCAGACATTCATGTTCCCCTTAGGACTAACTGTTTTCCTTTACTTTTTTTCCTTATTTATCTATTATTTTTTAAATAAATATACTGGTTGATGGCCAAATACCCAAAAAGCTTAAACTTAATTGATTTATTTTTTGTTCTAATTAACAAATGTTAGCATGCTATCATGCTCAATTATTTTTGACACTTATGTGAAACTTCAGCATTTCAAAGGGGTAGATTGGATTTTTTTCAAGTGGTGTATGAGATCCTTTGTCAGTGTATAACCTAAAGTAGATGGCGGTCTGCATTCCCACAGTTTGGAGAAGCAGGCTGGAATATTAGCACAGAAGTTAAACAATGCACTGCTGTGGACGGGGCAGCAGCTAAATGTAACATTATTTTAGCCACCCAAGAAAAAGCCTACTTAAAAAATCTATATTAGTTTAAGAGCATGCAATGTTTTTTAATATTTAAACCATTTTATCATGCCATCAGAAAGCTTTTAACAACAAAGAACTGAAGCCGTTAAATCAAACTTCAGCATGCTCTCATCAAAGCCTCCAGACTCCTTTGACTAAAACAGTTATTTATTCCTCGCAGAGTATAGGAGTTGCTGGTCTACTGTTGCCTTGATTGGTTATTTCATTTGTGTTATTGTGTTAATCTGGCGAATCTGAACTAACCTGTTAAAACAGAAAAGTTAAACAATAACTCAAACTAACTAAACAGTTGGCAGCAGAAGACCAGTAACTCTAATGTTCTGCAAGGTAAAATCACTGTTTTTGTCAATGGAGTCTGGTGGCTTTGAAGACAGCATGGTTACCCTTCAGTTCCCTGTTGGTAAGGGCCGTCTAATGGCAGGGTAAATCCATGGAAATATTCAAAATAGAGAGCAACTTAAACTGATATTCAATGTTAAAATATGTTTGCTGCTGCCCCCATTCACAGCAGTACATTATCCCTTTAATATTGTCTTTATGCAATGTTATCATTAAGCTCAAGCGATATTCTGCCAAATTACAGCATAGTCAGCAGTATAGCCAAAGACTTTTATTCTTATAATGGTGAGAAATGCTTTAATTCATTTTCTGTATATGTTTTGTACCATATTGTCACATTCCTCCTCATGTTTTTCTCAAAATATCTTTCTTTTCTGTGTTAAAACAAACATTCAGCTCTGATAGCTTCTATCAGGAGAGGACTGTGTACGCTACAGTTGAGATGACACAGTATCGGCCTCAAACTAATGCCACCGAGCACTGAACATTTGGTAAAATGCTCTGCTCCTAGCTAACACAATCATCTATAACCAGCCTGGGTCTAGGAGATGAGGCAGGGAATATATACATTCCCTTGAACTCCCAAACCCTACCTGTCAGATGCTTGTGTCTCAGCCAGGGCCTAAAAAGCTTTATTCTCATTATGTATGCATGCTAAGCAGCGGGTGACGTGACCTGCCAATTCAAAAAGTCTATCTTTGCATAAAAGTCTATGTCAATAAGGTGGCTCGGTGCTTGGGTTTCTGTCTATATGATAAAGTAGCTAAGTATATTTTGCCTGTGCCTCCAGGATGGCTGCAGAACCTTGTCTGTGGAGATGACAATTAGAGTCACTTTCCACCCAGGTTAGGCCAGACAGGCCCTGTCAACCACCAGGAGAAGAGAATGCAGGGAGACAGAGAGTAATATGTGTACCACTCTGATTCTGCTTCACCTCGTGATCCTTGCACTGACCACCGAGGGGAGGGGAGGAGGCTGAGGCGGAGAGGAGGAGGGAAAGTGGAGGGAAACGGAGGGCAAATACACCTCAGCAGTTACTGTGGCTCTGTTTCTAGTTTTTAAAATGGTTATGAGCTGTCAGTGAGTCATTCTTATATTTTTCAGTTCTCATATCGGCTTTCATGGACTCTCAATGTTCTCCGACCAATAAAAGTGCCAAAGGAATCATCTCCGAGATTGTGAAGACGCATAATATATGACCCAGAGGGAAACCATGATGCACAGTGTGTAAATTAAACATACAATGGGTAGAAGAGCGTCTCTGTGTTTTATAGCCATGCGGTCCAGCCAGGCAGCCATTACAGTTGATGTGCAAGAGACATAGCAATGATCTCAGATCAGCTTTTGAATCTGACTCACACTCAGCCCCAATGTCTTCTTAACAAATCTAAAGTAGAGCAGGCTGTCAAACGTTTTGGCACAGCAGTACAACTGTCACGTTGGAGTGTGTAAAAGATGTGCAGCATGCCTCTCTGTTGCAACTTCCCCCTGAAAGGATTAATAATTTACATGGGATTACTCTAAAATTCCACCATTTGCCACAAACCTGTGTAACATTGATTTGTTGAACTGTCATAATAGCACATCACTCGGGGTAAACAATCACCGCCTCACCAAGAGCTGGAGGTAAATGTCTCTTTCTGAGAAAGTAAGATGGAGGAGGAGGGGAGGTTTTCTTTCTCGTGGTTTCCCATCGAGTGGCTCTCTCCTCGCTGAGAGAGAGGGAAAGAAAGAGAAAGCTGTAATTGCTGTCAGTCTCTCCTGAGCAGAGCCTTAAAGGCAGCTGCTGTTTCACAGCTGAGGAGTGAAAGGAGTTTGGGCTGTGTGGCTTCCCCTCTAGTCCTCTGGAGGATTTGGTGAGTTCTCTACACCCCCACCCCCCTTGTTTACCTCGCATTGTCAACAGCAACACACAGTTATTAGGTGCAAGGGAATCAGAGGGCTAAGAGCCTATCACACTCAGAAACAGAGACGCGAGTAATTGAAAAGATTATCCTCAACATGCCAGCTATGATTTGGAAGGTTTTCA
Source organism: Centropristis striata (assembly GCF_030273125.1). Classification (NCBI taxonomy): domain Eukaryota; kingdom Metazoa; phylum Chordata; class Actinopteri; order Perciformes; family Serranidae; genus Centropristis; species Centropristis striata. Next base: position 16,557,912 of record NC_081526.1, read on the forward strand.
AGTGGTGAAAGTTTCCCCTCCAAAAAAATTGCACACAAATATCAAAACAACAAAAGGCTTTCCCGAAAACATCAATGCACAGATTTTGACATGTCTGTGTTTACTCCAGATGCCTTGTCAACCACTTTGGCAGATATATATTCATCCAAACTCTTCTTCTTCTCTATAAAGCAGCTTCTAGCCTGACAGACTGTATGTCATTTTATTTACATTTAGTAAATGCCCCATAAACAACATGTTAGCTTAGAACCGTCACATGCCGACCATAAATGCATGCTTTAATGTGCATCTAAAAACATATTTTTATTTTAAAAAACAACACACATCCATCTATACATTCTTATATGCACATATTTATGGTTGTTGTTGGTCCCTCCTACAGTTTCTGGCTGACTTAATCCTTCCTTATTGGCAAACATTAGAATTCACTTTAAGCATTGCCCACAGAGGTCAAATCCCCTCTTAGGGTGAAAAGCTGCAGGAAATTGCCTGCATTAGGGAGATGTATTGGTGTGAAAAGATCCCATGACATGCTGCTGAACAGGTCAGCTCTATGCTATTTGTTCCTCCCTGTGTTCCTTCTCTCTCTCTCTCTCTTTCATTCTGTCAGCTTTAGAAAGAGCAGTAATAAGATTGTCTAATTACTCTCCTTACATGAATCCAGTCTTTATTGATTAGAGACAGTTTTTTGATAAGACTCTGTCTCAGATCAGTAATTGTCTGAAGTGTTTGATGTATGGATTAAACACGAGCACTAAGAGCATTCCCCAAAAAATCCTGCTCCACGCTGACTTAAGGTATTAATTAGCGCTGTCATGTTCTTTGGATGCAGTATATTAATATCGTGCAGCCCGTATATCACCATCAGTATGTCAGACATCACTGTGGTGCCAGTTTTGCTAATAATGTGCCGACGATAGCGTTATCATTTTGCTCCATAGCTGACATAAGTGAAATTCAGCATGGGACTGTGATGCTGGAGCTCAGTGGATTTAAGGTTTGGCAAGCTGTTACACTTCGATGTCACTTGCATACTTATGACTCATCTGTTAGCATGTCTATTTTTTTTCTCTCTTCCCTCCTCAATCAGGCCGTGTCAGCACTGACTCTGTTTCTGGTTGTTTCTTTGTTTTTCTTTGTTGTTTTACCAGACAGGTCTCAGTAAGGAATTCTCTGCTTTATTTTTAAGCATATTACACATTCAACCTGTAGCATTTCATCTTGCATTGCATTGCAATAATGTTTATTTTATATTGCATTAATATTTATTGGATTGTCCAAAGTGCTCAGAAAAGGAACAACAGCAGACTTGTCAAAAAACTGGAGTTGTGGCCCTTCTAAGCAAGCAGCTTAAAAGCATGTTGAAGAGTTATGTTACAAGTGCTTTTTTTATTATTAGGGAGAAATTAGATGGTAATAGCCTGTCTCGCATGAGGAGGTTAGTCTGAAAAGGTGGGTTTTAAGTGGTTTAATGTATTGTTTTCTTGTAAGTGCAGATGACACATTTTTCACGTTCATCACACGTAACATTATTGATGTTATTGATAATAATGTAATTATGTGTTTGTGACTGAAAGATTAATTTGTTATGTTTATGTTATGCACTAAGGCAGAACAAAAGCATGATACTGATTCATTGTCAGGGTAATGATTTATCAGCACCTGTATGGATGAATATAAAAACCTTTCCTCTGTTTGTCACCAGTGTACAAATACAAGGACATTCATAACATATTTCTGGAAAATATCTCTTATCATTAAGAAATAAATTCAACATAAGCATAACCTAACATAGCTGACCTATATGCACATATCTGAAAATATGTATCAAATTGGATTTATACATAGTTTTGATTGTTCCATGACATGCGTTATTATAATGTTTTTTACTTAACATTCACAAATGTTATTTTTACAACCTCATAAACTCCGTTTTGTGCACCCCCTGTGATCTCTGGCTCTGGATACAGGCACCTTGTTCTTGTCTTTCTGCTGTTTATTTTGCTTTTGATGTAACTGAATCATGCATCACTACGTAACCCAACAATAAGCAGAATTCAACTACATTCCTCTGAGAGGTTTGAATGCTGGATATGTGCAGCAGAATGCATAGGGACATTTCCAAAAATCAAGGAAATTTTGTGTTTAGAATGAGCGAATTCCTTGTTTAAATTCAAATCAGAGTGAATATTAGTGGGTGTGAAGAATATTGTGCCGTACTACTACTAAATGGGATGCATTAAACAGCACATAGATTCAGTCTCTTTCAAAACAAGCCAGCAGAGGCTGTGATGCCTTTAATCAAAATCATATTTAAATCAGCTTTTATAAACAGTTCAAATTGAAGACTTTTACTACAGTAAGTCCAAAAACCCCGGTCCTAAAATATTTCATCCATCAATACGAAGAAAAAAACCCTCTCACCCTCAGATGTTAATCAACACGCGTTGAATTAGTTTTGAAAGTTAATGAGTTTTTAAGCAGCCTCTGGGACTTCCTGTCAATAAACTACAAACTCATTTTATTTTCTCTTTCAAATTCCCATAAAGAGTACTTCCCTTCCAATGCTGCGAAGCTCTACTTTGAAATGCCTTGACTTTGATAAGAAATGAATTAACGCTTTGCAGAAAGGCTCAGTGATAGCAGCATGTGATGGGCTCCTTTGCTTTCTATCTGATACATATTCTAATTGCTGAGTGCTGACCCCTACTCCCGCTGATGAGCAGCAGGAGAGATTTTGACCTTGTGGTGTGTGTGAATCGATGGGAAGTTGATAAAGCCAAGTTCATTGCTGCCTAACATAAAACAAAGCTGATTTGTTTACCTAGCTAAGCCCGCGCGTGTCAATCCCATTACGGAATGATTTATAGACCAGCACCCAATGAAATTGTTTAAAGCAGATTAGGTAGAGCCAACGATCACCACTAATATGACAAGCTGATATGCTGTGACAGGTAACCAAGCAAACAAGTTCCTGAAATTCAGATTGAATTAGAATCCTAATAATCCTACAGGGAGCTGTAGATTTAATCAGGAGAGGAGAGGAGGAAGAGGAGAGAAGAAAAAGGGAAGGAGGAAAGAGAATGAAGGATGCTGGTTCTTTAGCCACACGGGGAAACGCCACCTCTTTTGTGATTTACTTGTCAGGAAGCATCACTCAGTTCGTGTGAAAAGGGAGAGAGTAAGAAGAGCGGCTGAGCTGTCTCCATACTAATATATGGCCAATCATTTTAACACCGCTTTGATAAAGGAGATCGTTTTCTGATACATGCCCAAATTCCCATTCTCTCTTTTTTCTTTCTATATATCTATCTGTGACTGTGTTTCAGAAATTAATTCAGTTAAAAATTGTATTATAGTATCAAATATCCCAGGAGAGAAAATATTTGTTTTTAGCTTGATACAATATGCATGTGGTGTATTGTGTTACATATGAATGTGGTGCCACAAATAGAAATATTAATGTAATTTAATGTGCAAAGACTGCACTAAAGGATACACGGAGCCGCTGTCCCTCTCACAATGATAAAAGACTCCCTTAATGGTATGGATATTGTGTTCCAATAAAATCTAGTTTAAGGTCATAGTACAACTGGAACATCAAGTATTTAAAACTAGAAAAGTAATCAGGGGATGTAGTTTAAACCCCACTAATATCTCTGAGAGTTTCTACATATTCATCATTTGTCTGTTCAGCCTTTTCTCTCCACACATACTGTGCTGTTTATTTGAAAATAATGAGAACAAAATGAGGAATAATACTTCTTTTCCTGGACACATTAAACTGATTGTATCTAAATGATGGTATTAATGTTTAACTAAGGTATATTGTTTGGACATTTGAATATGCATGATAACCATTAAATAATTTTTCTCCACACATATATTATGCATGTTTAATATATCTGGTTCCTCACAGAACACAATTAAAAACTTTTGATAGATATTATTCTCTCAGCTGGATATTGGTCACCACGATGTAACCAAATTAATCTGCTACATTTGTGCATCTTGTGACTGCATTTGTGTTTTTTAATGCATAAAAAAAGACTGCAAAGTAAGATGAGGGAAGAGAAAAATGAATATTCTGTAGCTAAGTTGTGGATAAACCTATAAAACACATTTGTAGCAGACTTTTTATGCGTCGCAAAATCTTCAGCAGACAGAAAAAGCATCGCTCAATCTCTTTGGAATACTAAATATTTCCTTTTGCATGTGCAGACACAAACTGTTATCAAAACTTTCCCTTATATCCCCTCCACATCCAGTTGATTAAACTTCCTTCCATGAATGTCAGCATTCTTTTTCCCTGTGATGAAGGGACATGGAGAGGGAGGGAGGGGGGAGAGGATGAGGGATGAGGGGAAGACAGAAAGTTTCAGATGAGGACCTAATTAGGGAGCGCACAGCCCAGTTCTCTCCCCACTCCTAATGAGGGGGTTTGTTATGGCGCGGGCGAGCAGCGTGTGTCACGGTGAGGCCGAAGTGGAAGAGTATAGAGCTCGGTGCGACCGACAAGCAGATCCCCTGTGCAGAGTGTGATTCTACACCTGCAAATCCCCAACACATTGAAACCAGGCCTCGTTTGATGTGCTATTCTTTTCATGTTGAAAAACGGGAGGGACCGAGGAGCAGGGACCTAGTTGAAAAGAGGCAGGGGGGCTTGGGAGGAGTGCCGGGGTCTATTAGACGTTTTAATAATGTTAATTAATGAATAATAGGGTTTGTAATGAGCTACCGGCTGCATTTTATTCATGTGATTATCTCACCCGCTCTCTAATTCTCTCTATGAGCACTGTCAGGGGAAAGGCAGCGATCAAGTGAAACACAAACAGACACACACACTCGCTTTCACACACAAAGTTGCGCATGAACTGCGAGGCAAAGTGTTCACAAACAGAAACCAAAGCTTAAAGAGAGGTTTGGTACAGATTAGGACACAGTCAGAGGTTTGGTCAAGCAGTGTTGGAGGCCCCAGAGGGACCCAGCAGGCCTCCGATGACTTATAGACCTCCTCCACAGGAAATGAGAGCATTATCAGCCACCAATTAGGCCAAGAGGGTGATTTACACACACACTAGTGCACACGTGCATGCACAGACACACATGATTTATAGGAGCCAAACAGGTGGGTCTGTCTTTTTCGCTATCGTCTCTCCTCCCTGCGGTGTGAGAGTTGTCCAGATTGAGGGAAGGAGCATGTGGATACTCTCTCTGTCTCTCAGAGTCTTTAATCTTTCTTCTCTCCTCCTGGCTGTCATCTGCGCCATCCTTCAGTCGAAGTGGCTGAAAAGGCACAAAGCAGCCACTAGTGGGCCCCAGGAAGACGTCCTCACCATCTCCACCCCATCCCCGCTGACACCCCCTCCCTCTGTCGCTCTCTGGCTGTCTCAAACACTCTCTGGTTGTTGGGAGGTGCAGAAGGGCCTGATGTCAAAGACTATTCCATAAATACACAGTGGGCAGTAATTATAAAGATTTTAAAAGCACAATAATGAGTCAGTAGTTTATTTTTTAAGTTAGTTATCAAAAGCCATCTGAAAGATGTTCTCTCGAAGATTCAGAGAAGAGAATGTTGAGTTTTCAGAAACCAGTGAAAAATTCACTCAGTAAAATGTTTATGATCATAAAACTTTGACATTGACATTTGACACACACCAGAAAACACGCACACACACCTGCAGCACCTGACACTTTCCCTGCGAGCCCAATTCCAAGCCATTTCCACCCCATCTCCCTTCACTTTCTATTGATTTTAAAATCAATAGCAGCTCCGCCAGAGCTGTCTGTGTGAAATACTGTTACACAGAAGAACCTGCTTCTTCTTCTTTTTTTTCTCTCCTTTTTTTGGAGGAAAGAATTTCAAACTACAACTCAGGGTTGAATCTCCTCTGCTCAGGCTATGTAATGATGGAAATAAATTAATGAGGTCAGTCTGGTAGCATTATCTGCAGTGACTAAGAATAGAAATCAAGTGTGAACTAAAAGCAATCACGGAGCTCTTCCTTCAGAGGGAGACCTGAGAGATTCCCAAAGCTGGCTCCATCTGTTTGCTCTGTGCTTGTAATGAAGTTATCAGTGGGCGTTGGACTTCTATAAACCCCCATCCAGGTCTGTAAAGATTCTCATTAAGCTCATCCTCATTGTCGGCCGCAACACAAAGTCGGCCAACATTGTTCCCGTCCTTTCTTCTTCTGCTACTCTGTCCCTCTCTCCTCTTTCTGGGAGCGGCAGAACAAAAGGCAGCCCGGGTCCCAATCAGCGCCTCATGAAGGGGGATCCCACTCAGGTCTTAATCAGTGCTCTGTTTAATAGAGCAACACTTCCCAAATATTATTAACCTCATCTGTCTGCATTAGGCCCTAATGGCCTCCCTCTCTGTGTATTGTCTTTGCAGCAGCTGGTAATGTACATATATATTAATCCACTCTCTCTTCTCCTCCGCCGAGAGATTGTGCGGCGCTCTCGGAACAAACGGTGCCCTTCAGAGAGCGAGGCAGACACAGGTTAGGAAGCCACTAATTAAATGTCAGACTTGACAGATTAAAATTATGAAATTTAAAATCTGCAAGTGGCTCTTTGTCATTGTCAAATTAAGGGGTGCACTGTGTGATGAAGGGGAAGGGGACGGTGAGCTCTAATGGATTGAAAGGGAATGTGCTTTAGCAGCAAGCAGCTCTCAGTGAATAAAGATTCGCCGCTCCTGCCTTTAGGTAGCATGGCTGCATGTTGAATTCCTCCATATTCTCCCAAGTCTGGAGGTTGAGAGGTCACTCCAATGCTGCCAAGCCCATCCTGACCACTTCATTTAGATTTTTCATTCCTCTGGCAACACAAATACCTGGCCAGGAAAGCAACGCTCCGGGAAAGCTATTCCACCTTTGGCTTTCTGTATCTCCGCGTTAAGCACAATGTACGGAGACATCAGCAGCCGCTCTTATCTCCTTCATGACCCATCAAATCATTGAGCTTTGTGAGGAAATAGCCAGGCGGAACTGTAATTCTGGAAATGTGCTTAAAAAGCACACATGGCTTTGGTGTTTAAAAGCATTTAAGAGGCAATCATCCTTCAGTACAAGCATTCAATTACAAAAACACTAACAATTGTCCCTGGAAATTCTCTTTGAGGTGTACCAGATTTGTTCTAAGTAATAATATCCTTTCTGCAAGCGTGTTTTAACCACCTACACGCAGCCAAAGTGCACCTCATTGAGCTTGTAATTGTAGGTGTTGTTTCATGGATTTATAACCTGTTTTCAACTCCTCCACAGTGAAGTCTTCCCAGCACAGCATCAAGCAGGAGTGTTTCTAGATATTATCTAGAAATACTGCTTATCTCATGCAAATGAAGGCTGTGTCTTAACACTCATCTGACGATCATCAGGGTTCAAAGAATTCTGCAGCTTGGTCCGGGGTCTGAGTGCATCTGGCCCCGGCAAGGTCGAGGGCACTCTCTGCAATAAAAGCTTGGTGCGAAGCTGAGGCAGCAAACACTCAACAAGGATCAAAACACAGGCAGCATGAGAAGTGACAAGATCCAATTAAATTTAATTACTCAAGCTGTAGTTTCATTTTAACTGACAATTTTGATTAAGGTAGCTACACGCACTTAAAGCTAAAAGCAGAGGCCAAATTGTATCAGAGTAACAGTATTAGTGTACGTGGAACCTTGACTAGCTAATTGGGTTTAATTAAAGCGGGACCAAGAGGACCGTAACGAGTTCAATAAGACGGAGGAACAGGTCATGGGTCAGTTCTGGTTTGTGTTTCTGTGTGCGTCTGTGTGCATGTTATGTGTTCGTTTAAAAACCATAGTGAGTAGGTCAAAGCCACGTCAAACACTTTATCAACTCATAATCTGTGTTTGGTTCTCCGTTCTTGTGTTCTCTTTTATCTTTCTTTTAATGTCTGACCATTAGATGATGGCTAACATGCAGTGCAAGGATGATTACACATACTTGAGTACTGTACTGAAGTTTCATTTTGAGGCACTTGTGCTTTACCAGGGTATTTAAATTTCCTGCTACTCTCTTCTTCTTCTCCATCTAATTTATTCATCAGCTTTAGTTGATTGTTACTTTGCAGATTTATATTGTTAATTTTAAATAAAATATAACTTGATGATTATCATAATATTGTAGATTAAGCTACCGAGCAGTTTATAAAGTATTCTTAATGACCCCAGTTTTACCAGCTATAGCATTAGTGATGCTTGCACATTAATGCATCACTTTTAAAAAAATCTGATATTAGTCGTTTTGTATGATCAGCACTTTTATTTTGGTACTTTTAAGTATATTACACTGTACATGCTCTTGTACTACTAGAGTGCAGGGCTTTTACTTGTAACAGAGTATTTTTACACTGTGGTATTCATACTTTTACTTAAGTAAAAAATATGAATACTTCTTGCATCATTGCTAACATGGAGACATAATTGTTGTTGTTGTGATTAAAATGCAGAGTTATATTCTCTTGTAATCAGTGTAGACAGATGTTGTTTATAAGTTACATTTCCCAAACATCTATAACATTTGAGGAGAACATTAGTTCACTGCAGGAATAAAATGCATAAGATTTAGTGTTTTGCATGACAGTGCTAAAAGCATTTTTTAAATAGATGAAAAGATAATGAACTACTTAATTTTTTGCGACTGTGAAGTTCAAAACTCAAAATTGTTAATCATGAACTTGAACCAGTTCTGTTTGAATCTGTTTGAATGGAAACATGAGTTAGCTGTCGTGTAGCATGAACTTGAACAAACTGATAAGAATAAATGGCTTATACAGTAAAGCTACATACAAAGATGCTATTATACAGTGGTGGAAAAAGTATTCAGACCTCTAAGTAAAAGTACTAATACCACATTGCAGAATTATTCCACTACAAGTAAAAGTCCTGCATGCAAAACCTTACATAGGTATAAGTACAAAAGTATCAGCATTAAAATGTAGTTAAAGTATCAAAAGTAAAAATACTCGTTATGCCGAACGGCCCCACTCAGATTTTTTTTAGATATTCTAAATATATTATTAAAATATTTGTATTGATGCATTTATGTAAGCAGGGTTTTAGAAGATATCATATACTGTGATACTCACGTTAAATGTATCATGTTTTTCATGTGAAATCTCAAACTGAAAAGTAACTAAAGCTGTCAGCTAAATGTAGTAGTAAAAAGTACAATATTTGCCTTAAAATGTAGTGAAGTAGAAGTATAAAGTTTCATAAAATGGAAATACTCAAGTAAAGTACACGTACCTCAAAATTGTACTTAATTACAGTCCTTGAGTAAATGTACTTAGTTACATTCCACCACTGCTATTATAATGTAGACCACACCCAAGATCAATGACAGCACCAACACAGATACAAGCTAATGATTTTGTACCCATGTATAGTGAGTTCTATCTACATTGTGTCCAGATCCAATTCAGACAAATTGCTGTTCTCAATCAATCTGAAGTTCAATTCAATTCAATTCAGTCCTAATTATATATCAAAATCAAAAACACATTTGCTTTAGAAAGACTTTGTATTCTGTACAGAAATGTACATATTATGTCCTTTGACCCTTCGTCAGATAAAAAAAAACTACTTAAAAAAACCTTTAACAGGGAAAAAAGGAAGAAACCTCAAATAGAGCAAAAGACAGACGGACAGATGCGCAATAGATGTCATTTGTACAGGACAGATCAACATAATTAAATTACAATACACAGAGTGTGAGAGGGGAGCTGGAGGGAAGTGTGTCTCGAGTGAGCGTTTGTGATCACATTTCCTTTCCCACTAATTTGATTTATTCTGTAGGGAAACAACAACCAACACTAAACTGAAAAAAAAAAAACACAGGCCAGAGAACAGATTGTTATAGTTCAGCTTCCTTGTGACAACTCTACAAATATTACACATGTGTTCACTTAATTTGTGTGATGTAAACACAACACAAAGCTAATCAGGCTGTGTGTTGACTTCCTGTTAGTGATAGGATCTCAATCTGTCCAGAGCAAGTGCAATTAGAAGAGTGACTTTTGTAACATGGAATTATAAAGAGAGTGTGAGTGGAGACAATTTTGTGCTCTCGGGGAGGAGATTTGTTAAACTTGCCCTCTGTGACTGTGTGAAATTGAGATGGAGGGAATATTACTCATCAGATACAATCTTATGTCTCCAGATTTCTGTCTACTATAAAAAGTATAAAATGAGTTTTAATGCATACATTTTCTTATGTTTAATGCTCTGGCTGAACATTTTATAGTCCAACATGGGCAGAAGATTCTCAAAACATACCATAACCAGTGGCGTGTCCAGACTGAGGTGGGCATTCAAAGGTGCATGGGCTGCAAGAAAAACCTTAGATTATCCAATTACACCATTTTAGAATTGGAAAAAAATAACACATGTATTAAGCATGCAAAAACTGCAGGTTGAAGGCAGCAGCAAAGCCGACCTGGCAGCACCTTTACAATCATTTAAAAATAACTATATGGAAATATTCAGTACTATTGATGATGGTCTTGTTTTTTTCAGTTGGTCATATGAAGGCATCAGTATTAAATTGAGATTTTCTTAATACCAGTTAAAAGTAATAATAAATTAACCTTAAATCCCACCAGATGCACATAGCCAACACACCCCTACCTGAGCATCTAATCTCAAATACCTTGCGAAGATATTAACATGCACAATATTGGTTTTATTGTCTATTTGAATAGTTTGTGATACAAGTTGTGTAGAAACAAAGTCCTCCACCTCCAAAATCATGCCCCATACAGCAAAATTAGAAGGATATGGCCCAGCAGTTTGAATATAACCCCAATTATTACAATAAAAATGCTCATGAATAGCTGCAAATATTATAAATGAGTGTTGTGAACTGCAGCTTAATGTCATTGAGCTTCACTGCATTATCCCACTGAATTACCACCAAATGTGAGATGACACCTTTAAGACTGGATGGTGTGTGTTCGAAAGGTTAGTGCGGAGTGTGAGTGGCAGGAACAGCAGTTAGCCTTAGGTGCTTCACTTTTATAGTCACATGCTCTGCTGTTAACACACACATACACACACTCTTACCTTTACACAAAGAGAGACACATCTTCCACAGGGATGAGGTTCATCTGCTTGCCCTCTGGTGCTATACACAGTTTTCAAAGCACCTGCAGCATTTGTTTTCTCAGAGAGTGTCTGTCAATGAAAGATGCTCCAGCCTATTTGTCAACTTAGTCATGAGCCGGTTTGTTCTTTTAGATCTGATTTTTCCTGTCATATAGCTTTCTGACATTAAAGGGACTGGCTGTATTCGTATTGCAAAATTGTTTCTCAAGGAAATTATTCTCTAAGGTAGTATTTTTTAGTCTATTATCAGAAAATTAGACATTTTATATGCCAAATTTACACAGGAATTTGATTTGGTGATATTGTGCAGTAAAACAAGGAAGTTTAAAGATAAAGGGTTAAGGTAAAACGTTAAACAAAAGGTATTCTTGAAAAGTTATAGAAAGTTAAATACAGGAATTATTTATGCTTTGTGTTTATTTAAAATATGTTACATTATGCTGCGTATACTCTTTGACATTATGTGCAAAATAAGAAAACTGTGCTGCATAATGCAAATTTGCACAAATTGTACAATATTTTACTATTAATATTAATATTATTAGATCATATTTTTCTTTTTATCATTATAATTATGATTCATATTTTATTTAAAAATGGCCTGAAGATGGACCATTATAGTGAGACTTTTTCAACAGTTTTCATGAGTTTTTTCTTCTTTTTTTTATTATTGTGTTTTTCTGCTCTATTTCTTGTTTAAGATCCATAAACCTAGGTAGAAAATACCTTAAACAAGGAAAGTTGCATTAGTAAGGATGAAATGATCTTTTTTCATTATTATCAAACTAAGTTATTTCATTTAAGTTTTTGCAATATGTATGAGTCTGAATGTGTCTATCTGTGGCCGGACGTGTGCATATGTGAATGTAAATGTTGTTAATCTATGTGTTAATCCCTTCCCATCTGTGCCAGCTCCACTGCTGCTCTTTTGCAGTGGTGAGTGTGTGTGTGTGTGTGTGTGTGTGTGTGTGTTTTGTGTGCAGGGGGGGGGTCAGCCAGGTCAGCCCTGACACCATCTTTAACTGTTATTTACTGTGATTCCACGACAAGACAGATACCAGCTCCTACGACTCCACTGATGTATGTTAAGCGCGCTCCAAATTACCAGCCTGATGGATCTATTGATGGCCCATTCCAACCTGTCACCTAGTCTCCATCAGCCTCTCAGTTATCCCCCCGTTCCTCCTCCTTTCCCACTCCTCCCACTCCCCCCTCCGCCCTCCTCGCCCTCCGTCCCTGTGGGTCTGAATAAGAAATGAGGAAGCAGGCAGATAGAGACCTTTGTAACCCACTGTGTGCTGCCTGCTACAACACAATGGCCACCACTGATGCTGTTGCAAAAGTTAAGCAGGTCTGTGTGAAAGCACAGCTGGAGCACACACACACACACACACACACATTCATGCATGCACAAAGACACACATGCATGCACTCGTCCCTGGAGAGACAAGAAGGGCAATGTAGACCATGACCGTGCCTGCTAACAGCCTAGTCTTATCACATCCTGTCATTTATTATTCTCTATACAAGCTCCTGCTCCAGATAGTATACCCTGTCATGGGGGAGATGAAGATCCCAGAGGTATCTGTTACAGGCCTCGTAATCTGCTGTCACCTGTGTGCTACACTGATAATATCTTGCGAGCATTGATTGAGGGGAATCCAGGTTAACACGCTCATAGGATCACAAAACGGAAATGATCAGGGGAGGAAAAATCAACTCTTAAAAGACTTGTTAGTGCTGCAAATCAACAGCTACTCAATTTCAAAACTCCCCACAGGCTTTTCAAAAAACCGAACGCTGTGTTTTAGAGTGGAGCTGATGATGGGCCCTATGGTCCCATTAGCCGAAAGATAAGATGAACATGGTCAATACAGCGCGTGTGTGTTCTGTTCAGTGTGTGTGTAGTTGCCGGGCTCTGCTCTATCAGATAAATACCGCACTGAATCTAGTTGCGCTAATTGACTCTCGCAGGCATTACTGGGATTAAGTTAGCAAGCGTCCAAAGTTCATTACGCAGATAAATGCATCTCTTAGCTTGCTAAAGAGCCCTAGTGCAAACTTAACTCCCACACAATGCGAGCAACAAGAAAGAAAAAGCTTTCCCGTGTATTGTAGAGTTAAAACGATTAGATCATTTTATTTGTTAGCGCTTCTTTGTGCCTCCAAATCATCAGTGGTGGAAAGTAGCTACACACTTAACTGCAATTTAGGCCTTAAATGCCTATAGAATTTACTACTGAGTATTTTAATTTACAATTATATGTGTAAATCCACTACATAAGAAACCCTAATTCCGAAAAAGTTGGGACGCTGTGTAAAACCTTTCATGTAATCCATTATATTTAAAGTTTGAACATAAAATATATTGTCTTTGTATAGTTTCAGTTGAATATATGTCACAGAGGATGGGCAAAATATCAAATTCATTCACATCCTAGACAACATCCCAACTTTTTTGGATTTGGGGTTGTATATAGCTCTGATATGGGCCATCCTGCATAATGCATGCATTATCTTATAATCTACATTACATAATCTACATACTTTTGATACTTTAGTTCATTCTGCTAATAACACTGTGCCTTTACATTGTAGCATTGTGATCTTCCGCTGCTGCAAAGCACAACTGATTCCCTCTGTTTCATTTTAAAATGAAAGATGCAAAGAAACTGGGACTCTGAGTTCACACTGTGATGTGGGAAAAGCTTCAACATGCATATTACACATGCATTATTACAAATCTTTCAAACTGAAATGATCCCCCTTCACAGCTGCTGATTATTTTGATGTCATTATAAATCCATGACAAGAAGCACTGCGATGACATGTGAGTTGATTATGGCGGCGCACTTTAACATGTGATCTTTGATAGCATTTGAAACACTTGCTGTCTGTCTCTCTCCCCTCTTGCTCTCTGTATCTGCAGTGATGAGTGACACAACAGCAGGTGCTCGGAGAACCGTGGAGAGTGCTTTCATTTTGCCACTTATACGACAAATTACCCAGACAATGGACCTGGCGAGCCGGGACCCTAATTCAATTCCAACTGTTGACTCTGGGCATTCGCCTGCATGCATTCACCGGCCTCGGGAAAAGGAGATTCCCCTCCACCAAAAGAAAGAAAGCAGGGGGGAAAAAAAGATAATCTGAACACAGTCAAAAAAATGAAAGGTAATATTCATTATCTGGCTGAAGATAGCAGCAGATGAACTGCCCTAATACGAGCACAAATATGATTTAGGGATTCCATGCTTCAGACGGCCCTCTACTAAAAGTGATTTGGATCAATAGTGTTTGCTAGGCACAGCAGAAACACAGAGAGAGAAAGAGAGGAGGAAAGAAAGAGAGAAAACGCATGCATTTCACGATGGGGGAGTAAGAGAGCACAGCAACTAGAGCTGTAGTCAAATTTCACTGGTGTCAAATTAATTTCCGTGTTATCTGGAAATTCAATTAGAAAGGACCCCCCTCCCTCCCCTCCCTCCTCTCCTTTGTGAGTAAGAGAGTGTCGGACATCCCGGCGTGACAGATTACACTGCTCAGAGTGCATATCAGGCCGAAGTGTTGAGGCCCACTAATCCGCCCTCTAATTCTCAATTAGTGTAAAATGAGGCCATAAATCACGCAGACAGGCCGATCGATGGAAACGTTGTTTTAGGAGTGATTGGCAGCCTCCCCAAAGGTTACTGTTTAAGTTGGTTTAAGGTTACAGCTCTCTCCAGGCTGGAGGCAGGCGTGTGTGTGTGCGTGTGTGTGTTGGCTTGGCTTGTGGTTGGGAGGGCTGGGGGGGTCGAACTCAATCTATATGATGCAGGGCCTTGGTCCTTTGGGGATACAGCAGAGGGACAGCACCAATTTTTAGCCCATCAGCCGTCCAATTTTTCTCCTTTTCATACCTGCTGTAGCAAATGAGAAACAAATTAAATTTCACCCCACTATCTCCACAGAAACCATTTAAATCCTTTATGGAAACCAAATTGTCCCCAGACAAATCGCCCCTGGTTCTGTGGAAATACACTATGGCGCTGCAACCGAAATAAATTTGTGTCACTCTGGATATGGCATTGTCTGTAATGCCATTCATTGGAGGATCCTGGTGAAAGAGAGAGGGGAATAAAATAAGGGGCACTTTTGGAGGAACAAAAGGTGTGAAAAAGACCCCGGCTCCACATTCTCTTTTTTGCTTTCCTCTCCATCTCTCTGTGTCTTTCCATCCTTCTCCTCTGCGCCCACTTTTCCCCTGCGTGGTGTTATTAATTTTCGGCCAGAGTTTTTGCATTCATGAGGTTGAGATTGAAATGGAAATGAGGGCTGGCTGAGTGAGCGAAGTGAGCAGCCTCAGCAGTGGCCGCGGCCAAACGGGGGCCCCAGCGCGGCACGGCGCACCACAGCTCAGCCGACACGTGTCAGAGACAGAGGGGACTCGGCGGCCACCATCCAGCCTCTCATTCCCCCAGATTACCAGCCCCTGACATCAATCACAGCATCAGGGAAACAATGCATAAAACGGCCCCAACAAGGGCGATGAAAAATTACTGACAGTGCAGGAGTGGAGCGGGTGGAAGGGTGGAGGGAGGGAGGGAGGGAGGGAGGGAGGGAGGGAGGGAGGGGGAGTTGTGAGGGAGGAAGGGAAGGAAGGAGGAGACCTAGTGCCATTCTACCTTCACCAAGCTAGATGATTAGTCACATTCACAAGGGAGAAAGAAAGAGGCAGAGAAGGAGAACACGACAGCGAGAAAGGACATCAAGGAAAAGTAAAATGAGGAAAACAATAGAAAAAGCAAAAGAGGAAGGAGGTTGCAAAGTACGAGGCCATATTGACAAGATAACAGCTGAAATTGTTCTAATGAGGTGACAAGGATGTGTTCTCTCTGAGCGAAGTTTTCACATTAAGCTTAATTATGTAACAAAAGAACCAAAAGGTTGGAATCAATCATTGAATACAGTCTGAAATGACAAGTCTGTATTTTTTTTAAATAAATGTGCAAATTTAAGAACAGTTAATTCTGAAAATTGAGAATTATAAATCCCAATTTAACCTTTAATCACCATATAAAGTTGTTAGGATAAAGAGTGACAAAGTCCGCAAAGGAAAGGGGGCGGGGTGGATGAACAGGCCAGAAAACACAGGGTTTGACCCAGGAGTCCGCACAGAAGTGAATTAAAACAACAAACTTATTTTAACCCAAACCAAGATATTTCCGTCTTGTCTAAAAATAATCAAACTGCAAATGTTTCACATTAACCATGTTTAAAATAACAGAACTGAGAATGTGCCAATACTAGTGGCGTTAATTTAGGAAATGTTTCTGTAGTAAACAACCTTTGTGGTCTTACGGGTTGCAGGAATTTATTTACACATTGAGCAACATCAGCATCCCTTTGGTGTGGTGCTTCTTGCCACTTGCTCTGTTTTGGTCTCCACCAACTCCTGAGGGAAATATCTGGCTCTGTGGCTCCTCGATGCCCCTCTTTGTTCACCAGTTAGTCACTCACTTTGTCTGTCTGCTGTGTGGTGCCATTCAGGTGATGTACAGTGGGGTTATCAAAACATTTCCAATGAAAACAGCTACCTGCTGTGTCTGCAGCTGCTAATGAGAACAGTGAGACTGAAACAAAGCCTGTCCCTTGCACATTACACATAGTCATTTGATCCACTGTTACAGAAACTTGTAAAAGAACTTTCATTTTGTGTTGATTAGCTTAAACTTTTTGTTTGTTCTTTGGTCAATTATTTGCTTTTTCCTTGCCTGTAGCTGCTGTAATATAGAAAAAGCAACTGTTGCACCTCTGATTCATTATACCTGGAATTAAAGGCCTGTTTGTGCAGCATCAGAAAATATCAATAATCTTACTAAAATATATTAAAAGTTATGTAAATCATGATACCATGTGATTATTGGTAGTGAAAAGACTTGTTTACACACAGATTGTGCCTTGAAACAAACACCCAGGGTTGATCTGTCACATATGTTGACTTTCTCCAGATAACTCTTCTCTTTTCATTGCTTTTTCTTTTGAAAGGCCACGTCTCTGGCTTTGCCACGAGTGGGTCACCTTTTAACGACAGCGTCACCTCAGGTTCATATCTAACCCAATCAGGGCCGTTATTGATGACATCACCACTTAGGGGTCCATTTTTGGGCCAGTGGAATTCCATTTCAGCAGTGCCAGACTGGTCTATTATTATGATCATTATTAACCGTGTGTTCTTTCTTTTTTTTCTTCTTTCTTTCCCCCTGCAGTTGCTCGGTGTCTGCTTTGTGTCCTCCACAGCGAAAAGCTAATGTGCTGAAAGGCTGGTTCTTGTCTCCCTGAGCTTATTGAAATCATGTGAATGCCATTTGTGCTTAATCCTTCTGGGTGTGCCATAAAGAGAAGAGAGTCGGCAGCTCCTGAAGAGAGATGAGAGGACCTCAGGGGATTCACTTTGCTTCGGCTCGTCTGCTGAGGGAGAGAGAGAGACACAGAGAGAGTAAGACAACTGACAACCTAACCAAAATACGTCTCATAATTTGATTAGGTTACAATGACAATCTTTATTTATAGTCGGTCTCAGATGCAGGGAGGGGGGGGGTGGTGGTTGGGTTTTTTTGTAGCATCAGATTCATATTAACTGGTGCTGGTTTCATGGCTGGAATCTAAATAAAAATAATGCACATGTAGCTGGAGGCTAATTACAGACAACAGCATGTCCATCTGACGCCCGGCCCCGACTGCTCCAAACACTCGTTTGCCTCATTAGGTTTGTGATCACTCATTTTATTTAGCGAGGGGTCGCCTTCTCCTCAGAACCAGGATATCAAGTCACTGGAACACCTTCCATATGCATGAGAATTACATCAGAGACGGCGCTGTTGTTGAAGCTTTTGAAATAATAATGCGGCAAATGATAACGCCTCGGGACGCTACAACACCTCATTACAGCTCAGAGTAGTTCTTGTAAAGGAGAAAACAGGCTGGAATGAATAGGAAACATGGCGGCGCTTGAACAACAGTGGTATTTATATTCATCCGTTTACATCAAATTGTTGCTTCCCCACAAAAGCCTGAAACAGCAGCAGGGTTTTGAACTCGGGGTTAATGAAAAAGTCCCTGGCGTCGAGTTACCTGCTCGTCTGCAGGCGAACCCGTCTGTCGAAACAAACATTTCATTTGTGCGCCACATGTTTCTCAGACGAGACCCTAGTAAAAGTTGTTCAATAAATTTTACCGTCTGTTTTACAGACCTCCCCTTTCCCCCCTGTGTCATTTTTTTAATTGAAAGTGGATTCTAACTCGGCTATAAACATCATTCCACCCAATCAGAGCTGGTTTAGATCAAATGGTTGTTTCAATGGGCCGCGCGCTTACAGATGCCTTCAACCTCGCCTTGTCTCCCAGGCTCTCGTACTGTTAAACACTCTGGCACTCTTTTAAGGCTGGGAGATGGCTGTCACTGTATTTTGTCAGCAAAGCATAATATTTCTTCAGGAGTTCTGAACCTGGCACTCAGCGGGGTAGAAATGAAAATAAGGCAGTACATAAACGGAGGGAGTCAGCCGTAAATCACCTAACACGCAGAGGAGGCAGCAGGTAGACGCACTGCTGGCTGTCACAGCACTCCCCTGGAAAGCAGATTGGACACCAGCCATCATGCTTTAATCAAACTGCACATAATAGACATGTCGCTGCTCTTTATGACACACACATATAGTGCAGCGCGCACACTCACACGCGTGCGTTTACACACCAAAGAAGTGAGCTTTCAGACTTTTCCAACTTGTGCTATTTAAATGTGGCTTATGTTTGTTTGTTTGGGTGTCAGAGGTTATTCTTTTGTGGTATCCTAAAAGCGATCTTTGAAGCTTTAAAATTAGCGGTTCACACACACACACACACACACACACACATTCTTCAAAGGTCGGTTCTCTTTACTGTGATATGAAGCTGATTTTTTTTTTGACATGCTGCGTGTCAAACGATAATGTTATTGTTGGCAAGAGTCTTTTATAGCAGTATAATTTTATTCTGACTTTTTCCTTTCTTTTTTTAATTAAACAGTAGATGTCTCGCATGGCTGTGGGTTTGCAGCTAAGTGCGGTTTGAAAGCTAACACCAAACAGATGGGGAAGTATTCATATTCTTATGAGAACAGAATTATGCAGACCACTGAAACAATGGAGAACCTTATCTTACCCTGCGTGATAAATTATCCCAATGAGCTGAATCATTGGGGTTGTCCATTGGACGGCATTCAGGTCATAATGTTGTTCTTCTTGCAGTTACATGACATATGGTGTTTCAAAAACATCCCTCATGTGCAGTATTATTGTAGACTCTGTTTTTCAGCTTATAAACCAGGAATGATGTTCTTTATTTCCAGCATTTTCTACAGAACGTGACAACTTTAGAGATGTCAAAAAAAGATACTCACACCCTGTAAAAAAGGAATGACATTCCCCTTGTAAATCCAAACTATGTAATATGTCCTTTAAGTCAAAAATAGGGTTTTGGAAAAAAAACATGTGCAACACCTCCTGAGATGTTAGACTTCAACAAATCATGCAGGGATGTAACTAATGATGCTCTTATTATGTGGGTGGTTCATTCTATGGCACTCGAAGGTTGTCTGCCAATTGACTTCTGTGTTCAGCTCTAAAGCAGCACTGATTGTATAGAGGCTCTTATAGAGCAAGTGTCCTCAAAGGGCCCTACAGGTCAAATCATCAAATTAGGCTTTGAATTTTCTTTTTGTGTTGTTTTAATCCTCCACCTGCCACCAATTTGCAACAGCACCTCCTCGTCTCTAAACACTTAATGCAACGTATCCTCTTGAACACAGACTGTATAAAGATGGACACCCACTAAACCAATCACGAGTCAATCACAGCTGTTAATCGTAAAATTACACACCCATTTCATAGCATCAAAAAAATGAATTAAAACTAAACTTAACATAAAAATGTACACTTAGACATGCAAAATGTGGTAAGAACTATCAAAAATGAGAAAAACTATCATTCAAATTTATTTTGTACTTTGATTTTTACTTGGCCCATGTATCTGCTAACATGGAAGCAGTGGGATATATATAGGACATATATATTTATGACCTTCATCTCTATATACAGACTACGCTACTGAATGACTCCCATTTCATGAATGTTTATAAGATAAGATAAGATAAGATAAGATATAAGATTTATTAGTCCCACAACAGGGAAATTTTCAGTGTTACAGCAGCTAAAAGTGTGTAGAAAAAATATAAAGAAGCATCAATATGCACAACAATTCATATGATATCTTACAAAATATGACTGTTTGACCAAGGTCGTTGTTTGAAACAGGGTTTGGTGAGGAATTAAACTAGTATGGTTAATAAAAAGGTTTGGGTTAAAATAACTATTTCTGTAATAGGTGCAGTTATTGTTTGCATTCATTGTACCGGTATTCTTGATCTATAGTGAGAAATTAGCAAATAACCGTCATTATAAGTCTCAAATATGTTTTGCGGCTCTCCACAGCTTTTTTTGTTTGGCTTTTTTGATGGTGCATATTGCCTAACTGGACTTTCTCAGTGTTTAAACTACGTCACTACACTTCCTCCTTTGCTCCTGTCATATTAACTACCGCCACTAGAGGTTGCCGCTGAGCAACAAACATAAATATAGGTCGTAATAATGAGCGTTATCTATGAATTACAGTGCACTACTTTTCACATGTATAACTACAAACAGAGAACAAGATAATCCTGTTTTAAACCAGTTCAAGAAGGCACATCAATCAGTGAAATTAAAATAAACCAATCCAGCACTTGGTTTTCTGATGAGCCACACAGGCACTTTGTTAATGAAGTGCTTTTCTAGTGTTGCATCACCTGAAAAGTGACAACGGCTCCACAGCGATACAGCGGTCCCTGAGGGCGAGAGACAGATGCAAGCTGATTTGAGAGCAGGCACCGGGGACAGTAAACCAAAACCAATTGAGTTACAGCTTCATTACATAAAGCCAGAGAAGGTGGTTTAAACTATATGAATGATAACCCAATATATTGGACATTAGCGGCACAGATTGACATGTGACAGGGGGAGAGTGGTGGAGAAAGGAACAGATGGTTCACCCCGTCTCTCAGAATCTCTGCTGTAACATGGTATATCTTGTCGAGGGGCAAGTTTTATTGATTGAATTCCTGCCCTCAGACACGGGTCCTATAGCTACATGTGTCAGAGCTGCTACTGGCTGTCGGAAACCCAACACCGGAGCACAGGTTGTGCAGCAGGGTGGGGAGTGGCCTTTTATGATAGTCACACAAGCAGTCCCATCTGTCATCAGAAATAGTGCTTTCCTGTTGTCAGGGTCTTACAGAATAGAGCCTCATTACAAATAAGAGTGGGGATATTAGCAAAACATCTCCCTAAATTATCTTTGTGCAACTCAGTATTTTATTATGCATCTTTCATCAAATAACAACTGAGATTTTTAATCAGCATCTTAAGAATAAGAAAAAACATTCAAAGCTTCATTCTGCAGAAGATGAAGAGACTTTTCTTTTATTTAAAAAAGCCTTGGTTGTGATCATGTTGTTTGTGTTTGTGTTTTGTTATCCTGTCAGAAGGGTAATTGCTGCGGTTGCAATAGATTAAGGTCTTGTGAGAAAACAGAAGTATTGAGTGGACGCATTTATGCCGCTAACCACAGTTTAATCTTGCAAGCACAGATTGACCCCCACTCCCGCAAACAGACCACTTAATTGCATACAGAAGGCAGCAAAAATGTTCCCTTCAACAAACAGTTCATCATTTGGTGTAAACTATGAAATGATGTTATATAATGATAACCATCAACAGTGATCCAGTGCACCCAAAGACCTTTCTCATCAATTATCTGTTATTGGAGCCTCTGTATCCTGTGTATTGTGATATTCGTTTACGTTTGATGAATGTTGCGCTCGGCGGGTGTTTTGGTCCCCAGGATATCTTTCTCCCACTGATGTACTTATTAATAATAAATTGAGCGAGGAATGTGTGAGTTCTGCCTCCCTCCACTGTGATTATAGAGACAAAAGAGTGTTTGAAGTATCCATCTTAATACAAAGACATTTTATTAGATAAAGCTAACTTGCCCAAGACAAATAGTGACGCCTCGGCGCCGGAGTAACAGCAGTTCTTTCTTTGTTTTTCACTGTCTCTTCTTCTTCCTCTCACCTTTTTTTCTTGTTGCATAAATTATGATTTTTTTACCCATAATTTCATCATACAGTGATCACTGTAAGAAGGGCAAGACCTCTGCAGTGTCAGGTGAAGAGAGAGCAGGAGGTAGGATGTGGTCTGAGGTGGGAGAAATAAGTTTCTGGCAGCGTGAACCACCATAGGTTGTCTGCAGAGTCATGTGTCATTCATTCATATTACCACATTTGCCACCCGCCCCTAATCCCCCCCCCTGCTGTTCTAACACTAACAATACATAATCTTCATGTGTCAGACATTCAAATGAAAATACAGAGAGTGTTATTTATGCCTTCATCGCACCTCTTGGATATGTGTTTTTTCTCCCGCTCTATCAAAGAGCAGTCAGTCACCTCAGCCATATAAATCACCCTCGAGCTGCACTTTGTGAAAACATGCCGATTAAGTTTGTGCACCGTGGCTGGCCGAGAAGGCAGTAAATTTCCCTAGTAACAAAGTTAACATTGATTCAGATATAAGCACTTGTCCGCGTGTAACAACGATAACCTTTTAGTAGATTTGGAAAACATATTTGACACCCATTAAAATAACGAATGATTTTTCTCCTCCCCAGAGGAAGGCGGAGAAGGTGTGTTTAGACAGGAAGGGGGGGTTAACGCACCGTGACTTCACCTCAGCCCTGCATCCTGAGTCCTCCGGCTCTCCGGCAACAGCTCGCATTAAAAAGCACAGAGCAAAATTGCCATTAAATTACAAATTTTGAAAAATGATGTCGGCATTTGACAGCATTAGGAAGCAATAAACCGGACTACATTAACCAAATAAAACCCAACATTTTCATATAAATAAACATCTGCTTCTCTATTTCTGGCTGATATAACACTCATCAGTCAACATGTAGTGACTTCAGCCTTAGATTTGTCATCTTTTTTTAGCTTTCACACAGGTTTGTTTCGACTAAATACGTGAATTGTGGAGAGGTTTCTACAAGTAGTGATAGCCACTAAGATTTCACAGAAACAGGAGAATGTTGGGCAAAAATGAATGACAGAACTTTACAAAGGTGCCTTTAAAAATCTCCAAAGCCTCTAAACACAGACAGGCCACAGCTTTAGAAAACGGTTTGTTATGGTTTAACATTTGTAGGTATTTCCTGACCATCAGAAGCTAGCTTCACGTTAGCCCTTCATGGAGACAACTTTGGCGTATCGGGCCTTTTCTCCCATTTCTCCAGCATGCACAACGCTAACACCGAAGCACTCAACATTCAGACAAGAAAAACTGTTGTGAAGCCACAATCAAACCCCTTAAATGTGCAATAAAATGTTACTGGGAATAGTAACTGATGTGTAGTTACTTAATTTTAAATTATAGTCCCTTACACTGCTGCACAAAAGCAGTCTAAACATGCGACGTTTAAGTAATTCTACTACCCATCAAGAAAGTGTATTGCAGTGCCAGTTGCTCTGTTTGACTGACAAGTGATCTTTGGGATTTGCAGTTCAAAAGGTCACATTACGAAGCACTTAGCACCAAAGCTTTAGTAACATCAAATCAGCAAGAATTTAACCCTGAAACACAACCCTGAAAATATGTAGCACTTACCACCATGACATAGATTTGATATGGATACTTGTAAAAGTATTCTCCTCACATAAACTGACTGTATTGTACTATACACAATAATAAAAAATACAAAAATAATGCAAAACCTTCCCTGGTAGTCGAACATATAAACAGACAACAAAAAGTTATAAAACCGTCACCAAATGGCACAAGAATTATTCAAATTATTGATTATAAAATATACAGAAAATCTAATATTGACACAGATAATAACTACATATGTTATCTTCTAGCTGTATTTACCAATCTAGACTGCTTAGTGAGAGCTGCTGGGCTTTGAAATAAACTCTGTCACCCTAAATAAACTGCTGATTAACAGGATTAATAACCGGAACAGTTTACACTTCATGGACTTAATCCGATACACCTGAGTTTCATGTTTTTCATACACGGTAGATTTGTTTTATTTTGTGCTCTGTGTAAGCTGAGCTAATGTTTTTTAAGGTGTTTAAATAATTTCCAAGCAAAGAAACCAAATTCAATGAAAACTTCAGATGATTTTGTACTATTCAGGCATTCAATAGTTTCCATTTTAAGTGTATACATAAGAGAGTATGTACGCGTGTCCATTC
Source organism: Centropristis striata (assembly GCF_030273125.1). Lineage (NCBI taxonomy): Eukaryota > Metazoa > Chordata > Actinopteri > Perciformes > Serranidae > Centropristis > Centropristis striata. The sequence goes on from NC_081526.1 coordinate 16,582,400, forward strand.
TTTTAGAGTTGATTTAGTCAGGAATGTATTTTCATAATGCCACGTTCAGGTTAGATTCGACATCAATGAGTTATGACAAGAAAAGCTCATAGTCTTGAATTTGTAAAAGTATCAAAGAACAAAAGAAAGAACAAGTATGCCTCTCTCATTTTTTCTCTCCCAAAAAGCAGGAACACATGTCAGTTGGTTGTGTGTTCTTCCCAAGGTAAAATATTTTTCCTAGCAAAAGCACCAAAGTGACAACTCCATCACTGAAAGTAGTTTGTCCTCTGCAGTTCAGTGAAAATATTATGAGAAGCTGAAGAAGCAGAGCTAAGAGGGAGGGGGCTGGGATGAGTGACGGACAGCTTTGACACACCGGAGTACTTAGACAATTACTAACAGTTTCTGCCAGTCACCACATCTGACACAACACAAACACGGCGAGGATAATTTTACATTACACTGCCGGGCACGGGTCACTTTAAAGGAACACAGGGAAGCCCGTTTCAGCTTGCATTTCAAGGCCAATCATCCAAATTGGCCCCACAACACAAACGGCTGCCTGAGACTCATTCTCTCTCTCTCTCTCTCTCTCTCTCTCTCTCTCTCTCTCTCTCTCTCTCTCTCTCTCTCTCTCTCTCTTTCTCCACCATACAACTTCCATAACAGATGATAACCATGAAAGCACAAGAGAGTGAGCAGAACTTTGAAGTGCAGCTGTCACTCAACATGTTTCCAGAGTGGGAACTGTGAGGGTAAAATGGTGTACAGGTGTGGGAGCAGCCAGACCCCACTAGGTCAAACTGATACAGAGGGTGAGGGTGGGGGAGGGTGCTGGCTGTAATGGTGAGAACGAGACTTGTAGAGCAGAGGAGCGATGACATGTGTGTTTGACCTGTGTGTTGCAGATTTAAATATTCTCTTTTCAACTTTTGTTTAAAGCAGTAGTATGCCATTTTGGGGAATATCCATTTTTGTGTTACTGAGACATTGATGATATCATTCACACTGCTCTTACATCTGTACTGTTAATACAAGCCGAAAGCTAAAGGCTGGTTAGCTTAAAGAAACTACAAGAAACTGGTAGTGTTCCCACAATCACCTTAAAGTCCTGATGTTGCTAGCACATGCATTACTTTTGGAAATGAGTAGATTATAAAATTATAATAACTGTAATATGACGATGATCAAACAAAGTCAACATAGTATTTTCATTATTATCAATAATATTGTCACTAACCTTTATTTAGACTAATCCATTGACAGCAAGATCTCCTTTTCAATGGTGCCCTGGTTACATACAATAAATTTTACTCATAAAATAACACAAACAAACAAATATTAGCCGTTGCGTAAAATGTAGGCAATGTATTTCATAAATAATAAAAATATTTGTTCATTGGGTAGGTTAAGATTTTTAATACAGTTATTTTTTCATTACTGTAGATTGACATTCCGAATTCTTAAAATGAATCCCTTAATTTTAGCTGAAAGACATGTTTCATCTCACTTTTTTAATTTCAAACAATCCGCTAATTTCTCACTATCAATATTAGCTGCTCTGTTTGAACAGTATTAGACCGAAAAAAATGTTCATGCAGGCTGAAATTCACCCGTGGTGTTCCGGCGGGATTAAGCTATGAGGAGGAAAACTCCACAAGCTGCTAGGCTAATTATTGCAGTGTAAAGTTCCACATAGGTTTAAGCTAATAACGGTGAATAGCAAAACCCTCCCACCCACTCCTGTGAAGCAGTCAACCATCACAGAGAAATGTCTGGTTGAAAATAAAAATAAAATATATAACATTTTAATTAGTTAGCTTCTAGAAGGTGGACTTTATTACCTCGAGACAGAGCCAGGCTAGCTGTTCCCCCTGTTTCTAGCCTTTATGCTAAGCTAAGCTAATTGGCTAAGCAGTATTTCCAGGCAAAAATGAGTGTGATCAATCTTCTCATGCAACTCTTGGAAAAAAATTGTATATTTTTGTTGTGGTTGCTTTAAATTCTGGTCTTTTGTACCATTTTGTTCTTGTAATTTTCTTCTCTAACTTTTTGACATGGGCTGGTGAGCAAATAGGCCTATTAATTCTTCTCCTACCCCACAGGCAGTTTTATGTCCTAATGAGCTTTCTCATCTCGAACAATGAGTTCACCAAGCCTTTTAATGTGTGATGTTTAACTAAAGTAAATTTAAGGAAAATATAACTAGTCTCAATGGCTGCAGTATGGATGAATCAATGGGTTTTCTGAATCAGAGCAGAGTCTGTACAGAGGAATAAATTCAAGTGATTGTGGATGCGGATAAAATAGGGAGTAGAAGTCACATATGTTAATTCTTACTGTGAAAAGTTTCTGGATGTGCTTGAAGGAAAATCCTGACATTTTTCATCTGTCATTAATTCACTACCTCACATCCAGCAATGAATACAACATGTCATAAAGTAATGTGCTTCAAAGAGTGTTTGCTTTCCACTGCTCACGGCCTCTCATTCAGTTTGAGCCTGCATCAAACATCCAATTGACAGACATCCTTGTCATTTCATCATTGGCAATTCACCAGTGTCCACTTTTTGCTGGGAAATGATTTCCTTTTATTTTCAGACAACAGCTTTGATAATAGGCAGCGAATCTTCAAAAGAGTAGCCTTTGAATTAGTCTATACAACAGAAACAATATAATCTCACTTTACCTGATAGGCACCAGTGCACGTGGTCCCACATTAATACTCACATAATGTAGCTACGGTTCTGTGAGTGCTGTTAGAACGTGTGAATTTTAGACAACTGCATATAAACTTAATGCAAAGACAGAAGTAACAGACATTCATTTCTTTTAGGTGTTTCAACTTTATCAAAATGTTTGTGCTCATTCAGGGGCTGTTTGACCTCTGTTTATGGATGTATTTATTGGTTGCTACTTAAGTGCATTAAATATGCATTCTTTCTTATGGCCAGTAGGGGGAGACTCCATTTGGGGCAAATAGAAGTCTATTTCTACTGACGTCTTTGAAAAAAAAGACTGTCTATGAGAATTAATAAGTTTATGATCTCAGCTGCTATTTCAAGTCTTCAATACAGCATGATGTTCATTTTATAATTTATGCCCCCTTGCTTTTGGATTTGGCAATCCTCTGTTTGACAAGTCATTGCCACAGCGACCTGTCGATCAGGATATAGGACATGTGCATTTAAATAGCTGTGAACTTGTTTTTGGGTGTTGTTTGTGTTTTAGTCTTTACAAACCTTGTACTTTTTAGTTAATTAAAGTTGATTGTAACATTTTCGTTGACTAGAAAAGTCTTGATCAGCATTCAGTTGTACTATAGGACACTATCAAATCAAATCAATCAAAATCAAAATTACTTTATTTATCCCCGAGGGGAAATTAGGTTAGTCTGTTAGCTCTTCTGTAAATTATTGAAGAATGAGACAGCCTGATGGCTGTAGGATTGAAGGATCTTTTGAATCTCTCCATCCTGCAACGGAGAGAGAGGAGACGTCCCCTGCTGTTTTCTTGGTCCATAAAGGTTTTGTGTAGTGGACGATCCAGGTATTTCAAGATAGACTCGAACATCTTGAGCATCTCTCCACCACCTCCTCCAGTGTGTCCAACCTAGCTCCAATCACAGAGCAAGCTCACCGCTTTGCATCTCTGTGTGTGATGCTGACTCCCCAGCAGACTGCAGCATAAAACAACACACTACCACCACAGACTGATAAAACATCTGCAGCATCTAACTACAGATGTCAAGAGATCTGAGCTTCCTTAAGAAAAAGAGGCGGCTCCAAGAGGTCCTGGCTACAGACCTCCACTGTCAGGCCCCTACCTCCACTGTCAGGCCCGGAAGTGCACGGGATACATTTCAAAATAAAACTGCAGACCTCCACTGTGAGGTCCGTACCGCCGCAGGCTCCACTCTCAGGCCCAGAAATGCAAGGGATACATTTCAAAATAAAATCGCGAATGCACTTCCGGTTGAATCGTTTTCTTCACAAATGAATTAATTTGTAAACAATATGACAAAATATATCAATTCCCGGTCTACTGTATATATTGTTTTTATTTGTATAGTAAACTTTTGATTCGTCAGTGCACACATTTGCTCTTAAGCTATTACTCATATTCATAAGCCAACATCTCATAAGATGTCATAGGCCTATACTGTACATTATATTAGTATACAGAGTACTTCACCGCCTTTTTCATTATGATTTAATTTTGACTTTATTGCACTGCTCTTTTTCTAAACATTTGTTTCAGTTAGTTTTTCTGTTGTATTATTCTGTATTTTTATTCTTAACCACCATAAATTTCATGTTTGGTTCTATGTCTATGCTAGTTATGTTCTCGTGCTGCTGGAACACCTAAGTTACACTAAATACTACCCTAACTCTTGATATCTACAGTATAAGCCATGTAAAATTATTAAGTGATCAACGAGAAAACAAAAACACACACAAAAAAAAACACTAAGTCACAACATGATCAAATGTTCTGTATACCTTTACTCACACATACACACACACTCACTCAGTGGGACATTCACAATAAGGCAAATAATTTATTTTCTCTATTATTTCTTCACAAAATCTCCAAGTGTCATCAGGGTTGTGAAATGTGAATGTGAATGGCTCCAGGGTTGCTGCTCTTTCGTTCTCGTCCAAGTCTTCTTTCCACAGCCTCCCATACTGTAAAGCATAAAATAGGCTATATCATGTGTTTGAATTATAGTACATGAACTTCAATTCAAATTAATGTATACAGCCTGCAAACTTATTGTTTGTCTTGTCTTTGCTTACAGGTAAAATGGCCACTTGCACCAGGTAGTGTAAATGAGGCCATACTTATGTAGAAGAAGTAATAATGACTACGAAAGTACGAAAGCCGGCATGCTTCTTAATAAACACACCACCACAGCAAACCTCTCAACTGGACTCGATGATTTCTGCGACAGTTAAAAGCAAAATATACTCAAGTATCAAAAATAAAAGTACTGATGGTGCAGAAGCATTTCAGTTACTATTCGGTTTTTTATACATTGTAGTATACAACAGAGGTGGAAAAATAAAAGTAAAAATGTTCCACGTAGTTCTGCCACATGTTGATTCCACGAGTTCAAAAATATGTTTTCAACTTTGTGACTATGCTCAATTAATGCACGGAGAGTTTACAAAAATATTTCATAACTTACATACAAACAAATGCGAACAGTTACTTTACGTTATGCACTAAAAAGTTAAGAATCATTAGGTGTTGATGCAAACCACCAATGGTGAAAGTAAACTTTGAAGTCATCTAACTTAGCTTCAAAACGACAACCCAAACTGACATGTAACATTCGGTAATTTGCGTCATTAATGACTTCTATAACGACTATTACAACGGCACTTATATTGACGAAGAACACAAACCATGCATTTACTTTCTCTGGATAATAAAAATCAGAAACTCACCGCTACTCGCAGAATAAACTTACTCTTCTTCTTTTCGAACATATGCGCTCTCGCTGGTCTCTCTCTAATTCAAAGGGCAAGTGAAAATGACCCTCCCAAAATGTCCTCCCCACCTCCCCACGCCCCAAAAAACGTCCTCACTTCCGGGCCTGACAGTGGAGGGGCCTGACAGTGGAGGTAGGGACCTGACAGTGGAGGTCTGCAGCCAGGTGCCTCTCGGCGGCTCTGCCCCTTTTTGTAAAGAGCGTCTGTGTTTAGCGACCAGTCCAACTTATTATCCAGGTAAACACCTAGATACTTAGAACTTTGCACCACCTCAATGTCCACCCCACAGGTATTCACTGGGGTGGACATCGAGGTCTCCAAAGTCTCTGGTTCCTTCCAATGGTCCAGGTCCCTCCTGGATAACGGGGGCCCTGCAAATGGCTGATGTAAAACCAGTAAAACCAGAGTGAGTTGGTGATATACCAATTAAAGTGCATCCATTAATATCAGGATTATCCTTGTAGTTGATCAAGAACTTTAAGCGCAAAACCAGCTGAAAACAATTGGCATTTTCTGAACTGAACTATTAGTTTTATGTCTCCGGCGCAGTTGTCAGTGTTGTTGTATTATGATTCTATCTTTGTTTTTTTCCCTTTAATGTCTGGAGTCCAACCCACTACAAATTTCACATTTACATTTATTACAGTTCTTTTACAGGCTCCTGTGAGGTTGCAGTGGTTCCCAAGACAAAGTGACCCTTTTTCGTGATGCATGTCTTTGACCTGATTTCACCCTCATGTAACTTCAAGGGATCTAAATCTGGAACAGCTCCAGTCACTTGTCAAATCTGACAATACTGTCACTTCTGTTCACTCCAGCTTGGCCGTGCATCCGGGCTAATTGTTCCCCAGATGTGAACATCCACAGCCATCTAATCACACTCCATTCTGATGTCTGTGTCGAAGTCCAGGTTAATCTGAACTGAGCGTGGATTTCAAGAAAAATCAAAAACATCCTGATTGGCTGACAGTCCTGGTTAGCTGTGTGATTTCAGAGTGACTACGCCATCTCCAATGGACCTGGACCTCCTACTGATGAGTGCTCGATGGAAATTTGTTTGAAAGACACTCCTTAGAGATCTTAGGCACACACACACACACACACACACACACACACACATACACAAACACACACATGTGCATACACGCAGACTATCAGAGAGAGACAGTCCAAACTCATAACTGTCAATGATGGACAGGTTGACGCTGAGACTTTTTGAAGTGACAGAATGGACCAGGTTTCCGCTGCAGACCCCTTCTGATTGTTTTGCATTTTGTTCTGTTTGGCTGAGCATAGATGTTCACTGGGAAATCACAATATTTCTATTGTTGATATTTTTACACAATGTCTGTCTGGGTTGTTTGACTGGGCAAATTAATAGGTCTAATGGTTGGAATAATTAGGAAGGCGATGTTTTGTTCCAACAAGCACTCTGCCAAACAGCTGAAAGAAAAGGTAAGACGCAATTCCCTCCCTGTGTATACATGCCAACACATGAAAGTCATTTAGCTGCACTTAACTGTCGAAAAACAATTAGGGCAAAGCATAACAACATCTGCATGCACGACTCCTGTAACATGTTTTCTGTATCCTCCTCCTTCCCCTGCAGAACGAGTATTGGCAATCCTCAAATACTAGGTACACTTCATGAATTTTACATTATGCCTGATCATTACCATAACGATGCTATCAAAGATATTAGGAGCCTTCAACACTGTTTTCTCTTACACAGGGATCTCTCTTAGATCTCTTGTCAAGAAGGTGGGTATCATCTACCATCATCTTAGCATATAGCATGCACGAGCCCCCTCTCCTAATGAGTGTGTGTGCATGTCTGAGTGTACAATATGTAAATCCTTGTGTTGAGTGATCGAGAGGGGGGTCGACACTGTCTGTGGGTGTGTGAGCAAGTGTGTCATAAATCCTTATAAAAGAGGCAGCATTGTCTCCACCACTGTGTTGTCTGATTTATCTTGAAATCAGTGAATGCTTTGCTTGCTATTACCACGTTTTGTTTTTTCTTCTGTTTTGTCTACCTAAAAATGAGCCCCTCATTTCCTTTTTTTCAATAGTTTGGACAAACAGTATTATTGCAGCTGTTTTGGAACAAGAAACTATGAGAGGTAATGTACCTCCAGATTTGTACATGTGAAGTGTGTTAACATTTATTATGAGTAGTGGGTGGTTTGACAGACGTCCAATATGAGGTGGAGTAATTAGCATTCTCATCTAATGGTCCCATCTCTCTCATGCTATTGTCTCTTTCTCCGTCACCCCCCTCTCCTCTTCTTCTTCTTCTTCTTCTTCTTCTTCTTCCTGGGCGATGTGACGTCCTCTGAAGCAGTAAAATGATGCTGTTTTTTTTTTTTTTTTGCGTTGTCCTTCCTCCGTCGCAGCAGCTCACAAACAGACTGTAATTATTTTCTGCCAGGGACAGGATCAGTGTGGAGAACAAAGTGCACACAAAACACCCTTGTGACGACTGGGCTGGTTTGTACAAAATATGCTGCATATACACACACAGACAGGCACACACATGATCACAAGCATGTTTCCACAGACACATGCACACACGAGATGAACATAGACACTGAACAAACCCAACTTTTTCCCCTGGACTTCTTGTTATACTGTGATTCTTCCCAGGGAGAATAGATTTGCTTATTAATGCAACAAATGCTGCCTGCTTTCTGGCATTTAAAAAAAAAATGTTGTTTACATGCAATCACATGTTGTTCTGCTGTTATTAACAACAAGTCATGCACATACATAGTCGCGCATATACACACATTGTATGCATGCACAGCCACCAGCCATCTAACAATCACTCAGCACACTGCGGGTTTCTTCCTTCTATTTGCTGCCAGTAAATTGGATGGTCTTCCATACATATTTTCATATGCTGATGGCCACATTACTGGTGCAGGCATCCCGCTGAAGTGATTTGTGGTGCTCATTTGAAAGTGATAGGACGCAGGCAGCCACTGAACTCCTACTCAGCTGTGGCTAGAATCAGGCTGTCTTTATTGCTTTACAGCTAGCGCAGTAACCTAGGCACATTGATAATGGGCTGTTGTGCTAACAGGCAGATAACACATCCAATCCATCACCAACTTCCCAGTATGTGTGTGTTGTTTGCTTTAAAGTAACAAATATATGCCTGTAGCCGCCGAAATATACCCGGCTATTTGTAAAGGAGCCGTCCATAAAGCGAACAATGAATCCATTGGATTGTGTGAAAGTTCGTTTTAACTACGGGTAACAGTCATTTCAAAGAAAGAAAACACAGTTGTTACTGACAAATGATGTAGCACATAAAGTCATAAGTGCTATGTACAAAGTTGCTCATTATTCACTCTGAACTATTTTTCTTATCAAACTGTCAGACTGTGGTTGTTATAAAATGTGATTACCTTCCTCTCTCTCTCCTTACCCCCCATATCCCCCTATTCTCCCTGTCCCACTCTCCTCCATGATTACCACACTGCCTCGAGCTAGTGAATTTGAATTGGGGCCGCCTATTATTTTCCCCCCATGTGATAGTAATTATTTACAAATTTGTGAGTGTTCATGTGAAATACAGGATGTCCTATTAGACGTTATGTGTGTAACAGTGGGGGAAGGTGGCAAGGTCTTGATTTTGAATATGCTATTAGTGCAATCAGATTAAAACACAGCCACAGGTAGTTGAGAAGTCAGGCAGGAGGAGCCCCTGAGACACTCTTAACCCAATCAGATTAATATTACAGATTGTCATGATCGCCTTTTGTTTTTCCATTCGAGGGAAGAGGCTCGGGCTCACAGGGGTTTGGGACTCGGTGAATGTGATTACCCACAAGAAACAATAGGGCTTTTGGCGCCACTGTATTCAATAACCAGGAGAACAGACCGGATTCTCGGCCATTATATTTCTTAATTTGGCGAATCTTCACGCAAATTACTCAGACTGGCCTCATTTGGGTGGAAGTACAGATTACAGAGGGAGGATGTAATTGTAGGAGACATGGGGCCGCTCGCTGGGAAAGTTTTGAGGCTGATTGCACAGGAAGTAGTATTATTGGACATGCATAAGGAGACGCTCTAATTTGGCACAACTGGTTCTGCAGAAATCAAACTGTAAATGATGCGGTGAAACATGTATGCAAAGATTTAAACTCATCGATAAATACTGAAGTGAGCATGTGTAATTATGATCGGTACACCACTGCGATTAGTTCAGTATAACCCCCTCCTAATGCAGCTTGTGCTACTCTATGGCACCCAGCAGTTTAGCTCATGGCCTGAAGCACGCCACAAGGCGTATACAAACACACTCTCAAAGCTAGCTCTTTCTCTCTGTATGAAAAACACACAAAGCACAGATATCCTGCAGAGACAACATTTTGTTACCAAAGCCTTTGTTCATTATTTGATACTTCAGAATAGGACATTTTACTAAAGAGACTACTCTTAGACACTCCTACATTCAACATATTATCATTACAGCAAATCTGTTTGTCTAATATGAGCAGTGGTTGCCTTAGTGTTCAGTTAACAATTGTGATTCTGCAATATTGTATGTAAAAAGATATATATTATGTTTATATATATGACACATGTGCTGTCTGTCTGTATGAATTGTACCTGATGAACATCTGAGGAATGAAATCTTGTTAATAAAGTGACTACAAGTGATCAATAGTCGTCTCTTCACATTAATCAATCAGCTGCAATCAAGCCTCGGTCAGTGTCACCATCGCAGGTTTTCATTTGTTTATTGATTGGCTGCCAAACGTCAAGAGGCGGGTTGTATCTAATATGAGCCTGTCAGAGGGCAGATGGGAAAAAGTCAAGGAAAAAGAGAGGAGAGTGGCATGCTGCTGATACTGAGGAACTCTGGGTGTGTTAGTATATGCAGGTGCAAGCGATGCTGCAGGAATCCAGGTAAGGTCTGCATCCATTTCTTGCTGGTGGCAACTGAATGCAATCAGCCTTTTAGAAGCTGGTATGGCCCGAACTTTTAGTGGTGATTAAATTCCCCCAAGACCGAACAACAAATCACTTTACCATCACCGCCTATCCTATGGCAACGTATTCTCATGAATGGGTTCATAAGATTTCAAACACCAGTTCCCCTGGTTGAAAAACGTAACACAAAGGACATAAATCCCAGTCCTCTGTGTTTGACCACAACCTCCTTCCTGCATCGCAGTTTTAATACTACTAATAATAATATTACCACCAGGACAGGAGAAAGGCCATGGATGTATAAAGATAAAGACAGTGAAAATGAACGCTGACTGAAGGGATGTATTTGTTTGGGTATTGAGTGTAAACATCAAAAATCCTTCTCCAGAATTGTTGACCTTTGACGTTTAGCACCTACATCTTGTTTGTTTACCTAAGACACAAAGAGAAATGTAAAAATGGTTTAGGGGATAGATTTAGTGATTGTTTTTGTAAGCTCTTTGTTTGACGAAGGCTTGGGGCCGTGTAACTTCATCTACATCTATCTTCCTTCTTCTGTCTCTTTCTTACAATACATTATAAATGCATGTTTGTTGTGTCTGAAGCAGATTTCTTGACACATGATGTTTCACTTGTGAGTGTAATTGCACAAAAAAAACACTTTTTGCAAAACAAAAGTCCTCTCTAATTCTATCTGTGTGTATTTCTCTGGTGTATGTATGCAGCAGCTGCTGTGGCCAACATGCTGAAGGGTGTAGAAAGGGCTTGCGTGAAGTCGATTCAATATCACACGTACTACACCTTAAAACAAAACAAGGGGAAAAAAAACAATGTTATAGCCTGAAAACATTCAATAATAGCCAATTAGATCATCAAAAAAACCCTATTCCCAGCAATACTCCCTCGCACAAATACACACAGCCAGGGCAACAACAAAAAAAGAAAAGGAAAAGGAACCCTAGGGCTGTTAAACTTTAAAGCTCCTGCTTCAAAAACTACATAAAATAAATGATCTGACTAAAACCATAACCCTGGGAGACCTCACTCACTGCCTGATAATTGTCTTCTTTCATGCCACCATCCATCCAGAACATTAGGCCTGTGTTCTCAGGCCTGCTGGGTGCTATCGCATAGGGCAATCGCAAATGAGGGGGGGGGGGCTTCAGAAAGGCTGACCTCCGCAGGGAACTGTACAGCCCCCTGCTTATCCGGCCGTAGGGATATATGCCTACATAAACAATTTCAAAGAAAAGGCAAGATTGTTGCAAACAGGCCAGTTACACTGCTGGGGCACGGCGTACACATAAGTTGTGCATGTACATGATTTATACACACATAAACACGTGAAGAATTGCACACGCACACATGCTGGCTTTGGTTCTAACTCTTTGGTTCTTCACTCAGTCTTTCTTTGAGGCAATTGCTGGTTTCAAACGGGATCTATAAAAGATGAAACAACCTTTGCACTCGTCTCCCTCTGATGTTGGGAGACATACCTGCAGCCAGAGTTATTAGTTACTGCTCGTATTGATATGCACCGTGCCCAGTGCATCGTGTTGGCGGGTAAAAACCACTATGTGTTTCTCCCACGCCTCTTCCCTTTGGACAAACAGACGCACTCTGGCCTCCAACCGCAGCATTGTGTGGGATATGTACATCTAATTGGGTCTCAGAATAACAGCAGAGAGGAGGAAGAGTTCATCAAGTTTAGCATCCAAACTAAACAGGTTCAGTCAAAGAATTCAAAGTAGAATTATCTGATTGAATATACACATTAGATAAGTGTTTGTTTCTGCAGCAGGGGTCATATATCTCCTCTGACTTTATGTATAAGCGCTGGGTGTGATGATAAATTCAATCCAAACTGATATGCCGCTGAGCATTCATCATAACAAGCACAACTCAATTTAGCGTCGGCCAATTTCCTGCCTCGCACCGAAGTTCATCTAGTGTGGGTTGTGCTATTCAAAACACAATTGAATTCATCTTTCACGGCTTCATCTAATAGAAGCTTCTCTAGTCAAATCCAACCCTGTTAATTTGCTCATCAATATAGCATAGCGCGCGCCTGTAGGGACACACAGTGCAGTAACTTAACAGGGCCAATTCTTTTTCATCAGCATGTCCCACATTATGTACCTGCGACGTTTATTTGCAGATAGAAACAGTTATCAAACTCAGCCGGGCAAAAAATAAAACACTCTTAGTTCTTTCTGAGGGCGATTATACACTACATTCATTTTTGTTAGTGTGTTAATGCGTGTGTGTCATCCCTGCGGGTTTTGCAGGCGTCAATAACACTCTATAAATTCCTCCAACACATCCATAATAACTCACGATAGAGTTCTCTGCCCTTTACTTCAAAGATGTATTTTTGTGCGTGTCTGATTGCCAGCAGAAAAGCAGTAATATCCACGAGGCATCGCTGGAGAAGTGAAAATCCTAATGATCATCTTTATTAGGCAAGTGAATCTGTCACAGCGAGATAATATGATGCTTTACTCAGAAGCGTCCTGTAAATAAGGGTAATTAGGTACTCTGTTCTCTTCAAAGCAAACAGCAGCCTCGCTGGATTTACTGATGTATCTTTCACTGGTGGATAATCATCACTGCAGTGTCTGGAATTGAGGGTGTCCATATAAATGCCTGTAAACACCTACTGCAGCGAATATGATTTTTCAAAGCTGACAGATGTATGAGTTTATGTTCACTGCTGTTTCGGTAACATGGCATGAAAAACAAATGATTTATCGGTTTCACTTTCTAATAGGTGCCATTTAAAGAAATGGGGTTTACATGATGTTATAATGGCTTTACTAATGGGTTATTAACCTTTCTTTGTTAATGAGTTGTAAGCATGGATTAATGGTGACAAACTATACTATGGCTTTTTTATCAAAAGGGTAATATGATGCTTTCTCTTAACACTGGTTAAGATAACTGGTTAAGCTCCTTTGACTCACAACAAGAAGGTCATGGGTTGGAATCCAGTTTGGGGGCCTTCTATGATGTTATTATGGCTTTACTAATGTACGGTGACCTTTTTATTTATTTATTTATTTATTTTATAGTTACACCATGCTATGCCATTTTCGTGATGAAATACTATACTATGACTTTTTTTTATAAACTTTTTTGTCATATTCATTCATTCATTCATTCATTACCATTAACCGCTTATCCGCAATCGGGTCGCGGGGGGCTGGAGCCTATCCCAGCTGTCATTGGGCGAGAGGCGGGGTACACCCTGGACAGGACGCCAGACTATCGCAGGGCTTTTTTGTCATATTATACTATTATTTTTGAAATCAAAATATGTGTCATGCTATACTATTACGTAAACTATTACTTTAAAAAAAAAAATTTGTCATTCTAAACTTAGAAAAAAAAACTTACATTTTTTTTTAGCATAATCTGATAATTATCTATACTATGACTTTTTTTAACAAAAAAATGTCATGCTGTGCTATAATTTTTTTATAAATTTACATTTACATTTAAACATACTATACTGTGACTTTTTTTTGCTTTCACTTCACAGCAAAAGAGTTCGGTTTGAGGTCCTTCTGTGATGCTACAATGGCTATTCTATTCTAAACTACGACTTTTTTGACAATGGTTAGACTGTGGTGTGGTGGTTTTCACTTTAGGGCCGTAGGTTTAAATTCAATTGAGGGCCCTTCTGTAATGCCCTGTAATAACTTTCTAGTTATAGTACTTTCTAAGGCTTATAATATATTATAACTTTTTTTGTTTAAATTGATGACATACTATACTATGACCTGGTTATCAAAACTTTATGAAATACTATACTATGACTTTTTAGAAAAAAGAAAATAAAAACCCTGTCATATGATACTATGACTGATTTAGTTTGAGGCCCTTTTCTAATGCTAAAATGGCCTTTGATGGCATACAATACTATGACTTTTTTCATTTAAAAAAATGTCATACTAAACTCCAACTTTTCATAATCAAATGTTTTGTCATACTATATTATGATTTTTTTTCCATCCAAAAAATATATCATACTTTACTTGTACTTTTTTTATCGTCATATTATTATAATATAATATAATATTGTCATACTACACTATGACTTTTACGACTTTATATAAGGACAACTAGACCAGCGTTATCATTTTTGCAGAACAGTTTTATTCAAGCGGTGCCTTACATAGCAGAATCCTACAATCTCCACAACACAATATGCCTCTTCTGAAAAAAAACAAAAAACTGTTTGGACTGTGGCATTACACAATTGACAGGGAAAGCATCCATCTGTCCACATGCAGCCTCAGTCTATTTATAAGGCTGCCATTGACTGACAACTGCTCCTTAGGCGAACTATAAAAGACCAGCGCTGGCCGAGAGGCGGCATGTGTAGCTATTGATTACCAGTCAGAAGAGCATAAAACATCTGGGAAACAGTGAGATGAGTAGCAATCAGGAAAGCTAGCTTTCCCTGAGGCAATTTATAGACCCATTTGCCTTTATCGTATGAAATATTCTCCAATTCTTCACCTTAAGGGGGAGCAATAAGTAACCCATTGTGCAGAAAGTGTGTTGTGGAAGTCTGGGTGCCCCCCTAAAGGCATTGCACTTCGCCAGTAAAATCCTGGCAGAGTCAAAGGTCAGATGTGTGTATATGACATATTGTTATTTTACATGGCTGGAGATGACCCCGCCGGGTTGTCATGGGGATTGTTGAGTTTTCTTGAATGCATTTTGTCCCATTTATATTCATATTTATCTCGTAATGCCGCATGCACTGAGCTCAGAAGTAGACTGCAGACTGCAGCACTGAGTTAAAGGCTCTGATTCATCCACTGGGTCACAAGGTCACGCAGAAGTGAGTGATATACATACAAAGTGCTGCTCAATTCAAATGCATGTTTATTGATTTTACATTTCCAAACTGTGCATTAGTATTTAACTTTTAATTATGCAAGGTCACTCCAGCACGCATATGAAACCACGGATCGCCTCATAGATCAAGTATTTTATTATTTAGATTACAATCAGTGTAATCTCAGTCTTGTGTTGTCAGTTTTGTAAATATACATCTCAATGTAACTTGATTTGCATAAAATCATTATCTCAGATCAGACAGTCCTAGTTAATTCTGCTATCCATCTGTTTTCTATTTAGAGGGAAAATATGCATAATTCATAAATTAAGAAATATGAATTGGTTGCTGAACAAACACTGAAGCTGTCTCACGCTCAGAATCCAGAAGTGCTTACACTGGTTTAATATTTGACAGTGAAGTTGCTGTTTTTATTTTCCTAATAACCGCAACAAAGATGAGGAGTCATGGTGTCGTACTGTGATATAATTAGAGAGGAGCCCGGACCCGTCTGGTCAAATGAGATCATTTTTCCAGAGCGTGCCCTGGGCCAAGTCTGATTAATTTGCTACACATTGTGTTGGCTTATTGTACCAGTTGCATTACTCGTTCTCATTTTGTTGGTGATCGTGATGAATCTCTACTGAAGTGACAAAAGCAGGGAGGTTTTTCAACCCAAATTTATAAAGTAGCACAAGCTATTTTTTCATCAAACTATTTTTCCCGGATTGATCAGTTTAGGGACTGTGTGAAAATTACACAGAGGGTCAGAAAGGAGGAGGGTTATCTATTTTTCTCCTTGATGAAGGAATGTAACTCTAAAATATGTTTGGGAGGGCTTTAACTTTTTCTCATCCTAGAAGAAAAATATATTTCAAAAAGATTGATTGTCTGTGAAGATAATAATCAGGGTGACATTTTTCACATCCAAATCAGCTGTCTCTAATAGGATCAATATGTCCGTTTTGACAAATAGAATAGATGTGGATCTGATTGTAGGTTGTATTTTCAGAGAGTACATTATTTTTCACCTGAGGTGGGAAAGAAATAACTAAATTTACTTCAATAAAGTAATTAAGTGCAATTTTGAGGTACAGCCTTTGTATTTCGTTGAGGAAAATCATTTTTGTAATATTTTGTAATGTGTTTTTATCATTTTGACAAATTCAAGCTCCATTTCTATTGTGTGAATTTGTGGCTATAAGTGAAAGCTTCAAACTAAAGGATACCATTTGTGTTTTTAATTGGTTTTAAATTTGTTTTTCAATTTTTTGACGTATTGATTCATTCATAGACAGGATAAAAGAAGTCCAGAAAGTGATGATAAGTGCCTTAAACCTGCATTCATTCTAACGTCCAGCAGGGGGCGACTCTATGAGAAAATTCCCCTTCCTTTCATTTGATTTATTACATTAGTAAATACTTTTTGTCAATACAGCATAATGTTCATTTTGTAGATTTTGGTCACCACATACAAACATTATAACATGATTGAATGAGTTTATTCTACACGGTGGGCCACAAAGTTGGAATAAAATATTTGTTACCTCTTTCCATGAAAGGATTGTTACAACGTGATTTATTCTTGACCGATAAAGTGTGTAACTTCTCGAAACTTGATTGAAAATAAAACCACAATAAACAGGATGGAGGATTGTGTCTGAAAACAAATTATTCCAACTTTATGGGCGTTAGTAGAGGTCTGCTACACCTTCAAGTAGGTTCAGAAATCAGGCCATCAAATGAGCTAACACAAACCATGTAGTAGTTTTCCTAAACATAACTACAAATTGTTGACACCTAAACCTTGTAAAAAGTGAATGAAATGCCATCCAGACATCTACTGGACTCATAAAAGCTTTCTGCACATACCAGTAGGTGAAGCAGGAACCTTCTAACACAAACGTATGAGGCTGATAACGACCATTTAATGGTTTGAAAACACTCAAAACAGGTGATTGCGGTCCCATTTGGAGTAAAATAGACAATGAAGCAGTGCATGTTTTAGTGCATGGTGACTTTCAAATTTGGTTTAAGCGAAATTATGGAAGCTATCATTGTTAGCAGCGACTTTGCACGGAGTAGCTAAAGGAGTGAGGTGCAGTCAGGTTGCTCCTGGCATATTATTTTTTAAATATCAGGGCAGAGATTAA
Organism: Centropristis striata; assembly: GCF_030273125.1. Lineage (NCBI taxonomy): Eukaryota > Metazoa > Chordata > Actinopteri > Perciformes > Serranidae > Centropristis > Centropristis striata. Next base: position 16,599,829 of record NC_081526.1, read on the forward strand.
TAACAACGCTGTGGAGAGTCTTGTTTTTTTTTTTTTTTTAAAGAGAACCATCAGGTTTAGCACCCTCCCCACCCAAATATTTTTGTACAGTCCCTTAATGAATGCTTATTTTCTCTATTTCGAGTTATGTTGCAGCTGAACTTTAGTTAAACATTTGGAGGAATTGTTCAGTCGTTCACTCACAAGGTCACACGCTGTAAGGCGATACAGCTGATTCTGTCAGTGAGGCCCTCTTTACACACAATATTTGTCTACCTTTGAATTTTTTACTGCCAGACTGTTGACATAGGTTTCTAAATTTCAGCAATTTCTGTCAGAGGCACGATTGCTAGAAAGACTGCCGGAGTCTTTTTCAGTTCATAGCCATATTTTTTAGATATTAATACTAATCTAATTTAGGCGGATGCACCATCCTGAAAGCGTCAGTGGGTTTTTCATTACTGCACACAGAGAGCTGCTGACCATATTTTATGTAAATCACATTTCCTACAACCAAAATGTTCCCTGAGGACAAAAATCTGAATTCACTCAGTCAGGTCTGACCTTTTGGCCTCGGAAAGTACGAGTTTAGACCACAGACTCAAAAGCTTAATCTGTTCATCCACACTTAAATCTCTTTGTGGATTTGTAGCAGAGGGCTCATGCTAAATGACACACGCTGAAGGGAGGGGAAATAAAGCTGAAATTTTGTTTCGCTCATTTACTGTTTCATCTTTGTCTCAGACCAACTGTGCCCACAGTCAAACTTCTCTTGTTCACATGATCCTTTTTAGTCTGAGAAGCCAAAAGTTGGCACGAAGTTGCCTGTTAGTTCCCCCAACACGATGTCAGTGATCACATAGTTTTGATCACAGTAAAAATGTTTTCTGCACCATATTTGCATTTTTCCATTTCATTAGCAAGACTCCAAATACTGGAAGTTGTTTTCATTTGCATCTAAATGCATTTGACCCTCACACTGGAAATGACAGATAATTATTTTCCCTGAAGTGTTCCTTGTTTGCAGGGCGAGCAGAGAAGACTACACAGCCGCGGCAATTGCTCAAACATGGTTTCCAGCACAAATTGCAGTGGTGGGCTGTTTGCTTTTTCATTAACATTCACCCTCTGTCTAATTGCCCTGAATCTGCAAGGCTGCTTTTTGCTATATAAAAAAAAAATCTCCTCCCTGCCACCCTGCAGAGGACACAGCATCGCAGGTTTATCTTTTTATCTGTTTGCTGAGAAGAGATGCATTGTGGGATGGCTTGTAGAATAAAATTAGATGAGAAAACGTAAAATTAGATGAGAAAACATAAAAATTAGGCTCATATACTACTAATTTGTTTCGCTGATTAAATCATGATCACAGGCAACATTTTTAGATGATGGCCATAAAAAGTGCAGGACTTTGACTTTGCATGTGGTTATGTTTAGTAATGTTTAAAATCACTTTGGGTAAAGCCTTTAGAAAAACCATGGTGTTGGTTAAAATTGAAGACAGTAATCATTCCCTCTTTGTGCTTCATGCTGTGGTGGTATATTTATGATATTGTATTATTTATGATATATATTTATGGTATATTTACTCAACTACTGTACTTAAGGACAATTTTAAGGTTATTTATTTCAGTATTTAATTTTTTTGTAACTTTATACTACCGCATCAACACATTTTGAGGCAAAACCTGTACTTTTTACTCCATTTAGCTGCCAGCTTTAGTTACTTTTCAGGTCAAGATTTAACACAAAAGGATGATCAATTTAAAGGGATAGGCCTTTTTTATTAATTAAACCTCATAAAGTATATAAAGTAGTTAAAATGAGGCATATCTTTACAAAATTAAAACACTGCATTAATACAATAATCTAATAATATATTTAGAATGTATAAAACAATCTGACTGGGGCCATTCTGCATAACGAGTACTTTTACTTTTGATACTTTAAGTACATTTTGATCAGTAAGTCAGTTTTCAGATTTCAATTTCAGTCAGTTTTACTGCCTTTATGTCACAGAAAACCTTTCTGTATTGGTATAGACTACCATCTTTACCAAACCCGACAGTTAAACATTATTAATACTTTATGTGCTACTGTAAAATCAGATATTTCTGCAATGAAGTACGTTGTCAGCAAAGAACTGTCTGATGTTTTCAACAATTTGTGACTCTCCAGATATTAATTAACAACATTTTCTCCTTGTGTGTATAAAAATGTAATCCATTACTGTAGGTGCATTACATATTTAATGTTGCAAATGAGTTGTATAGAATCATACAATCTCAGTGATGGATGAGATGAGATGACTGCTGTTTTGTGACTTTGATTATGAAAAAAAGAAACATATAATATAACAATAAAAAAGTACTGTGATTATTTAAAACATCAGGAGGTTCAAGAAGTTTAATGCAACATCATCACTGGCAAGAATAATGACAAACATTATCCAGACTTATTTCTCCAGACTTTTAAACATGTGGAGAAATATATCACTATTTGGGCAAGTGTGGACAAAATGGTTCAGAAAAACAGATTATAATCAAAGTACGACTGGTGTTATTTGTCAATTTTGTCACATCACACAAACCAGACTCATGTTTACCCTCCCTGTCAGCAGTGAAATCTTTTTAACAAGGTGCAAAGTCTCTCTCCCTGGTGCTGGAAATGCATCAGACCTAATTCTCTGTCAAACAGATGTTTTGCTGAGCCACATCAAAAACAAAAAAAAAACTTCTGAACGATCTCCAAGCGGAGCGTTGAAAGGAGAAATAATTTCGGTGACCTTTGCTCCGCCTTCGTCCAGATTAGCATAAACCTCTCTGGGTGACCGAGTGTGATAATAAGCCCCAAAATAAAGATGTGGAAAGTTATTCTGTGTACAGTCTCACTGGAGTTTGGAGCAACTTTAGAGGAATGTTTCAAGTTTATCATGAAATGTAGATTTTTCTGCTTTTGGTTTCTCTTTCAAGTGTTTAATGGTCAACTTTACCAAATCGTTTTAATTCACTCAGTGGGACAAATGATATTAAAACTCCGCTTGTGGACGGTGCAACTGGACACACGGAGATGAGGAATGTGAATTTGAGACCTCCTGGCAATGTGAGCTAACTAAAGCTAATAGTCTTGGAATTTACTCTGATGGTCTGTTGGGATGGTTCACAAACATTTACTGTTGACATCTGTTTCAATTCCTCAACTTAATCAAATTTGCTTTCCCATTTAGATGCATTTTTTTCTGTAAACATGAGCACAAGCTAAGCTGTCTGTGCATACAGGTTATCGATTGAGTTCTCCGACTGTGTTTTTTTGCAGCTCAGACAAACAAGCAGCCCGGCTGGAAATAAAACTGGGATTATTGATCACATTAATATGCAATGATTATTTTCTCTGGGTGAATTTGTTGTCTAAACACTGGTTTGAAGTTGTGTAATTACAAAAAGCTTTGAAGAAGACTCAAGTAAAGAGATTTGACATTTTAAGAAACATATTTTTGAAAAACAGCTCTAAGTGAAGTGTTTGTTACTCAGCACTTCAATGGAGGACGATCAACATGAATTATGGTTTTAAACTGCTGCTGAATCTTTATTTGTACCATATCCACCATGTTGCAGGGTAAAAAAAAAGAAAGAAAGAAAGAAAAAAAAAAAAAGAACGAACAACAATGATGCATCATTTATCAGGAATTGTTTTTTTTTCCTTCAGAATGAAACAGTTTTATTGTGAAAGACAAAAAGTTGACAATAGAGTTCATGTGTTCTCAGTGACTGTGGACACTTCAAAGACGCTTTATGTGCAAATGTCAGAGAAAACAAGAGCCAAGATTCTGCTGTCTAATGTCATTATGATTACAACTCATGCAACAAAGTTATTTCAATTTCATCTACAACTATTAGCTTCACTGAAGAAAACAATAAATGTGTGTAACATATAAGAGATCTGATCCCATTTAGAAATAAAGGCAATGCTATAGAAGAATCCTGAACAGCAGTGCTTGCTGGGATACAAGCTACTTTATTTATTCCTTATAATGTATGCCGGCTAATTGAATAGCTATTTGTTTTATTCACAGCCCAACACAATGCCAGAGGGAGGCAGAGGGTCCACGCACTGTAAAGTCACAACTTCACAGCAAGAACACTACAGTACATTATCCATACATTTATTATTTATGGCTAATATATGTGATTATTGTTGTTGTTGTTGTAGTTGTTGCTGTTGTTGTTGTCATTATTATAACACTAGTTATATAAAGCAATAAATACATTTTGTATTTCAAAGCTTGTGATGAAGTTAGTGATCTGTTTATTATGTGTTTTATGGAAATATAATGCTTAATGTTTTGATTTTACATGGATATGACCATGCAATGGTACTCAGAAGGCTGCTTTCTTGCATATATATTATAATATATAAATATATAAGTATTATACATCATTGTGCATTATACAAGCTGTGTATTTAATCATCAACTAATTCTAAAAACAAATTCTAAAAATGTTAATATTGATAAAAAAAATAAATTAAATAAAAATCTAAATAAATATCAGTGTATGTTTAGTATCAGTAGATTGCTAAAAATTTAAATAAATAAAAGATTAAAATAGAATATATAGCCAAAAAACATTTTTTAATAACTCTAAACATTGTATGTATAATAATAACAATAATAGTAATAATAATTATTATTATTATTATTATTATTATTATTATTATTATTATTATTATACAGATATATACATACAACATCATATATACTGATAGATATTGATATGTCTGTTAAATAGGTCAGGCTCAGGTATAAAGAGAATAATAGATTTTAGCTGACCATTTAAATAAATATATATATATATATATATATATATATAGACAAAAACCCTTTGTAAATCACCCATTTGTTTTCTGCATTATATGTAGAAAAAAATAAAATAAAATAATAATAATAATAATATATAAGTAAAACACTTTTTTGTTTTGCACCTTCTGTGCGGATTTCAATACAAGTTTAAAATCAGACATATATTAAGTAATTTCAATAGACATATTTCATACCAAGTGTTATAACTTGTCAAAGTAGGAAAAGCACAGGTGTTACTAATAACCTTAAAGATGTCTCTGGTCTATTCAGTTCTCACAGTAAGCCATGACAGTGTGACAGTGAGCCAGCAGACACTACCCCTCTGAAACTGAAGCAATTTAGAGATAATTGTATAATTTACACTTGTGCTTTTCCTGCTGTGACATGTAAAAATGTCCTCTGTTAAAATCTGAAAAAGTATTAAGAGAATGTTTCTTTAGTCACAGTAAATTATTTTATACTGTGGTTGGAAATATTGCCTAAATAAATCCATTATATTCTTTATTTTTACAAGCTTGTTTGATTATTTTCCCTGCGGTTAAACGGAGGATAAACTTTGACTCAGCTGCCACGTGACACTGTCTTTAATCTGATCCTGAATGGATCCTCCCAGCACAGAGAGAGAGAGAGAGATACGAGAGGAGAACAAGGAAACACTCGGGTCATAAGTTCTCTGAGCCCACTGGATGGAGCTGCAACAACACTCGGCAACAGAGAAACCCACTCTAACCAGAGCTCACCAGAAGATTAAAGCACAAACCAAAACATCAAGTTTAAAACAACTGAAACGCAGCTGCCACCGTGCAGACATCCCATATTTTCACTACATCTGTCGTTCAAGTTAAGCAGAATAAATCAAAGTGTGTATATTTTCAATAAATTAGTGTAATAAACTTAAATTGGTCTTCACATTTTGTTATGTACTTTGAGATGAGGTTTTTGTATTTGTAGATGGAGCTGATACATTCAGTAATGAGCCCAAATTGATGGGACATTACACAGCAATAGGACAGAAAATACAGTGTTTTTATTAGATAACTTACTCGGATTAAAACAACACAAGCCGAAAGCTTGATCTGAAAATAAACTGCTAATGAGTGTAACATAAACGGCTGAACGGAATGTGAACTTAATGCCCTGTTATTTTTTCTTTCCTCCATTTTCTAAGTTTAAATTCTTGACACTTTCCATCTTCCACTACAAGAAAAAAAGCAGTCAGGACAGAGTGTTGACCCAGACTTAAAATGTTAGTTTTAATATAGTTTTGCACTGTTGATGACTCCAGATACATTTATGAGCATTATCCAACAAAGCAAACCCGAGTCTAGCCCAAACAAACTGGGATGAAAGGCAGCCTTTGATCCCGGCCGACCGGAGTGACTTCAGCACTTCAGCTCGATTGTTTTCAGCTGAGGTTTCTCTGGGTGGCTTCACTTCAAGCTACAACTGAAACTGCCGGAACAGGGTTTACTTGGGATTTAAGAACCACAAAGTTGGGCCACGAGGAAAAAAAAAAAAAAACCTCTCCTAAACCAAACAGACACTTATTTTCAGAGTTGTTGCAAGCGGCCCCGCTCAAGTTATTGTGATACAGAATGACAAAAGCTCTAACTCCATGTTTCTGTGTCTTATTTCACACCACCGCCAGCTTTATGCTGAGGCTACGACAGCTCACATTCCGTCAGATCATAGTTGTGTGTGACATTTCAAAGAGGATTATGAGAATGAACTGTGATAAAAACTATTTTCACGTGACCCCTGAGCACTTGACCTCCGATAGGCTAGCGCGGCGTAGCACCGAAGACTTCTGGGACTCGCATGTTGTGCAGTCTGTGCTCTCGGAGATTAGGTGGACGACCTCGATGGTGAGGTGATCAGAATATACGAAAGGGAGGAAAATCTTATGTGCTGCAATTTCTGGAAGGTCAAAACTAACATTTAACACTTTAAAGTGTAGTGCAAAGAGTTAAATGCCATCAGATGTGATCAGTAAAATAATCATGGTGAGTCAGGGGGGAAAAAAGCATAACTGTGCATCAAAACGGCACAGTGTAGGCATCAAAGATACAAACAGTCAGCAGTAAATGCACAACAACGTGGACCGCACAAGGAAAAGTCATCCACATGCATCTCACCCACATGCTGCCGCAGCTGATCGGTCCGTTCTCGTCTTTGAGTCATTTTAGAAAAAGCTAGTAGTCTAGTTTTTGTTTGTTTGTATTTCCTTTTTTTGGACAATGCTCATTTGTTTCTTCTACATATACTTATCGATACTTATCATTGTATGTTTTCTTATTGTGCAAATAAACCTCAAAGTATTCTCATTTGTTAGTTAACATTTCTTGGTGCAAGTTATTTTTTAAGAACATTTTTACATGATTCTTACAGCTTTTAAGAGTAAAATCCAAGCACTTTCCAAGCACTTTCAAGGTACCTGAACTAAAATTTTCCTTCATCATCACATCAAAATTGTTTCTATAAATGCAACTGCAAAAATAAAGTTGACAGTATTCACCACAACCAATGCATATTTGTTTGTATGTTTTGATCATGATTATTAAATGTTTGCTAATTTATGGTGCCAAAGAACAGACCGTCTTTAAATCCTTTTTTAAAGGTTTACATGTCTGCATATAACATGAGTTATGTTGAAAATTTTATTTAAGATTTTTTATTGAAAAATGTATTATAAAATTTTATTGAAGATTTTTCTAAATCCAAATTCAAGCATTATCCTAATCTTGAAAACATAATTGCTAAAATCAAGGCTTTTCCAAATATTCAAGGCTTTGTATGAATCTTGTTCTGAACAAATTATGTTTGGGAACAAAATCAGTGGTGTCCCCAGCATCCCTAGTGTATATTACATCTGTGGCAGTACATGTGAAATCAATTGTTTTAAATTGAATGTTTTAGAGAATTTGAGCACAATTCACCAGAAGTCGGGACTCTAACAAACGTGTTCTAATTCTCTTGTAAAAGCCACAAACACACTCAGAAACAAGCGAAAGCAAAAGCAATAAAACCAGATGTAATATCAAACATAGCCATCCACTAATCCTCACCACACACACACACACACACACACACACACACACACACACACACACACACACACACACTCCACTATTAATAAATTATTGTGTATTTCTCACTTGTGGCCAACATAAATAGCGTTATGTGCTTGAACATGTTGACAAAGCAGCCATGGCTCATTGGGGCTTGATGGATGGCCGTGTGTGCCATGCTAATTATTAGTACACATAAAAGGATGCTGTTATTTCCAGACGTGGCCCCAGCAGGTCCCAGCCGGAGGGGTCACTGGGTAAATACGGAGCCATCAGTCTGCGACTATATCACTCAATCTTGATGTATGAGCAACGAGGTACAAATTAAACGTGCAGCGACCTTCTAGGGGGTACGGCACTCAACAGGACGCCATTTGGGCTAATTCCTGCATGGGGTTCAGACAATAGGCCACTATACCACATGGTGTAATTACTTTGTGTACACACATCTGGAATTAAGCTCCCAGAGGAAGTTAATACACTTAAAAAAAAACCTGACTATTTTAGATGTGCAAAACTTAGTATGTGTGGGAAGAACAAGTGAAGGAGCATGCAAAGTGTGTTTGTGCATGCGTATGCGTGTGTGTGTGTGTGTGTGTGTGTGTGTGTGTGTGTGTGTGTGTGTGTGTGTGGCGATTGACTTCAAATGTAGACGCTGATGAACATATGCCAACTCTTGACCTTCTCATGTCATCTGCTCAAAGTTAATCATCGCCGTTGAAACAAGGAGAAAAGATCCTCTTTGAGCGCCGAGCTCATGGAAGATTACATGTCATATACACAGTATCCCTCAAATCTCTCACTCGCCTTATATTTTCCCTCGACACTTATGGGCTCCACCACTCCGGTTACAGCCATCTTGCTTCTATTTGAGGACGTTACAGCCCCACTTTCCATACCAATCCTATCTGTGTCATTTTGACGAACACAGGCGGAGAGATGTACCACTGTAGGGGGGCTCCAGATTAAGGCTGCATCTGGATTTTATAGCGGCTCAATTTTCCCGTGCTGGTGTGCAGCTCAGATTGGATGTGATGAGCTGGGCTGGCTAGCACGGAGTCTACGTGAATGTCAACTCTAGAGTGATATTGATATTGATCCTCAGGTTGAGACAGTTGCTGAGCATCAGCCACAAACACGGTGTGAGACACGGAGAGCATCTGCATCAGGGCGTAAATACTCACAACATTAGGTAGAGATTAGCTCTGGACTGCTGTCATGAAAAGGATTATCATCAGGTTTGTTTTCTCGTAAGTGTTTCCACAGCAGCCTTGCATGACTGTGTGTGTAAAAATCCTTCTCAGGCTTAACAAGTGGTAAAAGTATTTTAAAACTCAAGTACAAATATTTATAACTTTATTGATAGTTTACTTGTACAAGATGTACATTCATATTTTGCGAATCAAAAGGGGAAAAACAAACCGTACGATGATTCATGTTGAGGCATGCTTGCATATGAAATGATAATCATTTTTAATGGGTACAACAAATTCCATGGAGTATTGTTCAATTCAACCATCCCTGAAATGTTTGTAAACTCGGACACGCTACATTTTTTTTTCTTTTTTTAGGCAAACAATGCACTACAGCCACACCTCCTAATTCAAAATTTAAAACACTTAAAAAAACATACAAAAATAAATGCAAAGCCATGTAAAAATGTACACTTGTATTTCAACGATTTCATCTTTCATAAACTTTCAGACAAAATAATAAATAAAACACCCATATGTTTAATTTAAAATGGAGACATAGATAAACAATTCTAAATGGAGGTCTGTTAACAGAGAGAGTGTTTTTGGAGACAGAGATCATGTGTAGCGCAGCTCTGACAGCAGTGTTTAAAGGTTTGTCAAAATAATCCAAAACAATCCAAATGTTCGGAGCAATTTGTGGATAGTACAGTTTAAATTATCAGGAAATTAATGATGAAATGTTACATATAACATGCAGAATTAGGCTAATCATATTGTAAACAACTGCTTGGTTTTGGATGCTGCTTTGTTGGTTTTATTATGAACACTAAATTGATTTCTCTAAAGTGAGTCAAGTAGCAAAGAGATTTTTTAAATTATTTAGAATCCGACCCAAATTTCTGCAGCATCCAAAAAAATGTGCTCATGTTTTTTCCTCAACAAGTGACACCTGATGTATACAAAGCTGCTTGAATACACAGGAGGTTACGCGGGATATGGCACCTGGTTATGAGTGAACTCAATAAAATATACACTGCTGTAGAAAAACTGGTGTGTTTGGCAAAGAAATTCAACACTCCAACAGAAAAAAAATCATTGGGTCTCTTATCGTTGAGGATTAACTGCTAGCTGTTTTTACTTTTTTGCTATTTACAGTATTGCACTTAAACTGCACACCATTGCATTTCAGTTTGACTGATGCTTTCTTCATATTTTCAGAATTACAAAAAAAGAAAAGAAAAAAGAACGCATGTATACCCTTTATCCAAGATAATGTCCTTTTTGCTGATCACATGACAATATCAAACCCCCCTCCCCCTTTTTAATTAGTAAAGTAGTATCTGCTTGTAGTGCCATTTGTAAAACGCCCACATACAAGACCTGAAGTGCAAAGCCTATCTTCACTTCTTTACCCAGGATACAACACAACAAACAGAAAGAAATAAAGACAGAGAGAGAGCACGCTGTGAGGAGTAATGCAAAACCAAGTCACGCCGACACATGCCCAGCAACACAGAATCACATCTCTCCCCTCTGCAGCAGAGGAAACACGAGTTGTTGCTTTTGTTACAGCACAAGTCCATAAGAAGAAGGATATCAAACTGTAATGGAGACCTTTCGCTTTGTAGGTGTAGGGGGGAGAGGGGGGGTTGTGGGCATGTTGAATGGCAGTGTTAAAAACAGTTGTTGAGCGTTTATGTCAGGTGTGGACGGAGGCCAGTCCCAGAACGGTCCTCCATTAGAGCTCATGCACTTGGCAGCAGCAGGGAAACACAGTGGTTGGAGACAAATATGGCCTTTTTTAAATCTTTTTTCTTCATTTTTCTAGTGAGGGTGGGGCGGGGGGGAGAGGACATAAAGGTGAGAGTCGTTCCAATGCCTCGGTGAGGTGGTGTTTGGGTCTGTTTCCCCCATGCTCAACCCTCTCTGCATTGTCAACATGGCGGCAGCCAGCGTCAGCGAGGCTCTGCTTTTGGCCCTGCTGCTGCCTGCCAGTTTGCTTTGTTTCTAACGTCTTCTGGTCTGACGGGCCCCGGCCTGGCCCTCAGACAGACATCCACATGTGTTTGTACGGTCCTTGGGATGTGATCTGTGCCTGGAGTGGACTGAGCCACTGGCCCCGCAGAAGTCCTGCCTGTTGGGGCGAAAAGTAAAAGGTGATTTCATTGGTATTTAATTACCGTTCTCTACAAGTGGTTTGTTTTGGCAGCTGGTTTTGTGACAATTTTCTCGCTCCCTCCTTCTTTTTTTATTTTCCTCCTCCTCCACTGTTCTCCCCCTTTCTCTCTCACACACACTCTCTCTCCCCCCTCTCTGTATGTGTTCCTCTCTTTCATTCTCACTCAGTGTTTTTGTTTAGTTTAGTTTTAGCTGTGAGTGTCACGGCCCTTTCACAGGCTCAGTCTTGTGTGAGAGGCGATAATGGGCATCAGGCGAGCGGAGGGGCAGCCCGGTGGGGTCAGAGTCCCAGAGCCTCGGCGTGTTTTCTTGCCTTGAGTCGCAGGTCGGCGATGCTCGAGTTCTTGCTGTTGCTTTTGGCAGCTGCCGCCACCGCCGCCGCTGCAGAGGCCGAGTCGGCGAGTGATGCGATTGGTAGTCCGAAGGGAGGGGGCGGGAACATCAGGTAGGGAGCGTGAGCAGCCAGGTGAGGGTGCAGGTGGGGGTGGGAGTGGGCAACGCCGTCTAACTGGAGCTGGGCTTGAACCTGCAGATCAGCAAAACACAAAGTTAGTCAGCATGGGCGCCTCAGGCCGTGTGAGTGTGTTTGTGTGTGTGTGTGTGTGTGTGTGCGTGTGTGTGTGAAGAGGATTTAGGTTTCACAGTCTGACACTATTAAATTCCCCCTCAAATTTTACCCCCTCAAAGCTGCTTGCTTACAGTGTGTTTTCTAAGAAAATAGTTAAGGGCTGCACTCTGCGCTTTAGCCCTTTTTTCATGTCAGCTATTCTAAAAGTTAATGAATCATACATTGCTCTCAGACACCACATCCAATTTAATCGTCTAGAATCAAAGTCTTTCTAGGACCCAGAACAGATTTGTTTAATTCAGACTGAGGACTCCGTTATACCCTTGGAAATATGCAGTCTTGTTATCCTGATTATGTATTCAATTGCATAAATAAACAATTTTGCACTAAAAAGATATTCACATATTTGGAGTTATAAATATTTATCCAGACATATTCCTGAGTCAAGGGAAAAAAAGAAACCATAAGGAGCATAGAATATCAGTTTTCACATTCTTGGCAATTATTTTATAAGAAGTAGGTGAAAATTAAGCATCCACTCACTTCAGAGGGAGAGAGCTGAGCCTGTTGCCATTTCTCATGTGTTTCAAACACCACAGGAAGAAGTGGGAAAACTAAAGTATTTCATAGCTTTCTACTCCAACCAAAATAGAACGATAGAAAGTCAAAGTTTTAACTTGACTAAATATTAGTTTTTTCACTTTGCTCCTTTTCAAGTTGGCCCAGAGTGACTGAAAATGAATTTAAATCGTTAAATGAAAGGGAAAATTAATTTGAACCACAAATTCATCGGTGCTCAGCAGCTGAGCGCTGCAGTTGGCATCCAAACAAAAACCTCCTGCAAACAACGAGTGTTTCCCAACAATCGGGGTAACAAACTGCAGCTGTGACTGATCATTTCCAAATGCACAGTGCCATTAAAGCTTATTAAAATATATGACGGAAAACCAAATTAACTTCTTGAAACTTGTTTTTTGTGAGGAGTGTTTGGGGACAGAAACGAATCCGTCCCTGACAAAACAGGTGGCGGGTGTTCGACGTGTTTATAGCCTCACAGTTTGCCTTGTGTGTTTATTGAGCTGATTTTGTCAGTTTTTCTTCACATGTTGGTTGACACTGAAGCAAATAAGACGTCTGACACAAAGGTTTCAGGCTAGATTCGACCCTCAGACCTTGCAGATACAAGTCATGCACTTTACTTAACCAAACCGCTCGCCATTCACTTGTTTTGTATGCGTCTGCTGCATTGTAATATCAGTGCAGTCTGTGCGTGCTGCCCACTGCCTATTTCAACCTCAAACAGCGAGCCTATCTCGGTATGCAGGCCTCAAGCCTCCACCCCTGCCAGTGCAGCTCAACGCCAATATCCATCAGAGCCCACTCCATTCCCCGCTTTCATCATCTCTTTTATGTGCTCGCGCCTGCTGCACTGTTGCCTTAATTAGGCCGCTGCTTTTTTCACGAGGGTCAAGCAGACAACACAGCAGCCGCGACGCAAAAAGCAGATAGCAGCAGATCAAATGTCTGTCCACCTCTCCACTCCCTGTACAGCTCAGCCCTCTCCACACTGCCAGGAGGTGAAAGGTGCACTGAGGTCTGAGCTGCCCCCTCCCCCTCCAACACACACACACACACACACACACACACACACACACACAGGCTCTCATCACTCACATCTAATAGCTACACATGGCCTATAGATTCATGTGAATGTACAAATATAGAAGACCTACTCTGACACAGATTCCACCACAGAAAACACACACATGTAGCTCCATCTTACTCTCACATCCTGTTTTTATAAATCCCACAGTCTTCCCCCCTTAACATGCTGAGTAATCATCTTTTTTTTTTTTTGCAATATTTCTGCAACCTGAGTTTGTGTGTTCCCTGATTGGATGTTTCTAAAAGGTTCAAGCTCTAATAAAAGAACATGGCCTACCTGTTGGAAGGGCATCCGTAGGGCACCCATATTGACATAGGGTGCTACTCTGCACGCGTCAAGGTGACTGCCGCTGCCCAGAATAACACCTGGAGAGAAGGGAAAGATGTCTGTCAGGCAGCCAGACAGTGTTGTTATGTGAGATGAGCAGGTCACAGTTTTTTTTCCACATGCAGTTTTGAAAAGTGTCAAATAAAAATAACCCCCCACCCAAAGGAAAGATCATTCAAAAGGCAATAAAAATTATAATTTACCTTTGTGCATCTGGTTTTCTTGTTTTCGACATTTTGCTCTTCTGTTCTGAAACCAGACCTGGAAGTGAAAAAGCAAATAACATATCAGGAAAAATGCTTAAAAAATAAATACATACATACATTTAAAAAATATATATATCCTGTTTCATTTTAAATGTTATTTTAACAGTATTATAATTAAAGGAAAGGCTGTGTAAGCAATAAAAAGAAAAATGGGTTACCTACATGTAAATAAAACCTATGTAGCATTTTGTACAAAATGTGCCATTATTGATGTTGTAAAGATAAAGAAATAACCATAGCATATAAATAAAGTTGGAAACTGTTAAAATTGTATGCATGTAAAAAAAATTTAAAAAAATCTGAAAAAAATCCCAGAAAATCCTCAACTCAGTCTAAAGGTGAAATCTGTCTCAACAGTAAATTCTAAGAGGAAGATTATAGTGTCAAAATACAACAAAATTATTCTATTCTCTGCTTTATATAAGCCACCGCAATCTCCAGTGACGGTGTAGGAACATTATAAGAATACTGTGATGATATCCCATCAACATATCTTAAAAAAGACAAAAAACTTCGTTAACCACCGTCCAATTAGCTGTGTGTCTTTGAAGCTGCAGGCTGCAGGCTACGGCCTATTGTTAATCATCATCAACCTAATTTGCCTCGGTGAATAACATTATCTCCCCTCCCCTCCGACCCCCGCAATGATTATCATTTACAGATGCGAGATTAGTGGCTGGTCGCGAGGACCACAAAGGGCGCAGACTGATGATGATGATGATGATGAGACAAGGTGCCGTGGAGCCATTTTGAGCTGCGTGGATCGGCGTCGGTGTGACAATAAATGTCCGTTATAAAGTGGAAAAAATCGACAGAAAAAGAACAGAAAATAATAATTGTAATAATTTTATATTTAAAATGTAATATAATAAATATCATAATAAAGATATGTTATGGAAATATTTGTGCAAAAGCACGAGATTTAAATAACATACATTTGAGATGCTTTTCCACTTTTAACAGTAAAATTGCATTATTATTATTATCTTTATTAGTTAAAATAAATTAATAATAATAATTAT
The DNA here is from genome assembly GCF_030273125.1 of Centropristis striata. Taxonomy (NCBI): domain Eukaryota; kingdom Metazoa; phylum Chordata; class Actinopteri; order Perciformes; family Serranidae; genus Centropristis; species Centropristis striata. Next base: position 16,614,957 of record NC_081526.1, read on the forward strand.
GATACTCTAATAATAATAATAAATAAATAAAGGGACGTGTTGTTATGGATTTATATGCGGTGTGATATCAGCTCCACTGCGTTAAATGACGCCAGAAAAGGTGTTTATGAAAGTCCCAGGTGATTTTGCATAGACGCACAGTAATCCCTCAGATAAATCAAGGCTAATATTAGACGGGCCCGGGATCAATTCCAATTACGCGCCAGTATGTTAAGCAAAGTGAACTACACTGGTTCAGACAGTTATTTCTTCATTAAGGGCCACTCAATGATGCGCTTCACAAATACCCTAATCTCATTTCCTTTTTGATTTTTTATTAGAGACAGTGAATAATGACATTTAATTTAGCAGCGCGCCAGAAACCCAAAGATATTAGTCCTAACCGAATTACTGCCTGCTCCTCACCAAGCTCTCATAACTTTCAATTAGATTCATTGACAGCTGCTCGGAGCGCAGGTTCACAGCCTGCAAACAGCCCTGCTGCAATCCACTCTCACTAAATCTGGAGATGTCCCCGTGCGTTAAAAAAAAAAGTGCGTAAAGGGCTTTTTAAATGCTTTATTTTTCATCTGTCACTCATTTTAATGACAGAAAACACGCTCGGGCTGTTGTGCACCATATTTACACCATAAATTATTTTAACGCGAATGCTATAAACTTTATTAGTGATAATTGCAGTGTTATCCAGTATTATAACTACTGTCAATGCTCAGCTCCAAAATGGTAGTCGGTGGTCTTATAAAGCTTTTATTCATCCGATTAGAAAGCTGAACAGCAGCAGAGTTTGGGCCAGAATTGAGTTATTTCTAATCTGTTTTTATGGGGACACTACATCAAGCCAATGGCAGATATTACAAAGAAAATGAGGAGGGATACGAGTTGACATAAGAGCGCGTCCCCTGAAGCAGCCATTCAGGCTCTTCATTCATTTTAATCATTGCCTGGGATTTTTTTTTTCTCCCCCCTCCCCTGAAGGCTGCATGGATCGTAGGCTGCAGCTCTGCAGGCCTACTGCTGCTGTAGGTTCAGTAGGTTGATACATCCCCGGCTGGTTTACACTACTTTACACGTGTTTGATATCACTTAACTCATCCTCTAGAAAAAAATGAATGTTTCTCTTCTTTTTTATGCATTATTTTAGCTGTTGATAGCATCAGCGAAGGCTCAGACACGTGTGGTTCATATTCAGTCTAAATGTGAATTAATTTCAATCTGAAACCGAGTAAAATTCTGAAAGATCCTCAGTGATCGTGCAAACATTTTTTGCAGAATTTCCTACGACTGTCACAGTGAGACTGTAACTCCCTGCAGGATTATTACGACACCACGAGAAACAAAAAATCATAGATTGCGACAAAATTACATTATGGAGTTTAATAAATTCCCACAGGAATATGAGAATATTTTTCACAGTACAGGCTCAGGTTTGTAAGGTCATCCTGCCTGTAGACAAATGAGCTATTGACACTGTGCTTTTTATTTATTTATTTATTGCATATTGCAGGACACACACTTTTATCTATTTATACCGTTAGAGAAAAAGAGAAAAAAGCTCCATTTGCACGTTTTTGGTACAATTTAAACATGACATGTAGCTTACGCAGTTTTATTTTTTTACAAGCTCATCAGCTTGAGGTCACACTCTGCAGACTTGATTATAAAAAAAAAATTAAAAAAAAGGAAAGGAAAAAGTAAAAACATGACTGCACTGTTGTGTAACCACTTCAGATATTTATGAAGTGTGTTAATTGTTTTATGAGCTAATAATTTTGTTTTAAATCCATAAAGTCTTTTTCATGTGATACCCTATTTTTTTCTTTTGTGGCACAAATTAAGGACGGATTATTATAATTAAGCAGAAGAAGAAAAACTCCATACATATCGCAAACCCACTAAATAATTCACCCACACCTGCTGCTGTATAATACTCTATGAGCTAATGGCTTACAGAGATCCTAATATCACTTCAAGACAGAGAATATCGTGACGGTGACACCTCGTTAGTCCCTGCATGAACACTGTGAGAGAAACACCACAGCAGCCCCGCTGTGAGGGCCATACTGTCTCAGATAAGAGGGATAAATAAAAGAAATTCAGCAGGAGATCCTCACCTGCACCCTGGCCTCGGACAGCCCCAGCCGCTGGCTCAGCTCCTCTCTCATGAACGCGTCCGGGTAGTGCGTCTCGTCGAAGAGCCGCTCCAGCTCGTTGAGCTGCTCCAAGGTGAAGTTAGTGCGACTCCTCCGCTGCTTCAGCTTGCCCTGTGCGTCCTCGTCCTCCGACTTCACGTCCTCCTTCTTCTCCTTACACTCGTATATCCCTGTTAACCGGCCAATGGTTGGAATAAAAAGAAAGAAGAGAAGATGCGTTTAAACTCCCCAGTTTACGCCTTCCTGCAGCAGTAAACACGCTATCCTTCTCCCTCATGCGCATGCTGCTGGCCCCTGTGCACTGGGCCCTGTCAGGGGCCTAAGGCCTGGCAATTTGGCTGCAACACACACATTACACAGCCTATTTCTTTAAGAGAGAGAGAGGCCTGTGGCTGCATTCCCAGCCTCCATAAGTCAGCGCGTAATGTCAGTGCCGTTATGAAAGTAAATCAGTCAATACATGCCATGTAAGCCTAATAAGGGTATTTAAAGAGCAGGGAATTAAGCCCCGGCTAAACGGACGAGATTTAGGCCTAATTATACCTCCGTGAGACAGACTGAGGTTATTTCAGGCTACAAATAGAAATATAAAAATGTTCTATCTTTATTTCCCTTTTTCATTAAACATTGAAATGTAATTCAAAGAGAATAACATACTCCCAGTGTAAAAGTATAATGCTCTTTAATGCTCTATAATGTACTATTAGGTGTTATCAGTGTGTTGTTATTAGTAGTAACAGACCTGCAGCAATTACTGATGTTTTTGGTCACATTTTGCTGTTTTTAGTCACATGAAATTATGTTTTTCCACAACTGAAAGTCAATTAAAATGATAAATATTATTATGTAAAATGCTTATCAAATTAATCCCACACAGAGAGGGAGTCGTTCTCTATTAGTTTGAATTAAAACGCAGTATGAGGCATAATAATAATAATAATAATTATAATAATAATAATAATAATAATAATACAGATAATGATACAGATAATAATGCAGATCCTTTCTCACTCTGCCTGTAAGATAGATATAGAAACAAGTGAAAATTATTCACTAAATGTCTCAAAATGGCCACATAGCTTCACTACCTGACTGCTGAGGAAAAAATAGGCCTGTCCTGCTGTTTTATGCACTTTTTAACAAATTAAACAAAACAAAAAAAGAAGATTGTAGGAGTGGCAGATTTTTTTCAATTTGCAGGAATTTAGCAGCTGAAAGTTTGGTTTCCGGCTGATAATCTAAAGCAGTCTGACAGCCCATGCGGAGTATATATATTTAAAGGGGACACTACATCATAATAGTATTGCAGCTTAACTTTTAAATGATGCCACATATAATATAAAACGTCCTTCAGAATTCCCACAATAACGTAAGAGAAAATAAAGAGTATGAAGCATTGCCACATACTCTACAATGCTTCCTTTATTAATGTTATTGTTGCCGAACATTTCACGTGTTTGCAAAAACTGTTTAATTGTCATTTAAAGTCAGTTTTAAACTCGGTGTATGCTATTAAATTACAATTATTAAAATATAGGAAATTATACATTGATTTTTGGTTTGAAAACAATCATGAAATAGTTAAAAGGACGATGAGACGAAGGGCCCACCTCCTGCTGTGTAAAATAATCATTGTAACAACACAATAATGTACTAACTTTGTGTAAATGTATTTGAAGTGGTCGCGCACCGTTATGTTAACTCTTTTTACGCACGGATTTGTGTCGCTTTTGTAAAAACAGAAAACGCTCTCGATACAAAACAACTGAACTTGAGAGACATTTTTTTTTTATCCCCGACACAGAACGGAGCATTTACTTCAAATTAAAAGAAAAAAGACTCACCTTCGGACGCTCTCGTAACATTAAAGTCCTTGAGTTTGTCCTTTTCCAGCTCGACGTGGTCCTTGAACAGATGCACCGGGCAGTGGCTGCCCTCCGTTATGTCCTGCAGGTTTGTCTCCGGGCTGCCCAGCTCCCTCGCCCTCGTCAAGCCGCTCTCCAAAACTTCCCTGTACGTGATACTCTCTTTGCTGCTCTCCTTGGTTTTCTGATCGAAAGATTTCGACACGAATGCCGTAAGTTCTTCCATGGCTCGGCTCTGTGTCTCAGTAGTGGTCCTGGTCAGGGAAATCCACCGTGAATTCTCAGCATATACACCTTATAGCGTGTCTATAGAGCACCAGCACTGCGCACGGATACTGGCAGCAGCAGCGATAGATAGAAGGGGTGGAGAGGAGGTGAGATCACTCCTGCTGTTGTGACTGTGTATTTGAGAGCACACTATTTATACACGGCCACCTCAGCCCAGCCCCCCACCCCCTCTTCCCTCCGATCTCTGTGTCTTGAGCAATTACAGGCCGGCTCGACTTTGCAGAATTCAACTTTCAGCAGCTTTTTTTTCTCTTCTTCCACAAATCAATGATGGAGCTGATGGAGGCGGTTAATTGAATTACGGGGTCATTAAAATGCCTACGGTGGCTCACTCCTGTGAGGAGGCTGTATATGGCTGTTATATCTAATTAATTCGGCGAAAATTTAATTAACGCGATTAGGAGACACAAATGCTGGCTTTATGGGATTGCCCTATGATTTTTGTTTGTGTGCATGTGTGTGTTTGGTGAGTTGACAAATGTGTTTGAAAGCTAAATTATTGTCCATAAACCACCTCACCCTTATATCAGCTGAGTGGACTTATTCCTCTCTAATGTGAAGTTAAAACACACATCTAAAGTCTAAAAACGGTTTAACAATATCAATTCAGAATTTAAAAGTGTTGAATTAATTTTTAAAAAGGACCTAAATATTTTTAAAACATCACAACAGACTTTAATTGTGTTTATTTTATATAAATGTAATTTAATTAGGCCCCAATGCTTTGTTTCCCACAAAATTTAGTGCAAGAATTTTTTAATTTCTTGCCAATTTTAAGTTATTCTTCATCTCTCTCTTCTCTTTGAGCATGACATGAATCCTAATGAAAATTGGAAATTATAAGGAAAAGTAGCCATTATTTAAAAGCAACAAATACATAATAATGGGCTTATGCTGTAATTAATATTTGTTATCTGTTACAAATTCCCCTTTGAGTATTCACTTGTAATCCTTTGTGGTTTCCGGTTACAAATATGAGCCACAAATCAATAAGATATCAGCAGTGTGAAAGAAAAAAAAATGTTCCCTCTATTTACAGGATTTTCATGGGAATAAGTGAGCCCATAATGGCTTAACGTTATCTAAGTCGTTCATCAGTCCAGCACACAAACACAAAAGGCCGGGAGAGGAGTGTGATCCCCCTGGGTCCGCCGCCCTGAGCGGCCCGCCACACTGAAAGTCTCATATCTCAGCTCTCTAATGACTCGGTTTGATGTCTCTCCATTTATCAGTGAGCCCCGCTTCACATCACTGCGGCTGACGCACAAGTCGAGGTCTCTCCCTGGTGCCATGAACTGCGCCTTTTGTTGTTAATAGACCTAAATCCTCTTTAAGACGCAAATCTGCGCTCCCAGTCGTGTGCCTCGATATCAACCCCACAATAAAAGAAGTGGGCTTTTTACAAAAGGCGCACGTGGAACAAAATAATCCACCAACAGGAGCTTCCAAAAAATACATAATAAAAGGATAAAAATCTAACTTTTTACGCACGGCATCTGCATGTGCCATCCAAGATTGGGAGATATCATTTATCCCTATCTGCTCAGTCATTTTAAATTTAATTTAAAATACAATAGGGTTGCATATGACAACATGAAGAAAATAAAAATAAATAAATAAAGTAATACAGATTTTTAACAAACGGTGGGAACAAATTGTCCAGCATTTATTGTTTGGAATTATTATTTTTCTAAATTCAAGTATTGTGTTTTTGACTGGTGTATACAACACTAAAGCTCATTTAAAATTCTTCACTGCAACAAAATATTCATCCAGAATAATAAAGGAAAACATATCGCCAGAAGGCCTTATAGGCTGTGCATGTTTAATATGAATGACGAACACAGTGCCCAATTAAAATAAGACAACGTATGGCACAATGTAGTTTTTTCTTTATCGTATTAAATTTATTTATTTTATTTTTTTATTTAACACCAGAATATTTCCCAGTTTATTTTTTATATATACATATATTGCTTATAATCTCATAGACTGGAGGCATGTGGTGTCCAATCAGCAGCAGCCTGGAGGAATATCAGAAGAAATCCAGGAGGGATGCTCTTTACACACCAACGCTGGTGTCGCTACAGTTTAGTGGCCAAAAACTCTTAAAGGGGCCTCAATCATATTTCTCGCTTGCCGTTCAATCCCCACGATCCAAACACCCCGCCTTCTCTGATGCACGTGCGCTCCCGAAACAAAACCAAAAAAAAAAACCAGGCATGTTATTTTTAATTATTCAGTTGTTTATTTATCGTCAGCATTATTGCTGTTAGAGTTGCCACAGCACAGTTAAAGGGACACTGTACATTATTATAGCAATACAAAGAATTTAAAGCAATAATAAAAAGGTTATTATAATTATCATTATTATCAGTATGTTTTAGTATGATTCCGTTTCAATTATATTCAGGATTTATTTTTGTATAATTCAATAATTTTAGGAAATTAGATTTACATTTAATTAATAAACTGTGTATTTTCTACAAGAATTAAAGCACATAATTTATATTTTTTCCGCTTTGATCAATGTTTATATATCCAAAAAATTATGCCATGCATGTTAAATCTCTTTTCAGTACCTATATGTGTATTATGTTTATATCCACTGTTGCTACTACCTTACAGATACATTGAATAAATTGGGCAATTAAAGGACATAATCACAGAAAGTCAAATGATTCACTTAGATTACTATGAACAAATTTGTAGTTTTTTCACTTCATGTAATATCTTGGAAATGTTGTGAGTGCTAAGCAGACTTCCACATGGCTGCAGGTTTTTTTTAAATGTTGAGTCACAAGTAAAATATAGTCCTTGCAGGAGGTGACAAACGCTGTCTTTTACTGTCCATAAATCTACTCGTGCCCATGATCGTCCATTTACTGCTAATTAGGGAGCTGAGGAATTCCTTCTCTACCTGCTTGTGAAGGCTTTGGAACATTATCAAGACATCAGCAGACTTAAATGAGTCTGCGCTGGCTGGCTGGAGGAGAGCAGAGAGAGAGAGAGAGAGAGAGAGAGAGAGGGAGAGAGAGAGAGGGAAGGGAGGGTGGAGAGACAGTGTGGAAGAGAGGCAGAGAAAGTGGAGGGACATGCTGGAGCAATGCAAAGGAGTGAGCAAATTAGGATTGTGTTGCAGCCCATTGATCATATATCAGATTTAGACTTTTGTGTAGCATGTTGGATATTACAATTGACCTGTGTTGGTGCTCTATAGCTTGTGTGAAGCTTTTAAATCCCTCTGGTCCTGCTAGTATCCAGATTTAGAGATGAGGGGAAGGGAATACAGCCTGACTGGACACTAAGTCTTCACCCCAACAAATGCCACAACACTGCTTCAACCTGTTCCCTCAGCCAGACTAATCCCTCATGTGTGGAGTAAGGGATGATCCTAGATGTAGATCTTTGCTTCTGGAAGTTTGCCAAGATGTTTTTTTTTTTCCTACTTATGAGAGGAGACACTAATGGAATAATTTGATTACTTAAAAGTGGGCATTAAAAATTATTTGTATTTGTTGTTGTTGTTGTTGTTTTAACTAAAAATTGCACAGTCATGTAGGAGAAATTATGTGTGTAAAATAAAGACAGAAAAATAACAAAAGATGTGTTTTTGCAAGTACCGGTGTTCATCTCTCTGCACCACACTTCAGTAAAATCATAATATATGACAGATGTGATTGTCTAAATGTTATACTTGGCCCCAAGAGAGCAGAGTGAGTTCTGAAAAATTTAACTTAAAAAGCAACTACTGCACCTCCAGCCTCTAATATCATTTCCACGACCATAAAGCTTCTTTTAAAGGCAGCGCTTACCTCCAAATATCATCATCTCGTACTATAGGGACAGGGGGAGCAGCGAAAAATGCAATAAAGTGGTATACTTGAATCTGATTCAGCAATGCAGAGATGCTGTACAGATGTGGTTCTGTGCAGAAACAAGAAAATTTGATTCTTCCCCTGGTGGAAAAAGAAAAAAATGTTCTTGCAAGGAAGAAGAGGATTTTAACTGGCTGTCATGTTAATGACAGTGATTGTGTGTTTGTTTATTAGACTCCTCTGGCTTGTCTGCGGGGTGCAGGGATTTCGTGCTTGTTACATTGTCTGGTGCCTTCATTTAGGTCCTTTTCCAGTGCTGCAGCGGTCCACGGAGACTACAGGCTGTTCTGTGTTCAAAAGCCTTGTCTGCCATCTAAATGAGGCTTTTGGGGCAAAAAAAAAAAAGAATTCAACGTGAAAATACCACAATGTGCTGAAGATTAGCTTGCACTCAACTGGGATGTTTTGGGAATATGTTGGTTCTCCTTTCTTGGATTGTTATTTTTCCCTGTGTATTTTCTAACTGCTATCTACCCACAGGGCACCGGGGCCTCTTGTTGAGGAAAAAAAAGGCATGAAATTGACATTATACCCTTAAATGCAGTGCAGATTTGCAGGGAAAACACAGTAATCCACTGACAATGCTTGAAAATCAAACACATACTCCCTCTCTCTCTCTCTCTCTCTCTCTCTCTCTCTCTCTCTCTCTCTCTCTCGCTTTCTCTTTAACAAGGTACAATTTGCCCTTCAGGTTAAATCAACTCATTAATTACTAGCATCTCCTTAAAATTTTTTCCTTTCATTTACACTAGAAAAAAGGGAGTATTTTCCTAAATGAGGATACTATTTTTCTTATGGTCAAATACTCTGGGGGAATGCAACATTTTATACAAATCAATAGCGTTCAAATAATTTATGACTGATCACATGATGTTTTAGCTCCTTATTTGCAGTAGAAAACCGTGTTTTGTTTGGCTCCCAGAGGGCAACATGAAAGACCTGGAGAGAGACGGGGGGGAGAATTGGGAATGGAACTGAAGAGAGTGCACAAGGATAATAGGAGGACATTGATCATTGGGTGCACAAGAAGACAACTGAACCTGTGAGTCGAGGCTAACAAGATGTATCATTTATACATTATTTAGATATGTCTGGGCTGCTTGTGTGCATTTCGTTACATGAGGTTTGCATCAGCATGTTTAGAGGGGACACAGAGTGGCGACCTGAAACTAAACAAAGAAAATGCAGTTTATGTAATTGTCTAATTTCTATTGTTCAGAGGAGAGGAAGATCCAAAAGCAGAGCAGTTAGTTTGAAGCTCGTTTCAATTAGATCCTTCAGTGTCCATTTGAGATTGTGCTTTGTGGGAGAAAATAAATCCCTATTTGGGCAGTGTTAGTCAGTCACAGCTTGTAATAGAAATTAATTTTGTAAATGTGGAGATGGATCAAGTTCCCTCTTGGCAGGGGAACCATCCCACAGACATGTTAACAACGTCTTCAGAGACCAATGAGGCCCATTTACAATAAGTGTCTGTTTTATGTCGCTCGCTTTGTGTGTGCATGCGCATGTCTCACCACAGCAGGCTATAAGGGGTCCCTCTGGTGTCAGCCAGAGAGCGGCCATTTGAGGCAGACTGTCTTTTATGGAGTGATGCTACACTTTCTCAATCACACAATTAAAGCCCGGGTCTGGAGAGAGAAAAAGAGAGAGTCTTGTGTTCACAGTGCAGAGAGCTAGAGAGAGAGAGAAAGAGGGATAGCGTCTTTTACAGAGAGTGATTTATGTTGTGGTGTTGAGAAAAGAGGAGTCCTTGATAGATGACTTCATTAGATTTAATTAACAGAACCGAAGACCCGACACAGACAGAGGAGAGACAGAAGGGGGAGAGAGTGGATTTGAGGAGGGATTGAGGGATAAAAAAGGTGAGGAAAACACAGAGAATGGGTCTACCCAAGGAAACAGAGAGGTAGAGCACAGGGAGAAAGGGTGAATGGAGAACAGATGCCGGAGATTAGGATGAGAATGGTGATGCATGAAGAAGAGGCTGGGAGGATGTGATCAGACACGAGTGCCATCTAGAAAGCCAGCGAGTCCCCATAAAACCAGTTCACCCACCACACAAAGCCCAGTGGCCCATGTGCACATACTTGTACACTGAACAACACTTGTGACTCACCGACACACCCACATGTATGTATGTGGGTAAGACTGATCCGGCATGTGCCGCAGGCTGTGTCTGTTGGCTGAAGGCAGGCTTTGATGGGCCAAATCACTGCCTCTCTCCTATCAGACGTGTCTATCATCTCATCCCTTTGAATTTCTCATCTCTCTTCCAAAGAGACAGAGGCCAGAGCTGCAGCGACTACAGTCAAACTTTCTGTAGACCTCAAACCCAGTTTGACGTCTTTAGATGTGCCATTTAGACAAGTCAAAAATACTGCATGCCACTCTCACCTGTACTCTGCTTAAAGGTAAGACTGGCAGGCAGTATTTTTGACTTATCATGCTGTGCCTCAGCTTTGACATTTTCGGCATTTCTGCTGGACATATAGACAAGTGTTGCCACTACGACATAGTTAGGAAATACGTTTTTTAGCATGGGAAGAAGGTGAGAAGCCAAAATGAAATGTGTGAGAGTCGGATGCAGGTGGACAAGGACGTTGGAGATAGACAGGGATAAAAATTGCATTTTTTATTTTTTTTTTGCAGAAGCAGCCAAATGTCATACATTTGTTAATACAAAGCATAGAAGCAGCCATCAGTTAAACTAAGAAAGTTTAACTGATGGCTAATCAAAAGAACATTTTTTCCCCATTTTCCTGTAGATTGATTTATCAATTGTTTTGTTGTTAGTTGTAAACAAATTGTCCGTATAGAAGCATGCATTCCCTAGAAGATCACTTCAAATAATTCACAGGCCTTTTTGTGAGCAGTTCCATGTAGGAACTACTTTATTTCTAGTGCAGTTTCTGCATGAACAACTGCCCACAACAAGGGTCATGATTTCAGAAAAGAGACATTACTTTTGAGCTCAAATGTATTTTTTGTGTGCCAACTGACCCTTTAAAGGAGTTCAATGAGAACTATATAAGCATGTCATGACATCATAATTATTAGGTGTTAGAAAATTATCAATATTCAACTTTTAAATTATGATTCTTATGTTTTGTTGCATATGTTGGGCAGTGGCATGGGCCCCTCTAGACAGTCATTATAAGCTGGCAGTTGATAGCTCAGTGAGCTGCTGTAGGCAGGGAGCACCTGTCACTACTTATCCATCCATCCTGTCTGCTTTAACTCAGGTCTGATGGAAGGAAAAAGACCACGGCAGCCTCAGCTGAGAGCAATAATTAATCTAATTCCCTCTTAATTCATTTGATAAACCTAATCTATAGGTGCAGGCAGGACAGATACGATACTAAAAAAGGTCAAATTAAATATAGAATATAACAAATTTGCAGTGCAATTCCTGATCTTTTTTTCTTTTAATTACATCACCTCTCTCTCCCTCCTTGCCTGCCTCCCATCCCCTCATCCATCCATCTCCGCTCAGATGGATTCGGGCACCAAACACGTGGTCACATGACATGAATGGCTAATCAGTAGGTATTAGTGCGTGTTAACAACCCCTAAGCTGAAAGACGATTCCCCTCTCGATATTAAAGAGATAACACAGCAGAGGAGCAAAAAGCAAATGGCCCTAAGCCTCCAGCTATGCTCCCCTCCAAAGTTGTTTTCCTGGAAAATTAGGCGATTGACTAATGGCGTAAATGCTGTTAATTACCGGCACCAGTACCCCAAACAGTCGTCTCTGCCTGTAACTAATAAGAAATCAATTAGCTAATGAATTGGTCATTAAGTGAAAAGCTAATCTTGGCCGAGGTATTTTTTAATGATTATTTTTTGCCTATGATCCTGGCTAATTGCCGTTGTCATACGGCGCTCTCAGCTTTCAGCATGCCTAATGAAGCTTCATTAGATCATAACTGGCACTCTTGGAAGATTCGCGGGCAAACCTGCTTCCCAATTATTTTTAATTGCCAGACATTCTGCACAAACAAGTGCTGCTGCACCTTGCGGAACAGGAGAGCTCAGGCTGGCTGTGCTGTGTTTCCTTCATGACTTCATTTGAAGCGATTAGAGCGTGGGGCAGGGTCGCCGCCGAGCTGCTGTTGTCTGTGGTGGATTTAAAGAGCCCATCAGCTCAAACTGCTGGGCTCATTGTTGCGCTTCCTTCCTCACTTTGATTTGGACTGAGGAGAAAAGCTGCTGCTTCCAATGTGGCTCTGTGTCGCCTGTGTGCACAGACACTGACGGACACATTGTGTCTGCTCGTAACACACACAGACAAAGAGAGATGCATGCATTTAACTGGTATTTCTGTGCAATTACAAAAGCACAGACTGAGACAAACACAAATATATAAACACACACACACACACACACACACACACACAAACACACCCTGCCTGCACCATCGTACCTGTACATGTGTCAGCTGACAAAAACAAAGGAGAGAGAGCATCCCTCCTGGGCATGAATAATTAAGAAAAGACAAAAGAGTCTTGTTTTTTTCCTCCTGTATCTCCTTCTTTTGTGTGTCTAGTAAACCCCAGTGTAGTGTAGTCTGAGTTCTCCACTAATAAGATGGAGGATCAGTCTCTCCATGGTGCTCACACAACACATGTTTCCAATCTGACCCTGAACAAGTATCTCTCTCTAACGTGAGGAGGCTTGTGGTGCAAACAGAACTGCTGAAACTCTGTCAATCCCGCAGGTGCTTTTTCGATGAATTTGCCCTTCCCTCAAACATCAGATCTCTCTCTCTCTCTCATTGGTCTAGATGACAAACACAAACAATGCAGCTTCAATGGCAAAGGACTGAAACACTTTTTTGTTTCGCCAGCAAAGAGACAAAAGAAATGTAACCAAAATCAACCGCTTGTTCTCAAAACAATATTTGTGGAGCTCAGACTCAGTTCAATTATACAGGGGGTTTAATAATGTTATTACCACCTGTGCTTGTGAAGATTTTGTGATGCATATTTATCAAGCAAATGCATATTTGTCCAATCACAACACAGGTTTTTGACAAAACATTTTGCCTTTGAGAAAGCAGCCAATCTTTCTCAAATCCAGAGTTTGTGGCCAAGGCCTCTGATTTGCGCCGATGCCAAACTCCTCACCCCAGGTGTCTTTGTGAACATGTGTGTGTGACACACAGAGAAGAGGGCCGGGCCTACTTCACTGGCACGCCGAAGTTTGATGGTGGATGAATGGCACTCCAGATGTCTATCAATATTTAGCAGTAAACATCCCTGGCAGGCGGGGAGACGTGGCAGCTGAGAGCATGAGGTGGTGCAGCGATGAACTGTTGACTTTCAGTTTAACTGGCGAAGCTGGAAGGTAAAAGCATCTCTGAAGCAGTGGCAGCCACAGCTGTGACACTTTACGCGTACATTTTGTTAATGATTTTCACTGAAAATGGCCAGATTTGTCTCAAAGGAGCAAGCCGTTCACCTGGAAGTCCCCACATATGCAACAGTTGTGTTTCTAAAGAGAAATGAACTTCCTCTTGTGATCAGGACAGCGGGAAAGGTCTCTGGTAATAAAAACATCGAAATAAGTATGGAGAGAAAATAAAAACAATATGCAGATTCTGATACTTCAATATGTAGGTTTCACTCAAATGTTATTTGAGTTTTAAAAATCGAAATAAACAAAGATGATTTCCCGTTTGAAACAGAGTGTGTCCATATCAATTTGAAACAAATATTACTAGTATTAGTATTATATTATAGACCAAAAAGCTTCAGGTTTAGACTTAGGGCCTGTTTATACAACAACGCTCTTGGGTGAAAACAACAAAATATTTTATCAGATGTGTCTTTCGTTTAGACGGCGACATCGTTTTTGGGGCTTAAAAAACGTCAAAAAAAAAAAGAAACCATCCTCCAGATTGGAAATCTTGAAATTGCTCCACCGTTGCGTCTAAAGGGTTGAAAACCCAAAAGTGTGCTCAGATCGGCTTACGCTGGCTCTCGTCACGTACACGTATACGTAACATCCATGTTCATGTGCAAACAACAAACATGTTGGACTATTTCCATCAGTCAGACATTCAAGTAACCCTAGCTTTCTATTTATTTTTCCATTCTATTTATTTTGTGCTACTAGGAAGAGTTGTGATGTTGTAGCACATGTGTCTGTGAGTGGGTGTTGCTGGTTAGCCAAGAGAAATTTAAAGTAAAAAGGTCTTATTATTCACTCAGAAGTATGGCAAATAAATATGTCTTATCAACAAAAGCTTTAAGTGCAGTTGTTTGTTCCTTTAATATACTGTCCAGTTCACACTGGTGCAACAGTGGCTTAAACACAACATTATGGCGTACTGGTTTGTCTCCTCACTCCTGTAGCGAGGAGACTACTTCAACCGAAGGATAGTGGATGGCAGCATGAGAGAGAGACAAGCTAGCTAGCTAACTTACTAGCCGTCCGTCCCTGAAACTTCCATCCATTCCCGGGCAAAGTAGTCCACCAGTGGCAGGGAGGGACTGTTGGGTGCACTAGCCAGCTAATTCCTGTCTAATTCGTGGTCTGAAAAACTTAAATACTCTGTTATTCAGTCTCAAATCTGCCCCATGTTAGATAAACGTCTGTGATTGGTCACCTAGGGCTTGGTCGGCTGGATATTTATCTGAACAGTAGGGAGACCAGTCGCATCTGCCAGATGAAATGTAACATGAGCTCACAGATTCATCAGACTGGAGAAATGCACAATATCCTAAAATTACAACCTACAGTTATGTAATTAATATCCTAAAAGTTATCTATATCATTCATTAACTATAACAGAGGCGTTTCAAGCTGTACTTTGTTGTTGTTGTTGGTGTACAGCCACTGTCATACACCCAAAAGGTAAAGTTAATGTCATTGGCAAACCTGACATACCTGCTCAACAATGAAGTCAACATCATATTATTTTTACTGATTTTAAATTCACATAAAAACATGATTCAAATGACTAACTTGCATCTCTTTCTGCCTCTGTCTTTCCCTTAAACCTACACATTTGCACGCACACACTCAAATCACATTACAACACATATAATTGACGTTTATGATGCAGAGGAGAGCATATGCTCATTGAGCCAATTGAATCTTTAGAAAAGCACACAGTAGGCCGAGGACCTGCCAGAACTGCAGCTGAGGAAAATATGTGAGCGCCTGGATTTCCTGTCCAAGACCGTTACTGAGATGAAACATGTAAACATGTCGACACAGACGCACAATGATGCATACATTCCACATGCAGTGTGACATTCTTCCGTTATGGAAATGCAATGTTGGGTTGTGCGGTTGTAGCCAGGTCTGTGTCGTGATATCTTCCCACATCTCGCTTCCCCTCTTTTCCCTGAGAGCTCTGACATCCACACACGTCCACACATTCTGTCTGACATCGGGCCCCGTGGTAAGATGCTCCTTGACCGGCCTTGATCCACACAGGAGGGAGTAAGTGGAGGGGAAGTAAGATAGACAGGAGCAAAGACAGCCCATCAGAGTTAAAGGCAAACAGACATTAGGCTTTCCAGTGCTGCAGTTGCTCTCTCTGACTCTCCTCCGCTCCACACTTTATAAAATTTACATGACGCATCAGAAAGGCCACAAGAGCCTCTTTGATTGTGGAACTATGCCTGAAAAATACATCAGTAGCCATCTTTTCTGGCGAAAAAAGCTGGGAGACAGAATGAAAATACACTTGGCGCGTTCACACACGCTCCCGTTCCCAAACAACACAAAGGCGAAAGACGGGGAAATAGTCATAGACACAACACACAGAGACACGCATTTGCTTGCATGCAGGCTTCACCCTGTGCGTCTGTGAAACAGTGGGATGTAGCTCCTCAATGTCATCTCCAATCGCTGTGATCTAAATGTATAAGAATTGATGGTGCCTTCCACCAAATGCTGTTATGGGGGACCTGGTTTGTTTATTTAATGAAGCCAGTGTCACAGCGGATCTGCGTCCTTGCCTTTGGAAACGGTGGCAGGTGTTGGTGGCAGATTTCCCTCAAACAGGGCCACTGAATTAACAAATCAAATTAACATAACACTGGCGTCAGATCTGGGGGCCTCTCTCTCTGGCACGGCTGTCCCTGTAGTTTGCCTGTACGGACGCTCCCCTCTTGTGTCCAGATGTCCCCACAGTGCCAGCTTCCTCTGCCCAGAAACCACTGAACTGGGCCCAGGCTGGAACTAAAACAAAATCACAGGCAAGGACGGAGCATTTTTCTCGCTACTTGAGTAAAACTTTTTTTTCTGTGCAATATCATCACAGAAACTGCATCTCTTACTTGTCGAGGTTTACCATGAGATTTTCTTTGCATGTGTTTATGACACAGAGATCACATGCAGCAGTCTTTATGTTATTATGCTCTCACCATAGAACGTGAGAAGTTTGGCTAACCACTGCAACAAATTATAACGCAGCTTTCCAGTAATGGGACAGCTGATTTTAAACAGTGTGTGCTGAGATTATAAAACACTAGTGAGCTGTAACTGAAACTGGATTGTGATGTAATAGGCATCAGTGGAATTAAAGTAAACAAAGGGCTCAATAAAACTGAAAATATTAACCTTCTTGATTTGGATTTTACTGGGAAAATTCTGTGAAGCATGTAAAAATACAGAAAACTTCCAGGACCATACAATTCAGATGTAGAGTGGATTTTCACCCCTGTCCCATTCCACTCCTACAGAATAAACTTGTCATGCCAATTCCATGACAGTAATAAAATAAAAAAATGTTTTTAGAAATCCTGTCCTATCCCTATCCCGGAAGAATGACATTCCTGTGTTGTATTTTTTTTAATTTATTCATATTAAAACTACATATTTGTATTAAACAGAAACAGACAGATTGTTAACATGATTGCTGTTCCACCTGCTTCCATTTAGTTTTTTTCTGCCCCGTCTCGGCCACATGATGAAAAGTGAAATTGACTCCCATCCCTCTGCAGACCAGGACAGAACAGGATTCCCAAAAAAATGTCAACATGCAGTCTTCACTATTGTGTATTTCCAACTGTGCTCTTCCCATCTCATTACTCACTCCACAACATTGTAAGCAAACCACACATTATGCTGATTCCTGCTTTGTTGTCATTTTTGTGCCACAGGTCAGCAGGAGTCACTGATTGTTACAATGGAAACATGGCCCTTAGTTGTGAGTTTGCTTGGTGGGAGTGTGGCTATCATTTAAGGCTTTTAATTAAGTCATTATTTTTTTTTTTTTGTGAAACTGCCTAACTGTATAAACAAAGACAAATCCAATGACAAGAGTAATACATACCTAACTAGGGATGATAAAAAAACAGCCCATGGTAACATATGAATGCATAAAATACTGCATAAGATGCAGCCGTATCCACAGTGGAAACCGAAATAGAGAAAAACACCTAATAACCAAAGTAAGCTGAGTTGAGTTGAGCCAAACCACTCAGTGAAATGAGGCATAAGAGTGTGAAGGCCGAGGGGATTGTTAGGCTGCGCTGCGTCACAGACCTGCACTAAATGTTTCCTTTTTTATTTATCCTAAACACAAGTTTTTAGTGGCATTACCCGAACCACAACCTATTGCATGGGAACTTAAACTGATTAACTTTACTTTGGAGTTGAATTTTTGCCAATCTAAGTAATTCGGTAATCCAGTAGTCACTACCCATTTAGCTCTGTTTTGGTCCCAACTCCTGAGGAAAATATTCAGTTTTCAGCAGCGAAATGTGTTAACCCATTAGTTGATAACATGTAGTATACAATTGCTTTTTTCCAATGAAAACAGCTGCCTGTTGGAAACAGGAAGCCATGATACTCGACCAGAGCAAAGTTACAGTTCAAAAACATCAAAACAATGAGCTAAAAGTTGCAAAAATGCTCAGTATAGTCCGGTCAATTAGAGAAGGGACACGGAGGAGTTAGGTGATGATTCTCTGTCGTTCAACAGTCATACAAACCAGTGTTTAAGCACATCAATGATAGTAGTAAAATTAACTTTTATCAGTAAAGGCATCATTTTGTACATTAGCTTTTATTTTATATACTGTTTTCTAGTTAAATCTATAGCCCTTTATCCTATCCTATTTGTATTTTTAGTGTATAAAACCGTCATTCATTCGACTTGACTGAACTAAACAGGACTGTGCAGCTGAGTGAATTTGGATCCTGCTGCTCGCAGACGTAATGTAACTTTACGGAAAAGCAGAAGCGTCTAAACTGACTGTAAACTGGCTGTCACAGTCATTTATGGCCTCTCTATCCATCGACCTGATGTTGTGGATGTGCTGGCAGCACAAACAGAGACAGCCCAGAGACTGTCTCCCAGTGTTAAAAACAGTTAGCAGCATTTAGCTCTATTAAACAGAATATTAATGGATTCAGAATGAGACTACCGAGCACCATTAAAACCTCAAAGTGAGTTGATATGCAGATATAGATTCCATTACCTCCATTTACCTTGCCTTTTATTCACCCGTTGACAGCGGTAAACAAAAAGCAAAGAGCTTAAAATGAATGATTATCTCCTCTTCACACAAAACATTTATTATTACGGGTAAAACTGATTGTGACGTTACATTTTCTAATCACCTAATCTCACAGCAGATTGCCTCTGCCAACAACACTTCAATGACACTACCTGTCCTGAGGAAAACATTCAGAGTGAAGGCGCACGTCCAACTGACTCATTGTCACGCACGCCATCACAAAATGAGGCTGGACACTGGAGCTCGAGTCAGCGGCGGCATAAATGACACAAGTTCTGATAGAATGCACTATTTTTATTCATAATTATGGGTTTCAATCTCCCACATAACATGCCTCCGCAGCGCGTGGATAAACAGTGACGGCTTGGAGAGTTATGCTAATGGATGTGTACAGTGACAGCGGATGGCTCAGTCAATCACAAACACCTCTCATCTCATAATCACAAGCCAGAAGCAGGCCAGGGATGCCTGCTAGATATGCCACGGCACAACACTGACAAATATAATGATCAGCAACCACTGACAATCTGCAACAAACACAAGACGTTCAGATCCACAAACGTGACAGGAGATCCGAACTCCTGAATATGTCCTCACCGCCGCCGTGCCCGCATCTTATTTTAGAAGTTAGCAAATAGGGAAGATTCCCGTCATTTAATGACAAAGGAAACCCCAAATCAGCTGCAAAATGAAAGTTTGCTGATCCTTTTAACAAAGGAATACCAAATCTGTCAGAGTATTCTCTTATTCCCCGCTGTTGGGAGTTTGGGGGGGAAAACACAGCAGCAGCCACAGTGCCTCCCTCAGCTCTGTCCATTTCCATAAATGCTGCTGGCTGTCTCACCTACACCAGAAACACTGCTAGGCTAAATGCCCTGGCATATCATTTCCCTCTTTCCCTCTCTCACCTATTCTGAACCAAATGTTCATTACCATGCAGCCTGCCTCGGAGAAAGAGAAGGAGAAAACGACTAAGAGTACAGAGCTGAGATCATTGACAGCTTGATGTGACGAAGGTCAATTGAAATAACAGGTTTTTGTGTGTTTATATTTAAAATGGGCCACTTGTGTCGGGCTGTTCTTGGCTTTCTGCAGCAGGGGGAAGCTGGGGAGCACTATGGTTATAGGGCTGTGTTGAAAGTGTGAGGCTGACGCGCACGCACACACACACACACACACACACTTGCTCACCGTAATGAGCAGGTTATGCTAAGGCACAGGCTGCTAAAATCTGTAATTATAATCAACCTCTCTCTCCACCTCTCCCTCTCCCCCTCATCTCCATCTCCCTTCCCTCACTCTTTCTTTTTTTCCTGTCTACATCAGTGAGCAGGCATCAGGGAATCCTTCACTAAGCACCGGAGGTAATGAGTTTATTGATTAACATGCAGAGATGAAGCGTCTCTCTCAAATTAGTGTTGTTTTACATTATTAGATGGACTCGGGGCACTTCTGAGCGCTACAAGACCATTACCTCATTGCAGTCCCAAAACTCACATATGCATTGACTCTTGTTACTTAACATTTACTACAAAATCCTTCGCCAAACTGTGTGCAAAGTGTTTGGACTTATTATATCCCAGGCTGCTTTGTTCACGCCCAGCCGGTTTCTACTAAATAAATAGTTCTGTGGTAATTTTTTGATGAATGCCACGCTCTGTTTTTAATGTGCTTGTTTTTGTATGCAGGTAGGGTGTGTGCTCTGTCAGACGACTGGCAGCTCTGCATCTGGCAAACCATCTGGATGAGGAAGATCACATGTGACCCACATAACTGGTGTGTGACCCCGCTCTCTGACACGTCTTCAGGTCCTGCAGCAACTGCACCAGAAGTTGTAAGAAGTGGCAGGTGATTGTTGGGATTTATTTGGATGGATGGAATGGAAGAATGGACGGGCTACTCACTTTTTACATTACTTAAAACGTAATAAACGGTTTGATCAGGTCAAAAATTTGGTGCTTTGAAGATGAAAGATTTTTCTGTGACAATGATGACATGGAAGTGAGAGATAATTAGGTAATAAATGCTTTCATAAAGGAAATTTGCACATACGTTCTCAAGATTCTGATTCTTGAAGCCATAAATCCAGTTTTGCAACATAAATGAAGTTTGTTCCAACTCAAAGTTTAACCAGAAAATATGTCTGCAAGATTTTATGAACATTTACCACGGACAGCCACAGCTTTAACAGCTTTATTTTTACTTTTAAATGTTAAAGGGTTTTAGATAATGTGTAAGTATTCTAATGTTTTCGAACAAAATATACAAAAATCTTTTAAAGCAACACACATATTTTACCTTGAATTAACAGCCTCTGTGTCTCTGTCATTCCCACTATGCTACCCAAACACCTGTTCTTGCATTTAACTTTGGTGAGCAGTGAAACTGAATTATATTTTATAGAGAAAATATTTTCAAGTTTTTCCTCCAGCGGCTCTGCCTCGACAGTGATTTAGAAGAAGAAGAAGAAGAAGAAGAAGAAGAAGAAGAAGAAGAAGAGTACTTTATTAATCCCACAATGGGGAAATTCAACCTCTGCATTTAACCCATCCTTTTTTACACACAAGTGAACACACCATGCAAGGAGCAGTGGGAGCACATTACTGCGCATTATTATGGAGTTTCCCGATGGCAGAAAGCTTTACTTAGCTTAAGTAATTTTAACCACAAACTGCTTCAAAGAGTAGCTGTGGTCAACTAGTAAGCTCAGTCAGCTGTGCTGCCAGGACTACTTGGAGCACTGAGGGAGCTTTGGACCGCGGGGTAGGAGAAGGTTTTCAGTCCCGGGGTGGAGGGAATGCTGGCAGGAGAGCTGGATTCAGCAGCCTCAACAGACATCGCAAAGGTGAAGAGACCAAAGAGGACGCTGACATAGGAAAATAAAATGAGAAAAGGAGAGAGTCACCGAACTACAGGCCAAAAGCATATCTCAGACTGGCCTTTAGAGAGCTTCCTGAAAGAAAAGGCTGCAGACAGACGCTGAGCTGCACTTCTTGCTGCTGGAATATTAACTATTATTAGCTGGCTGGCTATGTTTCGTGTTGGTTCACTTGCTTGATTCTTAGCTCTAATAGCAAAGTTGTCGCCTGATTTTTGGTCTTAAGTATTGTACAATCACAATTCAAAAAAAGTTGGGACACTGTGGAAGACGTAATAAAAACTAAATGCAATGATTTGCAACCCAGATTACAATGAATACAGTACAGGTGTGAATGTGGGAAGTGTGAACAGGACCTTCCTGATAAAAGTAGCTTATATTAATACATAAATAAATAAAATAACTTGTGATGTCTTTCTTCATAGTTGAAGCCATACACAGAGAAAAGTCACCCTGCCGTATGACCCCCACCCCTCTTCAAAACAGCCCCCCACCTCCATGAACAACACAAACACATAAACACAAATCCATTTAAACAGCCTGTCATGTACCCTCAGTGCATCACACACTCATCCTCCAGGAAGGTTACCCACGCTCACCACTCAGCCAGAGGGGAGTCCCTCAACTCAGGCTTCCCCCTTTGCCACCTGGATACTTCCTCTGAAGGTTCCTGGTGAGCAGCATGTCAGAGGCGCTATGAAGATACCAGCGAAAATGGCAGAGCAAAGGAGTGGCGTCAATCTCTCACTGCCGGTGCCTTTCTCGCGCCACTTTGATGTGATGGCTGCTCTTTGCTTTGTGATGTGGAGGAGCTGTCAGATTAGCGGGCCTGTCACGGCTCTGTCTGCTTGTCTGTTGGGCTTGACAGAGCCTGTGATGGAGCTCAGACTAAACAAAAGGGTTATCACCTTCCCTGTGCTCGACCGCACTGCTCTTTCATATACGGGAGGAAGGGAGGAGAAGGCTTCCATCCGCCGTGCAGAGAGCAGAGGAGGAGGAGAGCATGTCACCCTTCAGCCACCATCAAAAAAGATGTGAGCAGGAAGAAAAACACGAGCAATTACTGAACCTATCTGCACATCTACTGTATCAACACTTATTTAAATAGGTAGATACACCCTTAGATATGCTGCAAAGTACACTCATACAGGTACTGAGTATGTTCATATTCACAAGTAAGACAGAGTATGTGAATTTGTACAGTATCCCCCATATATCCTTCTTCAGGAAGTCCCTGCTGCATGGATTTCCTTTAAAACACAGCTGTTACTTGAAATGAGGCATAGAAAAAGTGATCCATTCTCTGGACACCTGGCCTCCACAGTCTACAGGTGCAGTGTGTGAATGTTTCAATGAGGTGAAACAACACACTAATGAGGAGAGAGTGATCACTGCTGACACAGCAAGGCTCACGCGGTAATATGAACTTCCTGTTTCGAGTAATTTTTATTTCCTGTTGGACTTGTGCTGTAATTAAGAAACCGGGGCCTCAAACTGCAGTCACTGCTGCTGCCTGCATTACTTTGTGTCTCTGTGGACGAGTTCATTACAAAAATGTACAGTCCACATTAAACACATTCCCGCTGTAAACCAAAACAAATGATGAGAGAGATTTCCTCCAGCAACAGATAAATATGTGCCATCCGGGTACTTGTGAAGAACAGCTTTCATTTTTTATTAACAACTGTTACTGGCCAGCTGACGCTTCAACTGCATGTTGACACAGACATGGCCAAACTTTGAGCATGACTAACAACATGACAAGCTCAGAGAAATATGATAATATATAAAAATAAGAAAAATGAACTCTAATGTGAACTTTAGGTCCTATTTAAACCAGCTATAGTGCACGGTCTTAAGTGCACAGTGCAAGTGACTTTATGGTGTTTTCAGCTATACTAATTTAACAATGCATATTCTGGGTGCAAAGTAAGGTGCATGGGGTAAAGGGGTTGTTTTTAGCCTTTCAATTAATTCTAGGTATGCTTTGGGTGTTAAATAAAGAGTGTGGAAGTCATCTCCCACTCCCTTTAAAAGCCAGGTGTGCCTGTACATGCATTGCTATTCAAAAGACAGATTTGGCAAATTGGTGAACTGAATGGACCCTCTACCTCCACCGTCTCCCAATCCACTGTCCTATTAACAACCCAATCTGACTGCATATAAAGAAATGCATCAATAACCTTTTAACTGAGGAGCAGAAGTGCTGTTGTGTGAGTGTATGCACACTGTGAACATGCATATGTTGGTACATCTTACCATCTGAAAAAGGCACATTTTCAATAGCGGAAAAATACTGCATCATTAACTTTGGACCAGGTTTTTGTTGGACCAATGGCGGAAGTGCTCTCTGCAGCATCAAGATAGAAAGCACCACATTTTAAGACCAACACGCCAATGGGCCCAAGTATTTACACAATGTGAGCGCTGTGTCAGTTTGAACAATGAGTGTAAGGTGTGTAAGGCGTAAGACAAGGCCTGAAGTCACATCTCAAGTTTCCCATACTTGACTGTTATTTAACCTTAATTTATCAAATCAAATCTGTGTCTTCAACCTGAGACCAGCTTGCAGAGCCATCCCCTCCAGGATCCACAACAACATACGGTATGTGGTTGCATGAGAGGCAGGTAAGGAATTGATAAGGATCATTACACACTGAAGAGGTCTTCTTCACCTGACAGACTATGAAAGGATTTCGCAGCGCGAGTGTTCAGCTTTCTTCTCCTTGTCCTCCACTGGACGAGACATCTGTTATTTAAATAACACTTTCAAACGAGAAGGAAGAAATTGCTACCCAACACTGTCTCAGCAGCTGATGACAGAGAGAGCAGAGTGAGAAGAGGAGAGACAAACAGAGAGAGTGAGTGAGAGAGAGAGAGACAGACAGAGAGAGACAGAGAGACAGAGAGAGAGAGAGAGAGAGAGAGAGAGAGAGAGAGAGAGAGAGAGAGAGAGAGAGAGAGCATATTGAGTAGGTTAATAGTAAAAAAAAAAAAAAAAGAACAGTCTGAATTCCAATGACGGAGGAGGAGATAATGAGGTGTTTTGATGTGACACGAAAGACAGAGGGATCTAACAAAGGTAGTCAGCTTGTGGTGTGCAGCTGCACTACAGGTCAGCTCGCACACATTCTCACACATAAACCCAGCCACTACAAACTAGTTGCACACACTCAATGAAATCCATGTGCACAAACACACACAATACAGGCCCTGACTGTCACATATTTCTGTCTCTATTTTCTTGCTTGACCCACTGATGTATAAAAACACACACACTCATACCTGTGTCTGTGATTGTGCATCTATCTCTGCAGGCTGCCGAGTGTCTATATGCTCAGAACATACATTATACAATATATGTGTGGGTGTTTGTGTGTATACGCGTGTGCATCTACATCAGCAGCATTTCC
The DNA here is from genome assembly GCF_030273125.1 of Centropristis striata. Taxonomy (NCBI): domain Eukaryota; kingdom Metazoa; phylum Chordata; class Actinopteri; order Perciformes; family Serranidae; genus Centropristis; species Centropristis striata. The sequence goes on from NC_081526.1 coordinate 16,639,913, forward strand.
ATTTGAAGGCGTCCATCTTGGCAGAGATAATAAGGAGCAGTGTGCGGGTGTCTCCCCTGAGTAGTGAGTGACAGTCTGAGGAAGCGTGGCAATACACTTATTCACACTGATGGAGAGATCAGAGTGAAACATGGCAGACGTTGTCATTGCAGCCTTACACCAGAGAAAGGAACGCTTCCTAACATTGATGTTACAGTCCTGTCTGGCAGACAGCAGCGCTCTGAAGGCAAACAATCGCCCAGGACAGCTTGAAAGTGGCGAGAGGAGAGGAGGAGGACAGATGGGCAGGAGAGAGGAGAAAAGGAGGAGATTGCTACTACCTTAAGTTACTTCTTTTCTGCTTTTGTATTTTATCTTTCTATCTTCATGGTAAACCCCCAGTCTTTATATGTGCATGAGCGTTGCTATCGCAGAACCTTGTACCCTCACTCTTCACTACAAATAAACTGGCTTTGTTGACTAGTACTATGGTTCCTTCACAGAAAAAGATACCTGCATACTGACAGCTTGTTTCAAATTCATATTGTACTCTTCATAGACATTGCACTACAGTGTTGCAGTTCCTGTAAAAAGCTACTATAATTTTAGAAGTGATGTAAAGTAGTAGCCATCAGAGAACATTTGACATTATGTAAAATACAGTGTGACCATTTTTTCCACAATTTGCTAATGAGTTCACAGACCAACACATTGAGAGCTAGCAATAATGTCTAACTTGAAAACTGTAAAATTCAGGAAAGAAACTAGGGGCAAAAACATATTTTGTTGCAAGTTGCAATTTGCAGATTTAGGGCTATTTTGCCTCTATAACATATCTTCTTTCATGCCATGACAATGAAATCCAAATCATCCAAAACACCCTTTAAGTATTTTTTTTTACTACACTTGTCTATTTGCATCTTTCCCCCCCTAAATTCACCAAAGATTAGCATTAGATAATGCATTTGTATATTTAAAGATACAATTGGAAAAAAAAAATCTAAATGCAGGTTTTCAACTGAGGAAGTTTCATGGCTATAACTATTAGTTAAACAAGTTGCCTGTGGTGTCGTGCAAAATACATTGAATTTTACATTACATATCTTGAAAGGCTGTTTTCTTTTATCTTCTTTTTTTTTTCTCAATCTCTACGCCAGAAATCTCCAAATCATGTTTCACTCCTTACTATATTTTGAAAGTTTTTACAGAGATGTTTGTTCATATATCATTAATTCCCTGAATTATATTTTTATAAATACTAAAACATTGCAAAAATAGATTTTTTTATGACAGTATTTTGTGATTTGTGGAGTAATAAAAATAGATATCCAAAATTCCTGTGTAGAAACTTTTGACTCTAACATTTCAACAAAATGAAATAAGACTTCTTTACCTGGATTTATCCAATTTCAAATAAACCTTCTAGAAATGTATTAAACATTAGGAATATTTATGAAGATAATACATCATTTGTGTATTTAAACATACAATTTCACAAAACTTGAAAATATTGTCCTTGGGTAAAGTTATCAACATGGGATGCTTAATGGTGATATCTAAAATATCATCAGTTATGTTACCTTAAAAATATTTAACCCATTCACCTGTAGTGACTCCCCTTCAGAGAATGTAAATTTCATGGAGCCCGGTGATGTTTTGTTGCTGGACTTTTTTACTGATTTAATATACTTTTTTAAATAAGTGGTAAAAATCTGAAAAATGGAGAGTAGGAGAAACCATACCTTAATTTGCCTAAGGCCTCCAAAACATCAAGTCCACCCCAGGGTGTTTTCATCATTAAACAAGTTGGCTGACCAACAGGCCAATCTCCTCTCTCCTCCTCCTCTCCCTCCCTTCTGTTTCTCCCTCCGTCTCCGCTTTAACCATGTGATTAGCGTTGACATGTTTCACCGAGGATACTGTGCTGGTTCCATGACTGGCTTTAGATAGGATCTAATAGGGGTCTAATGGGGTCAGGCTCCCTATCGACAGTCTATTCATGAGAATCAATAAATACACCATGCATGAGATACAGAGGATGGTAAGGTGAGCAGATATACAGATACCTGTTAGGTAAAAAAGGAAAGTAAGAAGGCAGAGAGAGGAAGGAAGGGAGGAAGGAAGGAGGGCAGAGGCTTTAGGGGATGCATGGCCTTGGCATGGTAACAAAGGAGCAAGAGCTCTCTCATCTGTCACAACATTAGGACTTTCATAAGTTAGCTGTGTAGGCGTTGTAAGCATTACTGTCTAATGTCAATGAACTGTTTGTTCTTTCGGTCTTTTTTGTTGGCTACTTGAGATGTTTTGGTCGGCAAAATTCTGCAACTGACAAATCATAACTGTCTATGGAAGCAAAATAATTGCTACAATATAATATGCACATATCTGTGCATGGTGTGTGTGTGTGTGAGAGAGAGAGAGAGAGAAAGAGAGAGAGAGAGAGAGAGAGAGAGAGAGAGAGAGAAAGCATGCCTTAATTCCAGGCTGCTGTGGGACAGTGAAATAAATCAGGCCCAGCTGATGCGTGTTTACCTTCCCTAAGCCCCAGGAGACTTTGGGTAATTGAGCATGAGCAGATCAGCAATAGAAAACCCATTTAACACGGAGATAGACACGCGCCTCCAAAATGCTCCACTGCCCCAGCAAGCAATGAGACACGCTCTCACACCTACACACACACATACACACACACACACAAACCCTTGGTGCTCATTGACAGATGCAGTGGCCTTGGAGGTAACGGTGCATTAAAGTGTTTTAGTAAGATTTGTTCATATCTATGGTAGTAAAGAGGCGTGTGTTGTGATGATATTCCCCCTGTGGGACAACATGGAAGTATATGATTTGACTCCAGTAAGTGTATGAAAGCAAGTAAGAACGCATTCTGTGCTGTGTGGGAGTGGGTGTTAATTAGACCAGCAACAGAGCATTAATATTAAACATGTAAAGGGTATAATATGCAGCTTTTCAAATGTATAAAAATAATTAGACCTATGTACTTACATTACCCTACATATATTCAACAATTCACAAACCTAGAGAAAATGGTTGTTTTAAACCTGGTTACTGTCTGTTTCGATTGGAGTAATATCCACTTTGTGCATGTGTCAGCACTGAAGCGGTCATAAACCCATCTTTTGCGGCAATTTTTATGATACATTTTTTAGATTTTGGTCGATTTTAACTACATATTTTAGTCAGATGAAGAATTTTAGTCATCGGACATCTGGATCTTAAGTTATCGGAGAAACAAGCAAAGCAAATGTCAGTGGAAACATTGATTATTGACAAATAACTGCTTTATTCAGGGTTTTTACAAGTTCTAATCCCCTGATCCACTTGTTTTAGAGAGGCCGACACCTCTGCAGATATTTTCTATTCTACTTATTATACAATTATAAATACAGTTATTTATTTTAGTGCAAACACAAAGGCTTGTCACAATAATTACATTGTGCTGGAAGATGTATGGTCCCAGAGAAAAAATGTGATGAATAATATTTTCATTTTAAAACCGTTTAATGTCACTGAATGCATGCATACATGTGCGTGTCTGTGTGTGTGTGTGTGTGTGTGGAGGAGCTGCCTGAACCCCGCACACGGTGAAACTCTGAAACAGAGAGCTGAGAAGAAGACAAAAGCAAGATAACCAGAAACCACAGCAAATGTTTCTCAGCATAGTTTGTTCTGTTCATTAAGCCCAACCAGTCTTACAACAGTTGGTAAAATCCTGTTTATGCCATTCTATAGGCTAAAACACTGGTGACATTCCGATTTAAACAAACCCGATAAAGTAGTCAACAAAAGCGAACATTCAAAGCTTTGGTGGCATTCTAGTTCGAACTGAGCATGACTTGGGAAGGACTCAGGGAGACATTTTTTCGTTTTTGACTGAGATGGATGACATATGCAACATGTGCCATTCGGTTTAAACTAAGGCCTTCAATTAAGAGATGTTATATATTTATACATTTTTACAGTGGAATTAAATAAAAAAGGGTAATATAGTACAAGAATGTCATGACAAAATGTATTTTGCAAAACCAAATACCTAACCACCAACTGATTATATTACATATATTATATGATTATCATATATTATCACATATTAACTTGTCTTATCTTATATTGTATGTATGTATGTATGTATGTATGTATGTATTATTGTTATTATTATTATTATAATTATTATTATATTCCACTTTTTGGGTATGGCCATAGACAGACATGAGAGTGGCATCAGTTCTCATTCAAATTTTGAAAAGAAAGTGAACAATCATAGTTCCCAAAATGTTGAACTATTCCTTTACTACACTTCTTAGCACATGCAGCAATACCAATAATGTAAGACAGCTGCATTTCAAAAAGCAACATATATCACATATACTGCAGAGCAGAGCAATGCAGAATCTCTGTATTCATTCGTTAATCTGAATAAATGTATGGGGTTTATGTGCGTCTGAGATTTCTGTATCTGTCTGTGTGTGTGTGTGTGTGTGTGTGTGTGTTTCTGTCAGTGTGTGCATGTTGATGGCATAGCTCCCCTGCTCTTGTAATGTACCCATGTAATGGTGTAATGAAAATTCATGATGAGAGCATGTTAACTGCATTAGCCAGTCTCCCGAGTTCCAGTACATGAATAAAACGAACAAGGGGAGGAAAAAAAAAACAGGGAAACTCATTTTGATGCCTAATTATTTTTGGACTTGACAGCCTGGCAGCGGCCTGGCCTGTGTATGTATATGCGCGAGTGTGTGTGTGTGTAGGTCGTCAGTGTTGCTGAGTAGATGCACAGCGGTAAGCAGGGCCCTTCATTATGGGCCATAATGAGTACATCCACCCCAGATACAACAGCCCAGGAACCTTTGTTGCATTGTTTTGTTCCAACACCTTGAGCAGCAAATCAACACATTTTACATGGCTCAAGTGCCTGCAGTTTTTTTCTCTAAATATGTAACAGGGACAGATCTTTCCATGGTGTATGTATTTCCTTTCATTATGCTTGCACACACGTCTTGACGTGCAGATATCATTATTATCAGGGCATAATGCTGTAAAACCATTAAATCGCTGTAAGGAATGTGTGTTTTATAATAATTGTGCTATTATACGTGCGTGCCGATTCTACCTGGCTGCAAAAAAATGATTTGCTGAGCTACTTGGGTGCCATTTTACAATTTCTAAACATTTAATAGTATCAGTGTTTTCATTTATGTTGCTGCCACAGGTTTTCTTCCTCCACCATCATCATGTAAATGGAAAACTGTTGACTTTAGGGCTGAGCTGCATTCAACCGCGTCGGGGGTTTCTTTGTGGTTACTGACACGGATCTCTGTAATCCTTACACAGTCGTTGTTAGTTTAGTGAAGTCAGATGTTGTCCTCTACTTGTTTCGCTCATAACAAAAATAGATTCTCCTGGAGACTGCGGTTTGTTTGATTTTCACGAACGATGTCTCAGGGAGAGAACCAAAAAGGCAAACTGCTGAATATGATCGCTCTGTGAGGATTGGGAGACCGTGACTGAGTTGTGATTTTTTTGTTTTTTTTAACAAATCTCTTTTCATTTTTACCCTCTATCCTCTTTAAAAGGCAAATGCCCCTTGTGTGGCTAATATTCAGATGACCAAAGGTTTCCTACCTTAGATAATCAGAAGCACCTGTGGGGCACAAATGACTGCATGTATGTGTGCGTGCGTAATCAACCCCAAGGGACTGACTGAATCCTTCCTGCCCATGATGGAGACGCGCTTCAGTGCAACGGATGCAGCACAGGATTCCCGAAAATCACAATCTCCCAGGATTAGACGTGGAATGAAAGAGAAACGGGGCATCCGGATGGGCCTTATTGGTTTATGATTGCCCTTATCCTAACCACATTAACCTCCTGATTGCTTCAACAGACATTATTAGATGCTTCCAGTGGAACAAAAAAGAAGAGAGGAGAAAATAGAGGCTAAACGGCAATCATGCCCACCGGCCCATGTAAGGAATTTAAGGCCAAGGACACAAAGAGACAGAGCGAGCAAGAGAAATGAAAAGGAGGAGAGAAAGAGGAGGTGGGCGAGGCGGAGGGAGGGGGGGAGAGGGTGTTCGATCGTCGATTAAAGTGCAATTGTGCAATTTCATTCCTGTTCCAGCACAATGAGGAATGAGATTAAGCTCAATTTGGACCTGTTCAAGAGATCTCCTCACCTCTGTCTGAGGTGCACCACGCAACACACACACACGCCGGAGAGCGCGCATGCATACACACACACCTACACACCCCTGGAGCCCCTCACCATGTCAGCACCCCTCCAGGGAAATCAGGCGTCTGGAGACAGGTCAGCCCTGGCCCATGTATATATTCATGGGCTTAATCTGGCATCATTTCTCTCAGCTGCCGGAAAAAGAAATGTATTTAATTTACACAATCCCCATTTGGCCTGCTCACCAAGGAGAAATACATAGGGAAAGTAGGCTCATAGGCAGAGCTTCATCCCTTCAGCATAAACTATTTTGCAGGAGCGCGTGTGCATATACAAGTACATGCATGTGTGTCTATTTACTGTATGTCAGCATGCACAGCAGTATTCTGTCTGTGTATAGCAAAAGGAGAAAAAACATCTTATCATATTCCAGGCCTGTACAGTACACCCAAACAGTGGCAGCTGTGCTAGTCAGTTTGAATGGGAGGATGGGAGTTGTACCCAGCAGATGCTGTGTGTGTATTAAACAGATTAATTATTAAAACATGCTTGACAGATGAAAAGTGGGTCCTCAGGCTATAAAGGAAAATGTTTATTCTTCTGCCATAGACTGTAGTACACTTAGCTTCTGCTCTCAACTTATCCAGTGCCTCAATGAAGAGAGTAAACACTTTCAGTGCTCTGTGTGGTTGGAATCACATACATAATAATTTGAAATGGCCGCCTGGGATAAACCTTCAAATATGAATGTGTGTTTAGTGATTGGGGTGAAATATGATTAGCATGCAGTACCAGCATGTGTGTGTGTGAGTGTGGAGTTAGGTAGCCTGAGGACAGACCCAATCACCTTTTTTCCAACCGCTCACCTAATCAAGCGATGTTATCCCTGCTCTCACCGCCTCGTATCAACTTTCTTTCCCTCCATTGTTTCCCCCCTGTCCAGCATTTCTCACTGCTACCACTGTAAATATTTGACTCTAATATATTGTAACGGGAGTGAGGAGTCCTTGTTAGGATTATTAATTATGTTCAGTAAAGTTAGTTCAGATCAAGAGCTGAGTTAGAGATGGTTCGCGATCACTGCGATTTCCAAACATGTTGTAAAGTCAAAGAGGTTGTTAAGCCTGTCAGTCATTTTTAGCTACCTGCTAATGTGATCCGTTTGATCAGCTGGATATTTTTCATGTGTTTTATTATTAGGCCTGTTTAGAAATTAGTCTGTATGTGAAAGTCTGAGGGAGAATAAAGCTCAAGGCTAATATCTCAGTCATTTTTCTTTGTTTTGGAGTTGTTTATGGCCTACATCTGGTTTACTTTCTGTGATAAATTGAAGGAGATGTCTGGTAATGTCTCAACAGCTTCTTGGAATATAGTGGTTTGACAGAAAGCTATCTGAATCTGCTTGTCACAAAAATATAATTCTTTGCATTTTTGTATTAAAATGTGTGGGGCCAAGAATGGAAATTGTAAGTAGTATTTTTTATTGCTTAATGATCTGTGTTTATAGTTTTCTACTGCCATTAATAATTACATTACCAATTTGTAGTATAAGTTTACCTGCAGACAAAGTCTGCAAAATGCACATTAGATTACAAAGATTTTTGCATGTATAAAAAGAGTGCACTCAAAAAACTCAATGTAAATAACTCTATTAATGAGTGAGACAAGTATGTAGAAAAAGGACTTTCACCACTTTTGCTACAGTCTCATCATGTCTGAGATTTGTATTGTTCCTAACTGCTCTAACAACAAACAGAAACTGGCTTACCTTCATTTTTGCAACTTTCAATCTCAGTAGTTGCTTTAGCATCCAGCTTGTTTCCATTAATAGATGTTTTCCTAAACTCTGTAGCATTCACTGCACACGTATTTAACTACATTTTCACTAAGCAACCAGCACAGGACTAAAGCTGGACATACAGTGTATGATTTTCAGCTGCATGACATATTTTAGGGTGAGACCAAATTTCGGCTTCATTGAGCGTTGTTTGCTTGTTTGATATGGGATTTTTTGAGACCAATGCCGAAGCTGATTTTAAAGGGGGAAATTAATGGATAAGCGTTATGACGGCCGATACAGTCATTTTTGAGCTGGAATGAAAATAGGCCTTTTTTTATGTGGATTGTGTACCGATTTTTCATCACTCTGCAAATGTACCCAGAGAGCTACTTTCTTAAACTAGCTAGAAAAAAGAAAAAAAATAGCTAAATCATTTCTCAATCACGCCAGGCAATGTTTTCTGCATTATGTATTTTGGAAAGTTTTCATAACGGCACATATCAGACAGCATATACACCGATACCAACAGGCCAATATCGGCTGATAATATCCGTCAACTGATATATCTGTCGGATTCTAGAACAAAGACTGATCAGTCGTTGGACATTCGGATGAAAAATATTCAAAATTTTTAGTTGGCTGTCATCAGGCTCATGCACAGTTGAAGCACAGCCACGAGCCAGCCCCTTACAGCCAGTGCCCCGCTGGGCCTGCGCAAACAGAGCCTCTGAAAGATGCATCATGCGGACAGAGAATACGGAAGCCATGTTGGTCGAGCTGCGACAACAGTATACATGTTTCTTTGATGTGTCCTCTTATCACGACTGATGTGAACAAGAGAATTGTTGGCAGGAAATTGTTGTGATCTTCAGTTGCATGATAGCCGTATACTTAGGTTAGAAAACTAAGATTTAAACAAACAAATCTAGCCATAATAATCTGCAGGAGCCATTTTATTTTTTATTTTAAACATATATCGTGAGGATTGAGGATTTGATTGTACAGTGTGAGCCTATAAACCATGAGCTTTTGCTTTACTATGCACATGGTTTAGTCGTACAGCAGGAGTTGGAAATAAACATTTCTTATATTATACAGTATATGCCCAGTTTAATCCTCACTCACTGCATGTTGTGACAGGATAACAGTTTTGCTTATTTAGGGAGATGAATAAAACTTGTGAATGAATAAAATCAGTGTATGCCCAGTGCAGTACGATACTTTAGACTGGCTATATGGAAACCTTGAGTGAATTGATCACTTATTTTTTTCTTCTTCTGCTTTGACAAGAAATCTGAAGGTTTTTTGTCAACAACTTAACATAAAACGTATTAAATACTGGTTTAAACAGAGAATAATTTATTAACAACCTTTTTATTATTATTATTTTTATTATTAAATACCTCATTATTACATCATATGATTTAAAGATCAGCCCTCATGGTTGCCCAACAAAGTCTAGGCAGAGATTATTCACTGCTTTATTTTAGACAACAGGAGTTGAAGCATTGGGAGAACGCCCCAGGAGAAGAAAGAGGTTGGAAAGGGGGATGTTTGCAGCCAGACACATCTGTCTATGGCACGAGGAAGAGGGAGAGAAAGAAAGATGCCACCTGCTCATGCCATTTCTGCAGTTCTTGACTCTGTAAATAGGTGACAAATTATTCAGTCCAGGATCTGAGCATCCAAGCCGCTTCTGGAAGGTGGAGGCCAAGAAAAACGGACCAGTTACCCTCCCAGCATCCCTTAAAGATAGCTCCACCCTCGCTTACACTCACATATAAACACTCACACACAGAATGAAATAATTTCCCCATCCCCCCAAAACTACACACACACACACACACACACCCACACACACACACACACACTGACACGGGTTGCTGGGCCCCCTGTTGCCTCATCTGTCAGCCCCCACAACCAAACACACACCAACATCAGCCATACACACACACACACACACACACACACACACACAGTCCCAGGGGAAAGGGTCTCAGATGCAGATCATCAGTATTAGTGGGCTGCGGAGGGATTAGCATCTCCCTGCAGTGACCTACAGGTGTAGCCCTGGGTTACAGCAGACACTTGTCTTGCAGAGCATTGCTGGGCCCTGACCCCCCGGCCCTCGCCCAAACGCACCTCACAGGGAAAAACAGCACAGACAGACAGGCAGATGGGGGAGGTGTTGCAGGGTAAGGGGTAGGGAGCTATAGGGAACGGGTGGAGATAAAGATTGACAGGTGGAAACAGACGGGTAACAAGAAATGGCAGAGTCATCATGATGTGAGGAGCGTTATGAGGTTAAATGTGATTCTGCTTTAGTTAAGATTAAGATGATTAGATTAAAGGCTGGCAGATGGGGAGGGGAGTAATCAAATATTACACCAGATCTGATAGATAGACTGATTCTGCATTTTTTGCTCATTTAGCACGTGGCTGAAACACAACAGAAACAACATCAGTTAAAAAAAAACAAGGTCTAACCATCCTATACCCTTTACCATTACCCAGTGGAGGGCAGGTCGTTAAGATGTTAAATATACTGTCTTTGTACAGTTTTTGAAAATGAATATATGTCAAAAAGAATCAGCAAATGCTGTTCAATTTATGTTTTAGACAAATTACAATAATCTAGTGTGTGGTGTTTAAAGCACTAATCCATGTTTTTGTCTCTTTTTATAATTTTTTTATAATTCTGTGTGTTACTTGTTTGTGTTATGTATGCACCTTTCTCTTTGAGGACAAAACTCTTTTCACTACATAGATAAACATAATTTTGTTATTCATGGTTTTGGTTTTATATGTCAATTTTCTGGGTTTCCAGGATTTATAAAGATCCATTCTCACATCTTTTTTTTCTATGTGGTAATAATGAAGTTATAAAACTATTATTTTCTCTTTTCAATTAATCTGTTGATTATTTTCTAGATAAAGCATTTAGTGGTTTGGTCGATAAAATGTTAGAAAAAAATTGTTCTTCACTGCCCTCAAATGTCTTCTTTATTCAGAATTTGATGACATTCAGTTTACTGTCGTAGAGGAGTAAAGTAACCACAAAATATTTACATTTAAGAAACTGGAATCTTCTTAACTCGTTTAATCTTTGACGTTCTAGAGTAAATAAATTGTTAATAAATTAATTTGAGATTATCTCCAACCCTGTCTTACAGTCTAACATGTCAAAGAAAGTTTTCACAACCTGGCAACGCAACATGTGCTCTCAATAATGACTTATAATCCATAAAGTATTAGTAAATAATGTAACCACTGATAAAGATACAAATTGTAAAGCATTTGGACAGGGTAACCTTATTTAAAAGATGTACGTTAATCTACTTTTGTTACATCCTCAAGTTTAACTTTTAACAACTATTGATTAGCAAGTTAGACCTCTCTGCAAGATTGTATCATAATGGATTTCATTTGATTATTATATATTCTTGACTGTGCCTTAAAAAGTATAATTGAACTGAGTGCACTTCATAAAAATTTCTACTTGCTGTAAGTTAAAGTAAACGCCCACATGAGTCATCGTCAAGTGTCCTCAGCTGAGTTAGCAGCGGCGAAAACTGAAGCATGGGGTGGAAAAAAGGTGAAGGATCCAAAAACAAAGAAAGTAATACATATTTTTTTTACAGATGAATGAAAGATAGCATTGTTGTGCTGGCTAAAATGTTTGCCTCTTTCATTCTTGCGCACCCATGTGTGTTTTCTTTGTCGTGCTGCTTTCTTTTTTACATTCTTGATTGAACGCGGAAGAAAAGGATGTCTTGATAAACAGAAAAAGTCAAAACAATGTGAAGATCGAGGTAGACAAGCGAAGGGCCTTTGGTGGTTGACGTTCATGTTTTGTTCGCTGTAATATCATCTGAACCTGGCTCGTGTTGTTGCCTCCCATCGGACTCGCCTTGTTCTGTTGACATTTTGCTGTTATTTGTACACTGCAAAGCGGTCCATTTTCCCGGCATCAAAAGTGCTTTTACGCGCGTGTGTCAGGATGTCTTTGGTGCTTACCTTCAGCTCCTGTCAGAGAGCGAGAGCAGGGCCTGTGCTCAGGAGCAGAGGGGGGAAGGCTGCTTTGTGCCCTAAGCGTTTTTAGTGAAGGCGAGAACTGGCTCAAAGGCTGTCAACGCACATGGAAATACACATCAATACACACATACACATACACACACACACACACACACACACACACACACACAAACAAGCAGTGTTTTCGCTCTCAGCTGCACTCCCAGTAAGAACCAAGTGTTTGAAATGAACTCGGATTCATAAATCGCACGTACACACACGAGCACGCACCCTGTGCTCATTACACAGGTTTCTTGCCTGTGTTTGTCTTTCTCAAAGGCTATAGAAACATGAGGGTGGTGAATGCAGCCCTGATCAAAGAACATAGAGTTAGGACTTAGGACCTGACAAAGGAAAACAACCCACAGTGTGAAACAATATGTGTGCAGCGAGAGTAGCGTAACAAATGACACCGCCGGTCTATGAAACGGCAATTACGAAAAGATGTTCAGACGTCTTCCTGTGTCGCACGGCAAATCTACCAGATGGAAACTGCAATCTGGTGCTCCGAATGGCCTTTTTAGTCTTAGCTGTTTCCGTGGAGAGGGCAACAGGGTCAAACTGTGAACTCTGTAGACACTGGGAAGTCATTTCATTAGTGGGCCTTTTGAAAGACTGCACCTTTGGGCTGCTCATAATAATTACTTATCGCTTTTATTTGCAAGAAATTTCCACTTAAAATGTGTCTGAACTTGTTGTTGAGATGTGAGGTCGAAGGTCTTCTCCTGCACACCATACTCACTGTGGTTCTCAGACCTTCCTCAGGTAAATATTATGACAGACATTTTAAACATAGCTCAAGAAATGTGACCAATCAGAAGGTGCCAGCTCAGACTTTATACTCCTGTGTTTCTGGAGTGCAGGAATTTTATAGTCATTGTTTGCTGATATCTTTGGTTTGTATTTTACTTGTCAAAAATTGCTTATCAGTGGCAGACTGATTGAGGGGCAAGGGCAAAAAAAAAAAAAAAAAACTGCACAAGCTGCATGCAGAACGTTTTCTAGCACGTAGAGCAGCTTTTATGTCAGTGCATTATGTTTTCTCAACTTTAAGGCTTTGAAAGAGTGGACTTTATCATGTTTTCTTCACTGGAAGGGAACCCTAATGGCTCTACTTGCCCCCCTTAGTCCACCAGTGTTGCTTATAAAGTCTAGTACTGATGTAATATCTTTGTATCTTCAGTCAAAACCTGTAAAGCTGTATCCCAGCCTAGGAGCTTGATTTTTTAAAAGGATGCATTCCATGATGGTGATCCTTCAGAACACTTGATGGTTCAGCTCAACCTGCTCTTATACTCCAATAATATAATGATGCACGAGGCTCAAAGCAACCAAAAAGAATAATTCATTCGGAAGCCCCTTGTCAGAAATTTCCAAGTTTATATTCATAATGTTGTCCTTACAATTTGCTCGATTATATGTTTAGTGGCAGACGATTCAGGCAGCTAAAAGCAGCAAATGGTGGAGTTTATGCCCTTCATTACTTACATATTGCCTTGTGTTTTTACTAATGACCAATTGAGGGCAAATACCAGGTAAATGGTTTTGCTTTTTCATCTCTCTGTTTTTATGCACATTTTAAAGTTGCACAAAAAAAAATGAAATATCTTGAAATATCACAAAAAAAGTGTTTACATTTGACTAAGGTGGAAAAGTTGGTTTATCGATAAAATCAAATTGTACAAAGTACAACTGACACACAGGTCATGTTTTCTACATTGTTTTTCACCATTTAAGGTGTGATTGGCACACTTTTTCATTAAATAATCTTGTTACCTCCTTTTTTCTACAATAAAAGTTTTCTGACAGGAGAATTATCTGCTAATCTTTATGAACTATCTATTGATAATCACATATCGATAGTGGATGAAGAAGAATTAATTTGCATCGTCTTTGTTCGATTCTCTTGAAATTAGTTTAAAATGTGCAATACATTTGGGTGCAAACCTTGCTTGTGACATAAGTAGTGTTTCCTTACTAAACAGACTGATAAGAAATGCCTGAATGCTTCATTAGGCAATTAACCAACCATCACTAGATCATGAGGTACTAGTAGTAACAAATGTGTCCTCTAAATGTGGTTAAAAGCCTTCTGGCTGCAGGAGGCAGCTGCTCACACAAGGTACAGTGTAGATGTTCTGAAACCTTTAAAAAACAATATACACTTTTCCTCAGGTGGATACTTCCAACTGCTCTCAGCTAACCCACTCCCCCAAACTCAACTCCACGATTTCAGATTCATTTTTCAGCCGGGAAGCAAGTACCTGAAGATGATCCGCCCAACATTAAGTATGCAAACTGGGAGAGTGATTTACTCTCTTCATTCCAAGTAACATGTGCCCTGTCTGTGGAATTTGGGATCTCAAGCATTTCTTCCCAGCGAATGACAGCAGTGTACCCCTGGTGTGTTGGAGGCTGCCAACCACTAAGCAGTCCTGGCATCCTGCAGACAGGCCAGACTTGTGGTTGTTGTTTTGCTCGCTCCTCCTCAGTCTTTGGCTGCAGGCTATATGCAGAACACAGACAGCTAGCCTGTTCCCACACCAGGGCTCAACGCTGAAGGTGCTCAACCCCATACTCCACTCCGGGTACATTAGCAGGATCGAGCTGGTTAGTAATGTGAGGAAGAGAAACAAAAAGGAGGAGTTGAGGAAGAGGACAACGAGAGGTATCATACGAAGAAGTATGCGCTTATTCAGAAACATAAAACAAGAGCAGGAAAGCGGTTTAATACAAAAGGAATCAGTCATCTTAGACCAAAGTTCTCAGGCTCATTCCTACAGCTCTCTCTCTCTGTCTGTCTGTCTGTCTGTCTGTCTCTCTCTCTCTCTCTCTCTCTCTCTCTCTCACTCTCTCTGCATTTTTTCTTTTCCTCCGCTTCATTCCATGCTTCGGTTTCTGCCGTCAAAAAATGACTGACCACAAACTCACATTGTCTCATGTCTTTCTCCACAAAAAGAACGTTGTAGACTATGTTTGGGTTCCTCGGTGAGCCACGGGCAATTGTGACTCAAGCTAACCGTCCCGTCATATTCTTTCAATTAGAAACGACAGAGCCAGAATGTTGTCTGCAATGAAGTATTTTTTTAGCATCAATTTAGCGGCCTGCTAAGGTTAAAGTCCTAAACAAGGCATGTAAT
This sequence comes from Centropristis striata, assembly GCF_030273125.1. Lineage (NCBI taxonomy): Eukaryota > Metazoa > Chordata > Actinopteri > Perciformes > Serranidae > Centropristis > Centropristis striata. The sequence continues at coordinate 16,655,076 of NC_081526.1, forward strand.
AGAAGCAGCGAAATAGCCAGTCTAGAATTTCAGTTATTTCACTCAACTCTTGTCAAAAATGAAACAAAGCACACACACCTAGTGCAAGCGCAACATAATCCTTGATCTCTTTCTAATATCCTGTAATTATGTATCAGAACTCCAGCTGGTACATTATGTCTCTCCTTGTCACAATCACACACCTTTCTGATTAATAAGTGTACTATAACCCCTGTTCGTCCTGATCAGTCGGTGTTTTCATGTCCCGCTGTGGCCTCCCTCCCTCCTGGCTCCACTGTTCGGTCACTAAGCTCAGACAGTCTGAGGCCTCTCCAGCCCAGGCCTGTTCAAATATGCAGTTTTAATTGAGTGATAATGAAGAGAGCATGTCTGAGATGAGGTTAACAGGAGTGTATTAATTTGAATAGGGCCCTCTGGATTATCCCCGGCTCCCCAGCCTCTCTGAGCTCTGAAAAACGTGCCGTCCACACGGGGAACCGGGAGCACCCAGCCTTTCTTAATGGACCACAGGGCAACATAAGGGTCATTAGCATGAGATTCAGACCAAGTGTTGATGTGTGAATGTGTCACGGATCCGGCACGGGTTTATCCACCTTGACACAAACTTTGACATACAAAAGTGCGAGAGCTGACCAATAAGGAGGGGAGCTAATAACCAGAGGGCAAAGATAAAAATCTATATCTCTCAATCACGATGTGGATTTCTATCTTTCTTCCTATTTCTCTCCGTCTGTCCCTCTCCCTTTCTCTCTCTATCCTCCACCATTGTTGTTATCAAATGATACAGTTGCTCAAGCGCAGCGTTTGAATCCTAAGGACCTCTGGGAGCGGATTTGTCTCCACCAAGCCCCTTCTAACGGGGATTAAGAGGATTAAAAACCATAAAATGACCCCAGCTCCAAGTCCCCAGAGCCAGGCCCAGCTTGCTTCAGACTGGCCCAGCCAGGAATGGAGCGCAGGCCGCAGGCCTTCTTTACCAACGGCCCCTTAAAGCTTCCTGTTAGCATGACAAAGGAGAGAGCAGTCCCCTGATCCGCCAAGGAGGCAGTACAATGGAGTGGCTGCTTTCTCCGCTGCTCATTTTCATGGAGACAAACAGCATTACACTTGGCAGTGACATTGTTCTAAACTCCAACATGGAGCCCCTCTTTCTCTGCAGAGCTCAAGGTGTCATATTAATTATTTAAATCTGATGTGGATTTTCAGCAAGGGATCCCTCCAAGGCCTTACCCGCAGCCAGAAGGTCTGGGATCTGCATTCGTTTGGTTAATTAGACCTGAAACCATGCTTTGATCTCGACCAAAATCAGAAAAAAGGGAAACTTCCAGAATGAATTATTTTAGCCCTAACCTATTTTTTCATTATAGATCTTTCCTTCCCATTTTTATCCCTTTTTTGTGTTTTATAAACACCAATGTGTGTTTGTTGCCCCGTGTGTGTAACACTGAATTAGAACGTACAATAGCTGAGTTTAGGGTTAAGGATTTTGCAGTTAACCAGCTTCATAAGGTCAATGATGAAGGTAATTGAAGGCCACTTTAATCCACTCAGGAGGCCTGACAGAACCATTTACTCATGTCGTCTCACCGAGAAAGTACAGTTGGACTCAGATGAAAGGAAAAAAATAGAGGGGAAGATAGAGGGAACAAGATAGCAGAGGCCGGGGTGGTCTCTCTCTCACAATCTCATTTAGACATGCAAGACTTCGGAGAGGATAAGATGTAAATGTGCTAAAGCTTGGAGCCAAGCATATTGATCCAAACATTTTGCACCACAATAATAAAAGAACAAAGCGTTGATCAGCATGGGGTTCACCACAGCTTTAGTTAATGTTGATTTAAACAGGCTGGTGGAAATGTGAGGTCAAAAAAAGTCCTGCAGGCAGCTTCATTCAAGCCCGACTAACGATGGAGCCCAGCAGCAGCAGCAGCAGCAGAGCTGGCAGATGTAAAAATATATCACGGGGGTGTATTGTGGCATTTCACTTGCTGGCTGAGTTTAAGTTCTATCAAATGTGTTTAACAATATGATTGCGAGGATGGGTCACACAGGAGTGGGTGTGAGAGACAGGACAGTCACTAAGACATGCATTAAGCTTCCCGTTGTCACCGACTGAGATATATCTTCAGACAGCCCTCTCCACTGGATTCCATGTCATTCCTCTTTGAACGGCCAAATTGACGAGTTTATGCATAATTGAGGCTTGTATTACGAAAAGGAGAATGAGGGGAGCATGTCTTCTCTGGCTCTGAAAGGAGGATGAGTGGGGGGATGAAGGAAGCTGGAAGGGGGGAGGAAAAAGAGAGGCAGCTTCTCCCCTGGTCCAGAGGACGAGCTGGGGAATGTTTGATGCATCAAGGTGGGGAGTGAAGACAGCCGGGCTCACCTAACAGGAAGAGCTCCTGCTGCATCTCCTCACCCAGCCCAAAGACTCGCTGAGCCCCCTTTCTGTTTCCACTGAGGCCAGCATGCGAGGAGCTCCGGGGACTGTAAGTGAATTAAGCCCTCTGGTCTACGTGGAAAATTAATTTACTCTCCCAGTAGCGCTAACGGCTCAGAGAGACGCTCCGGAGTACTCTGAGGAGGGATAGGAACAGAGATTTTGAGTCATGAGAAGAGGATGGAAAAGAAGAACATGCATCTTTGACTTTGATTAGGAATGACTGCAATTCCTCTGCTAGTTTAGTGTAACCATTAAATACCACATTATCAAGAATTAGATGACTAATGTGATGGCTGTATGTGGCTGTTACGTCCAGATCAAACTACATGACATTTTGTGTCTCAAGATGGTCACTATTAGAGCTTCAACCACCAAATCAACCAGGATATATTTAGATAATTTGACATTTGTAAGCTCCAGCTCCTGAAAAGTTCTAAATATCTTTGGGTTGACTGTTGACTGTTGACACCTCAGGCTGTAGGAAGCTTAAACAAACTATTTATTTTCACAATTTTTTGTCATTTATAGACTAAATGATTAATCGATTTATTTGAGGAAATAATCAGGAGAATCAGGAGATTAATTCATAATCAAAATGATAGTACAAGTTGCAGCCCTTATCATTTTGCTAGGTTGGATTGTGCTGCCTTAAAGGGTTAGTTCACTAAATATATGTTGTTGTTTTTCTAGCTTACTTCTTGTGTAATCTATCTATAATGATATTTTTTGGTTTTATTTGCCAATTTCGGACCAAATCTCTTCAGAAAATTATTTTCATTAGTCAATAAACCTAGCTTTGAACAGTTTTATAACTTTTGGCCAAAAAATTGTCACTACATTAAATGTTTATAGTCATTTTATGTTTAATTATTAGGTTGGAGGCAGAAAAGAAATATCTGCATAGCTGGATATGAGAAGTAAGAGAGAAAATAGTTATTATTAGTTAACTTAGGTGACTCAATCACTTTCATTTCTGCCAGGAATGTCAACGACCTCAGTAAAACAACCAAATCGTCCACAGTTAAATTCAATGCCTTACTTCTCTTTCTCCCTATGTTTCATTTGTCTCTGTTGACACAGTTGACTGGCAAAGAAACACCATTGAATCAAAGCATCACATACCATGTAATAAATTACGCAAAAAAAGGACATTTCAGACTGAATTCTGCCGGAGTGAAAAAATTGAAGCAGTCTGGTGTCCCAGCAGGGGATTTTGGCAAAAAAGAACTTGAACCGAATCGTGCAAAGCTCTGTGTTGACCAATCAAAATACATGCAACCGCACATTCCTGGTGGGTTGAAACTGGATCGCTCTACAGTTTCCTCATGATTGTTGTGATGAAAGATAAAAAACTTGCCACTGTAATAGCCTTTCAGAGAAAGTAAAATCCTGTCTCATGTTATTAAAACCTCTGTGCAGCGTTTTGATGCCTTTAAACACATTATTATTCCTGGATCATATTTCATTGTCTCACTGATACCTGAAACGACAGATATGCTCGGTTTTAATGCAGCGCTGTTTTCAGTCTGAATCCCCATTTAGCTGCAGGATTAGTTGTCTTCTATTATCTTTGAATGGTGTAAAACAACAAATTGCAATGCCCTATTTATTTTTGTTCCTGACGATATTCAGGATTGGGATTATATCGTGTAGTCTGATTCCAACTTCTTTTTCTGAAATATTTTGTTAGATAACACAGAGGGGCATCAAAAACAATAGCCTCCGCCTGCAGTAACAAATCTATAAAATACCATTTGAAAGTCCAAACTCGGTCACTGTGGGCCTCTTCTTGTCAGGTTTCTTGCCACCGTTCCATCCCCTCCTGTACGTGGCCAATTTAACTTGCTCTGCTTTGCTCCCTTTCTCAGATGTAGATCAAACTCACACAACAAATGTCTCGCACTCTAATCTCCCATTTATTTACAAGGGATACCCCCTATAACTCAAGCATGTGCACACACACGTGCTCACCACCACACACACACTCACAAAATACGAAGACTTAATGACAGTGAGTGAAATAATCACCCGACTCGCCTGTAGCACTGTGGGCTTGAAGTTGACCCCCTGCCCTCAAACACACACACACACACACACACACACACACACACACACTCATACACACATGCACACAAGCAGCGGGGCCCTCTCCTCAGGCCCATACGAACAGCCCTCGATGAATACAAAGGATTGTGGGGATTAGCCAGACATTTGGTCGGGCATTGTTCTGGCTTACTAAATGAGGTTTGGCCGGTGGCAGCCGGCACGGGGGCCGGGTCCTGCGTGAAGCTGAGGCAGAGGTAGCGGCCGCCCCTCGGAGGAAGAGTGATAATTACCTCTTCCTGAGAGAGATGACAGCTTTGGCCTCTGCGTCCCTGAATCTTGGACATTAGCAACTGAATAGAGAGCTTTCATACTGTATATCATTTTAATCTTTCATGTTCAGATCCAGCAGATGGCTTATTACTGGCCTGGGTGAGGAGGCAGCTAGGGAGACAAATGGCCCATGTCTCTTTTAAGGAGGGATGCCGGGGAAATGGCATTCATATAGGGCAAGAGCACCGGATAATTGTATATCTGGCTGTTTGGAGGTGCAGCGCTGCTCACACACTGCCAGCCTATAAATCATAAAACTATTAATCTTAGACAAATCCCACTCGGGAGGCTTGACGGAGGGCAGTGAGTTTGGAAAAATGAGATCCGTCCAAAATATGAAGGATTCGCGTATGACATGCATGTTAAGTCTTCATGCATGCTCATGCAGCTGAATACATTTTAATTTGTTTACATTTGCATTTAACCTTCCTCCACATAAAAAAAACATAAATCTGATAAACGAGATATCCCACAATGCACTGATTAAAGGATTATGTATACTGTAGTCATCTTATTATTCACCTCATATATAAATAATCCACTTTCATCACTTTTTATTTAGTCTTTGGCGTATTCAGATCTGACAATTCACTTATTCATGTTTCTTGAGTTATTCATTAGCTGATAATGAATATTAACTGTGGAGATTTCTGCAGGGGACTGCACTGCAGGACACAACTTTTGATATGATCACCATATCAAGTCAGCAGTATAAATCATCACATACTGGCCAAAGAAAATGCACAGAATCCAAAAAGTAATAAAAGTCTTGAAGTCTTGTTTTGGGGAGGTGTTTGTGAGAAAGATGTTGAACATCTGATTCCTATTACATTTCAATGTACTTTGCATTTAGAGAACATACTACATCTCTCCCTCTCTCCCTCTCTCTCTCTCCCTCTCCCTCTCTCTCTCCAGCCTTCTGTCTCCCCATTGACATCTCCCATCCAAAGAGAAACAATACGGTTTCATCTTCCACACTGACAATGATGCATGAGCCCTACGGAAAACACTTTTCAGGTGTTGTCATTATAAAGCCATTTTTTTCCATAGGCCCCATGTGAAAGAAATACAAAGACAGGGCCCAAAGTGTAATACTCTAATATCTCTGAAGCTTTTCATTGGCATCTGTGGAGCCTTGGCTGCTGGATTGTCTCCTTTTCAATTACCTGATCTTTTCAACTCGGTGGGAAATGAAAAATGTGCAGCGCAGTTGGAGCTCTGGAGCAAAAAAGCCTTCCCGCCACACACTATCTCCCTCTCCCTCTCTCTCTCTCTCTCTCTCTCTCCCTCTCTCTCTCCAATCACCTCTCTTGCACATGTTAGACATGTTTCACTGATCAGTAGTGGAGAGTTGTTGCTGTATGTCCAAAATTAACCCCAACTTCTGCCTACAAACAGTTAAAAAACCACCTCAAACCACCACAAAACGCCACATTAACTTACTGTTGATACAAACCACGGATCACAGTTACCACTAAAATATGAGCATCCAAACATTATGATGAATGGTTTCATTCATTCGCAGAGACTTTTCCTGGTCTGAACATCGACTGGGGCACCTCCAATTTCTGACTTCACTCTTCTGTCCAGCTGCATTGCTAAAGACATTGTGCAGTTCTAAATTTATCAAGACAAGATGTTCTAATGTTTTTCAGTGACACAGAGCTGAGAAGAAGAAGGAGAAGGAGGAGGCGATGAGGAGAAGCTGGTTATTAATAAAACTATTCGCGAAATGAGTCATTTTAGAGAGACGGTTTGAAGAGGGCCAAAACAACATCTGCTTTGAGCTCATCCTGATATCCTGATTACATCGGTTACATTATGTGAAGTCATAATGATAAAAATCCTGGTTAAACATGCCATCACTTTATCAAAATGATTAGATGTAAAATGCTTCAGTTGATTCGCATAGCCTACAAAACTTACAAATCATTCACCATCCACTGCTCCTCCTTCTTCTTTAATATTTTACAGGTGTACACTAGAGCCTGACCGATATATTATGCGGCTTTTGAGACCGATATGATGAAGATTTTAGAAGGCAAAAATTCACATTATTGCTATGGAAACCGTTATAGTGAATTTTTGAGTTGAAATGTGTGTTGTAAACCAATTTTGCACCGATTTGACTCTGCAAAAGTTCTTCGAAGGCTGCTTTCTTAAATAAATTACTTATTAAAGAATAAATGGCATTATTAACACACAATTTATTACATTGTCAGCCAATTTTGAAAATTAAAACTCAGAAAATAAATAATAAATACAAATGGAGAAACATTATTATATGTTCAGCATTAGCATTGATTGCTGACCATTTAAATAAAGAATTTAAAAAAGTAAATATATAAATAAAGATTAGTGCTTGTTCTGTATCAGTTGATTGCTGACCATTTAATTAATGTTAAAAATGTTAATTAAAATTAATTAAACCATTTAAAATCAGCCCAAGCATCAATTCCAGCATTATATGTTCTGTAAAAATATGCCGATAAAGACAGATACCAATTTATCTCCGATATCATGATCAGCATTCTCTATCGGACAATATATCGTATTTTTTCGACATATAATGCAGAAAAAGGTGCCTGGTTAATTTAGAAATGGTGCAGAAGAGATCACACTCTGACTTAAGATCCAATTTCAAGCAGCACAGAGGTTCATTGGCCCATGCTACACCCTTCGATTAAATTTCATTAAAATCGGCTCAGTAGTTTTTCTGTAATCCTGCTGACAGACAGAAAAACTGACAAACAAAACAAACCAAAATCCCTTCCAGTAATCTTTTATTGTGTTCAGAATACCACCAATTTTAACTGTAATGGAATACAGTTGCTCATATCTTGCATTTTAAATATGTAATGCCATTACTTATATTCCAAGGAAGTGAGGGATGCATAAAAGCTATGAGGGTTATATCAGACGTATGAAGCATGAGGTTTTCCAACATCACAATGCTGAACAAATATTTGGAATCAGATGGAAAAACACATATAGGTATGTGGTCGTTTTGTAAGACATGCTGTCGCCTTTTTTTCTTTTTTTTTGTTAGTATGTACAGCACAAACATCTTCTTGTGAAACATGTGCAACACCATACAGAAAGAGAGCATGGTTTACACCTCTACAATCCACCACCAAAGCAGCTGCATGCTGATTAGGGGCAAATAAAGCGAGCGACGTCTTTTGATTTTTAACGGGAAAACAAAACTGCAAGAAATAAAGCCTCGCTCTCTTGTCTCGTCAGTGCTCCCGTCAGAAGCAGAAAAAAAGATTTGAGATTTCAAAGTCACATGCAACCACGACTGCATTGTCTTTTAACTGCGGTTGGAGTTCAAAACCCTGGAGCTCCTTCGATCGTGACAAAGTGAATTCACTACACAGGGTGTACACAGGCAGATGTGAGGGGAGAGCAGCTTGGCCTACTCTCCGTGGAACTGCCAGAGTGGGATGAAAAAAAAATACAGCTTTCTCGCAATAAATAGCAACATCTGATAAATATGGTACAATCATTATTTTGTTTGTGAATTTCTAATGACTATCCCAATAGCCTCGTTGTATCTAACCAAAAAAAACACAAAAAAAACACAATGAGTTCTACTTTAAACAAAACAGGCCTGAAATAAACACATCAGTCAATTTTGCATATTGATAATATTTTTTTTTTGCTTTTGTTCTTTGTCTGCTGCTGCTCCTGACTTCACATGCCATTGTTCATGTTAATTCAATACCAAACAAGTCATTTTATTTTTACTATGGACTCTCCCTTGTGACTAATTACTATTCGACTCTAAGTGATGTTTCACCCCTAGACAATAAAGAGGGACACGCTGCTTTCACACAATGAACCAATAAATTTAGCCCGTATCAAAAAAAAAAAACTAAACAAAAAAAAACGCTCCTGTTGGAGTGATTTGGCCAACAAATCAGCGAGAATGTGAGCCCGTTATTCAGATCACAGTGTGTGAAGGTTACCTCCTACTGAGCAGCTTTAAGGAGATCTGAGGGACAAGAACGCATGGAGCTGGCTGGCTGGACGGCCTGCTCACTGGCCGAGCTACAGGCTGAGTTTTCAGTCTCCTGTGTGCGAGTCATTAGAGAGATGCAGCAGCGGGAGCTGTAGGGTGTCTCTGGTCTACGGAGTGATCCAACAACGACTCTGAAACAGAACAGGACCGTGGAAGTACAGGCAGATGGAAACAGAACAAGACAGAGAGGAAGAGAGAGAGAGCTAGGAGCGGCACGCCTCATTAGCACTATCCCAGAGGTGAGGGGAAGGGGCAGGGCGGGCTTCCCACTGGCCTCTCTCTGACTGGTGATGTCATCAAACTGTTCCCCTTTGCGACTGGGACTGAACATAGATTGAAGGAGAACAGCTGGAGCGGGGTTTGAGCCAGTGAACCTCTAATCATGAAGCTGCAGGCCCACCACCTAAAGGTCACAGTGAACTGCTCCATTACACTCAAACAGGAAGAACACAGATAGCATGCTAGCATAAAGCATGTGTGCAGGCCCAATCATACTTTTAAAGCAAACAGCGATCTGCAACACACTGCCTCGCACAATCCCACTAATCACACACACACCTTGCTCTTATCTGCCATCACCATCACACATCCGACAGATCAGAATCAATGCGGCTACAATGTGTGGACAAAATCAAAGGCTGAGGTTGGAGGATTGGTATATGACCCCCTGTCACTGTGGAAACTATGTCAGGGATTTCTTTAATTGGGCCGCAGCCATATGGCTCAAAAAAGGCACACAAAGGAAAGGACAATAACTAAAAGATGAAAAACATATGTATCAGAAAAGGCGTGTGTAAAAGCACAAGAAAATGTGTTAGTGTGAACTAGTGTGAGTGTGTACAGGCTTCTGAGAGTGATCATGAGACGTGTTAGCAAAAGCCTGAAGCAGGTGTTGTGACAATTGTCCTCAGATCAGCTGACAACTGTTGCACTCAAAGCATCACAGCCTGTGAAATAAATGCAGCGTGTCCTTTTAGGTATTCCAGCCGTCATGGATGCTTCTCTCTCACGGCCTCCACAGCTGACAGTCGCTCATGATAGAAGAGTAACATTATAACAGCCTGCTATAAAACACAACACCCAGCGTAGCCCTTTCCACAGGTGTAGAGCGATCAGGGCCAGGGTGCATGTTTGAAGGCTGCTGCTCTCCGATGAGCAGCCAACTCGTCCATTATTCACATGACTCGCCTCTAACCGTGGCCCCGATTCACGCACTGACAGCGCTTAACACAGCCACGGTAATTGCATCTGATTGAGCCGTGCCAACTGTCCCGTTTGATACAGGCCCAGACTGAGACCTCTCACTCAGCTCCCCAGAGGTCAAGGGGTCGACCGACGCAGACAGACACGCACAAACCGTCCCCAGAGCACTGGCAGGTGACGGAGAGATGATGCCAGATGAGAAAATGGATGCAGACATTCAGTCAGACGAGAGGGAGAGTTTCAGAGAGGGATGGAGAGAGGACGGGTCAACAAGGTTGGGTAGGGTGATAGTGATTGATTGGATACATCACCAGGAAGCTATTTTAGGTTTTAATCAACCCTCCAAACACCACACACATGCACAAGATGTATGCACATACACAAGTAAGGCATGTAAGGCAAGGCAGAGGACCAGGAATTCCTCTTAGCTATATTTGGATCAGAGAGTGTTGGTGCAGACAAGGCCACACTGGGAAAAAAGAACTTATGCAAACAGAAATATTGTGAAATTGAGATACAATTTCATTCATCTTGATAAGATTACCTAAAACTAGCCTGGAAAATTCTGGCCACTACCTTAAACTTAATCTGAACATAAAGCTTCAGTTATTGATTTTTTTGGCCTTTTGAGGGCAGCAGAAACAAACTGTAAACAACATACCACTGATATATTGTCACGTTTTAAGTTAATATGGCAAACCTGTTAGCGAATAGTTACTTATTTACACATCCAGCTTGTATTAAAGAATCATACAGAAATGTGTTTTAGGCCAGCGGGCAAAATTAAATCGAACATTGACTCTCCCTGTATCTCTGTTTTGGTCTCCACCAACTCCAGAGCCAAAAATCTGTCTTAGATGCCTAATGGCGTGCCAGCTAGTTGTTTATCATTATTATTAGCTATTATCATTAATGCTGCTTACTGCATCTGAAAAACTTTGCTGTGAGAGAAAAGTTGCAGGTAAAGAAACCAGAACTGACGAAAGATGCTTAAACATTTTGCAGCGTTGAGACGAACTGCAGATTCCAGTGAGTTGGGTGACTGAGCAAAAGCTTTCCAAGTACACACAGTCATCTGATTCATTTTTAATGAAAGAATAGTGTAAAACTTGATATAATTGCCAGAATTTTGAGACTATCCCCGCCTCCTCATCACACTTCTGGCGGTAGGCACGTCTTCCCTGTGAGTGCATTACAACACAAAATACTTAAATCTAAATCTAAATATAACATTATATTCTCAGATACAATTTTGCTGAATACTTTAGTTTTATCAACTTTAACAAAAGATTACAAAATTGTTGCAGTGTTGTTGTTGTTTTCTTGCTAAGTTTTAAGATTTAAGGGAACTATGTAGTAGTACTTCATATATGCAGCTGAAAAAAAGATCAAATGTCTAACAAGGGTATTAAGATACTCCCAAAAAACTTAATTAATGACTTTTCTGCAAAGCACCACATAATACAGCTAATCCCAGCAGCTTCAGGAGAAGAAATATCAAAGTATATTCAAACTTACACAAGGTCATCGTGTTCGCCTTTAGTCAATTGGCGTTCTGCATGAGTTGATGAGGCCAACTGTCCTATTTGATAAATATATTTAAGCTTTTAAACTTTGACTGTCATCCAATTAAGATTCAGATAATGTGTTTGTTTTATGGTTATGAGATGTAAATATAATCAGGAGCATCTGTGTTGTTTATAAATCAATGCAGTTAATGTACAGAAGGCAGCCTTTTGTTGTGGCTCTTTCTCACACACACACACACACACAGACACACACACAAACACACTTCACCCAGCATTGCAGTGCTTCAGGAGGCAGGTTGGACACATCTTACTGTATATCTTTATCCAAACTGAGCTGTATTATCATAATTGTCAGCTTTTACTGTATCTTGTCTCTTTAACATCATTTTGGTTGTATTTTTAGATCTGCAGCCTGCTTGAGATTCAGCACCGCTAATTAAATAGACAGAGGCGCTCACCATGCCAAATAAACTGATGTCTTTTCCCAGGAACTCTATGAAAGACTGTCAGATGGACCTAAACACACACACACAAACACACAGACACACTTCAAAACAAACGCTCCTGCCAGCAAGATGTGCTGGATCCGTCCTGATTACTGCAATTGTCACAGGCTGACCAGCGAAGTTGTGAGGAAGCTTAAAGGGATGATTACTGAGACGATAAAAAGTTTACCTGTCTGATAAAGACGGAGGGAGAAAGTGAGAGGAATGGAAAGTGTTTGTAACCGTGTGTGTGTGTGCGTGCGTGCGTGTGGGAGAGAGAGAGAGAGAGTCAGCGAGGTAATGACCTACGTGATTGATAATCGATGGCCTCCCTCTCCTCTTGTCTCGTGTTTCTGTTCTAGGGTTGTGTTTTAATGTCGCTCCTCTGCTCACTGACCTCATTAAAGGATCTGGTTACCCTCAAACAGCTTTTTAATTTAGCCTAATGATTTTTTGCATAATAGATCAGATACTTGGTAAGCCCCTGGGAGCGGCCCTCCTCTTCAAGGTGCCTTTATAGTGAGAGGAGCAGAGGTTTGGGGAGGTTGTTATTGTGCTATACGTGTTTTTGTTTAATTCTGGGTTTCTTTCTTTAGCTGGTAGGCTTCTTATAAAATATCTTTGTTTGTAATTGATTGTGTCTGTGAAAACCCAGAACCCTCTCCAACCCTCATTTCCCATCAAGCAGATGGAACTACTCTTGCTATAGACAAAATCGTTTAATAGCATTAACCTGTCATCATCTGCATCTAACATATAATATTACATGTACATTTTTGTGTTTTTTCTTACATTACATACATTCTGCTTTCATCAAGAGCAAATCCATTCAATTCATTCAAACTCAAAAAGGAGTTGATATCATCAAGAATTGGAAGAGCAACCCCAAGTAGAAAGCTTACAGTGTGTAATAAAGCAACATTACATGTGCTTTTTTTATTAAAGTGAGATGATAGATATAAATGACAGCATGGTGTGCGCTAGCAAATCTTTAAAAAAAATTTTTTTAAAAACAAGCACATCAGTTTAAGTGGATTTCCATCTCAATTGAACATCAACACATGGCCAATGGTTCAGTCAACACATTCTCATCCTAGTTTGTCAGATACCAATTCTTTGTCCCAGCCCGAGGTGTGTGATAATGACACACAAAGAACCCCTTTGCTTCAGTTTGGGAAGTGCATCTTAATAAATTAGAATATCACAGTTTATTTATGTCAGTAATTCAATTGTAAAAGTGGAAATAACATTATATAGATCCATTACATGCAGAATGAAACATTTCATGACTGAATTTATTTAATTTCTTCTAATTTAGTGATTATGGCTTACATTTAATGAAGACCTAAAATTCAGTGCCTCAAAAGAAAATGTAATATTACAAAAAAGCAACGTTTTAAAAAGTATGTTTAATATGGAAATGTTGGCCTCTGAAAAGTATGTTCATCTATATATAATCAATTCTTGGTTGGGGCTATTTGAGTTGAACTACTGGAAATGGACTTTTGCATGATATTCTAGTGTATTGAGATGTACCTGCACATGCAGAGTTGCTTTCCAAATGATTTTCCATGTTCAAATCACTTGACTAAGGTGAGGGTAAATAAACAGGTTGGGCTTAAAAATTACTACTTCAGCACTTAATCCCTTTAAGATCCGACATCCCACTGGTGGGCCGTCTGACTTTTTGGCTAATTTCTTTTCTTCAGGAGGCTACAGAGAAGTTATTGATATCATATGAAACTACAAGATTTATTGGTTCCAACCATGTCATGATACCAATGATCTGCCCAAATAATTCTGTAGTGTGACAGGTTTACAGACATAATCTTAATATTATGGACTGGATCTGAGCCTCTCTGATCTTAGGATTTCAGTCGTAAAAGTGTCAACGTTACACAAGCATTAGCCTGTAACAGCTTGCCTTAGCCCCGTTTAATACAACAATAAAACATGACTCCTTCTTGTGAAACACTCATTCAACCACATCAATAAAACTTTATTTTTAGCTTGAACTACAAAATGTCAAAGCCATGACTTCATCTACATTTTTTTCACTCCTTTTTTTTTGTTTTTTGGGTGCAAAACAAAGCTCACACAAGTGCAAACGGCTGACAACAACAGGCCGCAGCCAAGTTGATCACGCAAGTTTCTGTGAGATGCTAAGCCCCAATTATGTCCCTTTCTGTTATTGGCACTGTGAAATCATTTGTACAATGAAACGGAATGTACAGGCCATGTATCTTGACAAAATTTTCTACAGAGTGTGCGTTCTTGAGATGATAAGATTGAAAATTGGTTGAATCTCTAGTTATGTCAATGGTTTTTTTTATATTGGTTAAGATTAGAAAATCCTGTTAAACAAAATGCTGGTTTGGGTCTTTTCATGAGATTTGTTAAGGATAACATAAATATAGAATATTTCTAGTATTAACCTTTAAAAAAACCTTTCACGTATTAAAAATAAACATTCAAAATCTTTCAGAAAAGCCTTTCATGAACATTAGTTAAGCTACGGTGTAGAAAGCAGGTATTAGTTACAGGGTGAGAATTGTCTGTTTCCATAACTGGTGATGTGGCTCAATAGCACAAACCTCTGTCATAAACAACCATATCATCAGAGAGAAAATTATGCACAGCAGTCAATCTAAGGTTCATATGCATTTCTCAGGGAAATGTCTTGGGAACTTAAAGTATGCAGAGCTCATAGCTTCCTTGTATACACAGTGAATGTACTGTCACACACAAAACCCAAGTGATGAATGGAGCTCAAAATCAATTTTCTACAAATGTCTTGGGAGGGATCCATCCCCTCCATATATAGCAGAGTGAACTGTAATCTGTGCAGCTTCCTGCAGACACCAACACAAACATATTCCCTTCCCACACCCACAACACAGCCAAACCCACAGCCTCTCGCTCACACATGCAAACAACACAAGCAAGTGAGTGTGAGGGGAAGAGACAAGCTCCGTCCCTGATCAGCAGTCACCCAGGCCTCTTCGTCTCGACATGATCACTGCCTGTCATTAGTCAGTTACTCTGTAAATTATTTAACCATGCACATGTTTGGAACCGTCTAAACACACCAGACACAACGCCACGCAAAGTGCTTTCATGCGCCGAGCGACGCGCTGACACACTCTCAGAAAATCGGACTCTTGGAATGAATGAATAAGTAAGGCGGGAAATAAATAAATAAGCGAAACAAACAAAAAACAAGCTTGGATGGGTTGGGGAGGGGAGGGGGGAGCCTGAGCAGGGGGATGACGGCGTAATTTAGCGCTCGACTTCAATCCCAGTCAAATTAAAAGGGAATCTTAATGCATGTGTCTCTCCCAGCATTGATGTGTTCTCTCTCTGTGATATGGCGCTGAGATGGTAGACGCAATATGCCTGACAATCTATTCCCAGACTGGCCCCGCTGCCACTCAAACTAAGCACAGCGCTACTGTAGCTATTAGACAGGCTCTTTTGGGGAACTGATGGCTTTTCTGTGGAAAGAACAACTATCGGTGGCTCTTTTGTGTATGTTTTTGTGGGCGTGTGTGTACATGCATGCCTAATCATATACGTAGCAGTGTTTCTGTGTGTGCACTCGCGCCTTAGCCTGCTTAAGCGCATGTCTATGCATATATGCGTGTTCGGTATGAGTGTCAGAACTCAAGGGCCTTGTAATCAGCACTGAGCGGGTGCTTGACAAGGCCATTCCCCACCGCTGAGCATTATGGGGCCTCGGCAACCGGAACTTAAGACAACATCGCGCACAAAGTGGGTAAACAGTGTTTGACATGTTTTCAATATGGTTACATTAGAACAAGCTGCGTTTGATTGAAAAGCTAATATTCAAGCCATGCAAATCATCAATCATGGGAAAAGGTCTATTAATTATTCAATAAAACAGTCTAATTCAAGAATCAATGTAGGGAAGCGGAGAGAGGGATGAGGGGGCTCCCAGCAGAGAGAGAGAGAGAAAGAGAGAGAGGGAGTGGGTAATATAAAGGAATAGGGAATTACCCCTCTCTCTCTGAGCTGTGGCCCATCTCGTCCCGAGCTGTCAAAAACAACTGCCGCTCCCGCGTTTCATCTCACCAAGTTTAAAGACGACTTTGGAAACACTTCATTTTCCTTGCGAAACTCGTTAGGCCTTTGTTCCTCATTAGTTCATCTTCTTTTCTCCGTCTCTGTCTCTGTTACTCCTCCTCTGTTGTCCCCCCCTTCCTATATCACTTCTTTCTTTTTTCTTCGAAGTCATCGTTACGGCTCTTACGACCGCCTGGCTTGAGCGTTTTGAAGTTTGGTATTGTGCCGTCTGATCTCCGGCAATTACAACTGGGCCAAATCTCTTCCTTGGGAATTCATTATTTACGTTCAATTAAACAAATTCATCAGCGGTCTCCTCAGTAGAATTCGGGGTGTGTAAGTGGTCGGTCGTAACGAAGCCGGGGCACAGACCGGCTCAATCAGCTCTAATACAAAGACTTGTAGTGTTTCCTCCAGCCAGGCCCCCCGGCCCCAGCACCTCAAAGGTGTTTTCACAGGGTTCATTAGTCACTGGGGACTTCTAAAGTCCAACACTACACCCACTTCAAAGCTCATTAGTATCTATTATTAATGAATTAATATCCAATATCTTTGATAGACCTAGGCTATCGTTAAAAGTTCTGGACTAAGCGTTAACTTCATTCGAACCCTCATTTGTGTGGCAGCGTCTGAACTTCCACAAGTGACTTTTTGCAGATAATTTGGGCTACGCCGGGGCCTTAGCAGCTCTCTCGGTTGCGGCGCTGTGAACTCTCTATCCTCTCATGCTCGTAAAACTCACGAGGTGTCTATGAGGCGTTTAAAGCCCATCAACCACACAGCCACAGCTGGCCTATCTGATAACAACTGTGCGGTTCAGAAACAGAGATAAAAGTCAATAGAAAGTGGTTGTGGGGGGGATTCAGGGAAATGCTGGGTGGAACAGTGAGTTGTAGAGGATTTCTGTGTGACCACAGTCACACAGGATGTAAAGCAGTTTAAACCAAAGCTGCAGTCACATGAAGTCAATACGTTTAAAAACCTTCAACAGATCGAACTGTTTCAACAGTGATAAATAGTAATATAGCATCCACTCACTAAAATTCCATTGGTTAGTTAATTAATAGGCAAAAACTCGAATGAAATCCACGAAAATTAACTACTAACAAGAAGCCAGAGCCTGGTACAGCTCATTCCTCTGTGCCAGTGACCTCCATCGTTAACCAAAAACTACTAAAAACACAAAATGACATCACAGTGTTGCATTGGTTGATATGCCGCCTCATCACAATGAACATGAGCAGTATAGTTGTTTTTTTTAATCAATCTCACAAAGGTTCCCAACTCTGTCTCAGCTCTGGAAATAGGTTATTGCTTACAACCACTTAATGTATATTGTAAGCACCTTGGGACTGTTTAATGACCAGTAAGGAAAGATTACCTCAAGCAAAATGTCTTTCAACACCCATATGGGCATAGGACGATTCTTTTGAGACAGAATTGTCTTAAATATTAGCATATCCTTTAAGATATGTAATTGTAACCCACTGGTAAAGATTTATGTCTTCACTAATATCCAATGAAGGGTTTCTAATGCCAGACAGAGATGGGTTAACATCGGAGCAAGTTAAAAGCCTGGTGCGTCTCATGCAGACGCTAAAGGGTGTCTTGTGTGTCAGTATCGGACACTGAGGGTTGTGATAAAGATTTCGTATCGACGACCAGCAACAGTCATATTGAACATAAGAAGCAATGTTGAGACTGTACTGCTTCAGCTAGAGTGTGAATAGTAATAGATGCATGAGTTTGAAGGTTTATCAGATGCCAAAACATTGCACAGTGGTTCATGATAGGGCTGATGTAAAAGTCTTCAAACCAGTTTGATATTAGGTCAAACGCCGGACCGGGTTGGTATACTGTATTTTACCAGTAGGTGTCAGAGGCAAATAGAAATAGAGTGTAGCAACTCCAGTCCAATTGGTGGCACTTTTGGCTGCTTTTTAATTTGCCCTAACGTGTCATAATGTCAAAAGCCTGTTAAAAAAAACTGGTTTAAGCTTGTACATCAACCCAA